>NC_136506.1:9961666-10166666 GCF_053919585.1 Euprymna scolopes | reverse complement strand
CCGGCCATAGTGATCTATTGATTATAAATTCATGATCTATGCATGCGAGCTTAGGTGACCTAGTTTCTATTTCAACTCTAAAGTGCTCAACAATAAGAACCGAGTTTCTTGTATCGATCTATCTATCTATCTATCTCTCTCTCTATATATATATATATATATGTATATTTATTATTTTTAAAAACAGTAATCTATATATATATATATATATATATATATATATATATATATATATATATATATATATACTAACAGCGAGAGACGAATTTCTCCCTGATTGAAAGAGGGCAAATGTTCATCCCTCCCAACAAAGAGGATCAACAAATGCTCACTCCTCTTATACATTATTGTAATCAAAATCAGTCAAATCGTTCATTTTTAAAAAAAAGAAGTGCCAAAAAATAGGGAAGGAGAGAAAATCCATGCACTGTGGTTGATCCCCAACTGGAGCAAGCAATTAATCAATTTGATTTAAAAATGGACACTTTCACTGATTCAATTCGATATGGGAAAGTGAAACTCTCATTGATCTTTCATTTAATCCGGGACAAAGTCGAATATTGCTGCTAGTATATATATATATATATACATATATATATATATATATATATATATATATATATATATATATATATATATATAATTATTTTTTTTACTATAATAATTAAATACCTACAGACACTAGTGTTTCATCCTTTCGGGATTCTTCAGTGCAGGGTGTCACGATTACTACCAGTCGAACGATTCGAACCCCGCGACACGAGACATCTCTGGCTCGATTAGCGGAGGCCGTATCCATTCGGCTACCATTAATCGTGTGAAATAGCGTTGAATTTTAAACATTTTAATTTAAATGTTCATTACGTCAGACAGACAGTGATCAAATCGTTATACGATGATCTACGCATAAGAGCTAAATTGACCGACTTTTTAATTCAACAGAAAGTGCTCAACGATAAGAAACGTATTTCTTAAAGGGGCTGTCATAATTATTTTTTTTACTATAATAATTAAATACCTACAGACACTAGTGTTTCATCCTTTCGGGATTCTTCAGTGCAGGGTGTCACGATTACTACCAGTCGAACGATTCGAACCCCGCGACACGAGACATCTCTGGCTCGATTAATATATATATATATATATGCATACACATAAAAAAAACTCAGATTGCCACAGAAATATATGTATATATATATACATACATATATATATATATATATATATATATATATATATATATATATATATATATATATATATGTATACTAGCAGATAGGGTCGACATTGACAGGGGCTGAATGATGATCAACTCCTATATTTTTATTGTCATTGAAATCCGTAAAATCGCCCAGGAGGAAGCTTCACATGGCTCCATATAGTAATGTAGTCTGAAATATATGTTATTCTACATTGCACACTAGAGAATACTGTTTCTTTTATAAAATTATTTTATATAAACTTCTTTCTTGTTAACGAACGATAACACAGATATTTACGTGCGGGTTTGAACTTACAGACAACGGCATGCACCCCCCCCCAAAAAAAAAAACATCACCTAAAGTTTCAAGTCTTATAAAATTATTTGCAGTTTATGTAAAAATTAAGAAATGTTCATGCGGAATTTGAACCTACAGACCACGTTACGCAAGAAAAAATAAAAACAAAAAACAAACAAAAAAAAACACGCTATCAATTTACCCACAGTAGAATTTTCACTACCCGTTGTCCTATCATTGTTGCTACGCGACAACATGGAAAAATGGCTATATCTGTGATAGATAATTTAGCATAACGGTTCCGATTGTCAATTATCGGGAGTATTTTAGGACAAAACTTAACTAAGATCACTACCATACACTAAATTTCTTTAAATTTAAAACAAAATCTGTACACCCGTTTCGGAGACTGTGAGGAACGAACGAGCACACAAATACAAAGGTGCATTTATATATATGTATATATATATACATATATATACATATATATATATATATATATATATATATATATATATGTATATATATGTGTGTGTGTGTGTGTGTGTGTGTGTGTGTGTGTGTGTAATTCTTGCTAGCATAACAAATTGCTACAACATGGCGTACATCAGCTAAAAATTTATTAAAATTCACAGCAATTAAATTTACGGGAAGCGAATTAAAAAAAAAGAACTTTTTTTACTTTTTTAATATTCTCAGAAGGTTTCGCTCCGTTCTTCTCAGTTAATATTCTTCAATTAAAATTTCCTCTTATTTTCCATTCACTATATTTGTTTCGTTTTTGCCAACCTTCAAGAGAAATAGTTTGGTTCCTTTATTTTTTTTTTGCTAATAAATGAGCTTGCAATGCATATACAATATGAGTTTGAATTTCGTTTTTGAAACACTGATTACAAGAAATCTTCGGTCTGCTTTTAGCAAACCAAAAATTCGATATTACACGAGGATCCATAATTCAAAGAATAATTACAGTTCTTTCTAGATACAATTACCAACACAGATTAAAGGTTTATCAGTTTCTGGTAAAACTAGTCATAAGCTATGAAGGACATTTCAAACGTAATGCCTCTTATTTATCAATTCATCGATAATTGATTAGAATGGATTGCAAATTGTTATGGTGACTCAACATATCCATACATTATTTTGATCTCTTTTGCAAATATAGACAATTTGACACGAAAAAAGTAATCCCTGTCATAGACGTGCATCAGAAGCAGATATATCTCCTTTTTTCGCAAAATACATTGATATTGGTTGTGACTATGTAAACAAAAAATCTGGAGCACAAAAGATTGCTCTTTTTAATGGCACCGCTCCCGATTTCATATCTCTTCAACTTCTTAAAATATTATCATAGGACCCATTATTTGGAACAAGCTTTCTATGATACGTTGCACTCCGGTTGGTCATGCACGGCCTTCGTTTATCACTGGCAAAACTGCGCTGAAAATGCTAATGACTATGTATAAAAATACGGTGCTAATGCATTTACTGATCTGCGCTATTTTTAAATCATATTTCCAAGTTAAATTAAAGTTTTACGGTATGCTTTTTTTTATTCAATTGTAAGGTTAAAGTACAGAATAGATACAAAACACCCTCTCCTCCCCATCCTAAGAATGGCCTTTAAAATAGTAACGTTATTATTTCAGGACGGATTAATAAGTGCACTAGTACCAAAAATGCATTTTGAAGCACAAAAAGTCGCAGGTTTTAATGCAGCCAAACCCAATCAAATTTATGTGGATAAAATTTTAATCGATTTTTATCCAGAAAAAAGAGTTGATAAGGGATCTAAATTTAAAATTTGGTACTTAGGAGTAATCGGATATTTATCTGTTTGTTAACTCTTTCACGGATGCACATGGACAGTCATGAAACACGATAGCGTATTTATCTTTAAAATAAGTAGGTTTGAAAACACTTTATAAAGATCGTGCCTACATGGCCTAATGGTTATCGTACTTGACTCACCGTTTTTTGTTTTGGTTTCGATGTCAGCTCGATTATTTTTGTTTTCCTTACAAGACGTGAACATGTCTCAGTGTCTGTGTTTATTAAAATATAATATTTATGCGTATTTTACGACCGGGTAATGCCGGTAGCCTTCTAGTCCTGCTGAACACGTATCAATGAAACTATTGGTAATTGATAATATCTATGAAATTCGATTTCCTTTGTATGCTCTTTCTATTCATTGTATAATTGACCTCAGTTGAGTTGAAGCTCTACAGTTTTCATCGAAATATAATTAAACATCTTAAGTGTTGAAAAATGTGGTTATTACTTTGCGTTTTTATTTTTATTTTTTCCACAAATGGCATCTAAATAAAGAGTCCAGTCGTGGTATCTGCAGGAATAATTAGGTTTGCATTTCTCTTAGAACTGCATGAACAATTATCTTGAATTCGCTGCCGAAAAGAAAGTAAAAACAAAATTTCTTCGTCAAAAGCGTAAATATTTGATCAGTCGCATTTCGTTTCCAACCTTCCATTTCGAAAATTGAATTCTCCGTTTAATTGAAATCTTCCGGATGTTTCACTAAGACCTTGTCATCAAATATAAAAAGGATTTAATAAGAAAAAAGATGAGAAAGAAAAGATATAATTTTTTTTTCTTTTTTACGAAAACGACGACATTCTCCTTTATTAAATGCTGTTCATACATCCTTAGAAACGATTGTTGCGACGAATATAAGGAAGGAGCAATCTTCCGTGTTCGGAGGAAATTGAAGACAATCACACGCCAGCCAAAAACACACCAAAACAAATGAACGAACGTATAAGGATATTTAAATTAAAATACAGTTTCAAATCATAGAATGTTTTATCCGTCCGTCTGTATCGCATGTGCTGGTGACTGTCTTACTTTGCGGACTAAAATGTATGGAAAATCGTGCCTGATTTCAATTACTCATATATCAACTGGAATCTTTAGAATAGTAACTACAGACACTTAAATCGAAATATACGTTTCTGAGACGAATTATTATGTAAGAATTCGGAGGTGCTTACGGCTTTCTTCTTATCTGCGACCTCTCTATTATAGACGTGGTGTTGCTTGTTTCAGTGTTTTCTATGACTACGATTATGTCATGTGTTATCCAGAAATGTAAGACCTATTCCCTGCTTCCTGTGTTTCAGTTCGTTTTACGTAATGGTCTTGTGTTTTCCATCAATTTTCTATTTTGAGAGATTATTGTTATAAAGTTTATTATTATTATTATTATTATTATTATTATTATTATTATTATTATTATTATTATTAATGGTTCATAAGGAGCTTTCACAGAGGTAATAAAATAATCTCTCCTTAAAAAGAACCTGTGGTGTTCCCTGGAAGCCCAGTGACAACAACTCACCCCAGTTTTCAAGTACTCGTCCTCTCTTGATATCATTTGCAAATGAATTTGCATTATCGCAACAGCCGCTTACCATTGATTTGTCGCTAGTAGCGGCCATCGGTCTCCACTGGCAATTATTATTATTATTATTATTATTATTATTATTATTATTATTATTATTATTATCATTATTATTGTTGTTGTTAATATTGTTATTGTTGTTGTTATTACTATTATTATCATTCAAACAAAATCTCAGCAAGATCGGGAAATACTTTCCAAACAAGAGTGAAACGAACAAATAGACAAACGAAATAATATATATATATATATATATATATATATATATATATATATATATATATATATATATATAACAATATAATTTATATTTTTAAATCATCATCGCGTATATATATATATATATATCATATCCTATCTATTTTAACTATCATAGAGTATATATATATATATATATATATATATATATATATATATATATGCGTATGCGTATATGCTTGTGTGTGTATACTAAGATACTTTCAATTAAATTTCTATTATTTCATTGTATTTCACTCTATTTAAAAATAGTACAAGAAAATGAGAGAAATTTAAACAAAACAATTGGTTTCGGAGAAAATTATCATCCGTTACCGACTTCGTTATTAACGCGTACCGGGTGGATAAAGCGAATCGACGCAAAGTTAAAAAAAAATATGGCCGCGTCATTTTATTCGAATAGATTTTTCTCTAAGACTTGAGAAAGCTATACGCTATCTTAGTGTATACGGCCATTTTCTTTAAACTGGATTTTTCAATCAAATAATTAAGTCGTCAGGAACAATTCAATTAGCTTTTGGAGGGGAAAAATGAAACGTCCATGTAATAATTACCGTTTTTCTTTACTTCTGCTCTATTCGAACGGCGCGTTTAGAGATGAATATTTTATTTGACCTCGGATTTGGTGGGCGATGCAGGTTTCTTCTCTCTGCTACCTCTTTTCCGGAGAAGAGCCATTGCTACTCTCTGCCTTATTGTTATTTTTTTGGCAAGTGTTCAATGTAGCATGAACCTATGTTTTTATCCATTGTAAAATATTCATGGCTAGCTACAACTATTGTCAGCAAGTTCTGTTATTCACTTCCTTTCAGAACTGCTAGTGACATGAACACTATACTGCAGGGCTGCTTTTCATCTGACGGTAACAGTTGGTTTCCAATCCAACGTAAACAAGTTTTGTTGAGCAAATATCTACCCGATTTCCACCATTAAGACCATCATGCTGTTGCCCTAATCGAAACTCATCAACGTTTTTCTAAAGTGGCTTTAAGGTCTTGATAAGCGATGGATTCCTATTAGAAAAAACGAGGCAGATGGACAAAGTTTTGTAGCAGATTTGTGGACGTTACACAAGACAGATGTCAAAGCTTCTTAACAATATTTCTCGACGCATCTGATTATAATATTTCAAACATAAGTATGGCAAACTTAAAGGGATTTTAAAGAAGATTTGTGGGTGCATATGAAAATTCTATTACAACTTGAGCGTGTCAGCATTCGGAAATGTTATTTCAATTATAAATGTGACAGACTAACAGAATATTTACGTACGATTCGTGGAAGTAAAAATTCTATTCACAGCATAAAATTGTCAGTCGTACAGAACCCTTTAATGTAATTCATAATTGTATGTAAATAAAACCTTCCCTAGAATCAACCATCTATTTTTTTAATTATAAATTAGTCTAAAATTAGAGGGTTTATTTTTGGACACCATGTATATGTTTACACATTCTCACGGAAAACAAGGCATAATGGATGTAAGGAGATACTATTTGGAATCATGTCTAACTAGGAATTTGAGGGGGGTAGTTAATAGCGAGATTATGGTCCACATTGCATTTACATATCTGCATGTCAAGGTAGCGGAACCCATAGAGGGAATTTCAAAGTCTAGCATTCCAAAGGAAGAAACTATTAGAATATAAGACTTTCCGGAATCTAGAAATTACAACAGTGAAACGATTGGATGTTTCTGTTTGTATGGTTGGTTGGGATAATGTACGACGAGGCAGGAAGTCCTGTAAGTTCAATACTTGTAAAACGGGCATAGGAATGCAAAATTGCAGCGATGAGACAGAGTTTTGCATCTGGCTGATAGTACAACACATAATAAATTTGAAACGTTTTTTATAGAACATTTCTCATTAGGAGATATTAGCGGTTGGTGCACCATCCTAGATGTGGCAAATATATACTCCACGCATGAATGAACTGTGTGTTAGTGTGTACGGCCATTTTCTTTAAACTGGATTTTTCAATCAAATAATTAAGTCGTCAGGAACAATTCAAATAGCTTTTGGAAGGGAAAAATGAAACGTCCATGTAATAATTACCGTTTTTCTTTACTTCTGCAGCAGCCTTGTCAATGTGTACTATTTTAAACAAAACTGTGACCTGCTTTATAAAATATATCATGGTGCATTTAACAATTTATATTTAAGACGTAAGCGTTATAGACGTATGTAACTTCTTAAAAATGTAGGCGGACGTATAATGTTATTTAAAATTTAACATGACAGACAAATTGGCAATTATAGATGAAGCTCAGTATCTTCGTATAGTTTCAAGAGACAATGGACACGCGTGTAAGGGTAACTGCACGTATAATTATGAGGTAAGGGTGGCGCAAATCCCAATCACGTCTTTCCTGAACCGGTACTGCTTGGGTCCAGTGGCAAGGAGAGGCCTAATACTGACTGTAAACAATACCAAATAAGCGTAGAGCACATACAACATATGTAATTCCCAGATGGTCCCCCTTTTTAGTACTGGCCAGGCTCAATGTTTCTTAAGTTTACTGATTTTACGGGAATCTGTGAGTCAGTGTGCTTATGCCCTATATATATATATATATATATATATATATATATATATATATATATATATATATATAAAGCTAATTATAAATATAGTTAAACACATCTAAATATACTTCCGCTTAATCTGTGATTTTCCACGACGGCTATTCTATTTCAAAATACACCGACCAAAAGCAATTGGATGTGCTTCAGTGCAGATTAACCTGCGATAAAATTTATGGTAGTGTTTCAATAAATTACTGTTTCATAATAGCGCTTTTACTTTTCTGATCAAACCATTCATCTGTGCAGTTTAGACAGCCACAGCAAAATGCTAAATCCCACGACCGCGTTTCATGAATGAGACGAGAAATAAATTAAATACAGATTCAAACAAAGCGAAAGCAAAACAAGGAAAGAACCCCAACAGCGTTTTGATCTGGAAACATTGTACTATGAACGTTTTGCTTTTGTAAAAGACGAAAGTAGAATAAAAAATGTGCATAACGCCTCGGCCGAAGAAATGTCGGTATTAATATAGCTCGCGGTCTATTTAGATCCGTTGTTAACGATATCATAAACAACAAAATGAAATAATGCTGTGATAATATTTAGATGAGAATGTGCAAAGACAGGGTTAATGTAAATTTTCACATGAGGTTAACAACGAAGTTGAGTGCAATTTACCAAGTAGAAGTTGTGTTTTGGCGATGGCCGCATAGTTACAAGAAGCCGCTAAGATGACGTTGGGTATTGGGTGAGAAGAGGTTTCTCTTTCAAGCGAATAAACAGAAAAGAGAGAGAGAGAGAAAACGGACAGAGAATGGAGGGAGAGACATAGCGCAGTTTTTTAGATAATTTCTGTCAACAGCTTGAAATGGACGTATTATATATGTACTGAACCTTTTAACTCGTTAACACAAGCAAAACTTATATACCGTTGATAAAGATTAAACCTTCATACCAAATGAGTGGTTGAATATGATTACATATCTGCTCATATTTTGCATTAAATACTAATCCGTATTGATCCATTACTAGGAACCGAACATATACTATAAAACTTAATTCGCTGCATCTTACAATAACAAAGGCTCATACAAAACTTTAACAAAATTGGCTCAGTAGTGACCAGGAAATTTTAGAACGGATAAACAAGCAGACAAAAAGAGGTACAAACTAAGAGAAATATAATATACGTGTTATAAAAAATGAATAAAAATCATAAGAGATTTTAAAACGTATATTTGTGAGTTTTATTTATTAATAAGATTAAAGCGTTTTTAATTGTACAGATGAGAATTAAGAATTTGTGTAATTAAGATTGTTCAAGCTACTTTCGCGAGTGCTATTCTCACAACGTTTCGTCCGATAAAACATCTGTCTATCTTACAGGTGCATGTTTTCGAACTATATAATCTTTTTCTACGCGGGAACTCTTTATCAAATCCGTAGCTGCATTCCGTCAGCTATGTAATTTGCAATATTATTCTTAGATTCGATTAATTGATTCTACCGACATAATTTCGTGGTGTATTTTCAGCTCAAGTTAAGTCTGGATCTCTACAATGTTAAGTTGGTTAAACTTATTAAGAATAACATCTTAATCTCAGATAATGTAGATAATGATCCTGCACTTCTGCATGTCAGTGACATATTAGCAACAGAGACAAGTTATCGGCCCCTGTTCTTCGAAGAAGAACAGCCGTTTAACGGCCATTATGTGAAAATTAAGTAAAAACAAGTGTTTACGATAACGCAAAATATATTATAACAAATTAAATAACACAATCATATGAACATCGAAACATTTATTGTATAACAACATCTATCAAAATATAATTTTAATGTATTAATATAATTTCTTGTGAATTAGTGATTGATTACTGACAATACATATGATAAAAACATGAATCATTTATAAATTGTTTTTAGAATTATACGTTTTCTTTTTACGGTAAGGTATTATAAAAATTTAGCAAAAGTTCATTTAAAAAACATGAAGGATTTATAGAGGTTTAAGAATACTTTCTTTTGCACAGAAAGATTGTATAAAAATCTAGCAAAATATAATTTTAGGTTGCACGCACTTTTAGAAAAGGAAGAGTTATCGATCCCTGTTCTTTGGCTGACAAGTCACATCCGTCAGCGGTTCTTGAAACTAAAATTAGCAGCATGACACTGACATACAGAAGTGCCAAAGATCCTTAAAAGGTTTTATGAATCAGATCATTTTCTTTTATTAGTGAAACTTGAACAAATAAATAGTTTTATATTATGTTTCTGATCTTATTCTAGTGTTTAGTATTAAATACTACATTTTATATAACGTATAATTAAATTATTAGATATACATATTAGCTTGTCTTTAAGTAATATTTAATTATCTAACTAGTCGTTTCAGTTACGTTTCAAATAATATAAAATCTAATATTATCAAATACTCAGATCATGGATGTAGATGCGTGAGTTTAATTTACAAAATGAATACGAGAGTCGTTACAAAAATAAGGTCTACTTTTTTATACTCAACTAAAAAAGTAAGAGAGCTACGTTTACAAAAGTAAGTAGTCCTATAATTTTAACTCAAAAAGTTAAAGGGCTACAAAGATTTGACTTGTACTATGGAAACAAGCAACCTCTTGTGCCGTAGAATTCATTTTTCTACATACTCACAAACATTCTCAATGCACTTTTGTCAGCGTGAACGACGGTTGTAAAAGTTCAAAAAGCTTTGTCACTGACATCTCTGTTGCAACTATAAAATCGAAGAACCCATTTAACTCTGCGAACAAGAACCGTTGAACGACACTCTTAAAGTTTCTTTCCAACATTATGTTTCGTATTGTGACTTGTGGAAATATCTATCCCCAAACAGATGTTCCTGGCATGCCGAAAGTCACAAAGGAGTCAGGATTTATAGATTTGCACGCCTTCAATAAAAGCCAAGCAGTCAGCACTTCTGCTACAGAATCATCCTACAGTTGCCTCACATGTGAGATATATACTTTAGAGCTCTCGAACTGATTTACGTATTATATCCGGACTAAGAAAACTATTCTTCGAAAATGACGGACGAATATCAATGATGTTTTAAATCTCAGGCGACATGGCAAGAATCTGCCATTTAGCACTGAAGATTGATATGCTAAGAATCTTATATTTAAATAATATTGTTACTAAGTGGTGTGTCTGAAATGTGTCTGTTGTGTAAGCATCTGTATGACACATATATAACCGTCTCTGAATGTATGTATTTACCCGTCTTCGTGTCAGCCAATCTGTTGATGTGTATGCGTGTGGGTCGGTGTTTAGACATGTTAAACAACCAGTAAACCAAACGTCTACATGAAGTAAACATTTAGTCTACGTTGGGAACGCAATAAAAAAAAACGTAAATATAAATTCCACATGCCATTTGTTCACTGGTTCCCTTTTCTCGGATCTGTAAAACGCCGTAATGAAGATTTCCTCAGAAGCTAAACTCTTCTCCGATTGCCTGCTGACTGCAATCTGATTGTCTTCAAGTCCAACGTAAACAAGTTCTTGAAGAACCGTCCCCCTAAGTAATCCAATTTACAAAATCCCCACTACTTATACTACGCTATAATTACATTGACTAATGTATACCCATTAACCCTCATACTCAAGTGGCCTCCAGGCCTTGATAAGTGGCGATTCCTGGTTAATGAAAAAATACTAGGTGTCTCTCTCTGTCTCCTTTATGCCTCGCTGGCTCTTTCCCCTGAGTTACACGTCTGTTATCTGTATATATATATATATATATATATATATATATATATATATATATATATATATATATATATATATATATATATATGTGTGTATGTATGTATTTGTATATATATATATATATATATATATATATATAAGATATCTGTATATATATATGTATTGTCATATTTTTTGTTTAAATTTAATATTATTTTCATGGGAAACTATATATTGTTTTCGATAAAAATTCCAAAATCTTTAATTCCTAATATCTAACTAAAAATGCATTACTTTTTAAACTATTTCTCCTCAATATATTTCGTATTCTATTAAAAGCATCAGTTTCAATGCATTCTATATGCTATGGACACGTTCCATCTTAATAACAACGTGTGAAACACGCCCACCATTATCTCTCGCTTTAATCCGGCCATTTATGACGTTTGGGATATCCAACAATGGTTTTTGTAAAAATATACCAAAATATGACGTGGGTGTAAAAAAACATGTTTAAAACAATATTCATTACACAGTGGTAAAAGTGAAAAATAAAAATGAAATGCAAATATCGCTGTTATGGATACATGTTAATATATTTTGTTGGAAGCAGGAAATGGGTAGAGACATGCATGAGATAAGCTGATAAAATCTTTCTCGTCTTTTCTACAGCACACCTGATCGCGATCGTATTTGGATCCGCTGTTCCTCTCTATAACTGTATACTAAGCTTTGCAATGATAAATGTGTCATTTCTTCTTCGCTCGGAAACCAATCTTAACCCAAAAGAAATAATTGTTTTTCTATTTTTGCTTGGACTTTTCATTAAATATATTATTCAGCCAACACGCATGTACATCGAACTAGTGGCTGTATATCTAATGTAACCAGCGCCGTATGGAAGATTAGTCGTGATTTATATGCATGCATAATTTATACTAGAAAATAACAATAAAACCAATAGTAAATTGTTATATGGTTGTGTTCCGTCATTATTATTTACATTTGTAAACGGCATTATTAAAAAAAAGAAGAAAACGACAACATAGAAAAAGAGAACGAGGGTATTCGAGCTAAATGCAATCTTTCCACGTGATTTCACGATAATCGTCAGGAATTGAAACATTGGTCTACCATGAACTTTTTCCTCAATTTATTTCTTTTTCTATTAAATGTATAAATTTTAATGCGTTTTATATCCTATTGAAATATTCCATTTCAATAACAAGACGATCAACCATTTCAGCGATATCTTTTGCTTAAATCGAGTCATCCAGAACGTTCGAGGAATTCAGTATCCAGAAACACTTTTAAGAAATACAAGGCGTGGCTGTAGAATAAAAACTTGTCTAAAACGATATTCATTACAAAAAGCTTAAAATAAGCTAAAGTTAATAATTACAATGAAATTAAAATATTGCAGTGATGGCGACATATTAGTCTATTTCGATGGAAGCAGAAAATCGCTAGAGGCAAGTATGAGATAAAACATTCCTCTTCTTTTCCACACGAATACGATCGTATTTAGATCAGTTGTTACTCTCTAAAACTGTCAAACAGGCTTTCCAATCTTAACCCAAAACAAATAATTGTTACTTACGTTCGATCTATTATCAAGCAACCATACATATACATCCACCTTGGTATTTACTAATGGATGTATATCTAATGTAATCAGATTCCAGGTATTATTGCATTTAGTGGACGGCTTTAGTCCCACCACGTTTAGATGAAGGGTTGATTTTCCCGTGGCTATTTACATCGGTCCGCTCAAGCGTTTTACACTCTATGTCGGTATTTTGCATCCATGACTTATAACTGTAACAGCCATTGTTAAATTTTACATTATCGTGTACTGCTGTTATTATTCAATTTACAATCGGTGTAATGTTGTGACCCTTTTGGCTGTGATCATGGCATAGTATCTGTGTTAACTGTGCCAAGCAGGGCCAAGAGTCAAAACATTATTATTATTATTATTATTATTATTATTATGTTTATTATTATTAACTGATTCGGGTGACGGCGGGTCGCTGGATTATTAGAAAAATAAACAATTATATTGGGGAAAATGTTCTACATAATATAATAATAACGCAAAAAGAATGTGAAAATAGAAAAAAAATATGTAAACATATTTTTGGTTCGCATAAACAAATACCTAGATCGTGGTTACATCAGCTGTGGGTCTGAGACACGTAAGAGACACGTAATGAAATGTAGATTTGGGGAAATTCTAGCCAGTCGTTAGCTGGACGTCAGAGGGAACGGGCGACTCAAGAGATGAGTTGGTCTCCATGACGCGGGGAGCGGTTTCATTTTAGGCAGCCAAGATGTAAAAACGTGCAATCTCTGCAGATGCCGGCCGGATCATGAAAATATATCTTCGTAAATAATTCAGGTATGCGTTGTGTTATTTACATATGTTAAAAATAACTGTTTGTCAACAACTGTTTCGATACGCGCACGTCAAGCGTTTCCTGTCAGAACTGTTGTATAAATGTTTAATATACACACTAGACGATCAACTAAATGATACGTATATGAATATACAGAAAAAAAGATAAACACCACTATTCAACATGTACGTCGTGATAGAAAATATTTATACACACAATGTAACACCGGTGTTATACAAACACAATACTACGACTACAGTGAAACAGAGAACGAGGTTAATAAAAGTACTGCTAAGTGCAATCTATCCAAGAGTTTTCGTGACAATCTGATTTGATTGAATCCTTAGTCTATCATAGTGTTACAAACATACGGTTATTGTATGAATAAATACAAGAGTTTTTACAAGGAAACATCGAGTATTAAAAAGGATAATATTATGAAAAACAAAATAAAGCGTAAAGGAATTAATGAAAAATAAGGATATTCCATAGAAGACGCGCGTACGTTTCTTTAATTTAACAATGTAATCGTTTTGGGGATGCCTTTGATATTTTAAACTAATATTATGCCATGCAAACTAAACCAATTCAGATGCGCTTCAGGCAATCACATATTTTCACAAGGAATGAAGTCGGATCAAGAAAAACGTGCAATCCCTAAAATACCAATGCTGTATTCTCTTTTATTGATCCAACGGGATTTAATCACATTTCCTGAGGACTCTGTTAGAAATAGCAAAAGAATAATACTATAAAGAGAAACAGAAAAGAAAATAGCGAACAAGGTGATCACTTGTAATTCAAGAGATTTGCCGAGAGAATATTGTGGTGCCCCCCTTTTTTTTCATTCCTTTAATTTAGTTTGTGCCAAGAAAGAACACACTATCATCACCCTAAAGGCCACCCAATTTAACCCGCGTTGAATGAGAGGCTTTACAGGTAACTTCGATGCTTCCAGCTTTGTCTTCCTCACATTGGCCATTACTATAGAATGAAAAGGATTTAAAAAATGTTCGTAAAAGAATCGGAAATGGGTTCTAAGCGGTTCTCCCAGAGACAGTCAGACATGTCACACGAATATTTGATTATTCTCTGTTCAAGAACAAAAACGCGAGTATTTGAGCTGTTCCAATTTAATCGTGGCAGTTTTATACGAATACATCACGATTTATCAAGACCAAATTTTACTCGAGGATAACTGGTAATGCGATTGCTAATTGGATGATTGACAATGCTCGGGGAGGGATTGAAAACAATGATAGGAAATGAAAATTATTATTAGTGAAGAGAATAGCCCAACAGGAATTATTATCTTATTTTTGGATTATTTTGATTGTTCTTGTATTTGTTCTCATCGTGATATTTTTTAGAAATTCAAAACACCAAATATATTTCTTTTTCATACAGACACTATACAAAAAAACGGAACGGACCCAGATACCATAAAAAACAAGTGAAGCATGCATGGCACCCCGTGAGTGCACAGCGAACGAGGCATAAAAAAGGACTAAGTTCAGCATTTGCCCCTCCCCTCGCTCCATTTGGCCTCAACATTCCCCAATACCTTAACATATTTAAATGGAGTTCAGCACCATGCAAAACTGCTAAATAGACATACACAGGAATGTTTTGACAAATATGGTAAAATAACCCCCAATAGAGCATGTTTATATTAGCCCTCAAAAAGCCCCTTTGGCACACACAATAGTTATATCGAAGTATAGACGAACAGAATTATATAGAAATCAGTTAATTATAACTTTTCAGAAAGTTTCATAAAAAACCCAATACATCAATTGTATTTAATATGCACAAAAGTGTCAATTTCAGCCATTTTAACCCAAGAGGCACCCACAGGGGCGCAACTGGAGTTTTCCCGAAGAATCCGTTCTGTTATTATTTTACGCATATCATGTTTAATGTTTGTGCACAATTTCGAAACATTCCAAGGCGTAGTTATTGAGAAAAGTGCGAAAAGACGAACGGACAAGAATGAATTTAGAGATCCCCCTTCCTTTTTTGGGGAGACCAAAAAACTAGGTGCTATTTGCCTTAGAATTGCTAATGACCATGTTCGTTAAAAAAGAAAAAGAACACATTTTCCAGCATTCACCAATAGCATCAAGTGTGCATGCCCCTAAAGATGGTCGGCCGAAACGTTCTGAAAAAAAGAACATAGATAAGTACAATAGTAAAAACAATTCAAATAATACAATAAATATTTATCAATCCTCGTCTCAAAAATATAACAACATCCGACCAAATATTTCTTTACTTTGGACTTAAAGTTGATCATGTTGTAGTCTTCAGCGAAGTAGTCCCGTGAGAAGTACTCGGAAATGACACTACCTACTGTTTTATAACGAGCATATTTCATACTTAAACGTGGGAGAACACTAAAAATGTAGTTTCTCAATAAGTATTGTTTGCATTAATCAAGTTACAATTCTTAATTTGCTTGCGATATTCACAACCTTTTTGCTCATGTAACCTCCGACCTTTTTCAAGTGCATCCTTTTGGAACTTTAACATTTTTATTTTACAATCAGGAACTTGGAATCTCAGACTGACCCATTTTATTCTCCATTGAGTAGACTGTTCTGATTTCGCCATCCATGGCCGGGTAGACTTGCTGAATGGATGTGAACAATATACCCCGTGGATTTAATAAATGTTACAATTTTTAAATCCTGCTGTGATCCCCAAGTGTTACTAGGAGTTTTTTAAGTTGGGAAATATTATTCTGTAAAATATCAGAGGTTACATCCGTCGACATGATGGAAATATAATAGAGATGTGAATAATAACCTCAAATAACCTAAAAATAAATCATCGTTAAAATAAATAATAAAATAATCCTGAATATTACGCCTAGCAGTCTGAAAAACGGAGGTTATAGTGAAGATTATCTGTTAGTTTCTACTTTCGTTTTCTGTTGTCAATTTGGCTGGATAACTAAAGATGAGGAAAGCGTTGGGGCATTCGCGCTTTATAGGAAAGAGATAACCTTTAATTGAGAAAATATATTTTGCTTGCGATTGTTTCCTGGGGGGTGGTCTAACGTAGTTGTTACATGTCAACAATCGGGACGCACACGTTGTACACAGACAGTCGCAAGTAAACAAAGACAAGGTAAGAATACAAGTTACTTGTTTTAAATTGAAACAAAATATAGTTATTCACAGGTACTTCCAGGATAACGTCTTGCCTTATATCCAAAAGTTTTATCGTACTCCAATGTACTTAACTCCCTTACCGTGTCGAACACGTAGTACTCTGTCTTTATCTGGTCATATTCGAGGTAACATTTTTTGCTGTAGCTTTCCAGCCACGTGCGTAACACGTCTATTTCTGTTCTTCAGCCACATATTTTTTGTTAAATTTTTTCTTCTCCTTTGCAAGGAAAAGAAAAAGGAAAAACGTTACCTCGCACACAGCTCGGTTATTTGCATACGTTGGCTGTCATAGAAGACGCGCGTACGTTTCTTGAATTTAACAGTATAATCGGTTTGGGAATGCCTTTGATATTTTAAACTAATATTATGCCATGCAAACTAAACCAATTCAGATGCGCTTCAGGCAATCACATATTTTCACAAGGAATGAAGTCGGATCAAGAAAAACGTGCAATCCCTAAAATACCAATGCAGTATTCTCTTTATTAATCCAACGGGATTTAATCACATTTTGTACGGCTGCCTTAAGCGTGTCCGGGTTCTGTTACAGTAGGGACACGAGCAGGTATAGGATAAAATCAAAGTTTTTTTAATACATTTTCCCCCCCAGAAAAGCAGAGTGACACTTTGTTGTAGGGGGGGGGCTACTATCAGGGAACATAAGTTGCAGGTATACTATGTTAGGATTTGAGCAGCAAAATGTCTGTTTGCATTAAATTTGACTTCTTCATGTCAGCAGAATCGGGGAAACAGAAACCCGGAAGAGAATTCCAAGTCTAGCAGTGCTGAGAAATAAACTAAGAGAGAAGTAGGCTTTCTGGCATCTGGGGATTTCTAATGTGTAAGGGTGAGATTTTGCTGTTTGTCGTGTTTATTGGGGGTGTTTACGTCGAGAGAGTACAAGGGTTTGCACTTCGTCGGAGCTGCTAACATAAAAGTACTTGTAAAACAGGCAGAAGGAATGCAACATTTCATCGGTGTGACAGATACTGAAACCTAGGTGACAGTTGAGACCTATTATGTTGGACACTCTCTTTTGAACCCTGTCTAAGAGTGAAGGAGTGGTAGAAGATGCACTAACGCAAGGGGGGTAACATTGCTCCATATATAGGCGAATAGTGGCCTTGTAGAGGTACAAGTTTCTCACACGCGTAAGTAACCTTCTCGCACGGTAGAGAGAACCCGCCCCCCCTCGCGGGGCACCTTTTTGGCCTTCGGGCCAAGCAAAGACGACCACAGTGTAGTATCTGTTCCGGCAGATGCTGCAAGCAAAGACGATCAAAGTGTGGTGTCTGTTCCGGCAGGTGCTGCAAGCAAATACCATTGCCCTTATGACAATCTTCTGGTCCATGTAGGGGCAACCCTACTTGGGCCAGCTAGCAAATCACTATCCAGCTCCCATTTCCCACCTCTCGGGAGCTGATCCCCCTTTTCCCTTCCCCCTCCCCTTCACTCCTCACATCAAAAATCAGCCTTGTGCCTAATTTGCTCAGTAGAGGAGCAAATAAATATCACTCGCCCCCTTTTCGTGGTACCTTTGTGCCATTTGGGCAAAGATCAAAGTGTAGTATCTGGCCGGCGGGTGCTACAAGCAAAGGCGATCAAAGTGTGGTGTCTGTTCCGGCAGATGCTGCAAGCAAAGACCATTGCCCTTGTGGCAACCTTCTGGTCCATGTTGGGCCAACCCTACTTGTATACCACTATCAGCCGGTCACTGATGTGTGACTGACAGACGTGTTATAGTAAATGTCTTAAAGCGGTCTCATGAAGATATGAAGATGGGCCAGTCATTAGGGTCTGTGTAGCAAGAAGAAAATCATACCTGAGATGTTGGATCTGGGTGTGGCTCCTTTCTTCTCTCAAGATGATCTCTTCACCCTGGTGGCATTCTGGTGGGAACCTTCATCTCTTTGTCCTCAGGGCCGCCTTTTGACTTCAGACATTTATGAAGGCATTCATGGCAGACACAAGAAAAATGACACGCGACACAATTGTAATATCCATAAGGTATAACTAACTATTTTATTTTACAAAATATATATTACAATACATATTACAATTAATTTTTACAATTAAAACTGGATGATAGGCTTTTCGAAGCTAACTAACCTACCCTAACTAGTGTTGAGGGAGGGGTGCCCCCCCTCATTTACGGAGAAACAGGCTATGCGTCCTCACATCATGGTGGTCGTGCAGGAAAGAGACAGAAAGATAGCAAGGGAATTATGGGAAGGGATTTCTTTGTATCTCTACGCTCATGGAAAATTTACCACCCGTCCATGCTGCAGAGTGTGTTAGAAACAGTGGCACAAGGAAATAGTGCCACACTTGGGCCAGCTGGCAAATCACTATCCAGCTCCCATTTCCCACATCTCGGGAGCTGGCCCCCTTTTCACTTCCCCCTCCCCTTCACTACTCACATTAAAAATCGGCCTTGTGCCTAATTTGTTCGGTGGGGGAGCAAATAAATATCGCCCCCCCCGCGGGGACAACTTGTGGACTTCGGGCCAAGATCAAAGTGTTGTATCTGTTCGGCAGATGCTAGAAGCAAAGACGATCAAAGTGTAGTATCTGTTCCAGCAGATGCTGCAAGCAAAGACCTTGCCCTTGTGGCAATTTTTTGGTCCATGTAGAGGCAACCATACAGGGGCCAGCTAACAAATCACTATCCAGCTCCCATTTCCCACCTCTCAGGAGCTGGCCCTCTTTTTCCCTTCCCCCTCCCCTTCACTCCTCACATCAAAAATCGGCCTTGTGCTCAATTTGCTCGGTGGGGGAGCAAATAAATATTGCCTGCCTCCCTTGTGGGGGCACCTTTGTCGCCTTTGGGCCAAGATAAAAGCGTAGTATCTGTTCGGCAGATGCTGCAAGCAAAGACGATCAAAGTGTAGTATCTGTTCCGACAGAAGCGGCAAGCAAAGACCATTGACCTTCTGGCAATCTTCTGGGCCATGTAGGGGCAACCCTACTTGGGCCAGCTGGCAAATCACTATCCAGCTCCCATTTCCCACCTCTCGGGAACTGGTTCCCTTTTCCCTTCCCCCTTCCCTTCACTCTTCACTTTAAAAATCGGACTTGGGCCTAAATTTCTCGGTGGGGGAGTAAATAATATCCCCCGCCTAACTCGCGGGGGAAACTTTGTGGCCTTCAGGCCAAGATTCAAGTGTAGTAGCTGTTCCGGCAGATACTGCAAGTAAAGACTATGTGGAGTCGAACCCACAGATAAGACCTTGGTCAATGTAGTGGCAACCCTTCATACCAATTGTCACTATCCAGCTCCCCTACTCCCCGGGAACTTCGTCCCCATTTCCCCTTCACTCCTCACTTTAAAAATCGGCCTTGTGCCTAATTTGCTCGGGGGGGAGCAAATAAATACCGCCTACCTTCCTCGCAGCAGCTGTGTCAATGCCCTCGATGTATCTGCTCCAACTTACGTTATCTGCGATCGTTAAGCTGAGGAGTTTTAACGAAGTACTTTCAGGCAATTTATCATTAGCCACAGCTATTGGTGGTTGCGAAGACTTCTTGTGATTATTAAAGGAAACAAGCTTTGTACTGACAGCATTGAATGTGATCACCCATTTTTGTCCTCTATTCCATTACATATTGGAGGTCTCCCTAAAGGATTTCCTGCCATTGCCTTATTCATTTTCCACTCGTGCTTGTTATAGAGGATTGTGTCATCAGCCATCTACCTATCTCAAACACAATTTTAAAGGGAGATAATTTATGAATATCAGGAATAATAAAGGTCCAAATATCGACATCTGAGGTACACCTGCATTTATATCATATTGTTTTAGAGTTGGACCATTGAGGACAGTCTGGATTCTTCTTTCATTTTAAAAAAAATATTTTATTATGTTAAGTATTCGTCCATTAATAGCAAATGATCTGATTTTCCTGAGAAGACCATTGTGCCAAACCCTGTCAAAAGCTTAGATATATATGGGGTGCTTTTCTAACGTTTCTTTACTTTATCAAGTGCATGGTATGTTTGTTCAGATATTACAGTTATGATATCTTCAGTAGAAAGAGCTTGCCTAAATCCATATTGTTGGTATAACAGAAGGTTATCAAATGGGAGTTGATGGACTAGCGCTTGATAACTTATGGACTCAAATATTTTAGTGAAAAGAGCAAGGGGGTATATGCGGTGATAATTTAATGGGTTAGTTCTTTCGCCAGAAGTCTTGTAAACTAGTATCAGCAATCAGAAAAGCAAGATTTGTTAAGGCATTTGTTGTAAAGTTTGGAGGAAACTGGAGCAACCGTACCGGAATATTTTTTTATATATATGCAAATATATCTAAAGTTATGGACTAGTAATCAGATGTCAAATAATAAATATTGGCCATCTGAACATAATGAAATATAATTTTTTGATGTAAACATTCTTTTTAGTATTCTTTTCAATTATTTGTTTAATAACACAACTAGCTTTACAATTCAGCACCTGCTATTAAATTTAAATGTTTTCTAAAATATTGGAGGTTTGTATGTTTCTGAACTTTTAAGATAACGATTTATAATTGGAAAATAAGAAAACGGCACTAACCCTAGGGAGGAAGTTCCATAACGATACAATTCACAAACGGTTACTAGTCGCATATATATATCCTCGTTAGGGGAGATTACGACGTTAGGTTTTTGCATCTCTTACAGGGAGGTGTCGACATCCTTCTCCATACATCGCCTGTGAAAATCCAAAATGTGTCACTCATCTAATACTGATCAGTCTCAGCTTTGCTAAACTTTGGTCATCTAACGAGAACACGTGTAGCAACGTGATTATTCGGTATATTGAAAAATCGTATTATTTATATTATCGGACTGCTGCTCTCATCCTAAATGGTATTTTCACAAAGTTCTTTCCGGCGCAACCTTCAAGCTCATTCAGGTGTATCTTGTCGAACTCAGAAAACGTTTTGTCCAATTCGGAACTCTTCCGTATAAAACTCTGGAATAAGCACAGAATTTCGAACGGAACCCGTTATTTACTCTACGAAGTCAGCACAGTGTCGTATCGTAAATCATGACTTTAGTGAAATCCTTAATAATTCATAATTGTATTCTGAATGTCACCAGCATTGAGGATTAAGACTTCATCGTCCAGAATAGTGTAACTTATAACATATTTTTTTTACATATCTTTCACCATTTGATCTAGATTAGTATAAGGTGTATTTCTCCAATTGTCTAATAGTCACATGTCCTTATATAGATGTAGTGTATTTTGTGTCTGATGGACAAACAATATATGTAAACAGTACCTTTTATTTTTTCCGAGAATATCTACTGAATAAACCTATTTATTAATTGTAAACCTGCATAGTATTACGTTTCGTATTGATTATTTGTGATGTCTTCGAACTACTGTTATTAACTTAAGTGTAATTTTAACAACGTTTCCGTTGATGCAACTTTCGACTATTTCAGGTGTATCTTATCGAACTCGGGAATCGTTCTTTCCAACTCAGAAATGTGTATGCTACTGCTCTGGATCTAATAAGAGTTTTCGCTCGAAACTCAGTGCAGATTCCCGAGTTCGGCAGATAGATTCCCGAGATACACCGAAGAAGATCGAAGCTTACATCGACCGGGGCATTATGAAAAATAACACTCAAGATAATAACCGTAGTCCGAATAATTCACAGTGAAGAAATAAAGAAAAGAGTCTTTGATAGTGTTGTTCTCTTTGATTATTTTCGCAAACTTGGAAAGTATTGGAATGCAAGTATTCCTTAATAAATCGCTGTCATTTCAGCTGTCATGGGATGATTGATAAGACCATATCGCGTCCAACCCTGAACATATTTCTTGCTTTCTTGGCAATCGCTTTGTTTCACAGAGCGAGCCGAGACAATCAGGAGAGCGACTTTTGGCGTGATTCGATCGCAAGGGAATTTCAACTTTGTTTATCTTCGCCTTTCCGTCTGTTTGTATTTCTTTTTGTTTGAATTACTGGCGTCAAGTCATTCATTCACAATTGCCAGCATCTGCCTGTCTACTAAATGATTAAACTAATATCGGCGAAGTTAATAGATGCAGCTTCGAAAATGACACAATGCTGAACAAAGGCCAACAACGCGTTCCAGTGGCTTTAATTGCATTTAATGGCCGATCAGATTACATGGCTGCTTGGGGTACGATTCCAACCTCTTCAGATGAATCATTTACATCTCAGGTAAATGGAGGACGGGTCACATACAACATCCTTTTCACTAGTATCGATTGTTTTCTGTAATTGACGGTATATCACCGCTTTTGGCTTATGCATTATGTATTATTACACTATGTGGACCTTGCTTGCTTCCATCTTGTTTTCGACGATCGGATACGCTTAGGTGTGAGTAGACTTCTTGCTCGATAGAGGGAAACCACCTTCT
Source organism: Euprymna scolopes (assembly GCF_053919585.1). NCBI lineage: Eukaryota > Metazoa > Mollusca > Cephalopoda > Sepiida > Sepiolidae > Euprymna > Euprymna scolopes. The sequence continues at coordinate 10,143,264 of NC_136506.1, read as the reverse complement.
TTCAGCAGGCTTTGCAATTTCCTCTATGTATTCTTCCAGTTCATATTAACCGAAAATATTAGGCCAAGAAGTTTGAAGGATGACGTCTCAAGTAGGGTGCTGTTTGTCATGCATATAGGATGTTGGAGAGGCGCTTTGTAATTGTTACAGTAGAGCAGGTTAGCTTTACTAGCATTAAATATTACCATCCATTTGCCGCCCCGATTCCACTATCACATGTCCTCGCACTTTGCACACAAAACTATAAATAAAGAAATGTTTTATTTTTTGTATTTATTTTTATTTGTATATTGTATCTATGACGTACTGGGTTAGCTTCCGTACATTCATATCTGATCTACCTTTGAATTCCATGTTTAAACAAGGTGTATCCTCTATAGTATCAGACTTGACCGAATGGTTAATTGTAGGTATAGACCGATTCATATCGTCAAAAAATTCTAACAAAAACCTAACAACCAGCCATGGCTCTCCCCAGTATGTGCCGCTGCCATCGCGCACAGAAATCACTTTTTCCATAGCTACCAACGTAATATATGTACTGAGACTAAAGCTGCTTTCAGGACTGCCAGCAACCTCTGTAAAAGAGTAATAAAAAATGCAAGAGAGCTATATGCTCAGTCCGTTAAATCCAAAGTTGCTGATCAGCGGCTTGGTTCCCACCAGTTTTGGCAAATAGCAAACGGGATCCTGAACAGAAGCGCACCTTCTATCCCAACTATCATGAATGGGCCTGAGGTCATTTCGTCAGCATCAGAGAAAACCAAACTCTTTGCCAGGAACTTTGCAGATAATTCTACCCTATGCGACAAAGGCCATCACCTCCCCGTATTTCCTCCTTTAACAGACAACACGCTATGCAACATAGAAATATTTGTGCGTAAGGTCGCCAAGCTAATCAAGAACCTTGATTCAAGTAAAGCAACTGGCCCTGACGGCATTCCAATTATAGTTGAGAAGCTTCAACCAGAATTGCCCCCACACTTACAAAACAGTTAAAGCGTTGCCTTAAGGAAAAGTGCTTCCCAACATCCTGGAAAACCTCATCAGTATGCCCTGTATTTAGGAATTCATGTGATAAGTCGTCTTCCTCTCAGTACAGACCAATAAGTCTCCTGTTTGTCATTAGTAAATTGCTGGAATCAATATAAAATAAAGAAGTAGTCAACCATCTCAGCAGAAATAACCTTCTTAGTGACATGCAGTATGGTCTTCGTTCTGCTAGATCTACAGCAAATGTGCTAACAGTTATATCTCATACGATTAGTGAATCCCTCAACAAAGGCTTACTTTCTAGGTCAATTGTTCTTGACATATCAAAGGATAGACAAAAATCAGAGGCCTGCAGTATTAAGGCTGGAGTCCCACAGGGGTCCATCCTGGGCCCAACTTTCTTCCTGATCTACATCAATGATCTCCCAAAACACATACTTAAATCATTCGTTGACATCTATGCTGATGACACGACCATTTATGGCAACACATCAAATGCCTAAATGACAAAGTTCACTCTAATTCTCTCTCCTCTTATCTTGAGCGTGTGGTACAGTGGGGGAAGAGGTGACTAGTTACTTTTAATACATCTAAAACCGAGCTCCTATCTTTACATCATTAACGCTCTGATCCTCATCTGGCATCAATCGAAATGGATGACTCTCGTCTAGGGAAGGCTCCATGTTTTGATAAGTTTCTAGGATTGACATTTACTCTTGACCTGAAATGGAGCACGTACATAAAGTCTGTTGCCAAGATCACTGGAAAAATGGTAGGATCCTTTTACTGCTCCGGAAGATATCTCACTGCTGATGCAATTCTCTATCTATATAAAAGCCAAGTACGTCCAATGATGGAGTACTGGGTCCACATTTTGGCAGGTGCTGCTAAAAAAGCCTATCCTGCCTTGACAGAGTACAAAATAGACTTCGTGGCCTAGTACCTTTTTCTCTTCCCTGCCACCTCTCTCCCACACATTGCGAGCCTGTCTTTGTTTTTTCGTTATTTCCATGGCAAGTGCTCGTTTGAGTTTCAAACTCTGCTCCCCCCGCTCCCCAATCTTTCACAAAAACAGCCGTCTAGCTGAAACCACTGTCAACAATTTTCCTCATTCTTTATGTGTGCCAAAATCAAAACGTAGATTCCATTAACAAAGATTATTTCTTAGAAGTGCACGCCTGTGGGACTCTCGTCCATTTGCCTGTTTTCCCACCTGACTACAACTTGGATGTCTTCAAGTCCAACATAAACAAATTTCTGATAAAGCGCCGCCTTAAGTAAGACACTTTATCAAATCTCCATTACTAACGATTACTACAATACTATCTCATTAATTACTCTACACGCAATAACCCTTATCTCCGAGCGGCTTCTGGGCCTTGATAAGTGGTAACTAAAATAAAAATTTCTATACATAAATCTTTTCAAAAAAATCTATCAGATATATTAACACAGAACTGTTGAAAAGGAGATATGTTTTTTTAATGGGGTGTTTTGTTTATCGTCTCCTGTTTCGGTTTATGTTTGGTATCGTCCATTCTGTATTTGCTTCAACTGTATCCATTGTCGCCATTTGGGGGGCGCAATTGTTGGAGACGGCACAATATTACACCATTCTTAATATGTATACATCTTTTTCATCTTTCTTTCCAAAATTCCGATGTTAAATTTTGTACGATTTAATGAACGATGAATCTTTTGCAGTTACGATAAATAGGTCGCGTGTAATCATTGCCCATTTACGTCTGATCATTCACGAATATTGAGATCCACGCTTGATTCAGCACATTGCGAGCAAACGAAGAATGGAATAAAAGGATTACAGAATCAGCGATTTCTGTATGCTCATCTATGGCCATTCTTTCGTGTCGAGGCTTAATTTACCATTCCTGCTCTTCTACTCAATAATATTCCTTACAGAAATGTCGTGAGGAATTGTAATAATCGAACAATCACTGGAATAAAAAAGAAGATATTAACAGATTTACACGTTTAAGAAATCAGGGACAAATTTACTGTCAAGAATTGACTGATATTCAGAAGAAAGTGAAAGAAAGGCCAGGAGAGATTCGTCCTTCTTTTTTTTAATAACTGAGAAATTTCCAATCTGACATAATTGAACCTTCACCTAACAAGTAAACCACACTAATATGCCAAATAACATGGTATTCGGAGCATAGAAAAACCCTCTTGGTATGGCCACCCACATCGGCTTATAAGCGGATTAGTGCACCTTCTCCAAGTGATGTTGCATATAGTAACAACGCTAAGCTGGATATTCCACCAGACTAGAAGAATTACTAACATGGAATCCAGTAAGACAAGGAGATAAAAATAAATATACACTATAACATAAATAAAACATTAAATCACTTTAACATGACTATACATGTACTTATAAAAAATGTCACGCATTTTATCTTAAGTCAAAAAGCTGGAATATTTAACAGAGTAGATAAATTACTGTCCTGGAAGACAAATAGACTAGAAGAAAGGGGTTTGTATTTCTATACACATAGATTCGAGAAAATTGTTCAGAAAACAAATATATAACAAATAAATTTTATCAAAGGCAAGAAAAATTACTTTTATACTTAACTGAATAATACTTTTAGTGTGTTTATTTAATGTAAAATGTTTACTCTGTTCGAAAAAAACATACAGTGTTTACCAATGTATTTGAAAAATGCAAATGGCTTCGGAGTCTGTGTTGAATACGTAAGTTTAGGAAATGAGATCAAACAAAATTAAAAAAAAAAACTATACAAACTACTGTTAGAAATCCACCGAATATATGTCAGTCCATGTACCGGTAACTTACATTGGGTAAAACAAAACTGAAGAAAGATATACTATAAAATAAGTGATATACAATAACAGAGGTCATATACTATCATACATGTCATATACTACTGGTACCATGTAACCTAGTACTACCTGCCTCATAGTCGGGTCACCGGCGACTAAACTGGTTCCCCGCCAGACTTGTTTGGTGAGGAGGGTGGCTAGTCTCTCTGAAGGATTAAAAACAAGACCTTCAAAACAGCGAATAACCCTCTTTTTGGGATCAACGGCCAACGAGCACAGTGTGTGTTTGTGTGTGTTTGTGTGTGTGTGTGTGTGTGTGTGTGTGTGTGTGTGTGTGTGTGTGTGTGTGTGCGTGCGCGCGTTGGGGTGGAGAGGCTCCCGTAAGCCGTGGTGAAGGCAACCTTTCTAGAAGAAGCAAATCTCTAATTTAAAAAAACTATAAAGCTGGAGACCAGTACCCGTATTAAGCTGGTCTGCAGTTTAACTTGTTGCTGGCTATCTTGCTCTTGCTTGTTGCTGGATCTCAATATTTTGAACCGAGAGAGAGACTTAGCTGTCGTACAAAGCTAAGACTCTGTAACATCATCTGTGTATAGATACTCCCTGACGCATTTGTCTATAAAAATGGTCCTGTGGCGATGGAAGTCATTGTTGGGCTCGTGTCTGAGGAAGTGGCAGTCGTCTGACAAGACGTTGCAATCATCATATATATATATATATATATATATATATATATATATATATACACACACACATAAGTGATATACAATAATAGAGGACATATACGAGAACATTGCTAACTGATAAATCGAGTAGAGGAAACTAATTATTCTTCTTCATTCATTTGCTAACTGAACGTTTGAGAAAGGATAATCTTTACTGGACTTTCGCTGGTTATATATCTCAAATAGAAATTAAGTGTAAGCCCCATCAAGTAAATCCTGTCTAAATATTCAAAACGACATTCGAAGTCCATATAAGATCTTATCGATACTGATTCGTACAGAAATAGCGTCCATCTCCTCATAATGTTACCTCAAGTAACATCACACAGCTGAATACTGCATCTGAAACCGGTAAAAGGAAAAGACCACGTCAAACATATAACATAATTAACTGGTCTACTCAGATGATATAAATTAATATCTCAACGTTTGAGAATTAAAGGCGAACCTTAATTAAACTCTCCGATATCTCTGTGTTTTATATAGAAATGAATGAAACATTAGCTATATATACCTATATATATATATATATATATATATATATATATATATATATATATATATATATATATATATATATATATAAAGCTGCACGTCTGTGTGTGTGTCTGGTCACGCATAGGCTCCTATATGGTTGACTATTATAGAAAGCTGATCACATATAATAATAGAAGATGTATAGAGACACACGAATGGGTATGTTTGATCTGGCATAATGATTATTCATAAAAAGTTGTGGGGTCTGCGTCCGCGCCTGGTCCATAAAGTATGGAAATAAAAATTTAAATATAAAAAAAACACGTTTACAAGTGTTTTTGATATAGATGTACATAATAATACTTTGATAAGTATATTTTAACTTAAATAGGGATGGTATAATAAAATTGTGGCATCTGCGTTCGCGCCTGGCCTTCATAGAATGGAAATAGGCACAAACTTTAATAAAGATTTTTCATATCTATCTGCGTAAGTATACTTTGATAATTATGTTTCAGTCTGAAGAAATATGGTATAATAAACTTATGGGGTGTTCGTTCGCGCCTGCCCTCCATAGAATGGAAATATGTCACAAATTTTAACGAGTTTTTTTTAATATAGATCAACAGAATATTGTGATAAGTGTTTAAATGTGAACAGGTATGGTATAATAAATTATGGGGTTTATCTATTTTACTTTTTACTTTCATCATATTTTGCTTTGGTTTTGATACCCCTAAATTCGAAGCTATCTCTTTACATCCCTTCCTTTTCATAATCTATGATACTTTCATAAATCACAGTCCATTTTCTGTAGGCTGTTTTTGAACCCAGTCAACGACGGGTACTTTTGCTAGTGTATATATATATATATATATATATATATATATATATATATAGATTGTCATCGAAATCAGTTAAATAGTTTATTTTTTATCAAATCTATTGATGCTTGTTTTAGTCGAGAATTGACCTTGCTATACTGGGAGGAAGTTTGCACATTTCCTTCCAGTAATTTTGGTTAATAATACATTGCACTGTACAGAACTTACCGTTGATTAAAATGTTTTTATATAATAACTTGAATTAAAGAGTAAAATGCAATAGTCAATATCCAAAATTGTGCTCTAAGCAGAAACATTCATTTCGAACGCTTCCCTGTTTTATTAAGGAAACTATAGACCTAACCCTTCGTCTTTGGAAAATGGAACTTTTCAAATGAACTTGTGATGTTAGGTTGTTACTTTGTCAAATTTGAACTATTCCGTTTTTAATCTGATTTTATCCCTTAACTGTTTTCCATACTCATGGGAAGCATTATGATTCTAAACCTATCGTAAAACTACCAGAAAAAGCTAAGTACAGTTATGTGTAAGTGAATTATATATATATATATATATATATATATATATGTGTGTGTGTGTGTGTGTGTGCGTGTGTGTGTGTGTGTGTGTGTTTCCGTTGCGAAAATATTTGAAACGATGAATGATATACACAAATCCTTATTTAAAGGACGATTTTAACGAGAACTCTTCTTCAAGTTTTTGTTTATATTAGAATTGAAGACAATCTTGCTGTAATCGGTTGAAAAGCAGTGTTGAACTGTTTTGTTCTTGTAAAGAAACTTTATTCGGTGAAGTTCCGTTTTGTGTTCGTACTGGTAAAATGAAAGAGCAAGTTCTTTTCTATCGTTTTATTGTTCAGCAAGAAATCATTTTCATGAAAGAACGCTTTTGGTCAAAAGCAAAACACAGCATAAAATAATTATCAAATGTCTTAATTTATACCATATATGGCACTGCTTTGGAGAAACAACAAATATGATAACTTGTCAATAGCACGTTAAAAATACGATGCTCTTTAATAAAATTCTTTAGACTTTCTTGTACAGGTATTTAAAATTGTCGTAGACTCTTGAAAATTCAGGTTGTTGTTGCTTTACATCTTATGAGATGATTGGCTAATGTATATGATTTCACATTCAAATGAACAGCTACAGCAGGAATTGAAATACACCCTACCAAAACCTGACTATCACATCTGGTGATTTTCAAAAATGCAATCTTGCACATAGTTTTATTGTATAATTTTGATGATATCAAGTTCAAATGAACAGATACACCAGGAACTTTAATACCCCCTATTAAAACCTGATTGTCACAGCCAGTGAATTAAAAAAATGAAATCTAAACGTAAATAAACTTTTGTAGAATGATACGCAATAAAATATAGCTTTCAACTTTGAAAAATGATACAAAAAATAATGAAATGCTTCAGACTGCATTTGGACCGTCAAACATTAATCGATCATGAGTTATCGAGTAGCATAAGGGAATAAAAGAAGGCGGGGAGTGTCGGAGGGATGATGAAAAGTGTGGGAGGATTAAGGACGTAAGAACACTAGAGTTGTTTTGCCAAATAAGAAAATCATGGATAAGGACCGTCGTGTGTCTATAGAGACAATAAGTGCACAGTTTGATGTCAGTGTGGGAACTGTGCACACAATTATTAGCGAGTGACTCATAATGCAAAAACTAGGGTTGCTCCAAAAAGATCTCACACTATTTGACCAGGATAGGATCAAAGCAGTTCTTCACCCTGCCTATACTGCAGACCCTGACTCCCCTGGGTTATTCTCAAAGATCAAAGGCAACTTAGAGGCTGTCAGTATGAGACAATTGAGGAAAGGAAAGAGACTGTGACGAGGATTATTCACACGCTCACACATGGGGCCTACCAGAAGTTGTTGGAACGGTAATACATTGCAGCTGGAGGAGACCATTTTGAAGAAGATTAGATTTTCATGTGTGTACTATTAAGAAAGTGCTCATACGAAAGAAAGCTGGGCACTTATTTACAGCACCTCGTATAGTGTTTGAAAGGTAATTTCCGACAAAGGTTTACACATGTGTAATCAAAGTCAAATCAATTCAGTGAAACGAGAATGGCCGAATAAAAGGCACTGGAATAACCACAGTGCCCACCAAAAGGAGGTCGTTGTTAGATGATAATTTAGTTAGAATCAACCTTCAAATTCCCATGCGTACATCTTCACCCCAACAACCAATTATTAATAATCGTCGCCGACAATAAATATATATTGTTATATTTCTATATATCAATTTATCTTCACTCTTTATAAACACCAGAAATGCAACTGTATTTAGACGAGTACTCACTAGAAATGTTTTACAGTGAGGACTAGGATTAAAGCCCAGTTAGAAAACTTTCAATGAACAGAATAAGGGCTTAGATAGAGTCTAGAAATATATATTGTCTTTAAAGATACGTTAAGTCGACTATTATTCAAGGAAAGAAAGAATGCACATAAGTAACAGCAATAACTCATCCATATCTTATACCCAAGTCAGAGGTCATGTATATTTAAACAACTTATAAATTATTATTATATTTAATTATTTATAAGTCTACCATTTCGGGTTGGAGTTAAAGTCGGCCCAAAAAGCTTATCAAAAGATTAGGGTTGTTAAATAAAAGTGGAATCAATTTCAAGGACTGAGCTTACAATAGTTATTTAAGACACACTACTATCGATGTTGCATTCCTGGCAGAGATGTGAGTGTCAAAGCGGGCACCCGGATTTTATGATCCTGGCATAAAAATAAGCTTACAAAAGTGTATTGCGAATGGTGGTTATTATGTAGAAAAATAAAATTCGGAGCATGAAAGTTCAGTCGTTTTACTGGTAACACGCGCCATCTTCAACGTATATTTTTTAAATTTAAATAAGATGCCTTACGTTTGGAACGGCTCACGTACGTTTATGAATGCGACATGATCTCATAGACACGCCGATTCTCGTTAAATCACCATTGTTAAGCTAAGATAAATTTTATTAATATGCAACAACTCTACCAGAAAATCTTGCAAAGAACACATCATTATCTATGCAGCCTGGAAATTTTATTATGAATTTAATTCGCTTAAAATTGTTTTTTTTAATTTTAATAGACCTTACTCAATCCAATGAGAATAAATGGCATACACGCCATACATATGAATGTTAAAAACGAAAAACCGAACATTGTTAATATATTCATCAAAGTGTCGTCTTTGTTTCCAGAAATTCTTAAGATGATGGTTAAAATATTAAAACCAATATTTGACTTACGTTTCTGAATTTTTTAGATGAGCATTGGTTATTCCTATTATTTAAATTCATCTGACTACTGTTCTCATCTTGAGTATCATTTTTACAACTTTTCGGTTGATGTAACCTCCGCCATTCTTGAGGTGTAACTTACCGAATTCGAGAATTTTCCCGTTGAACTCGAGAATTTGCAAGGACTCGTGGCACAATGATTAAAGTACTTGGAAAAATCAATTGTCAAAGTAATGTTCTCCTGAAGTTTGAAGCTCAATTCTCAGTATGGACGATCGAAAAATACAATTGCGAATTAGTTAGGAACTCTCTCAAGTCATAGATGACGAAACAAGAGCATGCTACCTCCGTGGAGTAAATAAAAGGTTCTGTTCGATATTCCATCCAAATTTCTGAGTTCGACAAAAACATTCCCGAGGTCCACAAGATACACCTAAAAAAAATCAGCGGTTACATTGGCCGAAACTTTGTGAAAAATGACACTCAAGATGAGAACAGTCGAATTAATGAGAGTAGTCGGGGGAATTCAAATAATATCAATATTTTGATATACACGGTTCGCCTATGACGTTAAAAATTCAAACTATACGGTGGGGTTATGAAGTGGATTTAACTTATGTGTTTCTATATGTTGTTCTTTAATATTAATATTTTGTACAAAGTTTAATTGGGAATGTGATGAATACTAAGCTGGATCTTATCTCACATGCAGTTCGGTTAATATTAGTTTGATGAGAATTCCTTAGGTTGTTTAATGATGGTAGTCTTTATAATGAGTTTGGTTTAAGAAATTGTCGACTAGATTAATGTAAAATTAATTTAATGAATCATCTTTATTTAAAGTTAGGAGAATAATCATATCGTCTAGACAATGCATATGACCACTTGAGGAAGTGGGCTAAAATACTACAACTCCAATGTAAAAAACTTGCCAAAGATGAGATGGAATGGATTTTGACGTAGAAATGACAGGCCTTTCCACTTTGTCATAAAACTTTGCACTTGGAATGTAAAGACTAAAGAACAAAATAAGTGAAATGAGAGTTCCTATTTACAATGCCTCCCCACGGGACAGAGTTAGACACCAGGGTCGTTATTTAACGTGGAGAAAAGGAACAAAAATAAAAATTGTCTCAGTAGTGAAGGATTTCTCCTCCACTGACAGAAACAAGAAATTGAAGTGCAGCATCTGAAGAAAAGATACTACACGGTGATCTTGTCCCGAAGGCCACACGGGAAAGACTACGCGACTGAAAGTAAACCAACGATTAAAGTTCTACTCATTATATATGTGTAACAGACGCCTTCAATTTTTGATAGATGATGGATACTCACGAATGGGTTCCTGCACCTAAAATCTTTTTGGCAGGATGGGCGCAATCTCCAATCACACCTCTCCTGAGTCGATATTGTTAAACACCAGTGGCAAGTGAAGTGTATGTACAGGACAACTGGAAACAAATGCCGAGATAAGCGGAGAGCACCTACAGCGACTAGAATCCTTAAAATAGTCACTCAACTGGTACTAACCAGGCTCAAGGTCGCTTAATTTCGATGATCTGACGATAATATATATATATTTCTTTTTTCTTACATAGGCATGACCACATTATCAAGGCCAAGAGGCCACTCAAGGATAAGGGTTACAGAGTGTACAGTAGAAATTGGACAATATAGTAATCATTAGTAATGACAATTTCGTAAATTTGATAACTTATATATAATATATAATATATATATATACTATATTATTTATAATATATATATAATATATATATATTATTTATAATATATATATATATATACATATAATATATATACATATAATATATATAATATATATAATATATTATTTATAATATATATATATATATATATATATACATACATATATGTTTGTGTGTATATTATGTGTGTGTATACCTATGTATATAGCTATGTATAATTATATTTATATTTATAAATATGAACACGTTTACACGGCCGCGATCCTAGAGAGGATAAGTATTCTTTTTTTCTTAATTTGAAGATTGGTATCTTCTGTGGAAAGACTCTATGTATTAAGACGCCTGGCAAGGACTTCTGGTTTTAATCAATCATTTGTTTTTTTTTTAACAAGTGATCACCACTTATCAAGGCCCGGAAGCCACTCAGGGATAGGGGTTATTGCAAGTACATCACGTTAGTGAGGAGATTTTATGAAGTGTTTAATTAGGGGGGCGGTTCATTAGGAATTTGTCCAAAACATTATCATGACCAGTGTCCTGACCATGTGTGTGTGTGTGTGTGTGTGTGTGTGTGTGTGTGTGTGTGTGTGCGTGCGTATCTCTCTCTCTCTCTCTCTCTCTCTCTATATATATATATATATATATATATATATATATATATATATATATATACAAATGCATGTATATAGTATGCATACATGTAGACTAACGTTACTTAATATTGCGATTTATTGCGAGTTCGAAGCAAATAAATGCGCAGATATGTTTTTAGGAACGTGCTTCGCCTATTTATTTATTGAGCCATTTATTACATATATCGAAATCGTTATTCAAAGGTGTTAATAATGGGTTCCAAGTTTTTTTAGATTTTTATTCTTGTAAGTATTGATCTGATCTGTAAATATAACGGTTGTTATTTTATCACACAATCGCATCATAGTTATATACAATGTATTTATATGTTATAGACTTATGAGCAATGCTTACTGTCAAATTAAATATAATTAAATTTATGTTTATTTTCGCATAAAATACTAATGCTATTAATCCCTATCCATCCCTAACAGTGGACAAAATAGATACCATAATACATGACCCATTTCACGTTATCTTTAAAACCGTCCATCATAGAATATCAAGCATCTTTGCGAAATAGCTTCAGGGAAAACTTTTAGAGTAAGTGTGCTATTACGGCCATACATCTTAATTTCTATTAATCCCAAGTTTTGCGTCGAACCGAAAACATAATACTAAACTCGCAGCACCGTATTATTAAAAAAATATCATACGAAACTTCAACCTTGTCGGCCCCGTAATTTCCAAGAAAACTTCAAGAGAAAATGCGGTATTTTGGTGACTAATTCCTATTAATCTCTATAAATCCCTAACTGTACATCGAGTATGTACTATAATACTTGTTCTGTTTCCAGTAGAGAAAACACAAAGACAAATAATACATACACACATATACATATAGATATATATATACACCCTGCACTGATGATTCCCGAAAGGATGAAACATTAGTGTCTGTAGGTATAAAGAAACTCGTTTCTTGTCATTGAACACTTTACAGTTATAATATTTTGATCGCATGCGCCGATCAAAATATTATAATGATTAGCTCACTCTGATAGACGTAAACACATTTAAAAATAAATGTTTAAATTTCAACGATATTTCTCGTGTTTGTCGGTGGTCGAATGATTTTGGTCCTTTCAAATAGCGTTAGAGATGGCTTCGTTGGCAGTAATCGTGATACCGTACACTGATGATTCCCGAAATGATGAAACGCTAGTGTTTGTAGGTATTAATTAATTATTATAGTAAATTATATATATATATATATATATATATATATATATATATATATATATATATGAACAAATGATTAATAAAACTTGTTAAAAAACATCTTGAAAAAGAATTAAAAACATATTTAATTTTTAAAAAGGAAGCACAAGATAAGTGGATAGTCCTTAATCCGCGGAGTTTCGAAGAAATACTCTCCTTTTTATCAGAGGGCAGGAATTAGCAAAATGCGGGATCGGATTTTGCATGTAAAAGTATTTAATGAAACCACAAGAAAGTCACAGATCTTACTTGGTTAAAAAAAATGGTGAGGTAAGGGGAATAGGAGGTAAAAGAAAACTCTTAACTCTTTTTCAAGATGTCTTTTAACATGATGTATTAATCATTTGTTCATATTATAAGCTCTATTACCTTTTCGGTTTTATTGAGCTTTTACATCTGGTTGAGATTACTTCACTTGTAAATATTAACTCTTTAATATTTATAATATATTTTAAGTTTACCATTTTGATTACCTTGGTAAACTTATTGTAATCTGTATCTCTCTCTCTCTCTCTCTCTCTCTCTCTATATATATATATATATATATATATATATATATATAAAACGAGCGAGTATTATATGGATACCTATTTTGTATATGTTTAAAAGTTATCAGGAATACATCATTTTCTTACATCTATGAAAACGAGAGTTTTTTGCAATAAAAGCTAAAGGGATCGAAGTAAAAAGACAGTAACGATTAAGTAACCAGTTCGGCTCACTCGTCTGGAGCAAATCAATAAATAATGTTTTCATGCGATGATAAACGATTGTAATAATGTTTGCTTTTTATTCCGTTTAACCTAAGCTAAAATATTTAATCTGAAACCAAATATCAAATCAAAAGTATCAGGATTTTTATTAATTCTTCTCGTTGATTGATTAAATCAGAACACAATCACATACAAAGATATATATATATATATATATATATATATATATATATATATATATATATATGTGTGTGTGTGTGTGTATGTGTGTGTGTGCGTGTGTGTGTGTTTGTATGTGTATATATGTCCATTTGCGTTTATGTATGTATGTGTATTAAAGTATGTAGGTTTACGTATATGCGTTTATGTGTACATATCAGCATTTTATTATACTTTTGCTTGCTGACTCTTTAAAGTCTGAAAATGCTGGGATGACCATATTTATCCCATTCGCTATATTCCTTGTCTTGGGATTATCACATATCTTTTATTACATTGAAAGCGCTCACAAGATCGGTGTAAAAATTTATTATTTTAGGATAAACTTTTTTTCTTTTCAAAAGGCATCTTTTATTTCTAGATGTCAATTGATAAGAAATAGACTAAAACATACATATTTATACAGTTTTCGTATTAATTGTCATATACACATATATCTATATATCTACAAAAGTGAGAATGGTGTATGTATGTCTGTATGTATGTATATAAGTGTGAGGACTATTTTTAATCTATATACACTAACGAACATGCTTCCTATAGACTTGAAATTTGGTATATCGGGTATTCTAACACGTGGACAATTTTTAATTGGTTTTCATTCGGAATAAATGACTGAAAAGGGATCAAAATTAATTTAAAAATGGTACTTGGTTAGGGAGGTTCATCGTATTTTAATCCGTTAAGCAACTGCTTCACGACTGCGCATGCGCGAATCCTTCACATTACAGCTTTTTATGTTACGGATAAGTACGTTTTAAAAAAACTTTTTATAGAACGTAGCAAGCTGGCCTAATGGTTATTGAACTTGACTCTTTAAGTATGGTGTTCGATAAACACTTGAGTATGTTTTTTTACTCACAAATAGTGAATTTTTAGGGGGAAAAATAGATTCGCATGTACATGTTTCAGATTCTTTCCGATTTTACATAATTTCTGGAGGAATTTTACGTTATATTTCATATGCACCTTCAAGTATATATATATATATATATATATATATATATATATATATATATATATATATATATATATATATATAATATTTTATATTTTGGGCTTCTCGTCAGGGATAGCTTAACCGAGCCGTTGGATTAGACATTTCGGATAAGAAAGTTTATTTTATGTTTTAATGTTTTTATATTTCATTGCCACACGCTGTTTTGCAAATGATAGATGTGTTTTCCCCACGTGTTAACGAATCAAGTGGACACGACTAAGCTAAACACACTTTGTAAGGATGTGAGAAAACACAATAGATAAAGAGTTTAGAAATTATTTTCTCATTAACTACCATCCCATTTAATCAATTATAAACTCCCAAGCTTACACTGTCCAATTCAATTCTTGTAAAAGCTTAAGAACAGATGTCACTAAAATACCCTAACCCAAAACCCGCACAAATCTTAAAGTGTTCTATGTACACCCCCCACATATATATATATATATATATGACTGTATATTTCTATGTATATATATATATATATATATACATATGTGTATATATATATATATATGTGTCTGTATGCATAGCTGTAAATATACATATATATATGTATTTGTAGACCTATATGTATATATATGTATATATATATGTGTGTGTGTATCTGTGTGTATATATGCATCTATATACATATGCAATATATATATACATATATATATATACATATACAAATATTGGTGTATATTTATGTGTATATATATGTATATACTGATATGTTTATATACATATATGAAACTATATCTATATATACATATGTATGCAATGTATATATACATACATATGTTGTATATATATGTATATATCCATACACGCTTATATATATATATATATATACACACACATACGCATATATATCTACACATACGCATATATATATCTATCTAATATAAAGCTAAATATCTGTGTGTATGTGCGTGTGTGTGGGGTGTGTGGTCACGAATAGGCTCCTATATGGTTGACTTTAAAAAAAAACCGATTACATATAATGATAGAAGATGTGTCGATGTATGTTTGATCTGGCAGAACGGTGGTTCATAAAAAATGTGGGGTCTACGTTTGCGCCTTGCCCATAAAATATGGAAATATAAAATTTAAAAATAAAAAAAAAACGTTTACAAGTGTTTTTGATATAGATATACATAAGAATACTTTGATAAGTAAGTTTTAACTTAAATAGGGAAGTTATAATAAAATTGTGGGGTCTGCGTTCGCGTCTGGCCTCAGTAGAATGAAAATAGGCACACACTTTAATAAAGACTTTTCATATCTAACTGCGTAAGTATACTTTGATAATTATGTTTCAGTTTGAAGAAATATGGTATAATAAAATTATGGGGTGTTCGTCCGCATCTGACCTCCATAGAATGGAAATATGTCACAAAGTTTAGAAGAATATTGTGATAAGTGTTTCAGTGTGAACAGGTATGGTATAATAAATTATGGGGTTTATCTATTTTATTTTTACTTACATCATATTTTGCTTTGAATTTGATACCCCAAATACAACCCAAATTTACAACACTTCCTTTTCATAACCTATGATACTTTCATAAATCATAGTCCATTTTCTGTAGGCTGATTTTGAACCCATTCAACGACAGGTACTTTTGCTAGTATATATATATATATATATATATATATATATATATATATATATATATATATATATATATATATATATTCCGTGACCTATGGCGCAGAATTGTCCAATATCAACTAGATAGTTGTAAGGTTCATTGTCTGCATAAAATGGGTGTTAGTCTAAACTCTCTAGAGAGCTGAGATGGAGCGAAAGTTTACGCATAAATAACTATACAAGGCTCACGTATTTCGAAGAATATTTGCGTTAAAATTTACATATATATAAATATATATATATATATATATATATATATATATATATATATATATATATATATATATATATTTACTTAGCGTAAAACAATGCACGTTTTTAGTCGCCTGCAAGCGACTCTTTAAGTCACTACGTCGGCCCGTCGGTCCGTTCGTCGGTCGGTCTGTCGGTTTGTCCGTAACACTTTTGTGCTTTGCCTTTTTGGTTAAGATGAAAGATCTGGTGTTAATAAATTCTGTTCTTAGCTTTTTAAGCTTTTCTTGACCTTCGGGCCAAGATCAAAGTGTAATATCACAGATACTGCAAGCAAAACCCTATGTGGGGGCGACCCCACAGATAAGACCTTGATCAATGTAGGGGCAACCCTTCATACCAATTGTCACTATCCAGTACCCCTACTCCCCGGGGAGTTGGTCCCCATTTCCCCTTCATTCCTCACTTTAAAAATCGGCCTTGTGCTTAATTTGCTCGGTGGGGGAGCAAATATATACAGCTTTTCTTGACCTTTTGGCCGAGATCAAAGTGTAGTATCTGTTCTCATTACATGCTGTACTTATGTTTGTAACTTTGTGATATAAAGTGGGGGATCACTTTTCTGTATTAATTTAATGTAAAATGATCACCCACTTTACAACCAGTCAGTCTCGAAGACATTCAAGTCATTCTCCAGATCATTCAAGTTGTTTTTGAAGGACTGAAGTTTTTTGTTAAGCATTCAAGTCATTCTTAAGGTCATTCAATTCATCCTTAAATTCATTAAAGTCATTCTAAGTCATTTACTTTTTATTTATTTAAGTTATTTCAGCCCATTTTGGGTCATTTTAGTTCATGTTTAAGAATTCCATGTCAATCCTACATTCACGCATTCATTCATTACAGGAGAGCACGCGACTAATGGCTATCGGCCTTGTTTGAAAATAAAAACATTGAGCACTTCGAATTAGCGATCAATATTTATATAAAGAGAATAAAGAAAGGATTTACAAAATTTTCTGCTTTTTAGACGTTTGAGTATGTTGTCTGCCTTTCTCATAGAGTAACAAACATTTATGCACTTGGCGACGGTTACATTGAGATTCCGCTTAATTTCAGCATATTTCCTAGGTGTTAGAACCTCCGACTTCAAGCTGGATGCTCAAAATCTTAGGAGAATTTCCGTGTCTAGAGCTTTGGCGTACTTGCGTGTTTAGAGTTTTGATGCACAGGAAAAATAGTAATCGCATGCGTATGTGATGTCCGCCCTATATATATATATATATATATATATATATATATATATATATATATATATATATATATATATATATATATATATGTATATATATACATATATATATATATATATATATATATATATATATATATATATATATATATATGTTTGTTGAGCTGGATTAAATCCGACGATATGAAATAAAATGGAGGTGGAAGGACCTGGATACTCAACGTTTCGCCCGATTTACGCGGGCTTCTTCAAGAGGGATGGTCATTCCTCCGACTCTCTCGTCAATGACCATCCCTCTTGAAGAAGCCCGCATAAATCGGGCGAAACGTTGAGTATCCAGGCCCTTCCACCTCCATTTTATTTCATATATATATATATATATATATATATATGCGATTACTATTTTCCTATTCTCCCATCCCATTACCTCCATCTTAATCAAATCCGTAACTTTCTTTGATCTTTTTTACATACAACCAAATCTTATTTTAAACAACATTTTTCGGAACCTCCTGATATTAACTCCCCGTGTCGAAGAGGACCTGATATTTTCATGGCAAATTTGCTTTCGTATAAACTGTATTCCTCTGAATAGGTCTCTAGTTACTGGTAACTAGCTTACCGAAATAGTATCATGACTGCGTAGCAACATATTACTGCTTATGAAAAAGTAATAAAGAGTATATATATATATATATATATATTTCTGTGGAAATATATATATATATATATATATATATATATTTCTGTGGAAATATACTTTATTTCCTAATAATATATACCAATCCTTATTGAAGAAGCTCAATGCAATTATAGAGCAGTATAGTGAAGAAATAGCAACAATCAACCCGCCGAAAGGAAATATATTGCGTTTTTGCATGATAAAACCAAGAAAATTGGAAGAGAAGCTGTAAATACCTTATAATATATTTCCATTACCCCATTTTGAATTTTAGAAATACAAGAATCAGATACTGTAAAGAATTGTAAATATCAACTGAATTAAAGGAATAAATTATAAGATGGTCAACATCATGTAATTTGGAATATAGCCTTTTGTCATTAATTTACTATATATATATATATATATATATATAATTATAAACCTCAAACGACATTGTAACGAGTGATGTAACCCATTTTCCGGTTTACGACATCCGGTTGCGCATGCGCGCATAAACATTTACCCATAAAAACATAAACAAATAAACACAACTCCCTTCTTTTGCAGATTTTGACCTGTGCACTGAAATATTAACGTTATCATTTCGAAATTATTATTTAACATGTTAAGAGTCGGCGTGTTTTGCAACTATTATTTATTACAACTATACTGTGGCTATTTTCTTACAACTAAACAACTTTAACACGTTGACAAACATAAGAACAATTGTAGTAAAGCCAAGACTACTATTACTACTACTACAACTACTCTCTATCCGTCCCTTTTCCTTCCTTCTTTTTTTATTTTTTGTTTACATTTCTAGATACAAAATAGTTATGTGAGAACGATGAATTTGTTGACACATTTACTAATCTGTTTCAATATTCGTTTTATTTTATTTTATTTATTTAGGTTTTATTTTTTTTGCTTCGGGTGTTATTAATTTTTTTTTTTTAGATTTTAAGTTTCTATAATTTGGTTGAGGGATTTCAATATGGGTTTTTCATTCTTATATTTCTCATCGGTACGTTCATGTGCGTTTTTTTTTTTTTTTTGCTGCTAAATGACGTTCGTCGGCGTTCGATTCGTACGGAAATCATATTTAATTTTCGATTTTTGAGCGATTATTCGGAAAAACAGGTAATTTTACATGAACACGGGGGATTTCTTTTCATGTTTGAGTGATCCGTTAGTGATTTTTTTTATTTTTATACACTTTCATAGAAATGATTCGCTTATGCAAAAAAAAACCCCTATTTTCTTTACGTCACAAGTGTCACGCTAATACATGAATTCCATAGCTAATATAACATACTGACCTTACGGGTCACGGGTAGTCTATATATATATATATATATATATATATATATATATATATATATATATATATATATCATAGGTAGAGAGAATGACATCGTATCATGCTTTATCGTCCCTGCGCTTTTGACGTTAATAATTGGTACGAAAACAACAGACATGATTTTATGTCAAATATTTATTAATATTCATAGAAATAAATGGACTAGTTTCAAAGGAAGCAATTCGCCAGTAATATCCTTCACATGGAACCGATGTGATCATGTCTTGCTTGATTGTGAAGTCGTTTTTATTTTACTCTTTCCAGGGAAGGCTAGTTGATATTTTTACGGCATATCAACCGTTCTCAGATCATATAATGTCGAATTCGGTTATTTTTTGACAAATAGTTTTTATGTTTTTAATGGTTTACATTTTCAAATAAACAATTGATCCTCAAGTGTTGCTTTCAACTATATTTTGTTTGTACTTATTAGTTTTTTTATTGCAAGTTGAAATAAGAAGGGCTGTGCGTAGATTAATACAAATTAAAATATATTAAATACTTACTTAATCAATCGCTCGATTGGATTTGACCTGTCTGATTATAAGGCTGGTTTACGTAAGGGTCAAAATTGACTATTGCAATGCGTATAATTTTTCCGGATTATAAAAAGCTCAGTTGCTAGGATCTAGTGCTCAAGCATAGCAAAACGTCAAACACTATGCCTTGTTGTGGCAGAAATAAAGGAAAACTGAAGAATAAGAAAAAAAAGACAAAGAAGTAAGGTACACTGTTGTTCAATTCTTTTGCAGAACATGATTGAGTTTTAAAAAATAGGAAAAGTAGTAAAAACAATAACGTCATGTTTGGTTGATTTTAGGCCAGAAATCCGGTATTCATAGGCAGCCTGTTCAACTAAAAGGAAGATGTGGCAGGTGTTCTCGTTTTCAAATTATGGTTAATTTTCATAATTCATGGGCAGTGAAATAGCATTAAAATAAATGTAAAATCTCGCATGCCAGTTCATTAAACTTTTAATGGAAATCATTCCAGACAAGGCATGAAATCACTTGACATAAGCAGCTAACAAGAACGAAAAGTACTTTTCGCAAAGACAGATGATGTATATTGACCTTAGTCTTAAAACAAGGCTTAAAAGTAGAGGGAAAACAGTCAGCAGGAAGAGAGTCCCATACGCATGCGGTTTTTTAAAAAGAAGCTAATTTAATTTGATACTGAATTACAATGAGTTATAAAAATAGGCAACTGATAGAACCAACTAAACCTACAAGCCAAACGAGCCGGATCAAAAGAAGCAACAAATTTGTCACCCAATTCTGAAAAACATATAGCACAAGAGTTTGTATTATTCAATCCATCGGTCTACTGTTCTCATCTTGATTGTGATTTTCAAAACATTTCGGTCGATGTAACCTCCGACTTTCTTCAGGTGTATCTTGTCGACCTCAAGAATGTTTCTGTCCAACTCGGGAATTTGCATGGAATTTCGAGCGAAACCCTTTATTTACTTCACGGGAATAGCGTGCTCTTGTTCCGTTAGCCATGACTGAATAGGGATCCTAAGTAATTTGCAATTGTATTTCCCGGTCGCCCACACTAAGTATTGAACCTTCAACCTGCAGGAGAAGATAACTTTTTACAATTGACTTTTCCAAGTAACCTAACCACTGCGCCACGGGTCTTAGAAACGCCATAGCACAATAATATTTATATATAAGATTGTGTCTGTGAGTAAAAGGTTGTAGAAAAGAAGATAGAGTATAATCAATTAAATTACGTTTTTGCACCTTATCCAGAACTTTGGAATGGAAAAGCGACTCAGTAGCCAAAATAAATGGTTAGATAGTCGATAAGTAGAGATAGAGAATAACCGCAGATGTGCGACCGTGTTTAGAACGATAAAGAGAATCTTCTGTACAAGAAGCAGAAAGAGCAATGGATCTGATATATGTACTCCAAGTAGATTTGACGTGACCGTCCCATTGGAGAATGCTGGGCAGATATGATTGTTTATTCCTTAAGTTTCCTTGTGTGCTCGGGCGACGGCAAACAACCCTTCTGGGAGAAATATTGCATTTATAAATTTCATAGTTTTAGGAAATCGACAAGTTAATGTCATTTTGAGAGACATAACGGAACATAATTTCGTCTCCAATGTCAACGAGTGATGACTCAGGTTTGTTTGGCATTTGAATACAGTAACCAGACCGACGAGGTCACAGGCTTAACTTTTCGATCATGAGAACGTGCCTGCAATCCACAGGTGCAATCGGCGGAAGATGGGAGCTCCCCTGAGGTAACTAGTTGCGATTCGTTCAGGAAGCGGCCCCAACCCTCCCATCACCTCACTATATGAACGGGCCCCCACGGCGAAACCGGCAGTATCAAGCTGAGACTTTGAGAGAATTAAACACACTCGAAGACTCGTCACGCCTTCTCTTCCCACATCATTCCGCCACCATACAGAGAGAAAGAGAGAGAGAGAGAGTGAGAGTGAGAGAGAGAGAGAGAGGGATTAATCTATTGTTATTTTGTTTGGCTCAGTGGTGTCCGTCAAAATCCACATTGAACTACGGACAATTGTATATAAGTATATATATATTGTATATCTTATCTTGAATTTATCAGTAGAATTGATAATTGAGTTTGCCTTTCTTTTGTGTGCATGAGTTTGATTTCCTTCCAGCACGAAAGATCAACGAATAAGCAGCATATCAACCCGATCTTGAAATTAAGACTAACCAAATCGATTGACGGGCCCTGCTACACTGAGATATCTTGCATGGGATCCACTACGAAGACGAGTGCGGGTCACATTTGGTAATCTGCGACAGGGATAGCTTCGCATGTGAAACCGTTTAACCAGGATAGCTTCACAAAAGAACCTGATTAGAAGGAAAAACGTGGAGGTTTTAGTGCTGGTTTCCCCTCGCGAGGAGAGCTAATCATAAGAATTTCAGGAAGAAATTGAAGGATTGAAAGATACAAGCTGAATCTTAACAGGGTTAAACAAAACCAGCCATTTTGTACTGTAATCTACAACTGAACCTGTCAACTTCTATATAAGCTGCATATGTAATCTAATCGGAGGGAGATGGGCAAAAAGCAACACTGGAATTAGGAGTGCCCTTATGTTTACTTTTTAATCAATTAAGAAATTCACTTGAAAATGCATTATTGTGATGAAGAGACGAAACATTTAATGATGTGAAAAGCAAATCTGAACAGTTTGATAATAACAATACAAAAACATTGTTTTAGGAAATGTGTTTTAATTTCATTACAAAATTAAATATGAATGGTGGAGACATTTGCTATTTCTGAACATCTCGAGGTGCGATGCTAAAAATATTTGAAATATTTCAATCTCTCCTTCTTTTGCGAATCAATTTCAATTGTTTGGTTGTTTGAAAAAAAATGTTCTTGTATTTTGAGTAGGAGACCATTTAACGCTGACGGAACTGTTTTCTTGAATTTTTTGTAATAATTTAATGTTTCACCTTCGAACATAACGACTCCTTCTTGGAAAATATTTATAATGAATATTGTTAGAAATAAGACAAACAGTTTTTCCACCTTTTCATGCATAACATTGTATAACTGCTTATTCATCCACACTTTTGACAGGGTGTGTTTAGCTCATCTGCGAGGGGTGAGATAAAAGAAAAGAGAATGTTTTGAAAAATAGAAGTATATTGTGATCTATTTAGTACCACAGGTACATTGCGATCTATTCAGTACCAGAGGTACATTGCGATCTATTCAGTAACAGAGGTACATTGAGATCTATTCAGCACTAGAGGTACATTGCGATCTATTCAGTAACAGAGGTACATTGAGATCTATTCAGCATTAGAGGTACATTGCGATCTATTCAGTAACAGAGGTACATTGAGATCTATTCAGCACTAGAGGTACATTGCGATCTATTCAGTAACAGAGGTACATTGAGATCTATTCAGCACTAGAGGTACATTGCGATCTATTCAGTAACAGCGGTACATTGTGATCTATTCAGCACTAGAGGTACATTGCGATCTATTCAGTAACAGAGGTACATTGCGATCTATTCAGTAACAGAGGTACATTGAGATCTATTCAGCACTAGAGGTACATTGCGATCTATTCAGTAACAGAGGTACATTGAGATCTATTCAGCACTAGAGGTACATTGCGATCTATTCAGTAACAGAGGTACATTGAGATCTATTCAGCACTAGAGGTACATTGCGATCTATTCAGTAACAGCGGTACATTGTGATCTATTCAGCACTAGAGGTACATTGCGATCTATTCAGTAACAGAGGTACATTGAGATCTATTCAGCACTAGAGGTACATTGCGATCTATTCAGTAACAGCGGTACATTGTGATCTATTCAGCACTAGAGGTACATTGCGATCTATTCAGTAACAGAGGTACATTGCGATCTATTCAGTAACAGAGGTACATTGAGATCTATTCAGCACTAGAGGTACATTGCGATCTATTCAGTAACAGAGGTACATTGAGATCTATTCAGCACTAGAGGTACATTGCGATCTATTCAGTAACAGAGGTACATTGAGATCTATTCAGCACTAGAGGTACATTGCGATCTATTCAGTAACAGCGGTACATTGTGATCTATTCAGCACTAGAGGTACATTGCGATCTATTCAGTAACAGAGGTACATTGAGATCTATTCAGCACTAGAGGTACATTGCGATCTATTCAGTAACAGAGGTACATTGTGATCTATTCAGCACTAGAGGTACATTGCGATCTATTCAGTAACAGAGGTACATTGAGATCTATTCAGCACAAGAGGTACATTGCGATCTATTCAGTAACAGAGGTACATTGAGATCTATTCAGCACTAGATGTACATTACGATCTATTCAGTAACAGAGGTACATTGAGATCTATTCAGCACGAGAGGTACATTGCGATCTATTCAGTAACAGCGGTACATTGTGATCTATTCAGAACTAGAGGTACTTCGTGATCTATTCAGTAACAGAGGTACAATGAGATCTATTCAGAACTAGAGGTACATTGATCTATTCAGTAACAGAGGTACAATGAGATCTATTCAGCACTAGAGGTACATTGCGATCTATTCAGTAACAGAGGTACATTGAGATCTATTCAGCACTAGAGGTACATTGCGATCTATTCAGTAACAGAGGTACATTGTGATCTATTCAGCACTAGAGGTATTTCGTGGTATATTCAGTCACAGAGGTACTTTGTGATCAATTCAGTATCAGAGGTACATTGTGATCTATTCACTACTAGAGGTGCATTTTTATCTATTCAGTACTTGAGGTACTTCCCTGGTCTATTTAGTACCACAGGTACATTGCGATCTATTCAGTACAAGGGTTACAGTATGATCTATTCAGCACCAGAGGCACTTCGTGATCTATTCACTACTAGAGGTACAGTTTGATCTATTCAGTACCAGACGTACTTCTTGATCTATTCGGTACAAGAGGTACAGTTTGATCTATTCAGAACTAGAGGTACTTCGTGATCTATTCAGTACAAGAGGAACAGTTTGATCTATTCAGAACTAGAGGTACTTCGTGATCTATTCAGTACAAGAGGTACAGTCTAATCTATTCAGAACTAGAGGTACTTCGTGATCTATTCAGTACAAGAGGTACAGTTTGATCTATTCAGAACTAGAGGTACTTCGTGATCTATTCAGTATAAGAGGTACAGTCTAATCTATTCAGAACTAGAGGTACTTCGTGATCTATTCAGTACAAGAGGTACAGTCTAATCTATTCAGAACTAGAGGTACTTCGTGATCTATTCAGTACAAGAGGTACAGTCTAATCTATTCAGAACTAGAGGTACTTCGTGATCTATTCAGTACAAGAGGTACAGTCTAATCTATTCAGAACTAGAGGTACTTCGTGATCTATTCAGTACAAGAGGTACAGTCTAATCTATTCAGAACTAGAGGTACTTCGTGATCTATTCAGTACAAGAGGTACAGTCTAATCTATTCAGAACTAGAGGTACTTCGTTATCTATTCAGTACTAGAGGTACTTCGTGATCTATTCAGTACCAGAGGTACAGTGTGATCTTTTCAGTACCAGAGGTACTTCGTGATCTGTTCAGTACCAGAAGTACAGTGTGATCTTTTCAGTACCAGAGGTACTTCGTGATCTATTCAGTACCAGAGGTACATTACGATCTATTCAGTACCAGAGGTACATTACGATCTATTCAGTACCAGAGGTACATTACGATCTATTCAGTACAAGAGGTACTACATTTATATCCACTCAGTACTAGAGGTACTTTTTTAGAATAGAATTGGATATTAAAAATTACTATATCCCAAAAGGCGAAACATATTTTCTATTTTTTTCTTTTTGTCATTGGAGCAATCGCTGTAGCCGTTGTTGTCGTCGCCGTTGTCCTCAGTGTCATTGATTGGCTGTTTAAATGAGCTGATCGGATTGAAAAAATATCGGATTACAGGGAATTCGAACAGATAAAAAGGCTACAGAAAACTAAACAACATGGCGTTCAGACAAACAATAACTTTAACTCTAATCGAGCATTACAAAAGAAGCCCCCAATGTCCCTGTTAATGAAATCAACATAATATAAAAAAAAAACGAATTTCGCTGACTAACGATATCATCATAGCATTAAGCATTAACTATTCAATATTTTCACTATGAAAAATACTATAAAAATAAAAATAATACCAATAAATATTTCATGTTATTTTAATAATAACAGTTTTCGATGGAATTTTAAATGTAATATTATAATATGCCGCTTGTACCCATGAGCATGTAAACGTGAGCGCAATATTTTCTATGATCTTGAAAATAAAAACAAATATAAATATTGAATTCCTGGGTCAAATTAAAATTATTTAAATAATTATATTTTTTACTAGCAGTATATTTCTAGAAGTATGGGGTGGACAGAACGGCGAAAAAACTAATAAGTTAGTTTATATAGTTGTTTAGTAAATGATCATTTTCTTTTCAATTTGAATATTATTTTATCTCATATATCTATGAAAGTGAGATTGTATGCGTGTGAGGACACTTCTCAACATATATATATATATACTCATCGGAGTTTTGATATACGGAGTTGAACTTAATTATATAGAATTTTCAGATACGTGGAAAACTTTTTAATAGGTTGTCATCCGGAAAAAGGATTTCTAAGAGATAAAAAATGAAAAATTAGTATGTGTGAACCGTCAGATTTTTTTCTGTTAGCTGCCTTACGCGTGCGCATACATGCATAGTTCACATTAAAAATTACTTATGTTAGTAAGAAGTCGTTTGAAACACCTTTTGGAGAATGTGTCATGCTGGTCAAATTGTTATCGTACTTGACTCACTATATTTAAGTTTTGGTTTCAATCTCAACTCGAGTACTTTTTCTTACTTACAAGAAATGAATTGTATAGAAAAACATAATACTTGCATGTACATGTCTTTCTGTCTGAATGAAATAAAATAGATTATTGGTGCGTTTCTTGCGACTGGTTAACGCCGGCGCAATCTGCTAGCTATTAATAAAAAAAATCAGTCCTGTTTATTTTTAATGAATTGTAAAATTTAAAAATGAATCGTGTAATATAATTGCTGGAAAGATTTTTGGAACAGCATTTTACAAACCTTTTTCAAGGTATGAGGACAAAAAACACTGATAAAAACTGGTTTCAATAATTCTAGCCTATTATTGGATAGAAAAACTTATATCAAATTATATATGAAACTTTTTCTATAGAAAAATTAAAAAAATATTATTCTTTTCATTAAAAACATCAATTAAATAAGCATTTCCTTTTTTATTACAAATTAAATTAATTAAACTAAATCATTGCACTTCTCGTGATCCGTACTTTTATGAAACTCAGCAAAATTTGTGTTTACACTTGAGCGAGAGGTTTCCCGATTGAGAAAATCGCGTTTTCGTGTATATTGTCCAATTTTCACTTCCAGAAGTGTGTAACATTCTTTTGTCGTTGAAATAGCTTCATAATTACTGATAATTTTTCTGTTGAACAATTAAAGTTTATTGAATCAGACTTGATATTCAAATCAGTTCCTGTGCGTGTTCTAACAAGTAAATATTAAATTTTCTGTGAAAGCGTTTAAGTTCGATCTTTTATCATTCAAACACAATCAAAACCCAGACGTAAACTAAAAGATTTTTGTAGTAAATTCTTTTTAAGAAAATCGGAAACGGCTGTATTTTAGGTTTATTTTTTGGCAAATATTTTGAGGAGTGCCTTACATACTATCTGGGAAGAACTAGCATTGCTCTACCCGCTGCAAATATTTAAACTTCCCCTTGAGATTACGTTTCCCTAGCGATTCCCAAGAGATGGACGTTTTTGTAAAATACAAACTTTTAGTTTAATGCGCTTATTTTCTATTATTTTCTTGCAGTTTTCAGGTAAAAATGTTAAATACCAAACATTATTGAGTTTTATTTTATCTAGTTTTCCGTCTATCCTTCTATTTCATCTGAATATAATCTAATATATAAACGTCTATATGCATGCCTGTTTGTCTGCCTCCATATTTTAAAACTCGCTTTCCTCCGAAAGTAAATGCTAATATTAATATGCATATATATATATATATATATATATATATATATATATATATATATATATACATACATATATATATATATATATATATATATATATATATATATATATATAATAGCGGGGGTACCCGGCGTTGCTCAGGTGATTGGGGGGGTGTATGTACGAGAGGGTGACCCTGTTTTAATATTATAAAAAATACGATGTTATGAAAAATTGGAAAAACCAATACAAAGCAAAACAGCGAACAAACGTAAAAAAGGGGGGGAAATAGGTGTAAAAGAAGAAAAATTTTAGGTAGAAAGACAGGCTCAAACACGAAACATCGAAGCTAAGGCGGAAAAAATGCCCGACACGTTACCCCTACGCCAAAAAGACATACGACTGAGAACGGATAAATTAAACCTTTAAAAACACTTGCAGGAAGTTTTAAACTAACGTCAATGTTTTATATGTCAAACACTACGTCATTGACGTAGTAGCAGGAGCAGAGAAAAGAAGAAACGATTGTTTCGACAACCCTCCCTATACAAAACTGACGATTTTAGGGTGAAGTAATTCATGTTTTTGCCCAATTTTTCGATATTTGTCGGGCGAAGGTTGGAACTTTAAAATGATACCTATCCGGCGAAAATCTGTGACCCGTGCAAAAGTTTTTGCGAGACATACAAACAAACAAACGTACATACATACAAACATACACACTTTTTTGCTTTATATATATAGACTATCGGGGTGTACCCAGCGTTTCCCGGATGTGTAGACGTGTGTGTGCTCGGGCGGGGGGGGGTAATCAAAACATAAGAATAAGCGAAGTAAATATTTTTAAATATTAAATATTAAATTATTAAATATTTTATATAAAAAAATGTTAAAACTTAAAAAAAATCGAAAAAAACTAACGTAAGGCAAACAAACGATGTTAAATTTAAAACTCGGAAAAACAAAAACAAAAAAGAAAACAAGAATGTGATGGTAAAAAGAAAACAGAGAAACGTACGTTAAAACTTCTTTAAAAAATCTGAAAAATAACTCCCCCCCAAAAATAAACTATGAAAATGGCTTAAATAACCCTGTTTCAATATTAAAATTTTAAAAATCGAAAAAGAAAAAAGAACATCTCACACCACGATTCGAACTTACAACCTTTAGATAATGACGCCGCCTCTAAGCGACTGTGCTAAGCCGACGTTGACGAAATTGGATCGGATTTTTTAATATTTAAACTAAATCATGTTCCGACCTCATTTGCGCATGCGTAGAAGCGAACTTGTCATGAGAGAACGGTTTTTGCTACACTCTCCCTATACAAAACTGGCATTTTAGGGTGAAGGAATTAATGTTTTTGCCCAATTTTTCGATATTTGTCGGGCGAAGGTTGGAACTGTAAAATAATATCTATCTGGCGAAAATCCGTGACCCATGTCGAAAGATTTTGCGAGACATACAAACACACATACATACATACATGCATGCAAACATACATACATACATACATTTTCGCTTTTATATATATATATATATATATATATATATATATATATATATATATATATATATATATATAGAAATTTCTGTGTTACTATTTTAACGATTAAAAAATAGTGTGCTAAAGTCAATATATATATATATATATATATATATATATATATATATATATATATATATAAAATAAATGAATTACAAAAGTCTATATTCCAAATTTCGTAATGGTGACCATCTTACAATTTATTCCTTTAATTCATAGACATTTTCAATTCTGTACAGTATCTGTTTCATAGCACAAAACCCAATCACTTAATTATTATATCCATCAGTAAATCTATTATACCCTTTTCTTATCAGAAGAAATAGCAAGGGCAAAGTAGAGTCACTGATTGATATAATAATCATGCGATTGATATTGTGCTAAAATGTGACAGATAGATAGATAGATAGATAGATAGATAGATAGAGAAAGGGAAACATATAGAGTGAGACTTTATATATAAAGATAACAAGAAAGCAATCGGATATCGTCACATACAACGCAGACAAAGAACAGGTGAACTAAGGTAGAGTTTAGCGGTATCGTGATAGAAGTGTGGCTATCCTATAATCGGTTTGCGTGGAAATTAATCCGGGTAACTGATTTTGATCTATTAACGATCACTTAGTGAATGACGGATACACGCAAAGTTCGTCTGGACAGATGCCACTGGTCAACTTCCTGCTGAGCGAATAAATAACATGCTTGTGAAAGGAAGCGAGAAAGGCGAAATCTGGCAGGAAATGGTACAAAAGCAGAAATACACATTTTAGCTTACATTCATCACCTTGGCTGCCATCGTCGTCTAGTTTTAACAAAATAGGGTTTATTCTGTCTTAATATTAAAAGTATACTATTATAACGAACCTATAAAAATCAAACTGGGTGCAGATTTGAGCAGCGAAATGTTAGTTATATTAACATTTCTGCAGGTTTACATTGTTTGGAAAAGAGAGATCAAGAAAAAAATAAATTAAAAAAATTTCAAAGGTTTATCAACGAATAAACGTAGCATCTAAAATTTTGATGCATTTTGAATTAGAAAAACTATCACACTAACCTTAACGCAGTAATACATACTGTTGTTGAGAACGCTTTATTTTTAAAGTAATAGAAAATCGTATCCTAGAAAGGCTGGTAAAATGAAATAACTATCGCAGAGAAAATTATAACATGGCAAATATTTACTGCAGTTGTTCCAAGTAAAATTAGGCAGTATTAACGCAGAGTATCGTTTAATTCTAGGGAATTTTAGTTTAAAAAATATTGCATTAATCTAGAAGTATTCTGTTGTGCTCTGCATGTGTCAAAACGCAAAGCTGTGAATGATTGAATAATTTAAAGGAGTTCAGTTTATTTTATACAACGATTCTGATATCTGATTGGGTCGTCCGAATCTGTGTGTACATATCTTGTAAATCATCTCAAATATGTTGATCGATTATGTGGAGAAACCGTGCTATATCTCCAAAAATGTTTTTTTTTTAAACGCATTTACTAAGAAAAGAAAATATAAAAACAGAATAGATATGACACTGTGCCCATAACAAAATGGCCGATGTTATGGGTCTGTCTCCATAGGGTGGAACAATAAATTTATCGCCCTAAAAAATAATCACAGCTTTATTAAAAAAATATTGAAAAGAATCAATTCCAGTAACTTGATAATATAGAAGAGCTGCTATCTATTTAATGTAACCGCCATAATCCTAAATCACCGCCTCGATACGGGTCCGGAACTAAGAGCATGCTTTTCCACAAGCGCCGGTAAGAGCCCGGTGAATACTCGGCGGATGACCGCGATCAGGCTTGCTTTAGTGCTCAGTGGGGGTCATGTTGGTGATGTTCTCGACGTGTAACCAAACGAAGTAGATCAGCGGGTTTATGTCGAGGTAGGAGGTGCCCAGTGAGAGAAGGATATAAAGTAGTAGTATTCATCATGAAGCCAAGCCTGGATCTCTCTGAACTTGTGGGCCGACGCCGAGTCTTGCTGCCACAGCCAGGGTCTGCAAACGGTCACCTGATTACACCAAGGATCACCACACTCTTCAGCTAATCCAGATGCACTTTGGTTTTGCCTGTCGAGCCGACTTCGAATATATGCGGTAGCATGATGTAGGACTCACTTGAAACCACACCAAAAACCATAACCATGCTTGTACGATACGTTGAGTTATTCTCTCAAGCGTTTAACCATCCGGATTTGCATTTTGAGGGTGCTGGCAATAGTCCTGTTGTCATAGCTTGGATGGGTAGATTGCATGAATTGTACAGCATCTCGGATCGCGCTCGTTGAGCATTGTCTCACCGTCAGGACAAAGCTCGTTTCCTTTAATAGATACATGAAACCTTACCAACCACCAATAGCTATGGCTAGAGATCCTTTAGCTGAAAGCACTTCGGTGAATCTCCTTGGCTTATCGTTCACAGGAAAAACAAGGCACATTGCCACTTTGATGTAGGGGTCTTCGATGTAACGTGCCTTGTTTGGGGTGAAAATGTAATAAAAAAAAATAGTTTCCTCTAGAAACGATGGAAAGACGTCCAATTCGCCACGCTTATGTTTGAAAGGACTTCCGTCGAAGTATAACTGTCTGTTGCGATAATATGAGAAATTACATGCTAATATTTGTCCAGCTTTTTGTGAAGCTTAAGTTTTAAATATTATGTTATTGCTTAACGTACAGAATCGACGGGTGTTCTGAATGGATTCGTGTTTGTTCGTTTCTCAATCAAATTCTTTGTTAGCGATAGACTGAGGAAAATCATGATGACGATTTTGCCAAATAAAGTGCCTTCTAGTTTCGTTCCTTCGAAACGCAGAAACGGAGCGAAATGTTTACGTCAGTGTGGGGAAAAACGAAAAAAACTGCGCAGATAATACAACAGAAAAAAACAAATACAACACAACAGATGGCAATGCAAATCTACTATTCGCGTAGCATAGACATTCTATTTTTCTCGGGTCAAGCCTATTCGCTGAAAGCAATCTACGTTTGCTCGTAAAAACGTCAGCCAATTTCACGCAAACTGCCATTTCAACAATCTCTAAACGACCCACATAAATAAAAACATACTTTTGAAATCGTTCGAATTATCATATTAAAAACGTTCTGTATATTCACGTGAATAAGTCAATAAATGCTATGAGGCTCTTATCGGAAGTGAAACGCTTAAATATTCCATTTTATTTCATTTAAAACACTATATATATATATATATATATATATATATATAAGTGAACGTATCTGTGTATCTGTGTGTCTGTGTACATTTCCCAACGCAATAACTCTACATACTCGAAATTTGATATACAGGGTACTGAGATTTGGTAAAATCGATGTGATCGGTTTTGGCCAGAAATTTGGCGATCCAGGGGTTAAAGTTCAACGATTTGACCTTTGAGAACTCTAACAAACTCTTCAGACAATTTTGGGTCTACGCACTTGAAATTTTAGATATAGGTTCCTTGGACATGGATCTAACTTAATAACTTGATTTGACCCCAAAACAATAAAAAGTTTTAAAAAACTGACCTCTGCGGTCTCTTCCAAATTACTCAGACAATTTCTGGTCTAAATATTTGAAATTTTACATAAAGGGTATTCAGAGATAGGGCAGGCTTTTTCATCAGTTTGGGACGAAAATTTTTCGTTACCAATATATAAATGTATTATGTATGTATGTATGTATGTATGTATGTATGTTTGCATGTCTGCCTTAAACTTTCAATAGAGGCGACGGATTTTACCAAGATCAGTATCGTTTTAAAGTTACATCTTTCATAGGATAAATATAGAAGAATTGGCTAAAAAACATTAATATCTTCCTCTTCAATTAGGCAATTTTCTGTAGGAGGGGGTCATATTTTTCGCCGATATTTTTTTAAGTTATCCTCTCCTTTAAGTTGTCTAGCCTTAATTTAAAAAAATGTCGCTTCCCGTTTGGCGGTGGTCGTAACAGCATAAACGCTAGGTTTTACCCCGTTCTGTTCCTCCTTTGCCATACGGGTTCGAGCCTGCCTTCCTACGACCACGTTTTTTTTTTGCTCAACATACACATCCAAACACCCGGGCAACGCCAGGCACCCATGCTAGTATATAATATTAATGTGAGATAATATGCCATCTACAAATAAACAACGCCGTATCTCACAAAATATTGAAAGCTGCCGACGGCGGTTTGATTGCTTATGTTAATAAAAAGACTTTCGTGTACGTGGCGGGCTTACTATGGTGACAGAGATGTCGTCTTGTATGAGAGTTGGTATTAGTATTTACTTCCGTTCAACTGCAAAAAAGAGACACAAAGACAAGAAAAGGGGAAAAAAGTCAAGCAGAAACTCCTGAATGAAGGAGAATTCTGGCCTAGCAAGAATTGACTGGGCATCTCCGTTGGCATTCCCCGATAGGGGCATCTCAGCAAGTAAGTAACGAACTTACTTTCCTACCCGAAAAAAACCATGAGGCAACCTGGGACGCCACAATACTTTGCTACATTGATTTCGATCAAAAGGGAAAATACTATTTCAAAAATTGCCCACATTCGACTTTGAATATTAGCATAGTTGGTTCGGTTTTGAATCCTGGATTCGAAGATGTACGACTAATTAACTTAAAAGAGATGAGAACCCGGCTCTAGTACTTCCGTTTCCTAGTCTTGATGGTTTGTGTGACCTTCTGCGTTATGTGTTTGATGATATAATTATATATATATATATATATATATATATATATATATATATATAAATGTAAATTTGGTTCGTTACAAGTGAATAAAACCATATTTCTACGTTACCAATTTATTTGAAATTTTCAGACAACCCATCTTTAGAGTCGAGGTATGTTTTTATGTTATTACAATAAATTTACCTCGCGAATTATTAAAATATTAAATAAAATAAATATATTTTCGTAAGCCGTTACTGCGAATCTGTTCTGTTGATAAAACTGAGCTTCCGGTTCGATTTATTTCACAGCCACGAATTGACGAAAGATTTCATTTTCTGTTAACTCCATAAGTAAAAAAAAACAAAAAAAAACATAATTCATTTGTTTATCTTCCAATTTTTTTAATTTACACATTTCTTCTTTATTATATAAGGCAAAAAAAAAGTTTGTCGCTTGCTTTTTGAGTTTTTTTTTTTTTGTTTTTCGATATAAGATTGGTTGGTAAAGTACAGTTATTTTTTTGTCCGCGCTATTTTTTAAATCGTATTTCCAGGTTTAATTAGTTTTATTATATGCTTTTTTTATTAAATTGTAAAGTTAAAATACACCCTCCCCTCCCCATGTTAAGAATGGCTTTTTAAATATTAAAGTTATTATTACAACACGGATCACTCTCTGCATAAGTACTGTACTTTCACCTAACAATTTAATAAACAAAACATGGTACTTATGCAGAGGAAATACCGTGCTGAAATAACGCTATTAAGAAAGCCATTCTTAACATGGGAAAGGGAGAGTGTCCTGTAAGTATTTTATATTTTCACCTAACAATTTAATAAACAAAAGATAGTACTAATGCAAAGAAGGTACCGTGCTGAAATAATATCGTTATTTAGAAAGCTATTCTTAACATGGGGAGGGAGTTTTGCATCTATTCTAAAATATGTATACTTTTTCTTTATTAAATAAATTGGATACTCGTGCACTTATTGATCCGTGCTGAAATAATAACGTTATAATTTAAAAAGCCATTCTTAACATGGGGAGAAGAGGGTGTTTTGTAACTATTCTGGACTTTCACCAAACAATTTAATAAACAAAAATTAAACTTAAGCAGACAAGGAACAGTACAGCAGCATTAACATTATTTAGAATACAATTGAATAAAAAAAACAAACAAACTTTAATTAAACTTGGAAATACGATTTAAAAAATAGTACGGATCGGTAAGTGCATTAGCACCATAAATTCGTCTAATTCTTAATTTCTTATGTTATTGGAAAAAAAAAAAGAAGGTAAATATGAGGAATTACTCCACCCTCGAAAATTCCTGTAAAATGACCACTCCTATAGGTTTTCGGGGTCGCTGAAAACGAAAATAACCTTTATAATTAAGGCAAACGAGAAGTTTCCAAGATATTAAGAAATGTTAGTTTAAAAAAGTGAAGGATCACTTTTCCATAATAATTTAACGTAAAATGATCACCCACTTTGTGGTCACGATTTTTGGTGTGGGAGCTTTCTTTCAACCCTTGGAACATCCTTTAAAATTACCTGCTTAAATTGGTTGGAGGGGCGGGGGGTCGGCCAACAAAACACCCCCCCACACACACATAGAAAGTTGATGCTAATTCTAAGTTAAATTTAAATTGAAAAGTGATCACCCACTTTTCGAAAAAGTAATTTCTTCATATCATGAACACTTTCTCTTTGCGACGGAAACGGTTTGCAGATTCGTTTTTGTACACTGGAATCTACAATAAAATATTTCGTTATATACGAACATGAGACGGGCCTTAAAGTTAAATAATACCGGATTTTTGGGGAAGATTTGCCATTTAGTTGTATAATATCCTCAAACCAGGTAATCACTAAAACGGTCTCTTAAAAGTCGTTACCTGTATCGATCAAAATTTAAAACCACTGATTATATGTCAGCCTACATCACAGTAACATATATTGAGTGAGTTCCTAACAGTATTTTGTATAGTTTTTTTTAGTTTAAACTCATTTTCCCAAAATTTCCCCAAACTTAACGTGTTCGATACAGTCTGCCGCCATTTGTATTTTTCGAATATACCGATAAACACTGCATGTTTTTGAACTGATTAAACATTATACATTACATAAAAACACTACAATCTTATCCAGTTAGGTAGAACATTTACTTTTCTTGCCTTTTGATAACATTTATTTGTTATATATATATATTTTTTTTTACAACTTCTTTGTATCTGTTAATACAAACCCTTTTCATTTAATGTAACGTTTAGTCAGCTCGAAAAACAGTGTTTATCGGTGTATTTGAAAGATACAAATGGTGGCGGACACTGTTGATTATGTTAAGTTTGAGAAAGTGAGTTAAAACTAAAAAAAACTATACAAAATACTGTCACAAACTCACCGATTATGTCAGCCTATGTCATGGTAACATATTCGGTGGGTTTTTGACACTGTATTGTTTAGTTTTTAGTTTTCCACTTCATTTCCTAAACTTAACGTATTCAACAGTTTGCAACCATTTCTGTTTTTCCAGCCGATTAAACATTTTACCTTACATAAACACACTAAACAATTATCCAGTTAGGTAGAAATGTAACTTACCTTACCTTTGCTTTCATTTGTTTTTGGACAACTTTTTCGAATCTGTGTATAGTAACCCCCCCCCCATCACTCAAATATTAATTACTAACTCACATTTTTGTATACAAAAAAAAACAAAAAAACATTTAGCGTTTCAACGTTAGTTTTATCCACTGATTGTTGGTCGAGCCCAAGCAATGATTGACGGTAATCCTGAGGATCAGGATCAAATTCTGCAAGAGTACCATTTTTTCATTTTTTTCTTTTTTTTCTTTAGAGTGTATTGCTGTACTAAGAATATAAGAAACATGCATTTTCTCTTTTTATTAGAATTTTCCATTGCACCAAATTTAGCCACAGCAACGCGTGGCAGGGTACAACTAGTATATATATATATATATATATATATATATATATATATATATATATATATACATATATATACTCCTTATAAAAATAAACTTAAGACCACTTGAGAATATTTAAAAAAAAAAAAAATTAAATAGATTTTAAACTCCTCCATCTGAAGGTTAGAAATACTAAAAACTAAACAGCTTATTGAAAAAAAATAATTCGGTAATTTACATTTTATAATGCCCGGACAAAATAAAACACGCCTGGAAATTTATTGAAAGAACCTCGTACTACTGATTAATTTAGAAGAGACTAGAATTCGGATAAAGTATTTCCGGCCTCTAGCTGTGATGGTTTGTGTGAGCTGCTGCGTTATGTGATTGCAGTAGGTGTAGAAATGCAATTTAACATTGTTACAATACTACTTTTAGTATTACACTCCAAATCCTTGAAAGTAACGATACATCAAGACAGATATACTTCTATTAAGTTTTTAAATAATGCAAATCTCAAACATTTGAAGCTGTGTCTTGCCAAGACTATCAAGCTGTAGGCTTTTGCGAATTCACTGGGTGGATTATTCTCGTTCACTCAGTCAAAACTATAAAACGGTTGTATTATTTTCTCCTTTGTTCGTATTGTAAGAATCGGACTTTTACCATCACAAATAATGCCACTGAAAACGGTTTAGCACTTAATGTCATTTCTTGCGGATTAATACCATCTGGATAATTGTGTATAGATTATGGGAGCGATAAACTGAATCTTTGCTTTTAGATGTGTAGTATTAAATAGATGCGTAATATATATATATATATATATATATATATATATGTGTGTGTGTGTGTGTGTGTGTGTATTATATATGCATACATACATATATATATATATATGTAATATATTATATATATAATGATGTGTATACAAACATATGTATATATGTATATAAACTATATATATAAGCGTCTATATATCTATATAATCTTGATCTTTTTCTTAAGAATATATATATATATATGTGTGTGTGTGTTTATATATATATATATTTATATATATTGGATAAAGAGTAATAATTGTAAATTATGAATCAACTTCTAAATGAGAAACAAAACAAAATCAAATTGAGTGTACGATCGTTTCGGAGAGGATATTTATTTTATTAATATTGGCATATAATATTGGCAATAATTGACAATGAATGCTTTTTCTAAATAGTTTGTCCTCATCAGCACTGATGACCAGAAACCAAGACAACAACATGTCTCTCTCACTAATACATATAGAGAGAGAGACACACATATTGTTCTCTTAGTGAAAACTTAAAAACAATTAATTGCATTCGATTCACCATAAAGATTCATCAATTAAAAAAAATACTAGTTTCTTTTGATGGCTTACCGTGTTCTCACTCCATTTTTGCTTTAAAAGGAATATGTATATATTTTTGTTACAAGGTAGTCACCACTTATCAAGGCCCGGAAGCCACTCAAGGATAAGGGGTATGCATGTACAGAACGTTAGTGTTGAGATGTAATAAAGTGTCTAATTAAGGGGGTGTTCATCAGGAACTTGCTCACGTTGGACTTAAAGACATACAGTTTGTAGTCAGGTGGGACGCAGGCAGACGGAACAAAGTTCCACAGGCGTGCAGTTCTAAGAAAGAAGCTTTGTTCATGGAATCTACATTTTTATTTAGGTACAGATAAAGAGTTGGAAAATTTTTGACAGTGGTTTCAGCTAGACGGGTGTTTTTCGTAAAAGATTGGCGGAGGAGGGACCAGAGATTAGAGCTCAGACCAGCACCTGCCATGGATATAACGGTAAAACAAAGATAGGCTCGCAACGTCTCTTCTGTGGAAGAGAGGTTGCAGGGAAGAGAAAAGGGCATCCCCACTAAGCCAGGAAGTCTATTTTGTACTCTGTCAAGGCAGGATAGGCTGTTTTTTGGCCGCTCCTGACCAGATGTCGCAGCAGTATTTCATTCTTGGACGTACTTGGCTTTTATATAGATAGAGAATTGCATCAGTAGTGAGATATCTTCTGGGGCGGTAGAAGGATCCCACCATCTTTCCAGCTACCTTGACAACAGACTTGATTTACGTGTTTCATTTCAGATCAGGAGTAAAGGTCAAACCCAGAAGCTTGTCAAAACATGGAGCGTCCCCAAGACGAGAACCATCCATTTCAATTGATGCCAGATGGGGATCAGAGCGTTGATGATGTAAAGATAGGGGTTTGGTTTTAGATGCATTAAAAGTAACCAGCCACTTCTTCCCCCACTGAACCACGCGCTACAGATCAGAGGAGAGAGAACTAGAGAGAACTTAGTCGTTTACAGCCTTTGATGTGTTGCCATAGATTGTCGTGTTATCAGCATAGATGTCAACGAATGATTTAAGTATGTGTTTAGGGAGATCATTGATGTAGATCGGGAAGAGAGTTGGGCCCAGGATGGACCCCTGAGGGACTCCAGCATTAATACTGCAGGCCTCTGATTTTTGTCCATCGACCACTACTCTTATGAGCCTATCAGAGAGAAATGATTTAATGATTGAGAAAACATTCCCAGTTGTACCGTAGCTGAAAGTCTTGTGAAGTAGGCCTTTATGCCATACCTTGTTTAAGGCCTTTGATATATCAAGAACAATTGCCCTAGAAAGGAAGCCTTTGTTAAGAGATTCGCTTAATCTATGAGATATAACTGTTAGCACATCCGCGGTAGATCTTTCAGAACGGAAATCATATTGCGTGTCACAAAGAAGGTTATTTCTGTTGAGGTGGTTGACTATTTCACTATTTAATATGGATTACAGCAACTTACTCATGACACACAGGAGACATTGGTCTGTACTGAGAGGGAGATGACGTATCAACTGAATCCTTAAAAGTAGGGCATACTGATTAGGTTTTCCAAGGTGTTGGATAGCACTTCTCCTTAAGGCAACGCTTAAACAGTTTCGTAAGTATGGGAGCAAGTTCTGGTTGTAAATTTTTTAACACTATAATTGGGATGCCGTCAGGGCCAGTTGCTTTACTTGAATCAAGGTTCTTGATTAGCTTGGCGACCTCATACACATATATTTGTATGTTACTTAGCGTGTTGTCTGTTATAGGAGGAAATAGGGTGAGTTGATGGCCTTCGTCGCATAAGGAAGAATTAGCTGCAAAGTTCTTTGCAAATAGTTTGGCCTTGTCTGATGCTGACGAGATGACCTCAGGTCCATTGATAGTGGTTGGGATAGAACGCACACTTTTGTTCAGGATCATATTTTCTATTTGCCAAAACTGGTGGGAAACAAGCCGCTGATCAGCTACTTTAAATTTAACGGACTGAACATATAGATCTCTTGCATTTTTATTACTCTTTTACAGTGGTTGTTGGCGTTCCTGAAAGCAACTGTAGTCTCAGTGCATCTATTACGTCGGAAGCTATGGAAAAAGTGATTTCTGTGCGCGATGGCAGCAGCACAGTCTGGGGAGAACCATGGCTGGCTGTACGTTTTTTGTTGGAATTTTTTAGATGATATGAATCGGTCTATGCCTACAATTAACCATTCGGTCAGGTTTGATACTATAGAGGACACATCCTT
Organism: Euprymna scolopes; assembly: GCF_053919585.1. Lineage (NCBI taxonomy): Eukaryota > Metazoa > Mollusca > Cephalopoda > Sepiida > Sepiolidae > Euprymna > Euprymna scolopes. The sequence goes on along the minus strand of NC_136506.1, from coordinate 10,102,239 downwards.
TTTAAACATGGAATGCAGAGATAGCTAAGTTTTGAATGTACAGAAGCTATCCCAGTCAGGCATTGAGTATCGGTATACAGAACGGTGGAGAGGTATGTCTGGAGACTTATTAGATTTAATTTTTATCTTACCTGATACAGCGGAGTGGACGGAGGATCCTAGAGGAGAAAGAACGGATATATATATATATATATATATATATATATATATATATATATATATATATATAACTTGAGTTCTTTCAGCTATTATCAAAACTTTCGAATAATTTTTTATGAAATTATTTATAAAAAAATAAATTACTGGAGTGTTATCAGCTATAATCGAAACCGAAACAAAAACTTATCACGGATTCTTGGGAAAAATTATTTATTACAAGGAATGGAAGTCCATAACAATTAAACTTGGATGTAATCGTGACACAAATAATAAATAACACACACGCTATCCATTTTATATATAGATTATTACTGTTACTGGCATTATATTTCTTCTATTCCTTCTTCTTCTTCTTCTTCTTATTATTATTATTATTATAATTACGATTAGTATTTTTATTCATCTGTAAGCAAATAAATTTTACAATACAGTTTTGTTTACATTTGTGAATTATTGAAATCTTATTAGTGTCATAGCTTATTTTATAGCTCATAGACACCAATTAAATAAGATTTCCCGAGTTCCACTTTATTCTAAGGATCACATAACTTTTACATTCTAACCATGTATCCAGATACAAATTGAAAAATGCCCTCTAATATATCCATAGTTCTGGTTCTCCCTACAACGTGCATATTTCAGAGTGACCCGAAGAGCTAACTGCTCAAGAGGCAAGACAACCTTCTACTCTACTATTTTCCTCCGTCCACGTGCTAAACTTTAGAATGTCACAACGGTCTCTTGCTTCCTTAACTGTACTAATCTGCAGATATTTAAACGTAGCTTGAACAGACATCGAAGATCCTCTCTTAGACACTATCCCAAATCGTAGCCCTTTATGTTTCACTGATTTGTGGTGAAAAATAGTTAAAATATGGTTTCAATCTTCGTATGGAAATATGAAAATGATATAAAACTGTTCTATTTATTGATTTCAACAATATCGGGACAGATCTTATTTTTTTAATTTCATATATACATTCACACTATATAGTGTTTAAGACTTTTTAATGAACCCATATTATCCATATATATCTCTTACCCCTGCGATTATTGACACGTTTATAACTTGTATGTCCATAGCGTGAGTGTGAATTATTTGTCCCTTACAGCCTGCGTATTCCCGTGGGATATAACTGACCATTGTTCTCTTAACGCCAATCTGCATATGGTAACTCTACTGCCGTACCCTAAGCTAACCTTTTGACTCCTTCTGCCAATACAAATTGAGTTTTATCTTTCCGAGTAATGGACTCGCCTTGGCAGTTACCGTCCGGTTTATCAACCGGAAGATAAACTATTGGTTGATAAAGCGCAGTGCTAGACGCAAAGGGGAACAATATTGGAGGTTTTCCAGAAATATATTGAAGCAAAAAAAAATGATGGCGTATGGGCTATATGAATGTTTTAACAGAATGGTGATCGTCTCCAGAGAGGTTATTCATCAGCGAATATAAGCAAATGACCGAATTCTACATTCGAGGAATTTTTGAAAACAATCGACCGATCTTTCTAGGTTTTATAAGTTAATTAGATTGTTGTTTTCTTACCAATTTAATTAATTAAAACATTTTATATACTTATCTTCAACAGAAATAAGAAACATTAAGACCTAACTCTAAATTAAGGGTTAAACCCTTCTTATAAGGGATCTTGTATAGTGAGATGTTTGTTCACATTACATTTAAATTTCGGCTTTTGTTACTTAGGCGAGGCCAAAACACTTTTATTTAAACTTGTTGGTTGATTACTCTCGAAAGTCGCTCCGAGGTGGTATTCCAATAGTTAGACGAGAATCGAACACGGCCGATAGCCAGTAGTCGCGTGCTCTCATGTAATGAATGGATACGTGAATGAAGGATTGACATGGAATTATTAAAGATAAACTAAAATTACCGAAAAATGGGCTGAAATAACAAATAAATAAAAGTAAATGACTTAGAATGACTTTAATGAACTTAAGGATAAATAGAATAACCTTACGAATGATTGAATGCTTAAAAAATAACTGGAATCCAACAAAAGCAACTCGAATGATCTAGAGAATTACTTGAATGGCTTTGAGACTGACTGGTTGTAAAATGGGTGATCATTTTGCATTAAATTAATACAGAAAAGTGACCCCCACTTTATATCACAATAAGTACAGCATGTAGTAAGAACAGATACTACACTTTGATCTTGGCCAGGTATTTATTTGCTCTTCCACCGAGCAAATTAGGCACAGGGCGGATTTTTAAAGTGAGGAGTGAAGGGGAAATGGGGACCAACTCTCCGGGGAGTAAGCTGGATAATGACAATTGGTATGAAGGGTTGCCCCTACATTGACCAAGGTCTTATATGTGGGATTGATCCCACATATGGTCTTTGCTTGCAGTATCTGCCGGAACAGGTACCGCGCTTTGATCTTGGCCAAAAGACCATGAAAAGCTTTAAAAAGCTAAGAATATCATCTATTAACAACAGACCTTTGATCTTAACCAAAAAGGCCAAGCACAAAAGTGTTACGGACAGACCGACAGACCGACCGACCGACCGACCGACGGAGTGACCTATAGAGTCGCTTGCACACGACTAAAAAACCGTTTCGATGACTCCTAATTCTGTGCAGTTAAAACGAAGTAAGACTAGGAATTTGTTAGTTTAACCAAACCCCAAAAATTCAGTTAGGCCCATTCCACACTGCAATGAAATTCCTGTTCCAGTGTTTAAATATTTTCCCGAATTGGGATTGCTTGGGACATATTTAGCAGGAATACTATGTAGGGAATTGGGCAGCAAGATGTCTGTTTACATTACACTTGAACTTCTGCATATCAATACAGTAATGGAAGCAATAACATGGAAAGAAATTCCAAAGCCCATCAGTCGAAGTGAAGAAACTATTAGAGTAGAATGTTTTCTGGCATATGGGGATTACTTATCTGTAGGGATGAGATTTTGCTGCTTGTCTGGTTTGTCGGGGATATTTACGTAAAGGAGGTGCAAGGGCTTGTAGTTCGTCGTAGCACCTACCATTAAGATACTTGTAAAACTGGCAGAAGGCTTCAACATTTTGTCGATGGAACAGAGGCTGAAGCCTAGCTGACAATGCGGGAGCTATTAGATTGGCGGCTCTCTTTTGAACTCTGTCTAACAGTGAGAGACTAGTAGTAGATGAACCGGCCCAAATGTCGCAACAATACTTCATACATAGGCGAATGGTCGTCTTGTAGAGTTACAGATCACTCTTAGGTTTAAGTAACTGTCTAGCACGGTAGAGAGAGCCCACCTTTTTGCAGCAGCAGCCATTGTATAGTGTTAGTTGAGCAATCGGTGTGTTCTTTTGTTTCAGTGAGGATTTTATCTATAAATGTCAGAAATGAACTACGGGTTAAGTACATTTACGTTTCCGATAAAACCATTTTGTTAGCGTAGATGTTATGATTTGCGCCGTTAATCGGGAACTGATTGCCTCTTGGATAAGCGTCTACGCGATTCCTATCAATCGGTTAATTAAAAGGTACATTATGGCATGATATCAGATTTTTCCCCTTAAGGTTTTGTAATCAAACGAATATATAAGAGGTTTATATGTTGTAGACATTATGTTTAGATGAAAGCTTGAAGAAAGCAAATCTAATAAACGCAGAGGAAATATACGGGAAATTATGGAGAAAACAGAAAACAGTGAAAAGGGGAAGTGGAGCGTGAAAAAGAAAGAGGGAGAAAGAGAGTTAAGGATATGAAAAGTTTAAAGAGCGTATCAAAATGTTTGAAAAAGTTGGAGAATGTAGGAGGATAAGAGATTGAAGCTGGAGGAATGATAAAACTAGGTAACTGTGAATCGAGGCGAGAACGAAGAGTCGGGGAGAAGAAAAACTCAGAATGAGCAGAACAAAAGAGGGAGCGTAAAAGTAAAGAGAGAGTTAAAAATATATGAGTAGGGAAAATGGGAGAGAAATGAGAGGGAAAGTGTGGGAGAAAATGAGAGGAGGAGAGTGGTAAAGGGAAGAGTGAGAGAAGAGAAAACAAGAGGAAAAGGAGAGACACAGTGGAAACAAGTAGAATGGGAAGGATTGAGAGAAAGGAACAGAGGAAAAATGGAAAAGTAGGAGAGGAGGAGGTAGAGGAAGTGAGTGAAGGGATGAGTGAGAGAGAGAAAGAGTGGGAAATAAAAGAGTGGAATGAGAAAAGAGTGGGGTAGAGAAAGAGTCGAGGAGAGAAAGAGAAGAAGGGAGAGAGAGAGTGGAAGAAAAGAGAGTAGAATAAGAAAAAAAATTAGGGGAGAGAACGAGAGGAAGGGAAAGAGTGGGAGCAAAGAAGAGCAGGTAAGGAAAGAGTGGGAGATAAAGAGTTAGAGAGGAAGAGTCAGAGAAGAGAGCGAATTAGAGAAAGGCAGTATGGGAGAAGGAATATGAGAGAGACGTGAAGTGGGAGAAGAAAAGAGGAAGAATGACACTAGGTAGTGTGGAAGAGGGAATAGTGAGAAAGAGGAGAAGTGGGAGAAGAGAAGATCTAGAGAGAAGAAGAAGGGGAGAGAGGGAGAGCAGGTGATGGAAAATGATAGGAAAAATTAAAAGAAGAAAACTGAAAGAATAAAAAAAAAGAATACGAAACAAGAGAAAGAAAGAAAATGAGGAAATAAAGAAAAAGAAAACGAAATAGTTAGAATGTAAAAAAAAAGATACATTAATACAATGGAAAAATGAACAGTAATATGGTTAAGCTTAAACATGGAAAAATAAAGGACTAGAAAAGAAAAGGAGAATGTATTCTAGTAAAAATATAATAAATTTATAACTTCAAATATTGTAGCATTAAGAATTGATTATGTAATGTTATAAATTGAATTTAAAAAAAAACATCTTAATGCTGCAATATTTAAAAAAAATCTTAACGTTGCAATATTTTTTATTAAAATCCATGATTTCTCCAGGCTTCCAGTAAATTCACTTGATCTTTGTTTAATTTCAATCTTCTTTTTTTTTTGCTCCCATCAACATAACCTACGCATATGTAATAACAATATACGGAACTCGTCTGCTTTCAATAAAACCCCACAATTATCTCCCTTTGATTCTTTCATTCTCTCTGTTTCACTTGTTACTTCTCTTTTTCCGAGAGCGATGAAATGGTAGCTGAAGCGACGTGGTTGCTATGGAAATCAGTCATGAAAAACGTCGCTCGCCTTCTTACGTTTCATCATAACTTTTGTTTTACTGAACGAAACTTTTAAAAAAAATCACAATATAGCTGAAAAACTGGTCTATAAACTTTAATAATTGTTTGAAATTTGGTCGAAAAAATGAGTGAGCGGTGAAGCTTTAATGCAGTTCTAAAGGACTAAAACTGCTACTTATTTCATAATTTAAACACTGCCGTGTTTGAATATATGGTTAAGTTTATAAAAAGAAAACGTAGTAATACGTTCCAGTGTTTCGGGTGACAATTAGAAGACGCCTCTCCAATAGCCGATATCCATTAAAAATAACATAACCCTTGAGAATTCTTCTTTCAAACTCCTCGGCTTTACATTAACTGGCAATATGAACTGGCAAAAGTAATTGAGGACATTGCGAAGGCTTCTGCAAGGAAGGTGTGGCCCTTCTATCATGCTAGAAGACTACTCACACTTAAGAGTAGCTTGTACTTCTACAAAACCACTATCGGTTCATACATGGAGTATTGTTGCCACATATCGGCTGGTACATCTACCATTAGGCTCTCCCTCTTGGACAGGGTCCCCAAAATAGTCTTCAATTTAATAAGTTCTACGTTGTTAATTAAGCTCCAACTTCTGTCCCATCGCCGTAATATTGCATCTCTTACCTGTTTTAAAAATATTTCAATGGAATATGCTCTGATGAACTCATTGCACTTGTGTCCCTTCGACGTACATATTCCCGACAAACCCGCTTAGCAACAAAATCTCACCCCTTCATTGTTGAGGTCCTAAATGTTAAAAACTCCCTTCGCTCGGACAGGTAGACTTTGGAATTCCGTTGCTGATACCTGCTTCCATGCCTGTACTGATATTTAGAAGTTTAAATGTAATGTAAACCATCATCTTGTTAATTCTTAATAGGCATTATGTCTTGTAAGGGGTAAACGTGAGTAAAATAAAATAGGAGAAAAATATAAAAAGATAACAAATTAGAAATAAGAATACAGCCTAAGTACAATCGTCGTACCGAACATAAGTTCTCATATTTTTGGACTAAACAACTGAAACGTCGAAGACGTAATTTGGGTGTGGGTTTGAGTCTGTGTTGAGATACAGAAAAAGGGGGGGGGTAAAGAATAGTATTCGTATTCATACACGCATACGACTACCATTCTTCAACCCCCACACCCTTTCGTATATTTCAATACGGACTCAAATCCCCACCCGGATTGTGTCTTATTTACATACAACCAAATAATGTTTTTCACAACATCTAACGTAACCACCTGATTTTAACTCCCTGTGACGAAGAAGACCTGATATTTTAATTACACACTTTGCTTTCGTCTAAGCTTTATCGCATGAAAAGGTCTCTAGTTACTAGTTACTAGTACCTAGCTGACCGAAACATACTCATTACTGTGTAGGAGCATATTACTGCCTATGTAAAAACGAATAAACTAGTGTAAAAACCTGTTTTAAAAAAAAAAGAATACGAAAAGTATAAAATCTTATAACTTTTATTTATTCGTTTTCTATTGGTCACGTGCACGAATACAAAATATTATTATGAAAAAAAAAAACAAAACACTTTTTTACATATTTTCCGACTGATCCTTCAGTTTTATCTTATCTATTTGTTTATCTTTTAACTTAACTTTCTAAAATTAGTGATGTAAACGAAGAGGCATCGAGGTAATATTCGGTTTAGATTATAGATTTCTAACATCATGTGCGATGATCCGTAAGCACGCCTACTCAAAGAAATGCTACTCTGAAAATCTTAGATTTCTTTCGTTAAAAAATATATGACGTTATTACTCATTCGTCATCGATCTACTTTTGTTTTTGTTTGGCCATTGCGCATTTCCTCAATTTCATGTCACCCATTTTTCGGGGAACCCTGTGAACGATTCTCTATTCCAGATATGGATTATTATGTACTAACTATGATCCTGGTTAAAATTCACCCTAGCCAACCTAATTGCCATTGACTTAAGAGCCCTAGTATAAAACAAAATAGAAGAATCTGTCATCAATTCCTTTCGAACGTAGCTTTTAACCTTGACATCATTTCGACAGACAAAACTGGAGTTAACTTATGCGCGGTATTATTAAATAAGGCGCATTTAGAGTGGTGAAGAATGTAAGAATCGTTTTTTTCTTTCATTTTTTTACATGGTGGTCACCACTTATCAAAGCCCAGGAGCCACTCGGGGATAAGGCTTATTGCGTGTACAGTAATCAATGGGATAGTATTGTAGTAATAGTTAGTATTAGAGATTTGATAAGGTGTCATTACTTAAGGGGACGGTTCATCAGGAATTTGTTTGTGTTTTCTTATTTCGTGACGAGAGTCGATGATGTAATACAACGAATCGCCAACAGATTATGAAAGACAGTCGTAATTGCTCTGGGATTTGTTTATTTAGATCATCCGCTGCATCATTTATTTTCTACAACATTGCACGTGATTTCCACGTTGAAAACAAGTTCGTCGTCCATTTTGATTTTGAATGTTTTAAACCGTTCATTCGTTATCTTTTCTTTGATCAGAATTACCCAAGAGAAGAACGAAATATTGAGATTCTGTCTCTTTTATTCAAATTGAAATTTATTGTTTTATGTCAGAAATTATCTGAAGCAGAATTGTGGTCTTAAATCCACGAAAATAAATAAATAAATAACCCCCAAAAAACCAACAAACAAAAAACAACAAAAGAAAACAACAAAACCAACAACAAAAAGAAACAACAGCTAAAGCTATACTCGAAAGACGCGTTTATTTAATCTTGTTGTTTAACGCTGAAAATAGTATTTTAATATATTAACCTGGATATAAATATAATATTATTTAAAACTTAATAGAGATATAGCCGTAAAGATATGATGAACATACAAATAAAAACGTGTTAGGTTGTGGGAAAGAATATTCTGAAGTGAAAGGTTCAATAACAGGTATGGGCGATACTAAGGATAGAATTACGAATTAATTAAGACTCTCACACGGCTTACCTGCCGAGAGTAATAAAGGCATGGGAATAAAATAAAAGTTGAATTCGAAGTTCGATTTCTGATATTTACTTAAAAATTCCCGAGTTCGATAAAAAAAAACTGACAAATATTTTGAGAATTTTATGATCATGATATTTAATATTCAACTAAACGATTATTCTATTTTAAATTTAATAGTGACATAACGATAATGCTATTTCAACATAATTGTGACATAACGATAATGCTACTTCAAATTAATTGTGACATAACGATAATGCTACTTCAACATCATTGTGACATAACGATAATGCTATTTCAACATAATTGTGACATAACGATAATGCTATTTCAACATAATTGTGACATAACTATAATGCTATTTCAACATAATTGAAACATAACGATAATGCTACTTCAACATAATTGTGACATAACGATAATGCTACTTCAACATCATTGTGACATAACGATAATTCTATTTCAACATAATTGTGACATAACGATAATGCTACTTCAACATCATTGTGACATAACGATAATGCTATTTCAACATAATTGTGACATAACGATAATGCTGTTTCAACATAATTGTGACATAACGATAATGCTATTTCAACATAATTGTGACATAACGATAATGCTACTTCAACATAATTGTGACATAACGATAATGCTACTTCAACATAATTGTGACATAACGATAATGCTATTTCAACATAATTGTGACATAACGATAATGCTACTTCAACATCATTGTGACATAACGATAATGCTATTTAAACATAATTGTGACATAACGATAATGCTATTTCAACATAATTGTGACATAACGATAATGCTATTTCAACATAATTGTGACATAACGATAATGCTACTTCAACATCATTGTGACATAACGATAATGCTATTTCAACATAATTGTGGCATAACGATAATGTTATTTCAACATAATTGTGACATAACGATAATGCTATTTCAACATAATTGTGACATAACGATAATGCTATTTTAACATAATTGTGACATAACGATAATGCTACTTCAACATAATTGTGACATAACGATAATGCTATTTCAACATAATTGTGACATAACGATAATGCTATTTCAACATAATTGTGACATAACAACGACAATAATACTTGAACATGATGCTAATATATCATCAGTAAATCAGTTTTAACATAGTTTAGATGTAACAAGATTACTACTATCAATATAATTGTGATATTAGAAAGATAATGCTATTTCTATATGATAGTGATATAACAACGATAATACTACTTCAGCATAATCCAAACATAACAAAAATGAATCTTTTTCAACACAATCGTGACAGAATAGCGATTATGTTCTCCATTCCAATATAATCGTAATATAATGATGATACTATTTAAGCTTAGTCGTTATATAATTTTGATAATTCTATTTCAGTAATATCATGACTAAACAGCGATGATGTTATTTAAACATGACTGTAATATAACAATGAGCTTGATATTATTAGCGATTATGCTATTCCGAAGTAACCCCGATATAACTAAATATTTTTCAACATGACCGCTACATAATAACATTACATCTCATCTCTGCCGTCTTTAAGGACGTTTCACCACCGAATCTATAACACTTCTCCAGTTCTCTTGATCTCACATGACAGCTTTCAGGTCCCGAACACTCCAATCCTGTGTCCTGTAGCAAGTTGTCAATGTAGGACATTCTTCTTCTACCACGATATGGGTGTCCATCTGTTAATATCCAGAGAACTATCTTGCTGGCTTCCGCTTCGCTGTGTCTTATGCAATGACCGGCTACTCTCATACTTCTCTGCTGTAATTTCAGTGATACTGATGTCAGATCACAATAAAGCTGTTGGTTTGTTACGTGACTCCTCCATAATGTATTGAGGACCATCGTGAGCATACGTGTGTAACAGCCACCCAGTCTCATCTTAAGCGCACTTGTAAGAGTCCATGTCTTACTACTATAGAGGACTATTTCTACTGTGACAACAAAACGTCTTACTTTTAGCAACAATATTACTTTTTCACTATGATCGCGGCATAAAATCAATAATACTATTTCAACATGATCGCGACTTAACAGTAATATTAATTTTTTAACATAATCGCAGCATAAAAAAATTGATCTTTTTTTAACGTAATGCTTACATATCAATACTAATGGTATTCACATATAATTAGAATATATCAACTGGGCGCGATTTTAAGCATTAACGTAACAGAAATCCATACTATTTACTACTTAAGCTTAACAGCCCGACGAAAATGATATTTTACACTTAAGCATTAGATACAAACGTAAATACGGAAGATGTCTGAAAAGTAATTCCTCTTATTTTATCTTGTTCGCATAGACAAGAAAGGGTTACAAATTGCATTGCTATAGTGTCTGAACTTATGAAATCCTGGCCTAATGGTTTAATTTCTCTGTTGCAGATATTGACGGTGTGTAGCTTTAAGAAACAACATCTGTAATAGACGTGCATCAAAAAGCAATAATAGGTCATTGAATTTGAATTGATCAACATTCACCGTCTCCTGGTGAATGTTTACAAAACCAATACAGACGATGTCAGCAGCGTTAGGAAATGAATTCATCGATTTCAGAGTAGCGACAAGGCTGCGAGTGACAAATCCGCTCTAGATTTTTAGAACGTACCAGAAGAGGCTGGTAAAATGCATTGAGAATGGTGGTGACTAAGTGAGAAAATAAATTCTGGAGAACAAATGGAACTCGTTTTAATGGTACTACACGCGTCTTCGTAGCTCTCAAGGTTTTAAGTTTTTTTTTTTAATAGGAGACTTTACTTTTTGATGATCGTATAATAAGCTAAAGAATGACAGACTGACGTTTATTCGATCTTAATCAAGACTGTGACATACGAACGAAGCCTAGCAATGTTATGCAAGGATATATTTATCCTAAAATGCATGGCATTGTGTAATTGAAGACGTTTTATGGAGATCTCTTAAGGGACTTACACATTCTCCTTCTGGTTTTATTGAGCGGAGAAATGCATGCAACGTTATGGAATAAATTAAGAAACAATCGAATCGAAACGTTTTTTCGATTGCTAGGCATTTCGTATCACACGAGTCGTAACAAAGAAGTTGACTTTGACAAAAGAAGTAGAAAATAACAGCTCCAAGTAAAGCTAATAGAAAATCAGTTTTTGAATACCATTGAGAGACAATTTCTAATATGTGCTACAATGATGTGCACTGCTTGGTAATAAGGCAATCTCGCTATTAAAAGGAACACACGACCACGAGATTCGGGATGTTATCTCAAAATAAATAATAGGAAAAAATAAAAACGAGTTTTTTTTTTAAATGGGGGTCACCACTTATCAAGGCCCAAATGCCACAGGGATAAGGGTTATTGCGTGTACAGTAATCAATGAGATAGTATTGTAGTAATCATTAGTATTGGGGGTTTTGATAGAGTGTCTTACTTAAGGGAGCGGTTTGTCAGGAGTTTGTTTATGTTGGACTTGAAGATGCCCAAGTTGTAGTCAGGCGGGAAAAGGCAAGCGGCAGAGAGTTCCACTGGCGTGCAGTTCTAAGAAAGAAGCTTTGCTCATGGAATCTACGTTTGGATTTATGCACAGATTGGGGAGGGGGACGAGGGATTGGAGCTCAGACGAGCACCCGCCATGGGAATAACGATAAAACAAAGACAGGCTCGCAACGTCTCTTCTGTGAGAGAGAGGTTGCAGGGAAGAGAAAAGGGCATCCCCCACTAAACCACGAAGCCTATTTTGTACTCTGTCAAGGCAGGATAGACTGTTTTTAGCAGCTTCTGACCAGATGTGGCAGCAGTACACCATCCTTGGACGTACTTGGCTTTTATACAGATAGAGAATTGCATCAGTAGTGAGATATCTTCTGGAGCGGTAGAAGGATCCCACCATTTTCCCAGCGTCCCTGGCAACAGTTTTGATGTACGTGTTTCATTTCAGATCAGGAGTAAAGGTCAAACCCAGAAGCTTGTCAAAACATGGAATCTTCCATAGACGAGAACCATCCGTTTCAATTGATGCCAGATGGGGATCAGAGCGTTGGTGATGTAAAGATAGAAGCTTGGTTTTGGATGCATTAAAAGTGACCAGCCACCTCTTCCCCCATTGTACCACGCGCTCAAGATCAGAGGAGAGAGAATTAGAGAGAACCTTTTCATTTACGGCCTTTGATGTGTTGCCATATATGGTCGTGTCATAAGCATAGATGTCAACGAATGATTTAAGTATGTGTTTTGGGAGATCATTGATGTAGATCAGGAAGAGAGTTGGGCCCAGCATGGACCCCTGGGGGACTCCAGCATTAATACTGTGGGCCACTGATTTCTGCCCATCAACCACTACTCTTATGAACCTATCAGAGAGAAATGATTTAATGATTGAGAAAACATTTCCAGTAATACCGTAGCTGGAAATTTTGTGAAGTAGGCTCTTATGCCATACCTAATCGAAGGCCTTCGATATGTCAAGAGCAATTGCCCTGGAAAGGAAACCTTTGTCAAGAGATTCACTAATCCTTTGTGATTTAACTGTTAGCACATCTGCTGCAGATCTTGCAGAGCGGACACCCTATTGTGTGTAACTGAAAAGGTTGTTTCTGGTGAGGTGGTTGACTACTTCTTTATTTAATATGGATTCCAACAACTTACTCATGACACACAGGAGACTTATTGGTCTGATATGCATCCGTGTATAGAGGAAGGGTAATGTTCATTATTTAAAATCTAATGTCATAATTTTATTATTTCAACACGTCGTTTCCTACCATCCTCGGGTTCTATGCCTGGAAGCATGATTATTATAATTCAGTTTTGAACTCCAGTCCTTCTATCAAATATATCAAGAATAAAGTTATATCAGTTTGCAGATCAGAGGTTGTCTCTGCTAGTAGAAAAGTCGATTTCGAAAAGGAGCTAAAGTAAATAAATATTTTGAATACGAGAATTTTTTTTTACAAACTGTCGTCCACCACTTATTTGAGACGGAATTCTGTTTTCATTTGCTTAACAAATACGGTATGCGTAAAGTTAGCATAGGATTACACATTTCTCTAATGGTAAATATCACGCGAGAATATCTATCTTGTATTGTGCTGCAGAAATATATTCTTTTTATCTGGTGGTTCATATTTATCCCACCCCTCCGGAGCATTTTAATGATGTGATTCCGATAAAACTGCACATATATATGCACCGTTGAACTAAGACCTTTAACACAAATATGTTTTATATTGTCTTACAATATATATATATATATATATATATATATATATATATATATATATATATTGTATACAGAAAGTTGTTAGATGACACAAGGCATTAGTACCATCGGTTTCAAGCCCGATAATAAGGACCGTTTAAGATATCCTTATCAAGCTCTCTTCAGCCAATATTCTATTATATATAATTTATTATACGAATATTGGCTGAAGAGAGCTTGATAAGGATATCTTAAACGGTCCTTAGTATCGGGCTTGAAACCGAAGATACCAATGACTTGTCTTCTCTAACAACTTTCTGTACACAAAATTGAGCACTCTGCTGGATTTCCTTTTCCAAAAAAAACTAATCATATATATATATATATATATATATATATATATATATTATATATATATATTAAATAAACGGAATATATATATATATATATATATATATATATATATATTCCGTTTATTTAATTCTTTTTAGCCGCCCCCCCTTTTTTTCCATACGTTTTTCCCCCTTCATGCAGTTAAAATAATTTTGAACTACATGTTTTGGAGATTGATTTTAGACTTTGTAGTGTTTCTTGATTAAACGTCAAAAAAAAAAAAAGTCCTCAATTTTAATAATGGCATTTGCCCCAGTGCTATTTAAATCCGTTATAAAATGTTGTACCCATATAAATCTATATATATATATATATATATATATATATATATATATATATATATATATATATATATATATATATGAAACAGTAATACTTATATATCTTTATATATGCGTGTGTATGTGCGTGTGTGAATTTGCTAAATGTATATCATAGCATATATTTGTGCTACGTTATGCTGAATTAAATCATTTATAGAGAACCCCCCCCCCTATTTCTCTCCATCGAACCGTGAATCGATACTCGATAAATAACTGGGACAGACTTCGAACATCAACATCGGGTACTTGGACATTAAGATACTTTAATTAAAAGTCAAATATATGCAGGTAAGTTTATAGAGGAACAAAAGGCGAATCAAATGTGAGGTATAGGTTATTAAATTAGTTGAATCCAATTCAGCTTTAATTGACGGTTTTTGGAAAAACGAAAATGCAGACTTACTTTTTGGTGCCATTACTAGCAGGCTGTACGGCTTTAAAATACGCATAGACATTATATCTTAAATAATGCAAAATTCTTATTATAAAAAGAATTACTGTGGGTATTAAGTAAGGTTAATTTCCTTTAAAGAATGAAGGAAAAAAAAACGGAACGAAACTAAGACACGTAAATGCGAGTATTCTGTTTTTTCTGAACAGTTCCCTTCTTGTAAGTAAAACAAAAAATACTCGACGTGAGAACAAAACAAAAATCAAGAGACAGTGAGTCAAGTACGATATCCATTACGCCAGCTTGACAGGATCTATGAAAAGTGATTTCAAACCAACTTATTCTTAACATAAGTAATCTGTCATGTAAACGATTCACACATGCACAGTCGTGAAACAGTTGAGAAACAGATAATGATTCGATGACTCCCGTACGTACGAATTTTTAAATTCTGACTGCTTAGCCGCCCTTTCTTACGGGTGAAAACAGATTTAAAAGTAAAAACTTAATCTGTGACTTATCTCAGTTTATATATATATATATATATATATATATATATATATATATATATAATTATTTTTTTACTATAATAATTAAATACCTACAGACACTAGTGTTTCATCCTTTCGGGATTCTTCAGTGCAGGGTGTCACAATTACTACCAGTCGAACGATTCGAACCCCGCGACACGAGACATCTCTGGCTCGATTAGCGGAGGCCGTATCCATTCGGCTACCATTAATCGTGTGAAATAGCGTTGAATTTTAAACATTTTAATTTAAATGTTCATTATGTCAGACAGACAGTGATCAAATCGTTATACGACGATCTACGCATAAGAGCTAAATTGACCGACTTTTATTCAACAGAAAGTGCTCAACGATAAGAAACGTATTTCTTAAAGGGGCTGTCATAATATATATATATATATATATATATATATATATATATATATATATAAACTGTTAAAAAGTTGCATAATCCAATTTTTTTTATTCTTTGCAACAGCCGTTGTTTAAAGTCCGGGTGCTTTTATCTGCTTCAGTTAAAATTATATTTAAATTTCTTGAACTTGTGAAGCGTGTCGTGTGCGAATATATATATATACCAGTCGAACGATTCGAACCCCGCGACACGAGACATCTCTGGCTCGATTAGCGGAGGCCGTATCCATTCGGCTACCATTAATCGTGTGAAATAGCGTTGAATTTTAAACATTTTAATTTAAATGTTCATTATGTCAGACAGACAGTGATCAAATCGTTATACGACGATCTACGCATAAGAGCTAAATTGACCGACTTTTATTCAACAGAAAGTGCTCAATATACATATATGTTGTGGTGGCAACCACTTATTTGCATATGCGAATAACATAACACTATAAATGGCAAGTTATGGTTGGCCTTGGTGTGTCTTACTCAAATGCCACCAGAAGTGACGCCGAAGAGCGCACATGTCCTTCCACCAAGACTCTCTGACTCGACACCGTCATTTGTACATATTGTAAATATACCTTTTCTTTAATACACTTATTATTGCGTTATCTTATTGTTTGCGTCTTCATTGTATTTCCTTACTAATTATTGTTCAACCTTGCAACCACAACAGTTGGCGACGAGATATGAAGCGTCAAATATAACAGTTTGACGAAGAACTATTTAAAAAAAAAGTACAACGCAAAGGTTGACCATTTTTTTTAAGGAATGCAAAGTGTTGGCGAGCAAACGGATTTTACGCTAAAGAGAAGTTTCAACTCAAGTGAAAAAAAAAAACCTCTAACGTGGCAAAAGCGACAATTTACGCCGTTTTCTGGGAATCCGACTTGCAAACGAATGTAAAAGTGAATTTTTGTTTGTCGCTACACGACAAATCTTACTAAAGGACCAACTTGCAAACGAAAAGCGAACTTTGTTCTGTCGCAAAAACGACAAGTCAGACCCGTATTACGAAAAGCAAGGAAGTAACCTACGAAAAAAGTTCACCAGTGGATTCTAATTACTGTTCTCCGTAAACAAAACAACAACTAAAGGACTTGTTAATTAATGTTTTGGTTGACGTCGGTACTAAAAGGAAATACCACAGCTAAAACTAAAATTCAAGGAAAGGATTTTTTTCTTGAAGTTGTCACTTAATAACGGATAATACAGTAAAACGTCACGGAAAAAAGGTAATCTCAATTTAAGAGGTATATTAATTACTAAAATACTAGAGAAAAAAATCTCAAAGAACTAAATGTACTGCATACATTTATTCAATTGTGACTCGATTAAAAAAAAATCCAAACTTTTATTTTGTGGAAAGAGTTACTTATTAGTAAGTGCCTAAAAACGGAAAGTCAATTCCATTTCGTGATTCCAGATAAACCTGTTTTATTTTTTTTTTGCAGCGTGACTCACAAAAAGAATATATTATTGCAAGCAGCGATACTATTATTCAAAACAGGAGCTGACAGCAATTTGCTTTTTTGTTGTAACCAAAACCGGTGTATATGGTACATGGTACAATATTTTTAACTACACACTAAAAAAAAAAAAAAAAAATAGAAGACTTATCAAAAATGCTCATGCAATTTTTACAAGCACATACTGAGCGGGATGAACGCAGACAAGCTACACAAAACGAGCTTTTGCAAACACAAATACAGGCACAGGCTGACCGCGAGGAAAAGAGAGAGGACAGATTATTGAAATGGCAGAAAGAACAAGAAGAAAAGCAGAAAATGGCGCAATTAAAGCAGAAAAAACTGCAATTGGAACAGAAAGAAAGGAATAAGAAACTACAATTGGAATATGAAGAAAGACAAGAAGAACGTTTTGCTAAAACACTGGAACTACTAAAGACTAATCGAGAAAATGTCGATAGTGTTAATTTCTCCCATACAACTATTTTTAATAGCATGGACACATTTCATTATGTGCCTGGGGAAGAGAAGAATTTTGAAGCATGCTACACAAGATACGATGGTTTGTTTTACAACTGGACTGTAAAAATTGGCCAAATAGTCAGAAAGTGAGCCTCCTAGTCAGGAAATTGGGTACATCAGAACACAGCAAATTCGTAGATTACATATTACCTAAAAAAACTGCGGAATTAGAGTTCATGGAAGCTGTAAAATTACTAAAAGAATTATTTAATCCAAATATATCTCTTTTTCATAAAAGATGGCTGTGCATGAATCTAAGAAAGATGGACAACCAAGATTATTTGACATACGCATCAGTTGTCAATAAAAACTGCGATAACTTTTAGCTTGCAGAACTAACGGTAGAAGATTTTAAATGTCTAATCTTCGCTCAAGGGTTAGTTTCCACAAAAAATGCAAAAATACGCAGACGAGTGTTGTCTAAGCTGGAATCTGAGCAAGATTTTACCCTCCAGAAACTAGCCGAGGACTGTGAAAGAGCCATTACACTAAAAAAGGATTAAAAAAAATATAGAAGAATCCGGAGTGGCATATGTAAGAAAAGATAGAAAACCATACGCACCAACCAAGAACTTTACAAAGAAAAGCAATGGAACGGGATATTCCAAAGATAATAACCATAAATATAGTACAGAATATAACAAGCCTCTTCCTAGATATAACTGTAAGAGATGTGCAGAAAAGCATTGGGAATCAGATTGTCCTTATAAGAAGAAAAATGCTAAATTTGTAAGAAGGTGGGACACAAAAGCGATTGCTGCAGATATAAAGATTACACCAGAAAGAGAGTACAGCAAACAAAATCAAATACAAAATTAGACAAAGATCGGCGAAAATACGTAAAAGTGGAAATATTTAAAATCAATAACGTTACAACTCGACTCCGGCTCCGATGTTTCTATAATAAACCTGAATACGTGGAAAAAGTTGTGAAAACCGGCCATGATGAAAATTAGTAAAGCAGCCCGGACGGTAACTGGTGGTGGTATAAAATTTGAAGGAGAAGTTGTCCTCCCGATAAAATTGAAAGGGATTTCGAAGAAATTAAAAATATTCGTACTAAAAAATAGTGAAAATCTGTTTGGAATAGATTTAATTGAGAAATTCGGACTATGGGATAAGCCAATCAATACATTCTGTAAAAAATTAGAATGTTCTCCTCCAACAACAGTAAATATAAAAGACGATTTAAAAGAATTATTTCCTGATGCATTCACGACTAACTTAGGTCGCTGCAATAAATTCAAGGCCTCGTTTGAACTTAAAGAAAACGCCAGCCCAATTTTTAGAAAAAAGCGAAATGTTCTGTTCGCTGGGTTGGAAAAGATTTATAAAGAATGAAATAGATTGGAACAGACGGGAATTCTATCAAAAATAGAACACAGCGAGTGGGCAGCCCCCACCGTATACGTAAAGAAAAAGAATGACGAAGTTAGAGTGTGCGCAGACTTTTCGACCGGGGTCAACTCCCTATTAAAAGATCACCATTACCCCCTACCAAGCCCAGAGGAAATATTCACGAAGTTGAATGGGGGTAATATCTTTTCCAAGATAGACTTGAGCGACGCGTATTTGCAAATACCGGTCGAGGAGAATTGCTCAAAATCAATACGCATAAGGGATTATACAAATACAACCGATTGCCTTTTGGCATCAAAGTAGCGCCTGTCATCTTTCAGCAAGCGCTGGACACCATGCTAAGTGGTATTGAGTGCGCATATGCATACCTGGACGACATTGTTGTCAGGAGCAAATCCCTAGAAGAACATAAGGAACATTTGAAACAAGTATTTACTCGAATAAAAGAATTCGGCTTTAAAGTAAAAGAAAGTAAATGTGACTTTTGTATGAGCGAGATTAAGTATCTTGGACACATAATAAACACACATGGACGACGTCCAGACCCAGACAGATCTGCGGCAATAAAAAATATGCCAGCACCCGATAATGTAACAACCTTGCAGAGTTTCTTGGGATTTGCAAATTATTACCAATCTTTTATTGAAGGAATGCATAACTTGCGAGCCCCCTTAGATAATCTGCTTAAAAAGGATACACCGTGGAACTGGACGCAAGGATGTCAAACCGCTTTTGACAAAATAAAGAGCGCACTAACATCCGAATTATTCTTAACGCACTTTGACACAAACTTAAAAATAGTCGTCGCTAGTGACGCTAGCTCCTACGGCTTAGGAGCACGCATTCAACATATTATGCCGGATGGGTCTAGAAAACGAATAGCGCACGCTTCGAGAACGCTGATACCAGCCGAAAGGGCATATTCACAAATCGAAAAAGAAGCGTTGAGCATAATCTTTGCCGTGACTAAATTTCACCGATATTTATATGGTAGACAATTCATACTTGAAACCGACCATAAACCGTTAGTCACGATCTATGGATCAAAAAAAGGATTGCCGGTATACACCGCAAATAGATTGCTGCGCTGGGGTAAAATACTACTTAATTACGATTTCCAGCTACAACATCTAGCATCAAAAAAGATTTGCCATGCGGATGGACTGTCAAGACTGATACCACAGAAACACAATCTGGAGGAATCAGTCATTGCAGCAATTCAGACAAATGTGGAAGTAAAAAATATGGTAGCAAACGTCATTAAGGAACTACCCGTAACTTTGTCGGACATTAAAAGGGAAGCCGAGAAAGACGAATATATAAAGGACATAAAAGAGAAAATTATAATGGACACAAAGGTGCAGGAAGTTTTCTCCATATGTAACGATGTGTTACTGTACAGCGAGAGAGTGGTAATACCCAAAACATTGCAGAATAGGATGTTAAGAGATTTCCACACAGGACATCCGGGGATAAATCGAATGAAGTCGTTAATGAGAAGCTACGTGTACTGGCGTAACATGGACACTGACATAGCGACAACAATTGATAAATGTAAAGGATGCCAGTTAGCGGCAAAATCTCCAACTATAGTACACAAACCTTGGCCGAAAACCGACCAACCATGGTCGAGAATCCACATGGACTTCGCTGGTCCAGTAGGTGAAAACTATTATTTAATTGTAGTGGATAGTTTCACAAAATGGCCGGAAGTAATGCGTTGCAGGAATCCAACAACGAACAACTCAATAGGGTTCCTACACGAGTTGTTTGCAAGATTCGGTGTACCAGACACACTGGTTACTGACAACGGAACGCAGTTCACATCCGCAGAGTTTAAGGAATTTTGCGACACGTTCCGAGTGAAACACATCACGACTCCGCCGTATCATCCAAGGTCGAACGGCCTCGCGGAAAGGTTCGTGGACACGCTAAAACGAGCGTTAAAGAAATCCATTGGAACACCAACAGAAAAAGCTTTGCAACAATTCTTGCAAGTATATAGGATTACACCACATCCTAGTACACCAAACATATCACCAGCTGATCTAATGTTTGCCAGAAAGGTAAAATCAGCGTTTGACAAACTATTGCCAAGGCAGGCAATTGTCCGAAACACTACACACACGAGAAGAAAGAAATATAACTCGGGAGATCGAGTATATTTTAAGTGCTACAGAAATAACACATCTTACTGGGAATGTGGAGTAGTGGATAAACGCATTGTTGATTGTACATACATGATTAAAGGTCCACAGAATATACATAAAAGGCACCTAAATCAGATAAAAAAGCGTCATATCCAAGATGATGATCATACGACAACAGCCGAAGAGGAGGACACCATAGATATCATATACGAATCTTTTAATTTGGAACCGCCGCAAAATGCACCTGAACCCCGAAGATCAGGTAGGAAAAGAAAAGTGAATGAACCATTAATGGTAAACCCAAAAAGAAAAAGATATTGAAATCTGTGTGACTTCAAATCTTGGGAGGGGGTGTTGTGGTGGCAACCACTTATTTGCATATGCGAATAACATAACACTATAAATGGCAAGCCTAGGTTGGCCTTGGTGTGTCTTATTCAAATGCCACCAGAAGTGACGCCGAAGAGCGTACATGTCCTTCCACCAAGACTCTCTGACTCGACACCGTCATTTGTACATATTGTAAATATACATTTTCTTTAATACACTTATTATTGCCTTATCTTGTTGTTTGCGTCTTCATTGTATTTCCTTACTAATTATTGTTCAACCTTGCAACCACAACAATATATACACGTTTTTTAACGTGTTAGAAACGTGGCTCAAATAAATGTACAATAGTTTTAAAAGTTTAATTTAGAAAAATTGAAAAACTACAAAGAATGCTTATTAAGCAAGAACACTCCGTGCTATTTAACAATACCTATGTGAATGAAAACATACAACCTATATACACAGTATATATATATATATATATATATATATATATATATATATATATATATATATATATATGCTAGCCCAGTTAAAATTAGCCTATGAAATGTAGTAGAGAGGATGAATATTAATTTATTGTTTACATTACCTGTAGTTTTATGAAAGATGCTGGAAGTGCTCCTTGTTGACATCTATGCATTTTGGAGAACGTTCAACAACGTTTGCAGATACTGACTGTTGATCGTTTCCAATGATTCTCCTGCTAGCGTTGGGAATGTTCTCCTCTAGTTGGTCTAGATTGCGAGGATTATTTGAAAAAGTTTTTGTTTTAAAGTCCTCAAAGATAAAAATCACATAATGCCATGTCCGGGGAACATGGTGGTCATAACCCTTTGCTTATTGCTCTCTCTTTCGTAAACATATCATCCACTCATGTCAGTGATCTGTGAGATTTGTGGCATGGAGCGCCATCTTCTTGGAAAAATGCATTTTGTCTTGTGGTGTCAGTATGTCGGTAAGAGAAAGATTAGAGTGATAGGGTTACTTTTAAATGGGCCAACCTATATATATATATATATATATATATATATATATATATATATATATATATATATATATACTTTTACCAAAATTCACTTTAACATATACTAAGCGAAAACCGTAAAATTATAACATAGATCAGTGTTATTGTAATACAATAAACGTTAATGCTTAGTCATTCCTAATTTAAGCACACACAAACCTAAAATTTACTAGATATAAGTGAATTCTAAACCTGAACAAAGCCCAAAACACGAGTATCCATGATCTATTTAAAAACATAAATATATGACACCGAAAGATAATGAAAGTGGACATTTTATAGCGATTTGGCGATGGTTATGTTCGTATTTAATTGTGAAAAAAATTTCGAAACAAATATCAGTGGCATTACTGTTTGGACAAGTTAATATCGCCCTATAAAAATAGGTGTATTATAGCTTCATAAGTCCGGGCAGATGTTCACTTCTATTCATAAAATCGCATTACGAGATATTCATGTGAAATTTACGGGCACGGAAATGAGCCACAACTTTTGTCACTGAAATGCATATCAATAAATAATGACAGTTTATGGACATCTCTGGCATTTAAAGTAATTATTACACTTAAAGTAATATTTCCTCACTCGAAGCAACTTTAAATGAAAAAAACAAAATGGGACAATTCATAGTAGAATATAATGTCGCTATATTGTCTGCCCTTTTTCCAGTCTTGTCTGGACGCCTATTTAATAGTTCCTATCCAATTGCCTGTCTATGAGGTCAGAGTTAGACACAAAGTCGGTTTTTAATGCTGCAAATTTCCAGCTCTCCCAAAAACGGATACTCTAGATATGAAAAAAACTAAAAATTGTCTCAGCCATGGAGGATTTCTCTCTCTCTCTCTCTGAGCACAGAACAAGTGAAGTGTGGTATTAGAACAGATACTGCACTTTGTTCTTAACGAAAAAGGTCAAGTAATTTTTGCCATATGACGCAAATAACATAATAAATAACTATTCACTCCCATATAAATCCTGACCAGGGTCAACCTTTTCCTTAACTAGAGTAGAGTATCGTCATTAATGCGTGTCCACACTATCTCTTGTAAAAATCAAGACTGTGCTTGCCGAAATGAAAAGGTTGTCAAAAATTTATTCAGGAAGGTAATACTCTAATCATAGAGTCTTTGATCCTGGACAACGCCAAGTAAAATAATTTTTTCCAGTAATTTTTGACATCCTTCACGTCCCTTTCTGTCAATATATTTACGAAATATAAAATTTTGATGTCTGAAGAGAATTAGAATACAATCAAATTACAAAAAAAACATAATATAGGGTGTATTGTTATATTTTATTATAGATATAAGGAGATTTGAACGCTGAATATTTGTATTTAATTTTTGCTTCCTAAGCGCTGAAGGGGTTACCTGCCTCTATTTTGTTTAGCGGCATTCCCTCGTGTTTGACGGGACGTAATTTATTGAATTACTAGCATTTCAGCCCGGCGTTGCCCGGGTGTTTAGATGTGTATGTTGAGCAAAAAAAAGTGGCAGCAGGAAGACAGGCTCGAACTCGTACCGCAAAGTAGGAAAAGAACGGGGTAAAACCTAATGTTTATGCTGTTACGACCACCGCCAAACCGGAAGCAACATTTTTTTAAATTAAGGCTAGACAATCTAAAGGAGAGGATAACTTTAAAAAATATCGGCGAAAAAATTACCCCCCTGTAGAAAAGTGCCTAGTGAAGGGGAAGATATTAATGTTTTTAGCCAATTTTTCGATATTTGTCGTATGAAAGGCCCAACTTAAAAACGATACTGATCTTGGTAAAATCCGTCACCTCTATTGAAAGCTTAAGGCAGACATGCAAACAGACATACATACATTTATATATTGGTAACTAAAAATTTTCGACCCAAACTGATGAAAAATATTGCCCTATCTCTGAATACCCTTTATGTAAAATTTCAAATATTTAGACCAGAAATTGTCTGAGTAATTTGGAAGAGACCGCAGAGGTCAATATTTTTTAAAACTTTTACCCCTATTTAGACCCCTTAAAATTTATTGTTTTGAGCTCCAATCAAGTTATTAAGTTAGATGCATATCCAAGGAACCTATATCTAAAATTTTAAGTGCGTGGACGCAAAATTGTCGGAGGGGTTTGGTAGAGTTCTCAACGGTCAAATCGTTAAACTTTGACCTCTTAATCGCCTAATTTCTGGCCAAGAATCGATCACATCGATTTTCCCAAATCTCAGTACCTTGTATATAAAATTCTGAGTCTGTAGACTAAAAATTGACAGAGTTATCGCGTAGGGAAATGTACCCACACACACACACAGACACACAGATACAGATACACAGACACGTTCACTTTTATAGATATATAGATTTATTAATGTTATAAATGTAATATTCAAATATTTTTTATATATATCTTTAAACATATTTTTACATGCATAAAGATTATGCATAGAGATGTATTTGTAAGTATCACCTGTTATCAGTATTTGTATGCTTTACATACTAAAAATGGTGTACGTAAGAAAATCTAAATAGACTTTTAAAAAAATATTATAAAGTGTTTATATATTTTTAACACACACACGCACATATACATGCGTATATATATATATATATATATATATATATATATATGTATATATATATATATATATGAACAAATGATTAATAAAACATGTAAAAAAACATCTTGAAAAAGAGTTAAAAACATATTTAATTTTAAAAAAAGGAAGCACAAGATAAGTGGATAGTCCTTAATCCGCGGAGTTTCGAAGAAATACTCTCCTTTTTATCAGAGGGCAGGAATTAGCAAAATGCGGGATCGGATTTTGCATATAAAAGTATTTAATAAAACTACAAGTAAGTCACAGATCTTACTTGGTTAAAAAAAGGGTGAGGTAAGGGGATAATATATATATATATATATATATATATATATGAGAGAGAGAGAGAGAGAGAGAGAGAGAGAGAGAGAGAGAGAGAAGAGGGAGTACACACATATATATAGAGCGACCAGTGTTGGAAGGATTAATCGCACTCGGAAGTGGGAACTGGAAAAAGATGAGGATATTGGAACTGGTATCGAAATCGAAAAATTATATGCATATTTTCCGATGCCAAAAAGATTCGTTTTGTTGTCTGTTTTATTTTATTTTGTTTAAATCCAAAAAATCCTCTGCCTTTCCTATTTTTTAACCAATAACTATTTATTGATTTTAAACTAATAGTAAACTTAACATCTACAGGTCATTCCTCGCAAGCGTATTTTTACTTTTGCGAAAATATCTGCAAAATTATCATGTATTAAAATAACAAATCTATAGTTAAATATGTCAAGATTCATAAAATCGGAACCGGGAATTTAGTACGGACTTGGTGATTGTATCGCAATTGGGAAAATATTGGAATCGTCACATCACTAATATATACATACACACATACATACATATATACATACATAAAATCCAAATGTAACGGTTTACAAAGACCAAACAACTGAATATATATTTTTTAAATGAATAAATTTATTAATTTATCAAAAACAAATTTTAGATTCGTAAAAGCATCTAATCTCAGAGTAATTAAAAACAATTTTTTATACCATGCTGGAGGTGGTGATGCCTGGCACGTTTTAAGATGTTGTTGAAGCAAAGTAATTCCGATAGAGTGTAAGCGCCGGTCGCGCGCGTGTATCAAATATATTTGTAAAAAGGAGAGAGTTAAGTATGTATGAAACATAGGGATTAGCATCTTACTTTAAATTTACGGTAGAACATAACAGGGCGCAGTACATTTTTTTTATTTCAGAACTCAAGTTTACGTAAAATCTATTAACAATATTGACCATATATTCTCATTTATATTCCAATTTATTCACACTTTTACACACATTATATAAACATTTAAGATTAGTACGTATTAATAAAATCTACGTGTGCGTCTCAATGTCAATCTCATTGATATATAAAGCACACGCATTTAAATATACGGCGATGGACTTGAGGAGGGTTCGTAATTTTGGTTACATACTTATATTTCAGCTTTTATTGTATTACGATCTTTTGACGAGCTGAAATTAATTTGCTTTTCGTTCGGGTTTTATTGTCTCATTAAAAGGCAACAGGAGACGACAGTCAGAACCCTGTAGATAAGCGATGTTTGTTTATCTTCAGTAGAGAGCAGACATGTTTGTGTATGTTTTGGAGACTATTTTGAGGCAGCTCATATGGCGACCAGAAATATATATTACAAGCCTCTAGAGACAGATAAGTATTTTTAGTGGAACACACAAATTTGTATTATGCGCCCGCCCTGTCCTTTAATATATATATGAAATAATCATCCACGAACAAGCGTTAAAAATATTCCGACATTATCTTTATATGCATATATATATATATATATATATATATATATATATATATATATATATATATGGCTACTTCATGTACTCTCATAAATTAATATACGAAGATATAATTGTATGCGTAAATTTTCAGTATTTACTTCAACAAAGTAGAGTTAGTTAGTAAGTTATGAAATTATATATGGCAATTAAGCTACACAGAGTATTACGCGTTTTATAAACCTGACGAATTCTCACGAGAGTGAAATGCGGAATATTCTGCGTGGAGGGCGATTTAAAGAAACCAAATAAGATACTTATTCAATTCATCAGCAAAAATATACGTATTGTGTTCATCAGCAAACCAATACATGTGTTTTTGTTAAAATGCAAAAATATAAGTATTCGCTTTATTAGCAAAAATATACGTATTGTTTTTATCAGAAGAATACACGTAATGTTTTCTCAGCAAAACAATATACGTATCATTTTATTAGCAAAATCTATAAGTGTAATTTTATTAACAAAAATAAAATTTGCAAATATATTTGAGCAAAAAAATATGCATTTTTACTTAACTCCGAATGCTTTACGTTCTTTGTGATTACGAAACAGCTCATATTCAGGTGATTTTTGGTGTCTTATTCTATTATTTACATCTATTTAAATTAAATAGACACATTTTATTGCAATAAATTATGTAGACGCACGAACGATTCGAACTCGAATAAATATGTGGTAAAAATTACTGCCTTGTGAATGTTTATTCTGACTATATCTGTTGGAAAAAAATTGGTCGAAGGGCGACACTGCAAGGCTAGCAGGCAACACCAGCGTCGCAAGAAAGAAACACTCTTTTAGCGACCCCCAACCGAGTCTAGAAACAACAGTATGAAATATGTTTTTTTTTTTACATTTTTTAATTACATTTTCACCCCAAACAAGGCACATTGCCACTTTGATGTAGGGACTACTATTAGGGACACAGGCTACAGAGGTACTAGGTGGGGAGTTGGCTAGCAAGATGTCGGTTCACGTTACACTTGAACTTCTGCATGTCAGTACAATTGAGGAAGCAGGAACCTGGCAGGGCGTTCCAAAGTCTAGCGGTGCTGGAGAAGAAACTACTGGAGTAGAAGACCCTCCTACATCTAGGGATCTCTACTGTGAAGGGGTGGGATTGTACTGCTTGTCGGGTTTGTCGGGGATATTTACATAGAGGGGGTACAACCGCTTGCAGCTCGTCGGAACATACACCGTTAAAGTACTTGTAGAACAGGCAGAGGGATGCTACATTGCGTCGATGGGACAGAGGCTGAAGCTTGGATGATAGTTCAGGACCTATTAGATTGGCGTCTTTCTTTTGAATCTTGTCTAGGAGCGAGAGACTAGTAGCAGACGCACCGGCCCAAATATGACAACAATACTCCATACATGGGCGAATGGTGGCTTTATAGAGGTACAGTATACTTTCAGGGGTCACCGGAGCAAGTTAAACAGCCTGGTCTAGTCGCCATGCTAAATAAAATTCGACTCGCGAGAGAATGAAAGAACATTTTTCCTAGGTTGTAAACCACATCCCAACCCCCTGAACCATCATAACATTAGCTGTGCTTCATTCATGTTGGTGTCTTTATCACCCGGCGAATGGACCCACCCAACGTCAGCACTACACCTCTTATATAAATATATATATTTTTTTACATATATATATATATATTTTTTTTTTTACATATCTTTTCGGAGTATTAATCACGTATCTATTTGCGTATGTAAACGCAGACTCCAAAACATAAAAAAGTAAGGATATCTAAATAAACGAATTTAATATAAAGTCGACAACCTAGATTCTTAAGCGAAATTACTTTTGAAAATGCGATAAAATGATTATTAAATAAGGGGTTTCTTATTTCGCAACAACTGCTTGCTTAAAATATGCGATTTGCCAACCCTCACTATTATAATTCGTATCTTATATTGGGATATTTCCGTGGATATTTCTATCTAGTCCCCGATTAAAAATGTACTAAACTTTTCTGATTTTGTTTTTCTCTTGCCCTTTAGAAAAAGTCAATCCTGCTCTCCAATGCCAAAAATAAGCACCACACTTGTCAATCATAAGCAACTCAAACTGAACAGCATAAATAACTACCTGAAGATATAAAAAACTTGAAATATAACACCTTTGCCAAAATGACTGGGTTGATATGCTGTAAAAAAGAACACCAAAACAAAACAGTGTCAATAAATACCTGAAAATATAAAAAAACTTGAAATATAACACCTTTGCCAAAATGACTGGGTTGATATGCCGTAAAAAAGAACACCAAAACAAAACTGCATAAATAAATACCTGAAGATATAAAAAAATAATGAAGCGTGAAATAAACGGAGAAAGCTTGGTATGTTGTAAAACGAAATAACTAAACTAAATACCACAACTATATAAAGAATTGGAACATAAAACGTTTATAAAAATGGCTGGGTGTGACAAGAAATATTTCAGGAAATGTTGATATGCCTTTAAACAAAAATAAAACAAAAAAAACAGCAAACATAAGTGAATATCGTTATCAATGTTCTGAACAAGAGAAACCTTCTTTAGGTGCTTTATCTATAATCGTGCGATTGGGTTCAATATGACAAGCAAGATATGATTAAAAATAATAATCAAGACCAAAAGCTGCTAAACCATACGGATTAATAAAATTATCAATTAAATGAATGCAAATATTATGAAGCGAAGAGAAACAGTGCGTAGTATTGCCCGAGTTTGTTAATTTGAATAGACAAGTATTTCGTACGAGGTACTTGAAAACAACATAGTTGTTTTTATCTGGAAAGCAGACGGGCAATATTATTTTCAGCAGGCAGGGAACGGGTGTTGTACTTATTTTTTGTAAAACCGATGAAGAAAGGAAAAAAAAAAGAATTTTTACTGTTACGACTATTTTACAGGAACTAATACGATATTGGAGTTAAGTCGCGAATCTATCATGCAAATTATCTCTCGAAAGTATAGTGCTTAGCGAGATATTTAGTCGTTGGACACTTTTTAAGAGATTATATTAGTCAGTCTGAACAGATAGTTTCGTTCAATTTATTTTAAATCTATTTATCTTGATTGGTGGTCTGACTTTATTAACCATATTTGATTGCTAATTTATTTAAATGAAAATTTAAAGTAGGACATTAGCTTAGGGTAATGTTTGCTTTTAATGGAAATCGCCCCAGAGAGCCCATGAAGTTAATTTATGCGAGGAACTAGAGACTGTTACTTTAAGATTAATAACAAATAAACAACAACAAAAAAACAGTTATGGATACGTGTAAAATGGATTAATTTCGACCCAGAAATAATTAATTTTTCTCCATTACTCAGAAAAAACACTCATGAAATGTGAGGATAAAAAAAGTTGATAAAAAAAGCAAGAATTACTTATTAACTCACTAGAGATAGTCACATAAACAAAGATGGTTCTTGTGGTCTTCCCTGGAGTCTCAGTGACCACAAGTCTCCACAGATTACCACTTCAACCATTATACATGAACTTTTGATTTTTAAACCTCAACTCAAACCATTATCGGTGCGCAAGCATAAAGGCCAGGCATATCAAATCAACAGTAGTTTTTTTTTATATGACAGGGGTGTGTTCGAAACGACTGTTTCAATTTAGAGTTCAATTGGTCCATTTTAATTGAATTTTTTATTTTTAAATTTACTTGAAGTTATTACGAGGGGCGTGCAATAAGTAATTTCTATGACCCACTTCCAATTGTCTGATCTATCTGAAATTTTGCATGTGCAATAATTTATATCTCTACGGGTTATGTGACAAATTACAGCTCTAAACTAATTGTTGTTTGTGTTTTATAGGTGTTTGGACTGAGTCAGGTGTGAAATGGAGCCTGGTGAATGTCGAGCAGTGATCCGGTTTTTGTATTTGAAAGGACGCACACCACAGGAGACTTTTGATGAAATGAAAGAAAATTATAGTGATAATGCTCCATCAGATGACATTGTAAAACGCTGGCATCGTGACTTCAAACATGGCCGGAAGTTTGTGGAAACAGCTCCCAGACCTGGTTGCCCCCTTTTGCCATTGATGAAGCATTTGTCCGTCAAGTTGAGGCTGCCATTTTGGAAGATCGGCGACTTTACAATTTGTCAAATAGCCCAAGATGTAAAGACTAGTATAGAGTCTGCGGAAACTATTATTCACGACTATTTGCATATGCATAATGTGTCTGCCAGATGGATTCCCAGGTTGCTCACACCATTCCAGAAGCGAGTACGTGTCGATTGCACGAGGATGAATTTGGAGATCTGCCAAGAAGATGAGTTAAAGTTTTTCAAAAGACTGATTACATAGGATGAAACCTGGGCCTATCACTATGATCCAGAGACCAAATCCCAGTCAATGCAGTGGAAGCACTTGGACTCATCACCTCCAAAGAAGGCAAGGGTGCAGCCCTCCTCTGGCAAGGTCATGCTTGATCAGGACGGAGTAGTGATGACAGATTTCCTGGCAACGGGTACCACAATTACAGGAGCCTATTACGCTTCACTTTTGAGGAAATTAAGGGAAGCTATCCAAATTAAGAGGCGGGGCAAGATCAGCAAATTTACTACCATTCTGCAGGACAACGCTCCGATCTACAACACGCATATCGCCAGATCAGAAGCACGGGCGTGTGGTTATGAAACCATCCACCACTCTCCCTACTCTCCTGACGTTGCACCCTCTGACTTCTACCTTTTCCCAGCAATGAAATTGTTTTTGAAAGTAAAGCGTTTCCCAGATAATGCACCCCTGATTTCTGAAGTGACGTCGTGGTTGGAGGACCAACTTCGGGTGTTCTACAAAAACGGTCTCCAGAGATACATCAAACGATGGGAGAAATGCATAACACTGGGTGGTTTCTATATAGATAAACACTAATAACTGTGCCAAGTTTCGTTGCTCTACTACAATGGGAAGTGGGTCAGGGGAATTACTTATTGCACGCCCCTCGTATCTATAATACTACAAACTTTATGACATCAATAGTAGATTACTTTTAGTGCAATGTAGGCTAAGTGACTGCAGGGAGGAATCTTAAGCTTACTCCTGGTACACTACACTTGATTCCGTTGAAAAATATTAGACTTCAGCGATTTCGATGACAATAACGATATAGCTGTGTTTAACATTTCTTGGTCATTTTTCACTTACAGTCAACGTCAGGTCTTCCTGCTTATTATTCTTTTTATTGCTGTTATTATTATTATATTATGGTATTATTGTTATTATTATATTATGATATTATTGTTATTATCAAAATAATCATATCGGATTATCCCTGGCAAAAAATATCACTTTGTTACAATACTGAATAGTCTAACCTATCGGTATAAAATGAATGTTCGGAATGTCAGTGTTTACCTTTTAGCGGAAGTGTGCCCTTGTTATGTTCTCCTGACAAGCCCGTCTACACAGAGATTGTGGTTACTCTTGGATAATGTTCAGGAGGCATTTCAATTTGCACGAACCCAGATAGAATATATAAAAATCATAACTAGGAAGCCGATAGATAATGCCATTATACGTACAGCTGAGAGTAATCTACGAGGTCCCTTCAATAAGTTTCCAGACTTTTGGTACAGGCATTTAAAATTGCCGCAACATCTTAAAAAAGTACTATCTCGTTGCTGATTAAATCAGATCACGCAGATCTGGATACCCTGAAGAGCTGCGATATAAGCGAGATCTACTGCTATGACCCAGAGACTAGCATGTCCCAGTGAAAGCATGCTGACTTTCCCAGACCCAAGAAGGCCAGGCAGATGAAATCCACCCAGAAATGTATGATAATCCCTTTTTATAGTATGGACATTATTAATCTTCACTGAGTTTCCACTAAACAGATAATCAACAAATAATACTATGTTGAAATGTAAAGGGAGTTCCGAGAGAGATTCTATTAGAAGAGGCCGACACTTGAAATCAGGTCAGTCGCATTCCCATCAGCATATGCATCAGTCCATAACTCCAGACTATTTGACACAGGAGAGGGATCAAGACAGTTCCTAACCTTCCCTGTAGTCGCGATTTTGATCCGTCTGAATTTTGGTTATTCCTTAAGCTAAAGGAAAACCTTTGACACGGTTGGTATAAGGCAATTGAGAAGATTGAATAGTTTGTGTTGTATAAGAGGACTACAATGGGGCCTTCCAGATTGTTGGAACGGTACAACAAGGTCATTGCAGCCGGAGAAGACTACTTTGTAGGATACTTGATTTTGCGTGTATACTCTCAATGAAAGTGCCCATACAAAAAAATCTGGAAACTTATTTAAGACACTTCGTATACTAAAATGTAATATCATACTCACCAAATCTCTAAAATGAAGGTCTAATCAGAGAGTTTGAGATAATAAGAAGAACATATTCCCACCAACAGATGGATACAATCTTTACATAATTATGGTTGACCTTGGAATAATTGCAAGTAAGAACGCTATATATTTTATGTTCTAAAATTTGATCCTCACTAACGGAGGTTGTTATACAAACAATGTATTCAACAAAATCTAGATAAATGACAGGCGTTATAACTGTAGGTCTAAGATAATACATGTGTAATGTGAACTATGCAGTCTCCCTTTAAAGCTCTAAAACTGGGGGCCTTGCAAGCAATAGTTATTTAAGTTCACCATTATAGAAGAGACTTAGAGAAAAACTTGCACATATGATAGTAGAGAGATAAAGAAAGAAGTGCGTTGCCTTCGTTAAGACGTAAATGACAATGACTACCCTCTGTAATGATAGTTGCGCGAGTAATTGTGAAGCAACTGTTGCGCAATCCTCAACCACATATTTCCTGAATTCGCACTGCTTGAGTCAAGTGGCAAGAGAAGGGCAAGACGGCTATGAACAATGCCGAGATAAGCAGAGAGCACAAACATCACCTTGAATTCCCAAATGATCCTCTATTTTAGCAGTGGCGTGCAGAGAACCTTTTCAGGGCAGGTGCTCGTGAACAAAAAACCCACCAAAAATATTGCAATGAACACCGCTCCGGTGGAGCACAGGCCTATAATATATTTCTCTGAAAAGGGCAGTTTGAAAACAGAATAAAAGGAATAGATGCTTGGGCACTCTCATCACCCTGCTCTTCACGTCTCTGCATTTTAGTACTGACTAGGCTCACTGTTGCTTCCTTTTAGTCATTTACCGGGAACAGGTGTGAATTATGCCGTACATACAGAAACGTACACAGAATTATTATCAAACTTTTTAAAGAACCGATATAAAAAAGAAAACTATTAAATAAATTCATAAAAACTACATTGACGTTGTAACAAGGAGAAACAAAATAAATGAAGTTTAAACAAAAAGAAACAAAAAATAAATCCAAATGAAAGATCAAAAACAAAATGAAAGGAAATAAAGAATACATAACGTTTGAATGCTTCTCTTCTGCTCACGTACGGCGAGATCTGATAAGTAATGATGATTTAATGCAAGGAGCCACAACGCAGCAATCAGTCAATATTAGCACGAGACCGGCCATGTTTATTAGTTTATTCGCTGATGACAAACTCATCATAATGACGTCCACATTGGTTTATGAGTTGCAACTGCGTCGATTGTCGGCCTCATCACACAAATTTCTCTGAGAAATACTTCTTGCCGTCAAACATACTTTAGCGTTGCTTTATAAATTATAACAAAAACAACAATGTTCGACTTGCGACTCTATGCGCAGATAAGAATAATCAATCAAAATCAGCTTAAGGAATATTTTCATGGGCATACCTTTCATAGCCGCAATGTTGCATCTTTACGCTTGAATTTGATGCCCGCTTATGGACTCATAGCACTTGCATCCCTTCAATGTACATAGTTTCGACTAAGTCAACGAGCACTAAAATCTAACATGTCCGTAGATGTCGTAAAACGTCTTTTCTCGGACGTTGAAATTCTGTCCTTGTTACCTCATTCCTAACTGAACTCTGCAGAATCTTCAATTTAATGTAAATAATAACTTGCCGCTCAACACTCGTTAGACATAGTAGCCACTTATGTTCCATTTGGTTATAGGCCGTGGCTAGAGATAAAAGGAGTAAAACAATGCACAAATGCTTGACGACTACAAGGAAGACGAAATGAAATGGAGCTGCATTGAATCATGAGAATTTCGCTATTTGCTCAAACGTTATAGTATTTTGAGAATTTCGTTGTTTGTTTAAACGTTCAAACGTTACAGCATGGCGTCAATCAAGAGCAAACTGGGTGAATGACGGCTCAAATCATTTTTCTCATGCGCTGATGTCTAAGAACGAAACCGATGTGATGTCATATATTTGACACCCTGCCCCAGGAATAACCGATTTAATTAACTAGTGTGAATTATGATAACAATCACATTAGTACATAGAAAGTTAACGTACCTGCAAACATAATTTTACCCACAGACGAGTAACATGATTTGAAGCAGAGTTCAACAGGTAAAACACGTTAGACAACACATAGAGTCGAATGATAGAGGATATGAAATCACGCAACGATTTTGAGCGAGAGAAACAAAGGTTCACACATCAGTCTCTCTCTCCCTCTCCCTCTTTCTCTCTCTCTCTTTCTCTCTCTCTCTCTCTCTCTCTCTCTCTCTGGAAGCGATTCGATAGAAACAGGAATTTTAAAACTTGTTTTCTCTGCAAGTCGATACGAACAGGTCACGTTTAAATAGAAATAATCTAAGCTGAATGTTACCGATGCCTCTGCTCATAAGCGTCGCTGATTTGTTAAGTTTCTAGAGTAAGAAGTAGATAATTTATTAATTTTATAATCTCTCTCTTTAAGTCAATTCTCGCCCATAAAATATTGAAAAATTCAACAACAGTGGTCTGTTTTTCTTTTTACAAGTTTTATTCATGTAGATTAAACATACGAGAGGATTAAGAACCATTAGACGATCACAGTCACGCATGAAACGGCTATCATGTGCCATGGAGGATGTAAATATATAAAAGACTCTGTACTAAGAGCTGCGTATGTAGTGATGGATAAAACGCGTCTTATTTGATTTTTCGTTTTACTTTATTGAGCGCTCATCGGTTACGACGTAACAGAGGAAAGATGATTAAAGAGAATGCCGACATTACAAGCTCATCATCTGCTTTTAGTCGAACTATGATATTGCTCGTGACAAGTGAAAATATAAATCTGTTATGGTGGAACGCTGTAGGTAAGAACTATCGTAAAGGACAAGATCTATTTTCAGATAAAACAAAATTACAGACCATTTATTAAGAGGTTTTTCCGCTCAGGCATCAGATCAAATAGCGAGTAAACTTGATGTGTTGTTTCGTTTTTTATAAATTTTAACCTTTTTATGAATAAAAATCTAAATAATCTCCGTATTTAGTCTGCATTCTGCGACTAACGTAGTACTCTGGATTTTTTCTGAAATATTATTTCACAATTAACTTATTTTTTAGGAAGGGGGGAGTGTTCACAGTATCACGCTCGTTACAGACCTCTTTAAGTGTGAAGATGATTAAATAGACATGTACAAGCTATATGTAAATATTTCTTTATCTAATTGGCTTCACTCTGTTTTCACCGGCTGCCAGCTTCCACCGTATTCACATATACCACTGCAGGCATTGCAAAACGCTCAATCAAAGGACCGTCTGAAAATGACGTCTTTCCGAATATTGTTTTTTTAATAGATTTTGTATTCTCATGCATTCAAGAAATAGAAAAACGTTATAAACATTAATATCATTTTCATACGTGCATGAACATACATCGCAATGAGTCTCTCTCTCTCTCTCTCTCTCTCTCTCTCTCTCTCTCTCTCTCTCTCTGTATGTCTCTCTCTCTTTATATATATATATATATAGAGAGAGAGAGAGAGGGGGGAGGGAAAGGGGCAGAGAGTAAGGAGGGATTACCACTTCTAAACCAGGTAAGATTAATTTCTGTAACAAAACAGCGACATTATACTACCTTTCAGAGTCTAAAATATGCATATACATGCTACTGAATCTTATATCAAGAATACTTATTGCAATGTTGAGCAAACTTTCTTTCATTATTTTGATTCTGGAACATATCTGAAATGTAATATTCAAGCTAAATGGGTGTCACGTTGTGTTGATAAATGAACATATACAGCTTAACAACGGATATGTAACTTTATAACAGAAAAATACAAATAACAGTCGGTGGGGGTTAGCATCAGATCAATCAGAGAAGCATACCTGATCCATCTTGTGTCTTTCATTGATTGATCAAGATTCGTACAACCCGAGATTATGATTGTAATTACAGTATTTATTTACCGAATGTTTGACCCATTGGAAAGCAGCATCCCTGATCTTCGACTATCGCCATTTCTGACGCCTTTTTACTGGGAGCCATCACGATCTAAAGACAGCCTCTCCCTCGAATCCCATTAGGTTTGCTATCTTTCGCCCCATACTCCTAACTAAAAAAATAATGACACGTGTCTTTTAAGCTCTACCTAAAGTCCACGTCAGTTTAAGTGACTTTTACTACGTCAGACTGATGAGGTCAACCCTATTCTTTTTAATTATTACTTGTTTTTTTTTAACATTCTTTCCCATCAAAACATCTTGGCAATTTTATCTGCATTGCGCGTCCGATTCCTCACAGTAGATTTATATTCTCCAAATTTTACTTAGTGTCTGATATATACTAATTAAAAATGTTTGCTTGTGTCGATAATATTGTTAAAATACTAAGTTTAAAGAGAACTGAAATTGCGAGAATGTTTACAAATTCATGTCAAATACATATTTTTAATTTGTAATAAAACTCCAGGGTGAATTTAAAGAAAAGTAAGAGGAATACCGGAATACAAGAAGGGCGAAAATGAAAGAGATAGCAAGAGATAAAAGTTTAAAAAGAATGAGGGAAAATAAGGGAGACAGACAGCAATTGAGACAGGGAACACTTGAACGAGATACAACTGGACGAAAAGGAAAATTGAAAGAGATAAACTTAGTGAGAGAAATGAGAGAGGACAATGAAGAAGAAAGAGGCAGAAGGAGATGGAGAGACAGAGAAAAAATGAGGGAGAGAGAAAAATTAAAGGCAGGGATTTTTTTTTATTATTGCACATTCACCCCAAACAAGACACGTAGCAACTTTGATGTAGAGGGCTACTATCAGGGACCTAAGTTGCAGGGGTACTATGTAGCGAGTTTAGTAGCAAGATGTCTGTTTACATTACATTTGAACTTCTGCATATCAGTACAGTTGGGGAAGCAGGAAACCGGAGGAGAATTCCAAGTCCTGCAGTTCTGGGGAAGAAGCTATTAGAGTAAAAAATCTTTTTTTACATCTAGGGATCTCAACTGTGTAGAGGTGGGACTTCGCTGCTTGTCGGGTTTGTCGGGGTATTTTGGTCAAGGGGGCACAAGGGCTTGTAGTTCGTCAGAGCATCCACCATTAAAATACTTGTAAAACAAACAGAGGGATGCTACATTTCATCGGTGGGACAGGGGCTTAATTTTAGATGACAGTTGGGGACCTATTAGGTTAAAGAGAAACAAAGAGAGAGAGAGAGAGGGAGGAAAAGACAACATTAGTGTGAGAAAAATGAGAAGTAGAGAAAAAATTAAAACGTGGAATTGAGAGAGATGAGAAGTGAAGAAGGGAAGGAGAAAAATGAGGAGACATACGAAATGTGAGGGGGGGATATTAAGGATAAAATATAAGAGATAGAAAAATAATCGAAAAAAAATCAGAGTAAGAGAGTAAATGAAAGAGAGAAAAATACACACCTAAATAAGTGTGTGTTCGTGTGTGTGTGTGCGCGCACGTGTGTGTGTGCGTGTGTTCGTGTTTGTGTGTGTGTGTTTGTGTGTGTGTGTGTGTGTGTGAGAGAGAGAGAGAGAGAGAGAAAATGAGAGATGGAGAACGAAAGAACAATAAGTCTTCAAGATAGAAAAATATTCAAAATATAGAGAAAACTGACCAAACGAGGAAACCGCGAGAGCTTGATTGTAAAAATACAACAGGGAGAGTAAGTCAAATCAGAATGAAGCGGGAAAATAAAAAAGTTACAATAATAAAGAAATCGTAAATAAAAAATAGAGGAAGTAAGTTACGTCTCACAATGGACGATGGTAAATCGTGCCGAATTTAAGTCTCATATGTTATTCCAATTAAGAAATCGTTAAATGACAGATATAAATAAAAACAAATGTAGATATTACGGTGACAGTAAGTGTATAGGTTTACAAAGAAAGCGACATTTGCCAGAAAAGAAGAGAAGTGATAAGGAAAAACACACTAGTGCGTTTTATTGCCTTGATTTTAAATCTTCACGAAAACTGTTTGACGAAAAATGTCAATATAAAGCCGTATCTTGTGTATGTAAAGTCCGTCTCCTGTTCACACCTTCACACACACATCAATTATCTTCAACGCTTTCCTCATAAACTACGTTTTCATCCAATCTATAGGGGTTTCAAATAAAACAACATAACTTAGTACAAGCGAACTGTAGAACACTAAACATTTTCACGGAGAGAGACGAGACCAAGAGGGACGACACTTTATTTACAATTCCGACGTTGGTCACTAAAGCAAGGTTGACATATTTGCCTCCGACCACGAACTTTGCATCGATAACGCCCTTGACCAAGAAAAGTATTCGAAATTTGAGCCACGCTCTATTCATCCCCTTGATCTACTGAACTGGCATTGCTTTAGTGTCAGTGATTATTGGAATTACACAAATATTGGACAGGCGTCGATTTATTATGATGGTAAAAACCATAATAAAAGCGACCACCCTCAGCATTTTTTTAAAATTTTCTTTACCTCACGATCAACCAATCTTTCGTAATCATCTTCAGGACGTTTCAGGCTATTAAGCAGCCGGAATAAAACATTTCTCTTAAATGTAAATGTTGTGACGTTCTTAGGAATATTTATAAGATATTCTTTAATACTTCTTCGTTCGTCTATACTTTTGATTAAATTACTATTTTTAGAATTATTTATTTTTACGCAACATGTGCATGAGCGTTCGTATACAAATGCATACGAAATTCAAAATGAAGTCACTGTAAGAAAAAAAGACTATAAAAAGGAGAAAGAACTCGGTGGAGGATACGATCACGTGAGAGACGTCAAAGTCGAATCGAGAAGTAACTCGTGGCCTGGAAATGAGGAAATAAATGTCGTACAAAAAAAGTGAGTGTGAATTATTTTTGTATTGGTCTCCTTTGCGATGTAGACGCCTACAACATGTTTGGCCCTGTGTATAAACATATAAACATGCACTACCTTACACGAATAGCCTGTTCTTTTTTTAATATCATTTCTATCCCTAAATTTACAGAGTAAATATATAAGAGCAGTACTAGTTTTCGAATTGATCTCAGTCCACATATATTTTTATAAATCGGACATGCAATAATATAAGTCACTTCATATTACAATATTTCGCGCGTAATGTAAAGAATAAACATACTGGCTTTCAGTCTCTTTGTTTTCTGATGTATCTCTCTATGACATTAACTCATCCTCCGTCACGCGATTCATGAACAAGGATCATTCAATAACTAAAAAATACACAGCAACAGCATCTACACACGACTTATAAAACTCACACATAATTTTATGCATACACTACAACACAGAATAAACAAATGCACGCATATATGCACAATCTGTTTACATTGCCTATCGAACTTATACATTGACACATATATTAAAACTGACAACACAGAAATATCAGCACCACAACAATTTTCCAATTGGAACGTTCTAAAATAGCTTTAATTTACTTCTACAAATGACCCTTTATTTTAATTGTTCGGACACATTTTCAAAAGAAATCGATATATTTTGTATATACGTTACTTCCTCTTTGAAATTGGTATGATCTAAAAATTCCATTTTAAATATAAAAAATAAAAAAATAATATTACATATAGACATCATAGAAGGCTAGAAAAATGTAGAAAATGGAAATATCTGTGTTAATGAGAACGAAGTGAACTAGTTTAACATTTTCATTACTAAATAATACTTGTTTCGTTAAAATACTACAAATTGAGCTTATGTATGTAATTATGTTCCATGCGATATTTCGAGGTAAGATCTCTTTATCAAAACTGGTAGTTTCAAATCTCTTAAAACTCGTATGAACTGATAATTAGATCTCGTTTTAGGATTTGTGACTAAACAAGTAAGATTCACTACATTTTATTTATCGCTTAGTTTTCGTCCTCCCTCTTACATCGGCGTGCTTCAATTCCTTGTATTATGGAAGCCGTTTACAACTTCTTCATATTTACATTACGCACAATGCTTCAAACGAATTACAGTAATAATAATAATAATAATAAGAAGAAGAAGAAGAAGAAGAAAAAGAAGAAAAAGAAGAAAGATAGAAACAAAGCATAATAGCTCCCCAAAACCGTGGTGAATATGTTTTTTTTTTTTAATTTAAATAAGTTTTTAACATTATTTTATCATCCGTAAGAATTTAAATATGATTTTTTTAAAAATATTGTAAGGTGTCGTAGTATTCAAATATGTTTCTTAATTATTTTATTGTCTATTAGAATTAAAATAAGTTTTTAAAAATTACTTTATCGTCTGTTCAAATAAAAATATGTGTTTTTAATTATTTTTCGTCTCTTAGTATTTAAATATATTTTAAAATTATTTTATACTAGGTTAGATTTTAAATATGTTTCATTAATTATTTTATCGTCTGTTTGTATTAAAGTATGACTTTTTTAAAATTATTTTATCGTCTGTTGTGATTATTGTATCGTCTGTAAATATGTACATATGTTTTTTTAATTATTTCATCGTCTGTTAGAATTTAAATATGTTTTTCATTATTTTATCGTCTGTTATCATTTAAATATGTTTTTTTAAATTATTTTTTCATTTATTAGAATTTTAATATGGTTTTCATTATTTTATCGTCTGTTACCATTTAAATATGTTTTTTTAAATTATTTTTTTATTTATTAGAATTTAAATGTTTTTATTTTTTTCATCTGTTAGAATTAAAATTTGTTTTTATTATTTTATTGTCTGTTAGAATTTAAATATGTTTTTTTTTTAATTTTATTTTCTGTTAGAATCAAAATATGTTTTTCATTATTTTATAGTCTTTTAAAATTAAAATATGTTTTTTTATCATTTTATCGTCTGTTACATATTAAATATGTTCTTTTATTATCTTATTGTCTGTTAGAATTAAAATATGTTTTTTAAAATTATTTGATCGTCTGTTACCATTTAAATATGTTTTAAATTATTTTTTCATCTGTTGGAATTTCAATATGTTCTTATTATTTTATCGTCTGTTAGAATTAAAATATGTTTTTATTATTTTATTGTGTGTTAGAATTAAAATGTATTCCTTTTAAAAATGTTATCGTATGTCAAAGTACATGTCTAGAATTTACTTTTACAAATCTTGTATTCAAAGTTATGTGGTATCTTTAAAAGCTAAAATTAAATCAATTTAACAATATGCTGCCAAGCAAATATTGGTTAATAGAACTAAGATAATATTTTAATCGGAAAGCCAAAAGAACGCCAAATAGGTATTATTATTATTATTATTATTATTATTATTATTATTATTATTATTATTATTATTATTATACTCAGTAGTTTAGTCACACAGGTCATCATCAAAGATCTCTCTTTGAGAATAACTTGTGGCGTTCACTGAAGTAGAGGGACAAGTCTTCTCAGATTTCCAGTACTCTCTATCTCTTTCGATAACCATTGCAGTGAATGTGCGTTATCGTAACAGCCGCTTTCCATTGATCTCCCATTGTAGGCAGCCATTATTCTTCACTGGAATTTGGTGGCAAAAAGCCTCCCCAAAGTCCTTGTGTTCTTAGCCCATATCCATCGGAGGTCTGGCTGATGCTTTCTCACCTCAGTATTTCAATCCTCCTCGAACCCAATCGCTTATTTGCTGTGGCGTCAGTTTTTAGTGACCCCCACACAAATGGAGGGAATGTAGGGACGCAGGCCGTTAACTTACAATTATACAGTTTCAGTTTTCATGATTCTATGTGTAGCTTCTTTATTTTTTAATTTTTGTTTACATCGAAGTCACCACTTATCAAGGCCCAGAAGCCACTCGGGGATAAGGGTTATTGCGTGTACAGCAATCAGTGGGATAGTGTTTTAGTATTCGTTAGTATTGGAGATTTGAGAAAAGTTGCATTACTTAAGGGGCGGTTCATCGAAATTTGTTTATGTTGGACTTGAAGACATCCAATTTGAAGTCAGCTGGGAAACAGCCAAGCGGTAGAGAGTTCTACAAGCCTGCAGTTCTAAGAAAGAAGCTTTGTTCATTGGATCTACGTTTTGATTTAGGCACAGATAAAATTATTGACAGTGGTTTCAGCTAGGCGGGTGTTTATCGTAAAATATTGGCTAGGTGACGAGCATTGCGATGAAAATAACGATAAAACAAAGACAGGCACGCAACGTCTCTTCTGTAGGAGAGAGGTTACAGGGAAGAGTAAAAGGCATCTCTCACTAAGCAACGAAGTCTATTTTGTACTCTGTCAAGGCAGGGTAGGCTGTTTTGAGCAGCTACTGCCCAGATGTCGCAGCAGTACTCCATCCTTGGAGTACTTGGCTTTTATATAGATAGAGAATTGCAT
This sequence comes from Euprymna scolopes, assembly GCF_053919585.1. Taxonomy (NCBI): domain Eukaryota; kingdom Metazoa; phylum Mollusca; class Cephalopoda; order Sepiida; family Sepiolidae; genus Euprymna; species Euprymna scolopes. The sequence continues at coordinate 10,058,792 of NC_136506.1, read as the reverse complement.
CAGTAATGAGATATTTTCTGGAGCGGTAGAAGAATCGCCCCATTTTCCTAGCGACCATGGCAACAGACTTGGTGTACCTGTTCAATTTCAGATCAGGGTATAGCTCAAAACAAGCAGCTTATCAAAACATGGGGCCTCCCCTAGACGAGAGCCATCCATTTCAATTGATGCCAGATGGGGATCAGAACGTTGATGATGTAACTATAGGAACTTGGTTTTAGATGCATTAAAGGTAACCAGCCACCTCTTCCCCCGCTGAACCACGCGCTGAAGATCAGAGGAGAAAAAATCAGAGAGAACTTTGTCATTATGTTTTTTTTTATCTGTAGCATTTTCTGTATGTCTAGTTGGTGCTTGTAGCTAATGTGTGTTAATCTCCACATTCAAGTGTTTTTCTTTATATTTCAGTCGTTTTCATTATTATTATTCGTTGTATCATATCAGCTAGCATTCCGATTCTAATCTGTCTTATTCTCTTTTCAAAGTTTTTCGCTATTGTTTCTTAGCGCATATACTAATAGTGGTGTTATTTTTTGTTTTTCCATTCTTCTTCTTCTTCTTTTTCTTCTTCTTCTTCTTATTCTTATTGTTATTATTATTTTTGTTGTTTTTGTTGTTATCATATCATTATCATTATTATTATTATTATCATTATTATTATTATTGTTGTTGTTGTTGTCATTATTATTATTATTATTATTATTATTATTATTTTATACCTCTGTTTGTGTGCTGCTATGTTGACTAATGCAGTAATGTTTTAGGTAAAGTCTCCAAGGAAAATTTCGCCGAGACAGTTCATATATCATTGTTCAAAAAGTTGAACGTCCGTGTTAATCTTTGATCCTAAGTTTGGTGAAAATAAAGGCACTTAGAGAAACTTGGAAAATTATTGCTTTGATCTGCTCAGATCTACACGGCGTTTAATATTAACCCTATTCTCGTAGAAAACTGCCTTCAGATCTTGCTAAGTAGATACGTTCGGGATACGCAGGTTACGTTATGTTAGGTGGTCGCATCTTAGAAGAGATATCAAATTTAAAGACCGATAAAATTAAAAACAACTGCATGCTCGACAGAATCTATAAGGCAAAATATCCAAATATGATATATATATATATATATATATATATATATATATATATATATATATATATATATATATATATATATATATATATATATATATATATATATATATATAAAGCAGGAGAAAGTCGACGCTATTTATCGTTGATCACCCTATCGTTTTGGGTCCTAAATCTTACACTCTTAGCTTTGTTTTTACTTTAAATGATTTTTTCAGAAACACGGAAGAGAGCCACTTTAAATAGTAATACAAGATTATGAATGACGTTAGTGCGCATGCGTATTTTTAGACCAATGCTAATTTTACTTTTAACGTTAAACATAAAAACAATCTTATCTTATCATAATGCTCTTTGTATTTCCAACTCAGTCTTTAATTTCATTATTTTTATTATTTATTTTATCAAGATTGCTATTCTCATTATTCTCATAAGGTTTAGGCCAATGTAACCTGTTATTTTTTTTTTACAAAGGAGTGACCACTTATCAATGCCAGGAAGCCATTCGAGGATAACGATTAATGATTGTACAATGGCCAATGAAACATGTAGTAATAATTAGTAGTGGAAAGTTGCTAAATTACATTACTTAAGGGGATGGTTCATCAAGAATTTGTTCACGTTGGACTTGAAGACAACCATATTGTATTCAGTTCAGTTCTAAAAAAGTTTTTTCATGGACTCTCCGTAATAAGTAGTATTTTTCTCGGTTGATACAGCAGACATTTATTTACAGGTACTCCTAAAGGCATTGTCTTTTGTCCAAAAATCTTTTCGCACTCGAATGTGCTTAACAAGTACCTGGCGTGTCAAATTCGTGGTGCTCTGCCTTTGTTCAGGCATAGTTAGGACACGTATTTCCCTGTAGCTCTCAGACCACATGTGTTACACGTCTTTAGCATGTTTGTTTCCTGTCGCTCTAGGACAACAGGTGTAACACCTCTATTCCTAACTATATCGGCCATGTCTTTCTTTTTTTTAGAATCATTTTCTTGATTTCTCCTTTGCTGTAGCGTCACCTCACACATAGCCCGGTCACTTGCATGCGTTGGCTGTTGCTGCTGCCATACAAGCGTCCACACTCTGTTACAGTATATCGAGAAACAAGAATCGGTTTACGATTAATTTTTTTTTAAATTCATACAAGAATTAACGAATAAAACACTGTACTTTTTTAAAAAATTCGTACTCTTCTGGAGGGCGAAGGTTTAATCGGAAGTACGAAGGATTCTAGGGATGCAATTGTGAATCGTTTAACACTTCTACTCGTTCATAGCCTACTTCCCTTTTCGAGACTCCGTGCACATTTTCGAGTCTTGTTTTTTTGCCAAGGGGTCATCACTTATCAGTACCGGGAGGCCACACACGTAGAAAATGTTTATGAGTGTACGGTAATCAATGAGATAATATCGAAGTATATCGTTAGAAATAGAAATGTAATAAATTTGATAATTTAAGGGGACGACTAATCACGAAATTCACGATAGATTTGAACACGAATATATTGTAGTCAGTTGGAAAGTAGGAAAACAGTAGAAAGTTCCACATGCGTGAAGTTCTAAGAAAGAAGCTTCCACCATGATATCTAAGTTAAAGTTTAGAGGGGGGAAAATTATTGATAGTGCATTTCATAAAAGTTTTGCAAAATTTGCCTCCTCTCACTCTCCCCACCCACAACAAACTGATAGAAATACACTCGAGTTGGACAAGATAGACATGAAGATAGTCGAAGATGACATCGGCTGTCAAACTACGAGAGTAACTTATAATGAGAATAGTAGTTCGTTAAAAACAAGTATATTAGCTATGAATCGAATCCGTAATTTGCACAGGAGCAAGTTTATGAAATAGGAAAGCCCACACACAATCCAGCTATGGGCAACATAGAGACTTGTATTAAATTAGGCGTAGATACTACATCATTAACAATGAGTATATTGCTTTGGCAGTACATGAACACGCTAAACTATAAAACCGGAAACGGTGATGCTAAAAATAAATGGAGACGATTAACAGAATTATAGCCCGACTAGCATCGCTTGAATAGAGAGGGAACTCTGTCAAAAAGATTATATAATCTAATAATTTTTGTTAAACCAACCACTCTCTTTGATTATATAATCGCAACTCTTAGGGAATAAGTTTTCCAATGAATGTTTATCGGTAAATCGACCTTTGATTGTTTAGAAAATAAAAAATAGAAGACGAAAAAAGAGAAAATTATCATGGAGTTGAGTGAGAGGAGAGAAGTAGATCGGAGTGAGAAAGAGAACAAGAGAGAGAGAGAGAGAGAAGGCGCTAAGAGAGAAAGAGAAAGCGAGGAAAGGAAGAAACAGAGAAAGTGAGAAGAAGCAGAAAGAAAATAATAAAAGAGATAAAGAACATGTGAAGAAGGAGAGGAAAACAAGAGAAAGAACCAAATTATATATAGAGAAAACGTGAAAAAGAAAGAGAGAAAGAGAGAGAGAGAGAGTAAAGTCCCATCGACGAAATGTTGCATCCTTCTGCCTGTTTTACAAGTATTTTAGTGGTGAATGCTCTGACAAACTGCAAGCACTTGTGCCCCCACGACGTGAGCTGCTTCGACAAACCCGTCAGGCTGCTAAATCCCACCCCCACACTGTAGAGATCCCTAGATGTAAAATATCTTTCTACTCCAATAGTTTCTTTCCCAGAACCGCTAGACTTTGGAATTCCATTCCAGGTCCCTGCTTCCCCAACAGTACTGACATACAGAAGTTCAAGTGTAACGTGAACCGACAACTTGCTGCCCAAATCCCTACATAGTACCCCAGTAGTTGTTGCCCTGATAGTAGCCCCCTACAACAAAGTGGCAATTTGCTTTGTTTGGGGTGAAAATGTAAAAAAAAAAAAAAAAAAAAAAAACAGAGAAAAAAACATTATACACAAGTTCTAGAGGCAGCAGAACAACTAGAAAAGAAGAGAAAAGAAATAAATACAAGGTGGAACGAAAAATTCGTCGCCCTTAAGAAAACACCACTACCCCTTTATTTTAAAACTTTTATTGACAAAATCAATTCAGGTAACTCGATTTTGTAGTAGAGCACACATCTATTCGATGTAGCCGCCTTCAGCCTCAATCAGCGCCTCAATATGGAACTAAAAGCATATTTCTTTAACCAGCACCGGCGGTAGGTCGCTGGTTACTCGGCCTATGGCAGTAATCTAGCTGGCTTTGGTGTTGTGGGAGGTTATGTTGGTGATGTTCTCGATGAATGACCAAACGAAGTTATCCAGCGAGTTCAGGCCGGGGAGAAGGGGGACGAGTGAGAGAAGGGTCCACAGTCGTAGCACTCCTTCTGAAGCCTGGGTATCTTTGATATTTTGGGCTGGTCCCAAGTCCTGTTGCCACACCCAGAGTGCCAGCGGCCACTTTATTGCTTCAGGAAATCACCAGAATCTTCTTAAATATCCAGGTATACTATGATGTTGACTTTCAAGACGACTTCAAAAATGTGAGGTGGCATGATGTGACCCCCACGTGAAACCGCTCCAAAGACCATAACCGAGGTTGAAAATTTTGTTTTCATCACCCTGAGCATGTCCCTGTTATTTGTGACAATCCAACGTTACATGTTGAGAGAGCTGGAATTGGTCTTGTTTTCATAACTTGGATCGGAAGAGCATGAGGTGTACAGCGGCGCATCTCCGATCTCGCTCGTAGAACATTGTGCCGCTTTTAGACATGATAGAAAATAATTATCGCTCTTGGGTTTTGTACAGAAGTTGCCAACTAGTAGATGGTCTGTAACAAAAACGAAAACCGGTTTCCATCAGACGGAAGTAGAATGATGTCGTCTTTTCTAGGGTGACCATTTTATCGTTCCTCATTGTAGAGGCAAGGAGATAACAAAGAGAATGAAAATAGAACAAGAAAACGAGAACAAACGAGGAGAGACAGAATGAAAAAAAAACAGGCAGGGAGAGAATATACAAAGAAAGAGTAAATAGCATTTATAAAAGGATATGCGAAAACGATAGAATGAGGTCGAAGAGAAGGAGGGGGAGAGAGAGAAAGAGAGAAAGAGAGAGAGAAACTACACATGGAAAAAGAACAAAGGTGAGAGAAAAGATATAAAAACAGAGAGAGAATACAGAGAGAAAGAACAAAGGGAAAGGGGAAAAAAGAACGAAGTAGAGGAAGAGAGAATATAGGGAGGAAGGAAAAGGAAAGAAAAAGAAATAGAAAAACATAAATAGAGAGATAGTGTGTGTGTGTGTGTGTGTGTGTGTGTGTGTGTGTGTGTGTGTGTGAGTAGATGAAGAAAGAGAGGAGAACAGGGAAGAGAGAAACAGAGATGAAAAATAGAAATAGGTTAGAAGGAAAACAGAGAAGTGATGATTTCGTTTTTCACACTAACTACACATATCAGATATCGACAGGAGATTCTCTGATAGAGCAAACATTACTTTCATACAAAGGATTTGTCATTGATCTATTTAACAGGCTGATGGGGAGAGGGGATCGAATCATAAATCAACACAATTCTAACTCAATTTCTAATTCTATTTTTTTCGGATGTTTCTTTTATTATTCATGTTCACCGCTAACAAGGCATGTTGCCACTTGGACGTAAGGGACTACAATTTGGGACCATGCCAAGTAAAGATTAACAAAAAGCTGGTTTACGTGCCTTTAAACTGCTGCGTATTAGTACAGATAGGGAAGCATGTAGCAGGAAAGGAAACCCAAAGTCTAGTTTTTGAGGGATGAACCCATTTGAGTAGAAAGTTTTCTAGTGTTTAGGGACCTCAACAAGTGAATGAGTGATGTTTTGTTGTTAAGCAGGTGTTGCGATGATATGTACGTCGAGGGGGCTCAGAGGAAAGGAGTTCATCAAAGCGCATTTCATTAAAATACTTGTGAAACAGACACAAAGATGCAACATTGCGGCGATGAGACAGGAGTTGGAACTTAGTTGACAAAATGGAATCTATTGTTATATAGTCTTGTAACAGAAGAGAAATGAACTATTAATCTTTGTACCTTTTTATTTATGCATCTATCTATCGATTTATTTGTCTATCTAATCAGAAGCAAATAAGAGATGAGTTTTGAAGCTATCTTTTTTATAAAGTTTTTAAAACATTTTGCGGTGTAAACTAGACAACTAGCACCGAAAGGGATTTGATCAGCATCGAAAGTGCGTGGTTTCAGCTAGACGGGTGTTTTTCTTGAAAGATTTGAGCGAGGGCCCAGAGATTTGAGCTCGGACGAGCACTTGCCATGGAAATAACGATAAAACAAAGACAGGCTCGCAACGTCTTTTCTGTGGGATAGTAGTTGCAGGGAAGAGAAAAGGGCATCCCCCCACTAAGCTACGAAGTCTATTTTGTACTCTGTCAACGCAGGATAGGCTGTTTTTAGCAGCTCCAGCCAAGATGTGGCAGCAGTACTCCACCCTCGAACATACTGACTTTTATACAGATAGAGAATTGCATCAGTAGTGAGATATCTTCTGGAGCGGTAGAAGGATCCTACCATTTTTCCAGCGACCTGGACAACATACTTTATGTACGTGTTCCATTTCAGATCAGGGGTAAAGGTCAAACCCAGAAGCTTGTCAAAAGATGGATGCTCCCCAAGACTTTATCAAAGGCATCAAATGAAACAGTTATTCACAAGCGCAAATATGACAATAGTGTCTGACATACATAATCTTAGATTAGTACAGATAGAACATATTCTCAGGTGTTAGGCTATTAAAATTAATTTCACTCATGTACCCTTTTGAAAATTGCGTACTTTGATAGTATCAAAAACAAAACAAATGAAGCACGCATGGCCCCCCTCTGAGGGTACAGTGCACGAGGCATAAATGACTAAGTTCAGCATTTGCAACTAATCATTTAGCCCTAAAAGCCCCCCCCCCCCGAAGTCAAATCCTGGTGAAAATGAGGAAATGGTGCAATTTTAGGTCTTAACATATGTAAATTTGAGTTCTGTACTATGTAAAAAAAGAAATGACTCCATCATTTACCCGCCCCTACACACACACACACACACACACACACACACACACACACACACACACGCACACCATTTTGCTCCAAAAGTACCCAAGGCTTTCACATATTTAAATTAAAGTTCAGTACTATGCAAAACTGCTAAATACACAGAAAATTTTGGACAAATATGGTAAAATACTCCCCAAATAGAGTGTTTTTATTAGCTTGAAAACAGTCCCTGGTGCGCACCCAAGAGTTATCGCGAAGTATAGAAAAACACAATTATATATAAATCAGTTAGTTACAACTTTCCAGAAAGTTTTATGAAAATCCAAGGCATCAGTTATTTTTAATAAGCACAAAAGTGTCAATTTTACCCATTTTAACCCAAAAGGCACCTCTAGGGCGCAATTGGAGTTTTCCCGTTACTTTTTACTCAAATCATGTTTAATGTGTTTGCAAAATTTCAAATAATCCCAAGGCGTAAGTATTGAGAAAAATACAGGCAAACAACCAAACGAACGGAGGAACGGACAAGGGTGAATTTACAGGCCAATCCTCCTTTTGTCGGGGAACCAATAATTCGTTTCTAGTTGATTTAACAATAACAATATCGCAGAAGCTCGGATGGAGTCTGTAAAGTCATTGCCTCTGCATAAAACTGTATTGCACATAGACTCTTTCAGATAGTATCAGTTGTCCCTTGAAAAGACAGAAGGAAGCCAGTCAGTCATAACATCACATTATTGATTAGAAATATCGATTGTAGAAAGAATATCCTTGCGCCAATATTAATCGAACATCGGGCTTAAATGACACACGATAGAGGAAGTTAAAATGTCGGGCGATATCAAAGATCGTGAACTCGTGTGCACGGTGGAAAGTCGGAATAAGACAGTAATGTCTTCAAGGTTCAGCGAAGACAAGACATTAATGGTGGTCGGCTTTGCTTTGTTTTATCGTTCAACCGGTGATTACACGAAACTAGTTTTGCCACCTTCGACTATGTGCGAGGTGGCAAGGAAAAATAATGACCAAATAAAGAAAAAATAAAATATGTTAATTTGACGTCAGCTGGATGCTGGCAATAAATGTCAGCAGGAAAGATGATGTCTTTCAGTAGGAACCCATTCATGTGTACGTGGGGTAAAGTGCTATAAAAAGAGAGTGGGGTACAATAGCTACTCGGAAAATGTGTGATTTCCTGTTTCCTTATCAGTTTACCAATAAAATAACTTGATATTTGATGAAGAATCAAGTTAAAGATAACTTTAGGTCTTGAATTTATTACTAAGTAATCTTACCAGTTCAAATCAAGCTATTATTTATTCACTGAGATAGAAGCCTACAAAATGTGTTCATAACAAAGCTAAGCTATCTCATTATGCTTAGATATGCAAGTTAATCAATTGGTTTTGATTATAAATCTTTTCACGGTGGTTTCATTTCTGGAGCAATAGCTCTTGGCATACCAAAGACGTTTGATATAGTATGACATAAATGCCTACATAACAAGACTTTCAGCTAGAGAATGGCTAGAAATGCCCTCTCAACTATCAAATCATTTCAACTGATAGGTTTATAAGATTAGTTGTCCATGGGAAGAAATCAGAACCTTATAATATCATCCCTCAGGGGTTCATACTGGACCAAACTCTCATCGTGATGTTTATCCATAATCTCTCAAATTATTAAATATAATCCGTAAATATTTATGCAGACGACACTACAATCTAAGACAACACGTTAAACGCTGACAATGACCAAGATTTTTCTATTCTCTCTTTTTGACTATGAGCACGTGGTGCAATAGGCGGAAAAGTAACTAATTGATTTTAATAATCTAACACCAAGCTTGTATCTTTCCCTCGCAAACGCTCTGATCCCTCCATGACCACAATTGAAATGAATGATTCTCATCTCGAGGAATCACCATGATTTGGTAAGCTTCTATGTACGACACTCACTCCTGACCTTCAATGCTATATCGTTATTTTATTTACTCTATAGCTTTCCGGTGGGGCAATTATATTAACAGTAACTTAATTTAAATTACTTATTTCCCAACTAAAAATCTGAGAAAAGTCATTTTTACGCCTAATGTTAGCACTTTTTCAAATATTGATTTTTCAATTTTAACATCGACATATTGCACGCAGGGTGTATTGTGTGCAGCATACTAATAATTGTACTGCTCTTTTAAGCTAGTGTTTTTATTTGTAATATCGCTAAACGTTTAATAAATGTTTTATTTTGTTCGCGATGCTGCATATGAACAACAACGTTTATGCATTGGTATACAAGTTTATCGTTTACTGTAAGCATGCACATTTGTTTTCTGTTTGTATTTCTATATATATATATATGTGCACAAACGCGCGCGCACACACACATACGCACATACACACACATTTCTCAGATATACCTGATTTTGGACTCTATCACGATCGGAACACACTCTCACGTGAAACCAATATTTCTGTTGTTTTTTTTTTAACCCTCCCACATCAGTTCTATTATTCTAAATCTCACTTTCGGGCTACTATGATCGTTTTGATACTTACTTTCCTATTCTAAATCTCACTTTCTGGCTACTATGATCGTTTTGATACTTAATTTCTTGAAATACTTTACAAGCAAAATGTTTCTAATTCCTACGCTCTGAATCGGAAGAAAACTATTTCTTCGAAATTCCGCGCATTAACGGATTTTACCTCTATTTCGGTTTCCTTACCGATAAATAAATGTATGTTTAACTCTTGCTAAAATGTTTCTCAACATATTGTAATAAACCTATGTACTTATATATATATATATATATATATATATATATTCATATGTAAACATATATATATATATATATACATAACTATATATAAATATACATATATATATATGTATATATATATAAACAGGCTTGTTAGTCTTTGAAAGACTACGGATAGTCACGTAGATCTGTCTGCGCGAAAGATTTTTGTGGCAGGAGGTGCGCAATTTCCAACCACGCTTCTCCTGAGTTGACATAAGCATAGAGCACATTCAGCGCCCAGAGTTCCCAAATGTTTACCCATCTGGTACTGACCAGGCTCAACGTTGCTTAACACGATATAACACGATCGGTGTGTCAACACGATTATGTCGTGTCTGCACCCCCCACATTATATATATATATATATATATATATATATATATATATATATATATATATATAAAGTTATAAAATGTATGGCGATTAAGCTACACTGGATATTCCGCGTTTCATCAACTCTAGGATTCTTTTTGGTTGTTTGTCGTTTTTATATGCGCAACTTCTATTGAAATTTTAGTAAACCAATCAGCTTTCTAGTATCCACCGCACCCTTCCTATCAGCCAATGAGTATGCAGTTATCGGACAAAGGCCTATTTGACCTTGGCTGACCTGTTCCTTTGTGTGTACTCTATTTAGCCTGGATATTTAGTTTCTTGATCTGTTTTAAATCCAGGTTAGTGTTTTTTTATGTTAGTTTATATATAAATATATATATATATATATATATATATATATATATGTACACACATACATGCACACACATATATATATATATATACATATATACTAGCTCTACCTACGTATTGAGCACTTTTGAAGTAAATACTTAAAGTTTACGCATAAATCTATACTTTCGTATATTAATTTCATGCGAGTTAATTAAGTAGTTAACTATATATATATATATATATATATATATATATATATATATATATATATAACATATATATATATACATTAAGTTATGAAAATATACATGACAATTAAGCTATACAGAATATTTCTGCGTTTCATTCTCGTGAGAATTCGTCAGGCTTATATATATGTATATATATGCACACACACTCATATACACACACACACACACATATATATATATATATATATATATATATATATATATATATATATATTAAAACACATATGATACACCATAAAAGCAATAATGCATTAAACTTTTATTAGACTGACGTATTTAAAATTGTTTTTTTAATAACGCAATTAAGACAGTTTTTAAATATTTAAAATTCTCATTGAATTTGGATGATAATCATTAAATATAGATTCAGCGAGCTTTTATGACTTTGTTCTTTACACCCCTTAAGCGTAAGCTTTACATCTCATATATATCCCATGAACAGAGTCCATGTTCTATATTTCGATGCCATCTTTTTTATCCGTTATAATCCATTAATTTGTTTAACAGCGAATCGGCTCATATCAATATTTAAACAAAGAACCATTCATTTTTTCAACTAAAACAGAATAAATCAGTAGTTTTCGGCAAATGAAAAATATGTCTTTCACTCCGTCTTAGTCTGCAAATTCGATTTTTTTTTTATTTTAGCGTTGCCGAGTTTACTAACATTCACAGCAATATACACCTATCTTGATAAACGGGTCCTACGTCATCGATTTGCGAGTTTGTTAACTACATAAATATATGTTACACAGCTAAGCTAAAAAAATGTTAGAAAACTATATTTAGAAATCATTAGATACAAACAAAATCTATATATTTATAAAAAGTGAGATGGTGTATATGAGAACACTTCTCAACCTATATACTACACGAATCTTTGATCTACAGACTTGAGCTTTATTATAAATATGTACAAAAAACAAACTTTTCATCCGTTTTCATCTGGAAAAATAGCTGCGTAGGTGTCAAAATTAAAAAGAAAGTTTTACGTGGAAGTCACCAGATTTTTATCTGTTTGCTGACTGTTTTACGACTGCACATGCTTGGATATTTCACATTACAGCTTACGTATGTAAAGAATAAGTTGTTTGCAAGCACCTTTTAAAGACTGTGTCAAATGGATTTCGTGCTAAACTCACTGTCTTTAGGTTTTGGTTTTGATCTCAGCTCGACTATTTTTCTTTTCCTTACTGACAAGAAGTGAACTGTTTAGTAAAAACACAACACTCGCATATACAGGTGTCAGTCGCTTTCTGTTGTTTTATTTAAATTTAAAAGGAATTTAACGTAATTTTTAATACATGCGGTACTGAAAATAACGTAAAATTCTTTGAAAAGAAAAAAGAAAAAGAAGTCTCCATTTATTAAAATATACTATTTATGCGTATTTTACGACCGGGCAACCTGGAGGGGCCTGCTAGTATTTGATAAAAAAAAAATCGCGGACGATAACAATGAACACTAGCAAACACTCGCCATAATTTAGATTCGGAAAAGGTGAAAGTTTGAAGAATAAAGAAAGCAACAATAGGAATCGAATGAGTTAGTCAGAGTCGAAGATCGGGCGAAGCTCGTTCAAACATGAATTTGAAAAAGTAGTAAGTGGGTTTGTTTTTGAAAACGAGGGAACTTGGTATTGGGACTGCGATCTCGACGGTATTTGAAGGCTGGAATAAAACTACATTAAAACTGTTACAAAAGTTATGCGTGTTTATTGTGTTGGCTCGCATGTCCATCATGTGTCGGAGGAATATTAATCCAGCTTCAATAAAATAAGTGTTAACTTACAACCAGAAACGACTGCAGACAAACACGACTAAAAATATGTCTGTCTATATGTCTTTTTGTCGTCAGACCCCGTTTTGTTATGCTAAGCTTCCTATTTACAATGCCTCCCCACGGGACAGAGTTAGACACTAGGGTCGTTTTATATCGTGAATAAAAGGAATAAAAATAAAAATTGTCTCAGTCTTGAAGGATTTCTCCTCCACTGACAAAGAACAAGAAATTGAAGTGTAGCATCCGAAGAACAGATACTACACCCTCATCTTGGCCCAAGTGCAAATAACGTATAGACTGAGGTTAGTATATTGTTTACACAAATGTTATTGGACAGTTTATTTTATGTGTTAAACGCCCACACACACATTTCTAACATGCCAGTATTTTGTTCTATAAAAACAACTGTGCGTAGAAAAGATAAATATGTTAGAAAAGATAAATATTTAAGTAAACATACACATCTAGTAAACCGATGTATAAATCCACTGCTGTCTACGGCCAGACCAGAATATTTCAATTTTTTAAATAGACGTTGAATCTGAACATATCGGTTAACTCACAAAAAACATGTCCGAACCTTCCACTGCATTCTCCGCTCAAATTCATGTGAAATCTATTGGAAATAATTTCTGTCTTCTTGCGTATGTCTACAGTGAACAGAACAAGAATGCTACAAATTACATTACAAATAGAGAAGCAGAGGATGAGGATAATGGCGAGAAAAATATATTTCCCTCTGCTCCAACGGGAGACGTAAAATAATTTACTATGAATATCGTCATGCTGAGATGATCCACACCAAATAATAGATTGCTTTTTAAGGAAGTTATTTTTTATGCGAGTAACAATAGATTATAGACACACAATACGGACCCCTTCTTTTAGTGATTTCTTGTCTTTCTCTAAATACATTTTTTATCAACGCGTATGAATTTATTCGAAATTCTCTCCTCACATATTTTACTATGTTGCAATATTTCTTAACCTATTTTTTTTTAAAAATAGAATGAACTGAAATCAATGGAGATTTAATTCTATATTTTGAAGTGTAGATATTAAATCAATATTGATGTATACCACCTTTTTATTCATAATGAATTATTAACGTAAAGTGTGTTAATACACCATATTAGAATAAAACTTTAATATAATATATAAAAGGCTATATGTCTCTGTCCGTCTCTATATTTTAAAAAAATAATCTCCTCCGAAACTAAAAGTCGTAGAGCGGCGGATGGGACATCAAATGATATAATTTTCTACGGACCATTATTTTATGGGTTTTAAGCTGGTAAAAATGGTTTCTAAGGGGCATAAAATGGGTCATAATTGGAAAAAAAATCAAATTTTTATTCAGTTGATATGCGTCTCAGATTTGTACAGTGGTAACGCCACTATGCTAGAGTTTTGGTTTCGATTTTAACTGATTGCACCCAAATATTTTCTTTTTACTTTTAAAATTACGACTCTATAATAATATATACAAAATCTGAACGAATTAAAATATCATATTTAAGCGTATTTTACGCCAGGGTGAAGCCGGGCGCCCCATCAATCCTCTAGTGTTGAATAAACCTTTTTAAAAGATATATGGAATACTTTTTGTTTATATATATATATATATATATATATATATATATGTGTGTGTGTGTGTATGTGTGTGTGTGTGTGTGTTACATTGTTGTATTTGCTGCTATAAATGATGTTGTTCTTGTGTATTATATTTTATGTTATTAAAAAAGAATCTGTGATGTTTTAATTAATAATAAAAGATCAGCAATAACAATGGCTTTTGTATTATAATATATTGTAATATACATTATATACACAAGTGTTTAATACTGCAACATAAAATCAGACCTTCTGTATCATCAATCATGCGTAGAGAGACAAGTATTTCTCATTTAGATACATTGTCTCCTTCATCATGAGTTATAATTTACACAGAGATCTTATGGCGACATCTAGAATAGACGTATCTTTCGTCCTTTGCTCGTTCCTTCTTTTAGACCATGCGCGAGAATTACGAGAAGAAAAAAACACAACGTATATTTTTCATTGCAGCGTCAGTAGTCGGAGGAATGCTTTAGGATTCTATCTTCAAAAGACATAGATTGCGGAGGTATGCGTTTAATGTTCGTATCTGATTTGAGACGCAACTCATCCGGATTCTAATGATATTGCGAGTGGATGTCAGATAAGCTGTGAATTTTCTGATAAAAAAAGCACCCAACGAACAGGCGGGGTAGGCAGGCATACTCGTATAAAGATAACATTTTGGCATTAATGAAATAAGGTAATCTTGGGATATCAATAAATTATAGGATTATTCCTAATAAATTCTAGATAAGTAATACAGAATTACGTGTTATCAGAACAAACATATGATAGAAAACGGGAAAAGAACATAACTAGAATAATTGTGATAGTTTTAATTAAGTTATATCTATATATATATATATATATATATATATATATATATATTTATATATATATGTATATATATTTGTGTGTGTGAAAGTATTTTACGAATATATACACTGGCTGATTAAACTGTGGGATCGTGTCACATTTCTTATCTCCCCCCTCTCTCTATATATATATATACTCCTACAAATGTGTTTTTTGTGTATCGATACTCCTATTAAAAAACACTTATTCTATTTATTTTAAAAGATAATACAAATTAATATATTGTTATATATAGGTAGTGGAATTGTATTCATCTGCAGAAGATCTTACTAATTTGCATATTATGTTCAAAATTCATATCAATTCATTTCCTATTAGCTCTTTTTTAGGTATTCTTATGGGATGATCATCTTTAGTCTACTATTACGTGTAATTATATTCATGTAGATATTCTACATGATTTTTACTTGCAAAATATTTGCGTAAAAATGTTATAGTAAACACAAGCCTCTTTCAATATATAAATATGTATGCGTATATAGTATATATATATATATAGTATATATATATATATATATATATATATATATATATATATATATATATATATGGGTGTGTGTGTGTGTGTGTGTTTTAAAATTTTGCCTACCAAACTCTCTGCCAGTATTAGGTCTACAGACATGAAACTTTATATATAGAGTATTCGTACCCAGGCGACACTTTATATTTGTGTTTTAATCAGGGAAAATCGATCCAAAAGTGCAAAAAAAAAAAAAAATCCCAAGTGAAGGTTGAACGACGGCATTACGAATATGAATGCATAATGTAATAGCTATTGGTTCATGTTTTAATTTTTAGCCTTACTGCAAACATGTCTTCATGGCTCAGGCATTAACACGAAAGGAAGAAGTAAATCGTACGCTGATTGTTTTGGTTTCGATTCTCGGTGGTGGCACACGAGTCATTTGTTTTTTTACTTTTTAAATTTAAATCATTACTATATATTCGATCCAAAATAATATAATATAATATGAAATAATATAATATAATAATACATAAGAAAACTGCATTACTGACTTTCATAAATATTATAGCTGTATAAAGTATATGCACCGAAACACAGAAAAAAAATAAGATGCATAAAAAGCTAAAACCTTTTATGACCCAGTTAGACAAATTCGTTCAGTCGTAAGTAAATGGATATGACGGCATAAAAAAGTGGGAATTGATTCAAACACGCCTTGTACGTATTAGTTCAGTATTTTATTGGATTATACATCTTTTCTAGTTTTAAGAAAATCATAATATCATTAACCTTTAAGCCAGGTCAAATTTACAATAATGTTTTTTATTATTATCTGCATCATACTTCAGGTCACAAAATGTTAATAATAAATATCGTCTTTATTTTAACAGATTCACTGCCGGCATATTATTATATAGATCCATCATCAGCATTAGTGGGTTGTCTCTGATATGAAAAGATATTCTAATTCGAGATCGTTACCTCTTATCACAATTCAGGCATATGTTTGGCAATTGTACACGTGACATTATTCTTGCTGCTCTCTGCTCGCCGGCATAGTGACGCCGTCCACTTTGGAATATTTCCACACGAACCTTCATTCAATTTTACGACACGTTACTCCTGCGTGCAACTCGCCTCCCATGTCTTGCGATCAAGTATTAACCTCTTCATATCCCTTTTGCATATACAGCGCAATCACATTGACACACTGGTTCTCGCTAGATCACTGAAGTTAGGCAACAATGAGCCCGACCAATACCAGATGGGTGACCATTTGAGAAGTCTAGGCACGGTATGCATAGCGCTGAGTTGTAGAAATTTCCAGGTTTGTATACTGGGGCGCGATTAACTCACGGGGAAGATACAGCCTCGAATCAAGAATGAAAACAACGAGAAACTACCATCTTTCCTTGTCTTCCCGAGATTACTATGGCGCTACAGTTTGAATATTCCCCATGAAGAGCCAGTTTTGTCTGCTATAGACGATTGCCCATTAACCCTTCGAGATGGAAAATTTACGTTATAAGGATGGTCGAATAGTCTTATCCTAAGAACATATTGTATCCTGCACTTTGTATGGGAACTAGACACATTGAAAGACAAATTAAATTGTATAGAGATTGTTTTAGTGTGATATGATATAAAGAAATGACCAGGCATGAAGCAGAATAGAGGAAAATCATCGACTTCGGCGAGCTATGATGTAAGTACTTTAAATGCTAAAGTTCCAATGTCTAATATATAAACTGTATGATATATAAATATATATATGTATATATATGTGTGTGTGTGTTTGTGTGTTTGTGTGTGTGTTTGTGTGTGTGTGTGTGTACCATTCAAACACAGTAGCGTTTGAATATAACGTTAAGTGGCAGTTTTAGTCATTTAAAACTGCTTTAAAGCTTCAGCGCTTACTCATTCTTCGACCAACTTTAAAACAATGATTGCAGTTTTTATATCAGCTTCTTGTGGGAAAATTTTCAATTTTTGTTCGGTAAAGCAAAAGTTATGATGAATTTTCTGGTGTTAAAAGTCGGTAAATATGGTAAAAGCAACGCCAATTTCTCGTTCCAAATTCAAAAAAAGCATTTGATTTGCTGTGTTCGTATTTTACGGTTTTCATTCTCAGTTTAAGATAATTTGCTTTATTGTGTTTTGCGCATGAATTCTTTAATTTCAAAGTTAACAAGTGAAGCATACATAGTCCCCCGTGACTGCACAGCGAACGAAGCATTAGAAATTACTAAGTTCAGCCCCCAAACCCCCATGGGACATCAAATCCTGGTGAAAATGAACAAACGGCGCAGTTTTAGGCCTTAACATATATAAACTTGAGTTCTGCACCATGAAAAAAAAAAGAAAATAAATGACTAAGCCCATCATTTGCATCCCCCTATTTGGCCCCAATGTCCCCAAGGCCTTAACATATTTTAAACTGTGTTCATCACCATGTAAAACTCTAAATAGACATACACAGAAAATTTGGGACAAATATGGTAAAATAGTCCCTAAATGAAATGTATTTTTTAGCCCTAAAATAGAGGCTATGGCACATCCAAGAGTTATCGCGAATTATAGATAAACAAAATTATATAGAAATCAGTTAGTTACAACTTTTCAGAAAGTTTTAGAAAAATCCAAGGACTCGTTTTTTTTTTAATAAGCACAAAAGTGTCAATTGAAGCCATTTTTACCCGAAAGGCAAACCTAGGGAGGCAACCGGAATTTTCCCGGAAAATCCGTTCTGTTACTTTTTTACTCATATCATGTTTAATGTTTGTACAAAATGTCAAAAAATACCAAGACATAGTTATTGAGAAAAGTGTGGTTGGACGAACGGATGAAGGGACAATGTTGAATTCACAGGTACACCTTCCTTTTGTCGGCTGACTAATAATAATAAACATACAAGTTTTTTTTTAACCATGAGCAAAAGTTATACACGTTTATTTTAGAATGATTGTTTTATACAAATATCTTGAGTTGTTCTGGTATTATTGTGATTAATATTACTGGACATCAAACTTACACCATTAGACTTAGTTCGGTGCATGTTATCCTGACGATAGAATTTCAGCCAAATCGGTCCCGTATTTTCTTAGTAAAGATTTAAACACACAGACATATACATATACTGAAAAAGCAAACTAAAAAGATATAATTAATAAAATAGACCATAAATGAAACTATTACTACTAAAAGTCTCGACATTTAACACCGTCCGACGCGAATATACCATGTTTTAAACAAATGCGATATCGACATATTAATTACTTTTAACACAAATATAGATTTTTTAATTTATTTTCACTGTTTATATTTCAAATTAAAAAAAAAAGACACTGGAGTTATTTCTTTTACCGCTTATAAAGCATATCGCAACTTGGACCTAAGGGTCTACTATTTGGCGCCATGTCTAGGAAAGATTAACAATATATTTGCTTATGTTACATTGAAACTTTTGCATAATAGTACAACAACGGAGGCAGGCAACAGGAAGGGAATTCGAAAGTCAGGCTGATTGAGGGAAGAACCTATTGGAATAGAAAGGGGTATGCCATTTAGGGACAACCACAGTGGGTTATCGTGTCTTGCATCCGATCAATCTTCAATTTGAATATTGAAAACCATAGCCATAAAACCGATCAAAAAAGACAATCTGACATTTGACTAATCAGAGCTTTAAATCCTGAGAAGTCAAAGAACGGTAATTAGACGTTCAACAAAAAGAATTGACATTTTTGAACGTCATTTGGATAAAACTAGGGCCAATCAAGCTGACGATAATCGAATATCAAACAGAAATAATAATGAGAGGCAAATTTCAATAAATCGATGACGATTGCACTGCAGTCAATGAGACAAATCGCTGCTGTGGAAGGTCACATGCGATTACATAATAGCAGCCGGAATTGAGTCGAGAGCTTTTCTTTTTCTTTTTTCTTTTTTTTTTGAACACAAACTGAAGTCGGGTGTACGCATTGTCTTCCACCAACTTATCACACCTGTCAACTGATCAGACTCATCACGGTTCTTCAACAGAAAACACAATAAAGATGTTATATTTTAATAAATAAAGGTGTTATCATTCTTTTGAATACAGCTGTAATGCTACAGACACAGGGCTGTGACCAGTTGCACACGTGTTTCTCATTTATTATCGAATAACGATGAGTTGCCATATCGCAAAACCCAATGAACTCAATCGTTCCTACTTATTGAATCTATAAAAACATTCTGTGCAGAATGCCTTACATTTAAACATATATCCGATGCACCAATGCGTCTACAGATATATCTATATTTTATTATTCGGCTAATGTCGAAGAAAGCACGTCATTCTTATGATCTATTATTACTGCGTTTAGTCCTTCCCAGAAAGGAACCTTGCAGCGCTTCTATTGATCTGATAACAAACCAAAAAAGAAACACTTTATGTTTAATCGGTAATAAAATGCTCGCAGTAAAATCGATTATGTTCTCATTGAATTCGCAAACTATCTCTCGGAACACTTAATGTGAGCATTGCAGACAGGAATTTAATAGAGATCGTACGGACGGGCGGTTAATCGCAAATATTCGGTGCAAATGTACATATTTTTCTACTGACGATTTATTCTTATGACGAGAATAAGCAACAAACAATTGATCTGCACGTATGTTTCGGTCTTATTGAACTTGAGCGATGGCATTTGCACAAAAAAATGGTTATGGATAGAAAGAGGATATGTTATTATTTTATTTCTGAAAGAGAAGGAAAAGACAGAAAGATAATTGTTTTTATTCGTGTCCATAACCAGTGGTTCCATAGATTCCGCATGTTATTTTTTACCTCAGAAGATTCTGACGTAAGTCTCGTAGAGATAAAAGGAACGTATAAAACGAATATGCCGAAACAAATGCGCAACCATTTTTTGTATAAGTTAAAACCGTATGCTTATTCTGCAATTCTTTTATCAGGTCATCCTATAAGTAAAATCCGATATATTTGATCTGTAGTTTCAATAAATGTAACGATATTCTGAAAAAAAAGGGCTCATGGTTACAATTGATATTCACAATAAAATATACACATTAGGAACATATTTTTCGTAGGATAATTATACATGTTTAATTACTAGCTAAGCATAATATTTAAGCTTCTTCCGACTATTGTTCTAATCTTGAATGTTATTTGAACAACGTTTCAGGAGAGGTAACCTCCGATCTCTTAGGTTGTAACAGAGCGCCTGTGAGCGCCGGGGAGAGAATCAGCAGCAGCAGCAGAGCGATGGCTAGCTAGAGAAGATATCAGCAGCAGCACTTAATGAACGTATATAAATTATCAGGTGTGAGCTAGCTTGCTTCACAAGTAAAAAAAAAAAAGGACAGCACGTAGTCGAAGTAGAAGCAATTTGCCAGCTAGGAAAGAAGGACGAGTAAATATGAGAACGACATAGCGCTGGCTAGCGCCGGCATCATGTAGCGGAGACAGATATATTTAAGAAGCAAATGTGTGTATGAAAAGGCTTTGAAAATATAATGAAATGCGTTGCTTTGGAGAACCACGAATAAATGCATTTAATTTTAAATTTAACAAATGCCGAGTCACATTTTTCTTTCTTTCCCTTTGTTCGTTTGCGGTACAATGTGTGTCTTTACGGGCTTGGGAATCTTTCTGGCGAACTTGAGAATCTGCATGGAATTTGGAATTAAACGCTTGATTTAATTATAGGGGGTAGTATTCTTCCGTTCCGTCAGTCATCATTTGTATTTTTAATGTAACCTATAGTGGCTTGTGTGGTGGAGAGATTATGATTTTTTATACAATTTTTTATTACATTTTCATCCTAAACAATGCACAGTGCCACTTTGATGTAAGGGGCTACTATCAGGGACATAACCTACATAGATACTATGTAAGGAGTTGGACAGCAGGCTGTCAGTTCGCTTTACACTTGAACTTCTGCATGTCAGTCCAGTTGGGGAATCAGTGACTCGGAAGGGTATTCCAAAGCCTAGCAGTTCTGGGCAAGAAACTACTGGAGTAGAAAATTCTCTAATATCTAGGGATCTCTACTTTGTAGAGGTGGGATTTAGCTGCTTGTTGGGTTTGTCGGGGGTATTTACGTCGAGGGAGTACAACTTTTGAACCTTGTCTATGAGAGAGAGACTAGTAGCAGATGAACCAGCCCAATTATGACAACAATACTCGATACATGGGTGAATGGTGGTACAAGATACTTTTGGTGTTAGTAGCTCTCTAGCACGGTAGAGAGAATATTTTCCTCCCAATTTTTAGACAAGGAAAATTTTTAAAACAATAGAAATAACCTTATATGGTCATTGAACTTTTCATTAAAATAATATAAATCCGTTATAATGATTTTTTAAAGTATAATGGACAACTAATTTAGCTATTTAAATCGAATATATTTTATAATATAAATAGAACTAGAAAAATGCAAGGAATATTGTTTTTGAAATAAGCAGATGAGCTTTCTGCATATTTTTGTTTTATCCAAGTAATGTAATGCATTGTGCATTTTAAATCAGATTCTTTATTCTTCGTCTCTTTGACGTAAAAGGTGTTATGTAATTGCTGACTACGGAATAACTTATGCCAAGTTGAGAATTATAGATATTGAAAATAAAAAAAGTATTCCGTAGCTACTGTTCTCATCTTCAGTGTTATTTTCACAACGTTTTGATTGAATAAACTCCCGACTTTCTTTATATCTATGATGTCGAACTCGTGAATATTTCTGCATCCCTGGCCCAGTGAATAACGTATCTGGTGAATTTTAGTTAATGTCCACTCTTCTAGAAATCAGATATTCAATCCTCAGTATAAACAACACTCAAAATTCAATTGCGAATTATGTAGAATCCCTACCAAGGTGCGGCTGAGAGAACGAGAGCATGCTACACCCGTAGATTTAATGAAAGGTTCTCTTTGAGATTTTGTCGTCCAGATTTCCGAGTTCGATACAAATATTCAAGAATTCGACATGATACACGTAAAGCAGGTCGGAGGTTACATCGACTGAAAGGTGTTGAAAATACCACTCAATATAAAATCAGTAGTTCAAATATCCCAAATAATACAAATAATCAATACTCCTCTGATAAAATCAGAAACATTACTAGCTCAGTATCAATATATATTACCTATTTAAGGTAAGCATTCCGAAGATACTGCCCTGTTCAAGAGAGTTTTATTTTAATTGATCGCCGGAGAAACGAGGGTAAGGATATGACTCAACACACGTGACTTCCTCCAAAGTTTGTTTTATCAAAACACCCCACGCAGTGACTGTCTTAAATTGACTTTGCTTTACAAGCGCCTTTCAATCCCCAATATAAGTAGAAAGGCCTGGGATCGTTATCTGCCCGCCAAACCTGTAGTGCATCGGATAAGCCTTTTTTTATGTTTGTATATTAAATTTGCAAACAATTGTATTAATTATTAGGATACCTGTCCAGCATTGCAAGGAAGATATATATAAAAAAATAATTTGATTAAAAATAAAAGTGTAAGTTCATTAATTATGAAAACTAAACGGATAAAACTTTATTTAGTTGTAAGAAATTCTAGTGGCCAGGCAAGCATTTGTTAAACAATATTTATTATTAAAAAAAACAAAAAAAACATATTTATCTATAGTTTGCTGATTGAACATCTCTTCAATAGTTATAAGGGACTAATTTGATTAAGTCCAATTTTATTACCTGACTTACTTGTTCATGCCACCTCCTCTCTCTGTCGTTTACGCTCCCTTTTCTCTCGTTCATACTCCTCTCTCTTTTATTCATGCACTCTCCTCCCCTCTCTTTATTATGCTCCTCACTCTCTTGTTCGTGCTCTATCCTTTTTTTCTTGTTCACGCACGCCCCCCTCTTTCTATTTATGTATACGTTTTTCTCTTTCATAAACACTTCCTCTTCGTCTGGACAAGATAAAGTGTAGTATCTGTTCTTCAGATGCTGCACTTCAGTTTCTTGTTCTCTGTCAGTGGAGAAATCCTTCACGACTGAGACAATTTTTATTTTTGTTCCTTTTTTTCCACGTTAAAAAAACGACCCTGGTGTCTAACTCTGTCCCGTGGGGAGGCATTGCAAATAGGAACACTCCCTCTTCTAGTTTTTACTCGCTCCCCGCTTTCTGTCCTACTCGCTTCCAAATCTCTTTCTTACTTGCTATCCTCTCTCTTGTTCTCGCTTCCCGCTCCCTTTATTACTCGCTCCTCGCTCCCTTTTATACTAGCCCCACATTACTTGCTTCTTGCTCCATGTCATGTGCGCTCTTGACTTTCTCCCGCTCCATGTTGACCCGGCCATGCCTCGCTCCATGCTCTTTTGTGTACTCGCTCCCCGTTTTATTTCTTACTCGCTTCCCCACCCTCTTTTCTAGTCGCTCTCTTCTCTTTTTTATTCGCTCCTTTCAAGGCGCTTCCCGTTTTCGCCATTACTCGCTCTCCTGTCTCTTGTTTAATTGTTTCCCTCTCTTTTACGTACTCCTTTCCTGCTCTCTTTTCAATTCGCTTCCCCTCACCATTTCTTGCTGGTTATGATAAATGCTCGCAGTTCAAATCGCTCGTGGTGTTTAGTGTCCAGTAGCAATAGCCTTAACACGTATAATTCGGAGCGGGATTATATGTTCATTTTTAATTAACATGCAAAAGGACACACCTGAATAAAAAAGCGGAATGCGACAACAGTGGGAGATGGCGATTGACACTAGGGAACCGAAATGTTGCTATGCAACCGTTAAAAGAAGCATCACAAGGCAGAACAGAACAATCTTCATCACAATCTCAAAAATGATTGACAAATGGAAGAAATCTAATGGATCACATGTAATAGAACATTTTGGTAACCGATATTTTTATTTCTAATCGGCGTTGTCAGTGTGCAATAAAAGTACCTTTATTATTTCTGTATAATATTTGATAAATGAGTCGTAATAAAATAAACTTTCATTCTTGTTGAAGTTGTCCCGGATCAATAACTATGAATACAATATACCATTTTATCTTTTGGAACTATTATCAGTGTCCACGTGGTCTCTCTTCGTATTATTGTGAAAGCATACAAGGGAAACGGAATCAAAGATGTCATTGTATCAGGGTGTTCGAGTAACAATGCATATGAAATTGTAATAAAGTTCAGTGGAAGATGTTAGCCGCTATAAGAAAAAAGACATATGCCCATTAGGAAGTATGCTCGAGCTGGCTGCTGGAGAAAGAGAAAGAGAAAAATAGACAGTACGTGCTCGGTGGAAAAACAAAGGTAGCGTCGTAGAAAATTGACGTGTTAATAGAGACGAGAAGGGGTAATCTGTGACCGGCATGCGGTCGAAGGAAGGAGAAACGCGGTTTGGTTAAATGAACATGGTGCAGCACGAGACATTATCAACGTTAATATATCCTGTATTTATTTATTCCTACCTGGTAACGAGATTACAATTTTTCTAACACATTAAAACAAGAAAGAGAGCTGTGTTGGAAAGAGGATACTGAAATATTAAGAAGGACGGCGAAAATGTAGAGATCGGAACAAATATACCAAGAAGTCTGAGGGGAAAAAAACATAAAGATGTTACACATGCTATTAAATATCTAATTAGTTTTATATGACCCGGATAACGCCATATAGCCACGCTAATTATGAATAAAATCAGCAGTAAAATGTCGCCGTTGAACGGGATCAAGCAGCAACGGAAAACAGATACATCATCCCATAAAAGAACTCTAGAACCCATTTAAAAGAGAGATGCGCCGATTCAATAATGAGTCTAAGAACTCATCATACGGACATAGCACTACTTGAATATACGATTGCAAACCTTAACATTTTGTCCTAACTTACTTATGTAGTACTATATCTCAGTGCCACGGTTGCTAACACACTCTACAGCATGGGCGAGTGGTGATTTGGCCATAAGCGTATAGATACAAAGAAATGCATTCCGAGCATTCCCTTTCTAGATCGACCTCTTTCTGTCCGGACCGTCATGAGGTGAGCACGCATATTTCTGTCTTTCCGTAAATGAGGAGGCCACCCCCTCCCTCAACACTAGTTAGAGTAGGTTAGTTAGTTTTGAAGAGCCTATTGCCTAGAGTTAATTGTAAAAATTAATTATAATTTGCATATTGTATTGAAAAATATATTTTTGAAAATAAATAGTTAAGATTATACAATATATATTACAATTGTGTCGCGTGTCTTTTTTTGTGTCTACCATAAATGCCTCCATTGAAGAATGAGGAAGCCCTGAGGAAAAGGAAGATTCTAACTCGAATTCCACCAAAGATCAAGACGTTTCCTGGGAGAAGAAGGAGCCACACAGCTACACCCAACATCTCAGGTATGCTTTTCCTATTTATACTCAGGCCCTAATGATTGGTCCATCGTCACATCATCATGGAACCGTGTAACAGGTGAAGCCAGTCACATGGCAGTGACTGGCTGATCGTGTTATATTGATATACGACATATTTACGTTAACACACTGGTTCCCGCAGAGTCAGCAAGGAAAAGCAACGTGAGACCTGGTCAGTACTAAGTGGGTTAGTATTTAAGACGTCCAGGTGCTGTATGTGCTCTTCGCTTTTCTAGGCATTGTTTCTAGTTATCATGGACTTCTGCTTACAACTGGACTCAAATAGTGCCGATTCAGTGCGGTTGGTAATTGTTCAACCCTTGCCTCAGAATTACACGCGCAGATACCCATACAGGTGGTATTCTTTGCCTTTTTTTAGCCTGAACAGAGGCACTTACATAAACTTAGGAACTCCCGGCTACTGCGATACATCAGAGACAGTCACTATGAACTATTCGTGGTTTGAAGCCATATGAACAAATTTCCTACAGCTTCACCCAGTTGTTATCAGATTTCTTCTAATTATCTACTGCCAGTTCATTGTTTGCCTTCATCTCTGTTTTTCATCGGAAGTCCATTGTCGGACTTGGTTAGTAATTCTCTTTGATGTTAAGTCTAAACGTCGTTTGCAGATTATTGACGATACAACTTGTTAGTTAATGCAGTCTCTGATTTCTTAGTAGGTAGATTGATTGCGGCAGTTGATCCCAAGAATCTTTCGGACGCACGTGGAATAAAGTGCACCTTATTTCCTCTCTCGACTAATGTAAATTTGGCAAGTTGCACTTCCATATAGCATAATGTATATAGCTGTTATGTTCTAAAAACACGAAGACATCACTTTCATATGAAAAATAAATACAATAGTTCACTTCCATATAGCAGTGTAAATAAAATGTTGCTGTTAGTGAAGTTAAATATAGATTGAACGCTGAAGAATAAAGCTATTACGGTATGTTTTACAGTTAAACACTCATAATGTCTCAGAGATAGGATTTATGTGTATACAGCCCTCGGCAATTATGAACCACGTATTTTTATACATAAATCTTAGAACGAATTTCATTAAACGCTTTAGTTAATCCATTAAATATCTTAAAGTAAATAGCAATGAAAATAAAAAAAACATTTTGGAAGAAACTCATGGAATTCATTAATGAAATTCCGCGCGGGCTCTGCACCAAACTTTTGCTTTGCGTTCGGCAGAACAAAATTCAAAAACTTTATGAATGATTTTTATTGATTTAATAAAAGAAATCCATATGTGCACCAATGCATGCTGCGAAATAAGGCTGCTAAGTTTTCTTCGGGCAATGGATAAAATAGCATCGAATATGTTTAGTTTAAATCGATGTTATTTTATCAATAATGATAATGGTATTCAGAAGGCGATGATTTCACATTTTGTAGCTTCTTTCTTGCACGAACTTCTGTGTATGTTTTCTTTTCATGGTTTATATAGCTGTTATTTTGTTAAAACACGAAGAATCATTTTCATTAAAAAAAAAAACCGTTTATATTTCACACACACGCACTTCCACACAAATATATTCATATATATGTTGTAAATATCTAATGGATAAACATCTGAAAAAGTTGGTGAGGACAGGATATTTTTACGGAAACATACATCGTAAAATTGTCAACTCATTAATGAAACGGCTGTAAGGGAAACATCTAAGAAATAAACGAAGGTTATAAAAAAGAAAACGTGAGTCTTTGAATTTTCAACAAAATATTGCGCTATATATATATATATATATATATATATATATATATATATATATATATATATATATACATATATATACATTAGTATGAATTTATGAATTTTGACCTTTTAATCAGCCATTTCCTCTAGATAATCAAGGATTATAATTCTTGCACATGTCTGAATACCTTATATAACGTATATACCTAATTTCAACTCAATTCCATACCCTGACTAAATTGTGGAAGAGTATACGTAGAAGAAACCCAACGTAATTTAAATAAAAATATATGAACACAAAAGAGATGTGAAATAACAATACCCTCAACGCTATATTTTGTTACATCATTGAGAACGACCACCATTTTAATTTTAAGAAAGCGGATTTCCTTAAACACATGCATAACATATCCACACAAAATTTAATTGAGTCGGCTATAATCTCCCATTCCAGCAATATAATTAAACAAAGAAAGGTTTTTTTCCACGTTGCTCCCTATTTGCCGAAAATAATTATTAAAGAGAACAATTTAGACACATGTTATTTTATTCAAATTCAATTGTCTCTAATTTTTAAAAAACTCCCGTCGAAACCTCGTTTCATTTTATTTACTTAATATATCACGGTTATATTTCCACACACAATCTTTTAAATCTCTACGATATTTTTTTTAGCCCAATTAATTTTCTCGTCTTATTTTATAATTTTTTTAATTTTATTACTTTTCATTTTTAGACGTAATCTTTCAAACCAAATTTATTATTTTCTTTAATCATAAAATGTATATATGCATATAGGCATCTAATTTACATAAAGAAAACACACTGCTCTCCCCCATCATTATATATAGCCCTAAATCTTCCGAACCTCTCGTCAATGATCGTCCCTCTCGAAAAAACCCGCATAAATCGGGCGAATCGTTGTGTATTAAGGTCCTTCCCCCTACATTCTATTTTCATATATATATATATATATATATATATATATATATATATATATATATATATATATATATATATGTTTTGAGAAAAATAGAAAAAAACATAACGTAAACCTCCGCTGGTATTTATATTTTTATTTTTTATACATATATATATATATATATATATATATATATATATATATATATATATATATATATATATATTGTAAAACTGGTAATTAGTAAAACCCTGAACAGAGTGCTCAATACTATTGCAGAGCAAATATGTGTTTTATTTTTTATTACCGTTTTATCTGTTTAGTTACATATGTTTCAGATGCTCGACTGTGTTTACGATCTAACAGCCTCGTCAGACCTTACAGATATTGTTTGTTAGTATTAGGAAGAATTGTTTTTAGGAGGAATACGGGGGAAAAAAGGGAAAGAAAAAAGGATATAGAGGGGGAAGGCGGGTAATGACAATATTTAGGTTTTGAAGGTTAAAATATTTTAGGTTGTATTTTGTGTGTGTGGGGAGCAGATTCAGGTAGGCTTTGATGGAGATGTGTGAATATAGGGAGGGGGAGGGGGAGAGAGGATGGTAAAGAGAAAAGAGAGGGGTAATGAGAGGAGGGGGAAATAGGAGTTTCAATTTTTCGGTTTTAAGATTTTGACTACTTTTTCCCTTGTTAAATAAGGTATATTAATTAGATGAGAGAGATAGAGAGGGAGAGAGATAGATGGGAGGAAAGGGAGGGAGAGGGAGAGGGACGGGGTTAGTGTGGCTGTCATTTTTGGCAGTAACAGAGTTACATTTACGGGTTTCGTTGTCGTTGTTCATTTCATAGTGGGTTGTTTTTAAACAGTTAAGAGTTAATACAGACGTTGACGCACGCATAAAAGCGTATAATATATATATATATATATATATATATATATATATATATATATATATATATATATATATATATATTAGCAGAAAGGTCCGAAGTTGTTCAGGATCAAAGTATAATTCATACTCCTATAATTTTATATGAAATATGTGAAGTCGACCAGGAGGACGCTTCACATGCAGTTACTTAGGCTAAATTATCTGTTGTTCTATATTGCACTCTAGAGAACCAACTGTTTCTTCTATAACATTATTTTATATACATTTCTTTCAAGTTAAGGGGAAAACCTATTAAGAAAGTTACGTGCGGTGTATGAACCTACAGATCAAGTCATGCAAAAATAAAACAAAAAAAAATAAAACAAAAAAAAAACACCCGTATTTTTTTTAGTCTTATAAAATTCTTTACGTTTAATGCAAAATAATTAAGAAATTTACATGCGGAGCTTGAAACTATGGACCACGTTATGCAAAAAAAACGAACAAACAAACATACACAAACAAAAAAAAACAACACGCTATCAACTTACCCACAATATAATTTTAACGGCAACATGGAAAAATGGCTTTACTGATGATAGATATTCGGTTTCGATTATCGATTATCAGTAATTATCGAAGGTAATCTAAGACAAACATTTAGGAAGATACTCACAGACTGATAAACTAAATTTCTGTAAATTTTAAAGAAAATTTGTTCAACCGTTTCGGAGTCTATAAGGACCGAACTCAAACACCTACAGACAAAGTTGCATTTATATAATTGTACATGTATAACAGAGCCAATTGAATGCCCAGGAAGCGCATGATTGAGAGAGACAACGAGAGCGAGAATGTGAGAGTCAGTGCGATAATGTAGATAATGAGAGAAAAGCGAGTTAATAGAGCACGGACACAAAGGAGAGAGAAAAGTGAGTTCAAAATAGGAAACATAAAGGACAAAGAAAAATATAACCGGTACAGCGCAACAGGTGTCATTCGACGAAATCTCTAAATATCTATCTACCTCTCTGTATAATGTTACTTATTATAACAAGTTTATATATTTGCCCGTAGATCATTCCCTCTCCAAATAATAAACAAATAATTATGAATATTGAAACATAACTGCTTGGCGTGTGAATACGAATGTGGGTTATATTTAGTTTAATCAAGTTTTATGAAAAAAGGATGGACAATCATAGACGTCTTTTGTGAAATCCTTAAAATATAAACTTTAGTTACTAAAAATTGTCACCAAATTTTACTTTTTGTGGAATATGTTAAAGGATGACGTTTTTGATTTTTGAGATGAGGATTAGTCATTTTTATTATTATTTATCGGACTACTGTTCTCATCTAACCACAGTGTGTATACCATATATGAAGGGCTTGTCTGAAAAACTTCAACGAATACGTTACCCATAATACATCAGAACAGTATTCAAAAGTGATTCAACTCTCCGGAAAAAAGCCTGTGAGAGTTAAAACCCCTGCAGGAAAAAAATCATGACTAAGAACTGTGTATATGAAATCCCATGTAAATGTGGAAAACTATACAGAAGTGAAACGTGTCGTCCGTTGAAAGTACGGTTAGAAGAACATCGAAAAACCGTAATACGTGGAGAGACTGAAAAGTCAGATATAGCTGACCATATCTGGAAGGAAAACGGAAACCATCTAACATTATGGGACGAAGTAAAAATTATAGACAGAGAGAAACGGTGGGGATTAACCCGACTGAAAGAAGCAGCACATATGCTTCGGAATAACCAACTGCTAAGTAGACCTTGTATAGAACCTAATACGATAGTGGAACCAGTAATTATAAACAATAGAAAATATATACAAGTAATAAGTTAAAACATAAATATATACAAACTAATAAGTATAGAGACGGATATACATTAACATATTATAATAATTAGCAAGAAGATCGAAGTTTATATCGACCTAAACGTTGTGAAAACTCCGAATATGTGAAAGGTTTTTTTCATGGTTGGAATAAAGCCTCTCTATATTTCATTTTAAGGTTTTTATCATGGTTGGAATAAAGCATCTCTATATTTCATTTTAAGGTTTTTATCATGGTTGGAATAAAACATCTCTATATTTCATTTTAAGGTTTTTATCATGGTTGGAATAAAGCATCTCTATATTTCATTTTAAGGTTTTTATCATGGTTGGAATAAAGCAACTCTATATTTCATTTTAAGGGAATAAAATACATGGTATACTACGAAATGTAATCCCTTGGAGAACGGAATTCATGAAAAGTGACAAAAGCCAATGCTTTAAACAAAGGATTTTATTATATATTATTCCTTAATTGGAATTCATTTTTGAGATGAGCATTATATATATATATATATATATATATATATATATATATATATATGTATATACATATATATATTAATTCATTTTTATTTCGGTCTATTATTCTTATCTTTATTAGTTGTTGTTTACATCTTTATTGGTTGTTGTTTTTCCATATTCGGGTCCGTACCGATTGCTGGGAAGGCAGTTAGGAGATTCCAAGTTCCTATCCGTCGCGATTACAACCTGAGGAAGGCCAGAGGAATAGTTGGCCGAAACGTTGTGAAAAACAGCAACCAATCAAGATGAAAACAACAACTAATAAAGATGAGAATAATAGTCCGAAATAGAAATTAATTAATATATATAATGCTCATCTAAAAAATGAATTCCAATTAGGGAATAATACATATACCAATCGGTACGGACCTGACTGGAAGATCAGATAATAAATAAACGTGGATTTATAAGATCAAAGAATCCAACCTTGATCGCCCTTCGGGGCCCGTAGCGCAGTTGATAGAGACGTTGAATCTCTACGGTTCCAGATGGGCATTGTCTGAAGATAGCGACTTCAATCCTACGCAAAGCCGGTCAGAGGTTTTCTTGGCCAAAACGTTGTAAGACGACAACAACTGGCAGTGATTGCTGAGAATGAAGTTAGGAAATTCGAAGTTCCTATCCGTCGCGATTACCACCTGATGAAGGCCGAAACGTCGCTGAACTAAACCGGTAACTCCTTTGTATTTTGTATGTATTTTACTTTTCGTATTTTTTTCACAAATCTCATCATATCTTGATTTACCAGTGGTGCCAAACCGTAGTGGTTATGAAATCTATTTTACCCGTCCTAGGACGGGTATTTTTCATTTTTTTAATGCATATAAACGACAAGAACAATAGGTAACGAGAAACTTTTTTGTTGTTCTTTTTTTGTTACCTTATAATATTTACTTTGAATCATATCATCAGCTGATGAAGTTAACGAACAGAACGTTCTTTTTTTCTATCTTTCTTTCGCTTGACATTTATTTTTCTACCGCGGAAATTATTTGTTTTTTTTTTTAAGATTCCTGCTTGCGTACTCACAGTGATGTTCGTATTTGCATCCATTGGATTTATCCGAAATATTGTTCAAATTTTAATGAAAGGTCGGCTTTGTGCATCCTGTGTTGGCTTTCCATAGAGCCATGGAGGGAACACAGTAGAGTCATCACGAGCAAGATGACATTAAACATGACATTATCTTGTCACTGAATTCGAGCAGGATTTGATATCAACGCGTTTACAAAAAGTAGTAGTATATAAAAATATATACTTGCTTTGTATTTCGCGATCAGAAACATTCGAGAAAGATTATGTATATCTATTAAAATCGTTTTTACTGTTGTGTTCGTTTAATATTATTGAGTTATATTATTTTTTATGAATTTCCTTTTTAGATAAACATGATATCGGATAAAATTCAACGGCCTTTTTGTTTTTGCTTCAGCTTTTTCAGATAACGTTGACATATTTCAAGTGTGTTTGTTTTTCTCGATTTTATCTGCATAATACTAATTGGATTTTAAATAGAAATGACTGCTCATTCAGTATGATAGAAAAAATAGAAACATGGAATCACACGTTCATATACACTGCAACTTCTCTCTCACAGGTGTGATGTTACTCGTTTCAAACTTTCTAAAAAATACTATAATGACATGTGCTCCTCAGGATCGTCTGATCTAATCTCTGTTTCTTTTCTTTTGGCTTGTTCGGCTCCTTGGTCTAGAGATCTCCATCTTTTTCTTCTTGTAATACCCAAGGATTGCAAGGTTGTGCAACTCTCTTCCTGCTAACGGTTTTCCTTCTACATACATCTTTGTTCTTTTCAAGACTAAGGTCAATAAGCATCTCATGTCTTTGCAATAATCAGCCCTCTTTATTGTTAAGCTCTTACATAAAGTTGCTCCATGCCTTGTCTCGAGCGACTTTCTACAAATAAAAAAATAAAATGACAAAATTTGTAAAGCGTTCTACTCTGATCGGGGGTACGTAGGGGGTACAAAAGCCTTATCGAGGGTTAATACCTACCCTTTTCTTATTTCTCGACTTTATGGTACATACGTACAAAAAGATTACAGCTAGGATGTTTGCTGTATAACGGGCTTGTGTACTTCTACATTGATCGGACAGAAGAGCAAATGTAAGATTATAGACTACAGCTTGATTAATTATAGACTCAATTATTTTGGCGAAATCAGGGAGGAAGTGGTTTGCTCAATCCAATGTAGAGTTTGTACGAAACCGACTAGCAAGCATGCTAAGCTTCTCAGTTCTTGAGTAAACAATTTCATGTTTGTTTGATTTGAAGGCGGAATTGTTGATTGTCCATTCTTTACTGCACTGTTGTAGAGTGTCCAAAAATCACAGGTTCTTGATTTTTGCGCTTCAATGCGTTTTCTGGTGGTTCCAGTATATTCTCTCTTAGCTGTCGCTAATTCTTTTCTTAAAATTACTTGTAGCTTCTATAAACTTTTGTCTGATTTACTGGACTTATGTCGGATAAATCTGCGATATGCATGCTGCCTTTGAGCAATGGCAGCTGCACATATAGAAGTAAACCATTGGGGAGAGTCAGGTTTGCACTAGAACTTCCGCGAAGTAATATGTTCTTCAATTGCCGCTTTGAACCATTTAGTGATCTCATTTGCGCACTGTTCTGCAGGAGGAGAAAAGACATTTCCTCATCATTAATTGTCTCTTTAGCTTTCTTCGACATTGTTTGGAACATGCCATTAATAATAACAAGCAGAACCTATGGAAATTTCACAGCGGCATTATTCATATGTAAGCCATTGCTATTGGTCATTTTGTGGACGCCCAATCGTGAATTGAGACCCGGGGATATTATTGTAATCCATCTGCGTAAACTGTAAAAGTATTTATCTAAGTAATCTGATTTGCGTAGTGTAAGAATATATCTGGTTATTACGGTTTTTCTCTAATATCTTCATAAGCGTCTATGACACATTTCCATTTTATAGACCACCGGCACCAACGGAATCACCACGATAATATGCCACCATCTTTATTCAGCACATATACTACACTTGGATCTTAGACAGAAGACGAAGAAGGAATATTTTAATTTAACATATGGTCCAAAAGCGATATAATTTTTTATGTATTTTTTCCGTTGCCTCATCGGTGATCGGGGACTCCTATTTATTAAAAAGAAGGTTAGCAGATAATAGCATGCGTCAGATTATTAAATTACCGTATCTATATACTAATTTAATATTCGAACTAGCTTATTATATTTTATTGCTCTTTTTTAATAAATATCATCTTCTGATCAAATGATTTATGATATGTAAACCGTGCCACACGTTCGGACATATGCACGCTAAAGGCACTACAGTAATAATATATAGATTTTGAAATTCTCTCTTCTCTAAATCGATTAAAACCGATAAGTTACACAATAAGACGAAGATGCAGCGGATAGAATTTGAATATACGATAATGTTTTAAAGCTAAACGAAATGAGCTACGTTGTTTTTAGTGTGCCTTTTCATAAACAGGGATCTTCAATCTGGGCTGACGAAGGAAAGCGATGAAGGAATCATATAAACTAATCACCATCACTGCCCCGTTTTTTTTAAATAATCGGTAGAAAAAAAGTTAAGAAAGGAAAACTAGAGACTAAAATCAGGCTGGAAATTAATACTTTTTACGCGATTGCAATAGAGACCGTACTACCCTTCTCAGTATAAAACAACGTAATAAAGGATGTCTATCCACTTTTACATTTCTGTCGTAATTGATGTAACGGTCAGTGACACCGTGTTAATTATAGGACAGCCAAGAGTATGTGCTTCCATTGCGTTTATGAATAAGTAACCATAAGTGAACAAAATTATTGGTCGTTGGAACAAAGTAATGTGAGAGCGGGCAAACTCCGAAGACAAAGAGAGAGAGAGAGAGAGAGAGAGAGAGAGAGAGAGAGAGAGAGAGAGAGAGAGAGAAAAGGGAGAACGTGATGAAGTGAGACGGAAAGCTGAGAATAAATGAGGGAGAATAATAAAAATAGTAAGAGATGGAGCTGTGTAGTAATGTCGTATCCAATTTGCCTGATTAGCTATTTACTTGTTAGGTATAACAGCTCGATGCTCACGTAGAGAAATGCCCAATAAGGATTCAATACCACTTGATCGTTTCTAAATTTTCAAGTGCACGTATAGCTTCCAAACATGGCGAAAACGGATACCGACTAAGCAAATCAATTATTTGTGGTTTTATTTTCGGATTGAAACTTAATACACGTTGTAGGCAAAATCAACGATCTTTAAATATCATCAACGCACAACGTTCCTATCATAAAATTCAGTAGAGACAATTAAAAATGAATTTAAATCATGTAATATTCTTATTTTTAAAAATATAGAGTTCGCCTTTATGGTCTCCAACACAAACAAATCAAATTGCTAGTGCTTAAGCTTTATATATATAGGCAAGTATTACATTTTCGCTACACTGAATATGCTAATGTTTCGGAGCAAATTGGTTTATTTAATAACCAACTGTTCCTCATCAGGTGAGAGAAACGAAGTTTATTTCTGATATTCATAGTATCTTGTCCTTAAATGAAGCTGTGGAATATATTTTTTTATTTATAAATAAAATGATATATTTATACAAAAAAATATTTCACATCTTCATTTAAGGACAAGATGCTCTGGATAGCAGATATAAATTTTATTTCTCTCACCTGAGAGTTTAGTGTAGCGAATATGAAAATGAATATACATATATTGAAGAAAGTGCTCAATATTATTGCAGAGTAAATATATAATTTTTTATTACCATTTTATCTGCTTAGGTGCACATGTTTCGGTTACCGAATCGTATCAACGGTCCAGTAACTTCAGACGTTTCATTAATAACCGTTTCTGTAAAGTTTAATAAAGTTACTGGACCATTGATATAATTCGGTAACCGAAACATGTGTAACTAAGCAGATAAAATGGTAATAATATATATATATATATATATATATTATTATTTAGGAGCAAATTGGTTTATTTAATAACCAACTGTTGTTCATCAGGTGAGAGAAACGAAGTTTTTATATGCTATTCAAAGCATATTGTTCTTAGATTAATCAGTGATATATGTATATATATATATATATATATATATATATATATATATTAATATAAAAAAAAATATTAAAACGCCAATTTATAGTAGGAGAGGTGATACCAAGTGATATTTCACACTAGTAGGTGGCGGTGTGAGGAAGGGGATGCTAAAACTTCATAATAAGAAGAAAAAAAAGAGAGATAGAAGAAAGAAAGAAAGAAAGCAAGAAGAACGGAAATGAAAAGAAAAATAGAAAAAGAGAAGAAGCCGAAAGATGTAAGGGATACGTAAGTGGTCTGTATAGTTACAGTATATTTCAGTAAGAAATTTGGGGATTCACAAGATAGGTGAAGTTTATAAGCATTTGAATTAATGTCAAGAAAAGCAAACGAGTTTAGGGGCGAGGGAATAGTACGCTATAATGAAAGATTTGCAATAATGTTTACATAGAAATAATTGTATACATGTAACCACATCTGGAGGCACCAGTCCTCATACATACGCAAATATGGGTGCATAGAAATATTACTAGAAAATTAAAAAGAAATAAGTAAGAAACTGAGACAGCTTTATGGAAAGGTAAAAAAAAAGCTATTATCTTTTTAGCATATATATATATATATATATATATATATATATACATATATATATATACATATATGTATATATATATACATATATATATACATATATATATACATATATGTATATATATATATATACATATATATATATATATATATATATATATATATGATTGGAATAGAATGTAATAAGACCAATTATGAAAAAATATAAAAAAATGAAAATATATATATAATTCAAATGATATATATATATATATATAATTCAAATGATATATATATATATATATATATATAAATATATATATATATTTATGCATATATATAGTATATATACGTATATATAATATATATTTATATATATATATATATATATATATATATATATATATATATATATACTTTTTTTTTTGTTTTTGAGATACTTTTTTGAATGAATTATACAAAGTGCATTTTCACCTAATTACGAGTTGGGAATAATTTTCTTTGCCCAATGCGGTACACACACGCACACACACACACATACACACACATACACACACACACGCATATATATATAACTACTTAATTTACTCACATAAAATTAATATACGAAAGTATAGATTTATGCGTAAACTTTAAGTATTTACTTCAAAAGTGCTCAATACGTAGGTAGAGCTAGTTAATAAGTTATAAAGGCTGAATACGTAGGTAGAGCTATATACATTTTATAACTTCAGGCTGAAGAGTCCTAGAGTGGATGAAACGCGGATTTTTCAGTGTAGCTTAATCGTCATATACATTTTATTACTTTATATATATATATACCCAGGCGGTGTACCTCAGTCCAATACCTAGGAGGTCCACCCTCCCAGGCCTTGCCACTGGGCTTTCCGGTGGGTCAAGTTTATTGCTTGCTGCCTGAGGCGCCCCGACCGGGGAATGCCGACGGGGTTACTCAGGCAATTTTTAAAATTGCAGGAGTGCCCCTCCTTTAGGGGAGCCTACTGGGTTACCACTTTTCGGCCTCGTGCCACATTTTGCTGAGTGGACAGCAAATAAATATAATCCATTTCAAATGGATAGTACCAGTCAAGGATCCGTCACTTGACACTCAGCTCAACAGGTGAGGGGCCGGAGACCGACCAGCACCTGTTGGACTGAGGTACACCGCCTGGGTAATACCTAGGAGGTCCACCCTCCCAGGCCTTGCCACCGGGCTTTCCGGTGGGGCAAGTTTATTGCTTGCTGCCTGAGGCGCCCCGACCGGGGAATGCCGACGGGGTTACTCAGGCAATTTTTAAAATTGCAGGAGTGCCCCTCCTTTAGGGGAGCCTGCTGGGTTACCACTTTCCGGCCTCGTGCCACATTTTGCTGAGTGGACAGCAAATAAATATAATCCATTTCAAATGGATAGTACCAGTCAAGGATCCGTCACTTGACACTCAGCCCAACAGGTGAGGGGCCGGAGACCGGCCCATAACCTGTTGGACTGAGGTACACCGCCTGGGTAATACCTAGGAGGTCCACCCTCCAAGGCCTTGCAACCGGGCTTTCCGGTGGGGCAAGTTTATTGCTTGCTGCCTGAGGCGCCCCGACCGGGGAATGCTGACGGGGTTACTCAGGCAATTTTTAAAATTGCAGGAGTGCCCCTCCTTTAGGGGAGCCTGCTGGGTTACCACTTTCCGGCCTTGTGCCACATTTTGCTGAGTGGACAGCAAATAAATATAATCCATTTCAAATGGATAGTACCAGTCAAGGATCCGTCACTTGACACTCAGCCCAACAGGTGAGGGGCCGGAGACCGGCCCAGCACCTGTTGGACTGAGGTACACCGCCTGGGTAATACCTAGGTCGTCCACCCTCCCAGGCCTTGCCACCGGGCTTTCCGGTGGGGCAAGTTTATTGCTTGCTGCCTGAGGCGCCCCGACCGGGGAATGCCGACGGGGTTACTCAGGCAATTTTTAAAATTGCAGGAGTGCCCCTCCTTTAGGGGAGCCTGCTGGGTTACCACTTTCCGGCCTTGTGCCACATTTTGCTGAGTGGACAGCAAATAAATATAATCCATTTCAAATGGATAGTACCAGTCAAGGATCCGTCACTTGACACTCAGCTCAACAGGTGAGGGGCCGGAGACCGGCCCAGCACCTGTTGGACTGAGGTACACCGCCTGGGTAATACCTAGGAGGTCCACCCTCCCAGGCCTTGCCACTGGGCTTTCCGGTGGGTCAAGTTTATTGCTTGCTGCCTGAGGCGCCCCGACCGGGGAATGCCGACGGGGTTACTCAGGCAATTTTTAAAATTGCAGGAGTGCCCCTCCTTTAGGGGAGCCTGCTGGGTTACCACTTTCCGGCCTTGTGCCACATTTTGCTGAGTGGACGGCAAATAAATATAATCCATTTTAAATGTGGAAATTGATGAATCACACAGGTAAGAAATTCATTTTTATAGTATGAAAAGGTTAGTAATTGCAATTAAGAATAGAAAACTGGATCAAATGTTTGAAACATGTCTTCTTCCTAAGCTTGAGGGTGGTGGTGTTTGATCAACACTGCTGGGAGCCATGATGTAATATACTGTTTTGTTTTTAAATCCCCGAAACAGTGTTTCATGGTAAACAACTGATGATCCCTTGAAAAATAAATTATTAGTATTATAGAAAAGTCGAGAGCGAGTTGATGCAGTGATTGCAGGTGATTAAATGACTTACTGACTAGATGGTTTTCTAACGAATGATAAAAAATATTTTTTTGTATAGTTTTAATGGTTAAAAATGTCCAAGATTATATATATATATATATATATATATATATATATATATATATATATATATATATATATATATAGTATTAATAATATAAAACAAGCGTTATCTCTGATCAGTGTTTAGTTTTAATGGTTAAAAATGTCCAAGATTATATATATATATATATATATATATATATATATATATATATATATATATATATATATATATAGTATTAATAATATAAAACAAGCGTTATCTCTGATCAGTGTTTATTTAAGATTTATTTTTATTAATCATTTTTCCTCCAAGGTGATGATAAAATCTATCCGAGTAATATTTCGTTAGGAGTTGTTTAAGTCCTTAGTAAATTAGCACATAGCAATTTATAAGAATAGGCTAGCATAGAAACATCAACTTATTTTAAAAGCCGAACTACGAGTTTCTTCTTTCATTAAATTTTTGTTTGTTTGTTCAGTTTATTGGCCTATCAACAGCTGCATGGTCATTTAAGGCCAAGCTTTCATTAAAAGAAATGTTTATTTACTTTTAAAAAATATAAATGAAGCTTTCGCCCCAATTTTAACTTTTTCAAATGATTACCTTTCATTAACCCTGTTTATATATATATATATATATATATATATATATATATATATATATATATATATAAATATATATATACATTTATATATGTATATATATATAAACGTATATATTTGCTATATATGCATTTATATGTATATATATATAAATATTTATATGTAACAATTTCGCAAAATCAAAACAATAACAATAAAAATAAGAGCATCATGTTGTGTATTTCATATCCGTTACAACTGTTTCGTCATTATTTCTATTTAAATGGCTGACTTGTGTGTGTTTTAAATAAACTAACAAAGAAACTGACATACATTTTGATGTATATAATCTCGTAATTAAATTATAGTTTTATATAAATCTGTGGC
Organism: Euprymna scolopes; assembly: GCF_053919585.1. Taxonomy (NCBI): domain Eukaryota; kingdom Metazoa; phylum Mollusca; class Cephalopoda; order Sepiida; family Sepiolidae; genus Euprymna; species Euprymna scolopes. The sequence goes on along the minus strand of NC_136506.1, from coordinate 10,017,685 downwards.
TTTGTACTTAGTAAATAAATCTGGGAGAAAGAAAATTTATTTATTTAAAACGCACACAAGTTAGCCATTTTAATCTTTTCTTAATAGTTTCGAAAAAAAAATAACTACTTCATGATCGCCTGAAATTCGATAGCAAATTGAAAGCATTGAAAACTGAAATAAATAATCAAATTCTACCCAATTTACACCATTAACGATTACTACACTACCAGCTTACCTTCATTACCCCTTATCCTCGAGTTGTCTTAAGCCTTGATAAGTGGTGACTGTCAAGTAAAAAAAAAGATTGGGGAATTGAGAGGTTGTCAGAATATTTTGCTCCATATTTAACCTTGATAATCGCAAAAAAGGATCCCTATGCGCAAATATTAATTAACAAAAAATACACATAACAATAATAATATTATTATTGTTGCTATGTGTATTATCTATTAGTTTTTTTTATTTTCTATAACATTTTTGATCAACTACGATTTGTATATACAAACCGAGTACATTTCAAGTAAATGATTTACCTATATATATATACAGACACTAGTGTTTCATCCTTTCGGGAATCTTCAGTGCAGGGTGTCACGATTAATAACAGCCGAACGATTTGAACCCCGCAACACGAGAATCTCTGGCTCGATTAGCGAAGACCTAATCCATTCGGCTACCATTAACCGCGTGAAATAACGTCGAATTTAAACATTTTAATTTTAAATGTTCATTTACGTCAGTCAGACAGTGATCTAATCGTTATACGATGATCTATGCATGAGAGCTAAATTGACCTATTTTAATTCAACTGAAAGTGCTCAACGATAAAACGAATTTCCTAAAGAGGCTGTCATATATATATATATATATATATATATATATATATATATATATATATATATATATATATATATATAACCAAATAATTAATAAAACACGTTAAAATACTTTTCGAAGGGTCAAAACATATGTAATTTCCAAAAAGGAAGCACACATTTGTGTGTATATATATATATATATATATATATATATATATATATATATATATATATATATGTTTAATTTGTGGATATATATGTTTATGTATACGTATATATATATATATATATATATATATTATCATGTGTATATATATTAAGAGGGAAGAGGAAGAAAATATTCATTTGAATTGCAAAATTTGGTGCAAGTAAAATCACAGAAGTCGCACTGTTTGACATTAGAATAATTTCGCAATTATTTGTCCAAAATGAGGCGAAGAAAAAATATTTTAATTATACATAATGACATAATATTAAACAGTCAATTTGTTTCCAACATCATGCCTTCGGTGGAAATTTAAGTCTGTGAATCTTCATTTCCCACTAAAATTGTGTGCTCTGGTCCTATTTTTAATTACAGAAACTTGGCATCAAAAAGATGAATCTGTAGTCGCTCCGCCATGATTATCTTTTTCATCTCATTTTCATTTTTTATTTGAGGACACACTCACTGGGCGTATATTTGAGGACACACTCACATTTTTTATTTGAGGACACACTCACTGGGCGTATATTTGAGGACACACTCACTGGGCGTATCTTACGAAAACTCAGTGTTATATTATTATTATTATTATTATTATTATTATTATTATTATTATTATTCTTATTATTGTTTTATTGACGCAACTATACAAATCGAGCATGGTCACGGTAACTCTAACTATTGTAAACTATTTCTTCTATACAATTAATTGAACGCCAGTTGCTGTTAAACTCGTGAGTAGAAGGTAAATTGGTTTAGATATTCTCATCAATTCTATTAATTGGCATCTATAGATTCAAAAGAATGCCTAGCTAATGTAAGAAACTTATTTTTTAAAAGATATTTGCATGATCGAGTGTACACACTGAACTAAACTGAACAATACAACCTTTATCTTTGACAACTAAAGACTACGACCAAATACCATCATGGCTAGTAAGAAACACATTATTGTCTAAACCTTCTCGCCCAGGGCTTTGGTAAAAGCCGGAAATTATAAATTTTATATAAGTAAATATTTCTAATTTAAAAAAAAAACAAAAAAAAAAAACGATTCTTTCGTAATCTCGTGTCATTTTATTTATTTAATCTATCACCGCTATATTTCCAAACACAATTTTTAATCTCTACGATATTTTATCTTTTAGACGTAATCCATTACACTAGTTTACTCTAATTAGTTCTTCTCTCATAAAATGTATATACATGTATATATGACATCTAATTTGCATAAGGAAAACACGCTGCTCTCCCCCATCATTATATATAGCCCCAATCCTCCGACTCTCTCGCCAATGACCATCCCTCTTGAAGAAGCCCGCATAAATCGGGCGAAATGTTGAGTATCCAGGTCCTTCCACCTCCATTTTATTTCATATCGTCGGATTTAATCCAGCTCAACAATCATATACATATATGTGTGTGTGTGTGTAGAGAGAGAAAGAAGAACGAACAAATACACACCCACACACACATATATATATATATATATATATATATATATAGAGAGAGAGAGAGAGAGAGAGAAAGGGAGAGAGACTTTTATGTCTATTCTATTAGAATTAGTGAGGGCTTAGCAATGAACACCGCGACAAATTCGAAGTCAATAATAACAGACTTTCTAAAATACTGAATACAATTTATTTGGGATTTCTATTGATTTTTTGTAATTTTTAAATTAGTTTACGAGTCTTAACAACAGAAACTTAGAAGAGAAAGACAGCGAGAGGGGAACCAAATTGTTCAATGCGAAACTTTTCACTCACACTTGTTCAGGGAGGAGTACAACTGATTAAGCTAAGATTTTTTTCCTACGTATTAAAAAGTACAGATGTTTTAAACACAACATTTGTTTTCAGATTATTTTAAAGCGTTTGGAGAAGAACAAATTCTGCAATACATGTTAAATCGAATCCTAGCACTGTTAAAATAATTCTGGGTTAACATTTTTACGGGCGATGTCTACAAATTGTTTTCTGGTGTCGATAAGGTAAACCATTCTGATTTGACATATTTTAAACTATATTATTCTAAAATTGAATTCTGTACTTTTATCAAATTAATTAATTTTCGAAACTTATTTGCATCAAATTAATTTATGCTATTTTAGCACACATCTTATTGTTCTAATCCATCTAACTAAAGCGGTAGATGTATGTATGTGCGTGTCTGTTGGAAAATATTTAACCGATAATAGCTTAAATTCACAGAAGACTGATATTAACAAGAAATAGTAACCATAGGCCAATGAAGGTTTATAACAAAAAAAGTCGTTGTCTGGATGGATGAATAACTCGTACTTACTATGCCAGCAAGTTAAATTTCAAAATGTTTATTTCAATGTGCCAACCTATTTATTACATTTGCACATGCGCAAATTCATTCATGGCTCGAAGTAGGAATTGTGGATAAAACGCTAAATTTCATTTTTATTCTAGCTGATAGACGTCATTTTTTTTAAATCTTTGGCAATTACTACTCCATATTAGGTACAATATAATAATCAATAACGAATTGGCTCTGTAATAATAAACACGAAATCTGTACGGATTAAAATGTATCGTATATAAGCGTATTTTACGACCGGTCAAAGCGCCCCTCCCCCGCTAGTTTTAAATAAAATGTTGTCGATCTTCAACAGCAACCTGTAGGAGAGGGGTCTGATGGTATTTCAGAACTACTCCATTCATACTTGATCCTCCCTATATAATAGTCACTGTTTGAAGTACCTTATTTAAACATTTCGTGTAAATCATCTGTGAGCAAGAACTCCTACCGTTGCGCCAATTTAAATGTAAAATTAGTTTTAGTTGTTGTAATCTCTCGAAGAACACTGGCAAAAATATAAATTATCTTTGTGGGAAATTTACATAATATAGGCTTAACTGTTTCTGAACGTATGAGGTAGGAACTCTCTCTTACACAAACAGACACACACTCACACACAAACACACACACACTCACACACAAACACGCACACACACTCATACACGCACGCTCACATACACACACAAAGTGACGTTTATATGATTGTAAAGATAAAAAAATAGATTATGTGAGCTAATCGTCCATGTTTGTATTTAAGATTGTTTTAGTCTCCGCTTTTTTATCACAAAATAAAGGTTGTTTTATTAAAGGAGGTAAACTTTTCATAAAATAAATAACAGAGACAAATGTTATTATCTATATATTAATACGATAGCGTGTGTTATTTTCTGTGTAACGTTTGCATCTGGGTCGTTTAATTTTTATGTACTTCCAATAATTGTACAAAGAATACTTCAAATTCTTAACTTTCGATTTGAGCTGATAGCACTTAAATCATCTATTTTTTAAATTAATAATTTTATCAAGAATTCTTCATAAGTCTTAGTTTCGGTTTCGATTATAACTGATGGCACTCCAGTAATCTAAGGTTTTTATAAATAATTTTATCAAGAATTCTTCATATATTTGGTTTCGGATTCGATTATGGTTGAGGGAACGATATATATATTTATATATATATGTGTGTGTGTGTGTGTGTGTGTGTGTGTGTGTGTGTGTATGGCTTCATACTGCTAGAACCACATGGTAAATTGCTAATTTAAAATGAACTACAAATGATTTATAGTTGCTAAATCTGTCATTAAAATAAATAGACGTGTCAATATATTCGAATAATTCTGTGATTGTTTTTTCTCTTTTTTATTTTTAAATCAAGAAAGATTATATCTACGTAGTTTAGCCACTAAAAATACATGTACCATATCATACGACTTGCTTTTTAATACTCTTCCAGACATTTTCCTATGGGCACTTTTATTGACAGTGTACATATGAAATTCGTGGTCCAGTAATCTCCTCCGGCTGCAATGCACTTGTGTTGATGCTCCTCTTGGTCAAATAATATTACACTGGTGGAGTTGTGAACTGGTGCATTCTCGCAAATATTCCGAATCTTCAGTTCCTCGCGAATAATTGTGCGTAAAGTTCCTACACTGGCATAACACTGTGCAGTTATTGTCTCCATTAGACACACGGCAGTATGGAGTTCTTTATTTGGCCAATAAACTCCTTCCACACATCTTATCAACTTGCCTTCCTTGAATTTCTTATGCTACTCGACAGCTGATACTCGAGTCATGCAGGATGTTCCAAAAGCAGTCTAAAACATCTCATACGTTTCTGTTGAATTTTTTTTTAATTTTACAACATAATTTTATTGCATATCGTTCTTCTAAAGTGCCCTCATGCCCAGATTGCATTTTTTTTCAATTCAGAAACTGTGACAATCAGGCTTTTGTAGCGTGTATTGCAATGTATACTGTAGTTGTTCAGTTGAACCCGAAATCATAAAAACTGGTCAGTCATATCATAATATGTATAGCAATAGCATATTGAATTTCCAAGAGTCTACGCCAATTTTAAATGTCTGTACAAAAAAAAAAAAAAAGACTGGAACCTCATTGAAGGCCCCTCGTGTTATTTAGGGAAAATGAATCCCTTTCTCATCACATAAAAAATGTGAAGAGCTATATAAATTAAATAACCTAATAAGAAATCTCCTTATTTAAAAAAAAAATCACATAAAGAAACTAAAATTGTAAATAAAAAAAATTCCAACTGAAAAACATGCACTTATACGGTATCACCAGCATTGGCCGTTATCACCAACATCGTCGTGAAAAGGTCAAAGAAGATGGAAAGGCCGAGAAGAGAGCGCATGGACCAAAACGCCATTGAACAAGTGCAACATTACTAGAACATTATTCGCACATAAATGCCACAGACTAAAGGCAGCTGCTGCTCGATAAATCCAACTTTCAAAGCTTATAAAGAAACAGTACTGTTCTAGTGATTCCTGATAAATAATGCGTAAAATCTTATAAAATAATAATAAATACCAGATGATTACACAAGCCTCGCTGATATCACATAAAATAGATATTTAAGGTCAAGGAGGATAAAACATCGAGGAAGAAGAGAATTGACCGAACCTGCACTGGAAATTGTGGACAACGTCGAGACTTTACAGAGGTGTTTTGCCATGCAAATCTCACTAAATACTAATGGCCGCTCCAGCAAGAACCAATAGTAAACATCTGCTGCGCTAACACGAAATCATTTGCGACGGTTACAAAACTGAGGGAGAGCACTGGAAATTTGGGGAAGCTTTCTTTCAGTAAAACTACATGACACCCCTCACGTTATTATCAGTAAGGAATCGCTGAAGTGAGTACAAAAAATGTAAAAAAAAAATAAAAATGAATAAATAAATATAAAATTAAAAATAAACAAATAAATAAATATTAATAATAATATTAATAATAATATTAATAATAATAATAATAATTGTAATAATAATGATAATAATGATAATAATAATAATAATAATAATAATAATAATAATAATAATAATAATAAAAACAAAACAGAAAACAGAGAGACAAACGACAAAACGAGAAAAGAGCAGTGGTAAGAGAAACAACTCCACGGAAGATTCATAAGAATGAAAAAAGATGATAATAACGAAAACACCTGGACATGGATGCGAAATGAACATATCAACCGAGAAACTGAATCTCTAATAACTGAAGCACAAGATAACTCGATAAGAACCAACCATATCAAAGCAAGAATCGATAAACACAAGAAAACAGCAAATGCAAACTCTGTAGACAAAGAGACGAAACGATAAACCATATAGTAAGCGAATGAAGCAAGCTTGCCCAAAAGGAATACAAAAACAGGCATGACCAAGTGGGGAGGGTGGTAAACTGGAAATTGTGCAAACAACTGCATTTTGAGCGGACAGACAAATGGTACAAGCATAAACCTGCAACAGCGCTCGAAAACGAGAACCACAAAACCCTATGGGACATGGACATACAGACGGACAAACCCATCCAAGCAAGAAGACCAGATGTCGTAATAATTAACAAGAAAGAAACATCCTGTCAAATCGTGGACTTTGCAGTCCCAGCTGATCACAGGGTGAGTATGAAAGAAAAGGTGAAACAAAGCAAATACTCAGAGCTAGCCAGAGAGTTAAAAGGTATTTAGATGATGAAGAAAGTCTAAATAGTACCGAGAATAGTAGGAGCACTAGGAACAATCCCGAAAAACTTCGAAAAAAGAATGTCAGAAATTAGAATCAGAGGAATAACTGCAAAAGTACAACGACTAACGATAATGAAAACGACTGAAATATTAAGGAAAACCCTTAAATGCGGAGAATAATACAAGACAATATAACGAATAAGCGTTACAGGGAATGAAGAACACCGAAACTGCATATTTACAAGTTCTACACCCCCCCCCCCATCATGCATTCCCCCCATTGTTTCATCACCAATACCCCCCCCCCCAAAAAAAAAGATACCAAAGGGCGAGAAGGGTCAATAAGGACTGGAAGACCGAGGAGCGAGCGCTAACCAGACCTCGGCTGGACAAGCGTAAAGAAAATGGGACCTTGGGGAGGCTGAGTGCCACTCAAATTCCAGTATAAACCAATGGCCACTACCAGCGAGAAATCAATGGTAAGAGGCTGTTGCGATTATGCAAATTCATTTGCAAATGCTATCGAAGGAGGTGGAGAGGGCTGGACGTTTTGGGAGACGTGTTGTCACTCAGCTTCCAGAGAACACCACAGGTTTCCAATCAGATCGTTTGTTGACTAGTGTGAAAGATCTATGTGAGCCGCCAATAATAATAATAATAATAATAGTAATAACAATAACAATAATAATAATAATAATAATAATAATGATAATAATACTAATAATAAAAATAATAATAATAATAATAATAATAGAAGAAGAAGAAGAAGAAGAAATAAATAGACTTACAAATTTAAAATATGTAAAAATACTATTTTAAAAGATACGTTAGCGTTTATAATTTTCGAATTAAATAAAATTGGAATACTTAATGAAAGCCAGTACTATTTTCAAACTTTAGGAGCTGAGTATGGAGGAAATCCATCGTTGTTATTTATTTATTTATTTATTATTTTTAATTTAATACGCAAAGATTTACATGTTTTATTCCCCGTTCCATTTTAAGTTAGTATCGTTTTAAAGACAGGTTTTGTGTCGCTGGAAATTTTATAAGTTCACCTTTGCTGACATTCGCCAAATAAAAGTAATACATTTTACTGGCAAGTCTTTGTTAGAACAGACATGGCGGGCGGAAGATAAAAGATTTATGTGTAATTATGATACGACATGATTCGTAATGTTCAAGCACTCATCAAACTTGCAAATAAAGAGTAAATTAATCAACTTCCTAACAAGATCAACGCATTTTTAATGCGATTAGCGCAACGTTAATTATACGACTATAATTCTTTGATTAGTCCATGTCAAGATGGCTGCCCTTTTCAGAAAAAAATATCTGGTTTCATGTGTTCAAATTATCTTGGGCGAATAAAGAATGTATGGTCGTTTTTTTTTTATGTTTACTGTGAATTTAAATATATTTTATTTTGACAGGTTAAGTATCCGTTTCAATAAGATTTGCTATTTAACTTTTATATTTTTATATGGTTTCTTTTACGGTATATTAATAAACCTCAAGTCATTTAATACTGAATTTCGTCTTCTTGTTAAAAGCTTTCATAGTTCACCTTCTTAATATCTCCAGATATTTAATAGCATTTTAATGTTTGTAGATTGTCTGTATAATGTGTTCCAGGCAATCAATTTTAAATATTAAATTTATTCATAGACTTCGATAATTAGGTGTCGGAATTATTTAGATGAGGATTAATTAACTGTACTATTTGGATTTTATAAAACTAAATTCTCATTTTGGATAAAATTCGATCAACATTTCGGTCTATTTAATCTCAAAGTTTCTTCATGGGTATCTTGTCTGTCTTGTGTATCCTTACAAAATTTCGAAAGGGTATCTTTATTCAACGAGTGTAGAATGCTCCCATTTCGTCAGCTATTATTGTTAAAGTCTTGAGTATTCTATTCTCAGTCTCGTCTATATAAGTGATTGAACCTTAAATTCTTTAACGACCTTCATTGAGAACCGTTTGCTCCTAGCACTTATAGCCTGGTGCATGTACTGAAGAAGGTGAAAAATTAAATCATCGGAAAATTTGTTTGGATGATTCACAAAATAAAAACGCTATTCTTATTATTTGGATTGATCAGAGTACTTTACTCAACTTGAGTCTCATTTTCACAAATTTCGGTCGATGCAACCTCCGACCTTCTTCAAGTGTATCTTGTCGAACTAAATTTTTTTCTGTCGCACTCAGGAATTTAGACGGAATTTCGAAGGGAACTCTTTATTTACTTCACGGGAGTAGTATGCTCTCGTTCCCTCAGTTACATATGACCTCTACCACGAAATGGCTGAGAGTACGAGAGCTTGCTACCTCCGTTAAGGTAAATAAAGATTTTCTGTTTTGAATTCCGTCATAATTCTCGAGTTCGACAAAAAGATTCCGAGTTTAACGTAAGAGTCCTAAGGAAGGTCGGAGATTACATCGACCGAAACGTTGTGAAAATGACATTCAAGATGAGAAATGTAGTATGATAAATCAGAATACAAATAACCAATCCTCATCTACAAAAAATCAGCAATAAGAACGTTAGTCCTAATAATGAAAATTACTTCGATAATACTTATATATTTATGAAAATTCTTACGTTTCATAAAATACACAGTTTTTAGAAATGATTTAATGCATTTGGTTCTGAATACTGTCTCATATTCGATCTTCTCTTGGATATTTTGTTTTATAGCATGCCGACTGTTGAATCTGTGTATTATAACAAAAGAGCCTACCCGTTTCTTAATGTTCATGTATGTAAACATAGGAAACTCTCATCCAAACACAGCTAAAGTACTCGCCTGTAAAATACGATAACATTAATTTTTACCTACAGACATAATGACCATACATATATGACTTTATCCTCTTACTACATTATATTAAATTCTTACTAGCGTTAGTGGGATTTGAAGAAAGCTGAGTATAGTGCGATATTTCGAGAATAATTCCCGTCCGTACTACTTGTGTTCAACTTAAATTTAAACTTTACATATGTAGGCAGATATATATATATATATATATATATATATATATATATATATGTGTGTGTGTGTGTGTGTGTGTGTGTATGTGTGTGTGTGCGCGCACACGTACACAGAGCTGCAGAAAACAGGAGGAAGTAGTGAAAGGAGATATCTACTGCTAACACAGCCATCTGAGAACTCACAAATGATCAGCCACGATCGAACCGACGGGAGAACCATCATACTGGTTACGAGTGATTGCTGATGATTATATATATATATATATATATATATATATATATATATATATATAAAATGAACGCGTCTGTGTATCTATCTGTCTGTGTATCTATCTGTCTGTGTGTCTGTGTACATTTTCTTACGCAATAACTCTGTCAATTTTTAGTCTACAGACTCGAAATTTGATATACAGGTTACTGAGATTTGGGAAAATCGATGTGATCGGTTTTGAGCCAGAAATTTGGCGATTAAGGAGTCAAAGTTCAACAATTTGATCTTTGAGAACTCTGCCAAACCCCTCCAACAATGTTGCATCCACGCACTTGAAATTTTAGATATAGGTTCCTTGGACATTGATCTAACTTAATAACTTTATTTGAGGCCAAAACAATAAATTTTAAGGGGTCATAATAGGGGTCAAAGTTTTTAAAAAATTGACCTTTGCGGTCTCTTCCAAATAACTCAGACGATTTCTGGTCTAAATATTTGAAATTTTACATAAAGGGTATTCAGAGATAGGGCAAGATTTTTCATCAGTTTGGGTCGAAATTTTTAGTTACCAATGTATAAATGTATGTATGTATATCTGTTTGCATGTCTGCCTTAAACTTTCAATAGATTGACGGATTTTACCAAGGTCAGTATCGTTTTAAAGTTCGATCGTTCATACGACAAATATCGAAAAATTGGCTAAAAACATTAATATCTTCCCCTTCAACTAGGCACTTTTCTACAGGAGGGAGTCACTTTTTTCGTCGATATTTTTAAAAGTTATCCTCTCCTTTAGATTATGTAGCCTTAATTTTAAAAAAATGTCGCTTCCGGTTTGGCGGTGGTCGTAACAGCATAAACGTTAGATTTTACCCCGTTCTTTTCCTCCTTTGCGGTACGGGTTCGGGCCTGCCTTCCTACTACCACTTTTTTTTTTTTTGCTCAACATACACATCCAAACGCCGGGCACCGCCGGGCGCCCATGCTAGTTTATATATATATATATATATATATATATATATATATATATATATATATTCTATTAATAAAAACTGAGTCTGTGTAGCTTAACCAAAATAATAGCTCTTAATTTCTTTTAGTTTGTGTCCGCACGTTACACATCTGCATCGCGCTGCATTCTATAGATTGCCTTTATTTAAAAAAATGCTTCAACCAAACTACATTAACCAGTTTACAAATTTTAATTATCCAGACGAAGGCTATTAAATAAAACTATTGGTTCAGTTCTCATTGTAAGAGGCGGTGGTGTTGTAGTCGAAACTGACGTGAACAAACAACGTGGGTGTTACTTTGAAAACGGCCATTTTGTAGACAACCTTCTGGCAAGTTCGTATTCTGTCAGCTTTACAGAGTCGTGCAAACAGCTGATGATTGTAACCTTTCCGAGATTAGTCTAAAAAGAAAATTCGTAAAATGGTTACAGCCACGCGGAATACATTTCGGTCTTTTTACTTCTAAGCGTCATATGACGTCGACCTCTACACACATTCCGAGGAACTCCGGGTGTCCCTACTAGCATTCAACAGGTGTCATCAACTATTTGTATTATCATGTATTAAAACGTCTAAGTCTTCGCTCAGATCCCCCATACACCCACCGGAAATAAGTAACACGAGAGTCAATAATTGGGATTGAAAAGTCAACGCTCCAGATAAGGACAACTCTCCTTCAAAAATGCTTGATCAACCTAGTCGATACAGACATTTTAAAACTTTCCCTGTATTTGTACAGATTGTTGTGGATTTATACAAGAAACAATGACGAATTCGCAAACATATTACCGTCTTTAGAGTTAAAATCAGAAGCACACTATAAATTGCTTTCTGTCGAATATAATGTCGAATAAACAACTTCTAACCGCCTCTATGTGCTGTTCGACATTTGCTTATAACATTGAGCACGGGAAAACAATTATGTTACGAAGATAAAGCGTGTTTAGTAAGTGACCGCGTTTCTAAACTGTATATAATCGGCTCAAAATAGGTGTCAGGAGCAAAGATTACAAATTCAACGTTTGGCATCATCCATCTTGTCATCCTAAACGATTACCCAAAGCCCTGACAACTGCAAGCTAAAATAAACGGTTTCAAAAATACAAGCACATTACGGATAGGATACTTGGGCGTTAACTGATTTTATAGCTCGTGATTTTTGAATCAGGGGATTAACTTACTCTGTTTCAAATAGACAAATGTGCTTTCAATCATGGCGAAAATTATTTGCGTTTCTTCTATATATATTTTAATATAATTGTATTAAAATCGATATTATTTTCTGCAATCAGTCAAACACATGCTCACAAACAAATACACACACAATACACACGCACCCGCACACACACTCATCTATCTATCTATCTATCTATCTATCTCTCTCTCTCTCTCTCTCTCTCTCTCTATATATATATATATATATATATATATATATATATATGTAGGTAGGTAGGTGTGTGTCTTTGGGAAAATATGTATTTATTAATAATTAGCAGGTCATTGTATTTTTTCTGTTTTTTTTTCTGGTTTTAAGATACGCCGAAATATAATTTTTTAAATCATGCACATTTATTAATACTATTGTAGAAACAACACTTTATTAGTTTTTATATGTTGTCCAATATATAATAGTATCCTCCTTGGATGTAGTCTGGTCAATACTCAAGGAGAAATATTTACGGCACTGATTCGTAGCCGAATGGCGCCGACTGTCAATGTAACGGTTGTAGGTTCAATCCATGGCTGGGGAAAGGTGTTTGTCTAGCCGCACTGATGAGTTGTGATACAACGAAACAGTAATCTATGTGGATGACAATATATATATATATATATATATATATATATATATATATATATACCTTGTTTCCTGATGAACCGCTCCCTTAAGTAATAACACTTTATCAAATCTCCAATACTAACGATTGATACAACACTACCCCAATGATTTCTGTACATACACTAACCCTTATCCCCGAGCGGTTTCTTAACCTTGAAAAGTGGTGAACCCCATTTAAAAAAAAGTGCCTTGCTTCTAATTTTCGTATGATGCGAGTTGTAAAAATAATCATCTTATAACTATCTAGAATAACCCATTTTCTACGTACAAGAATTCTACTAGTTAAATATATAAAATAGATGCGATGAAGTACACTTCTGTCATCTCATATTCTTTATCATAAGAACTCGTACTTGATCAGTTTGAAAGATATAACATTTGAGCAGTATTTATATAGTCATACGATAGCAAAACAACAACGATACTAAACAGTATTTTTTCACTTGTGTTCGAAATAACCTTAGATGTATTGATAAATTTACTGAAATAAGAACTTATGAATTTCATTTTTCAGAAGAAAAAATGACACTATAAGCATTATAAAGTATTCGCCTTTATTCTAGATTATATCTAAGATTTTAATAACATTTCCAAAATAAACACACACACATGTCTCGTTACTTTGTTTTGTAGATTCACATGATTATAAATAAAATATTTGTTAAGAACTCAATATAAATATATAATATATAGATTCACATGATTATAAATAAAAATGTTTGTTAAGAATTTAATATAAAGTTCTGCACGATGAAAAATATCAATAATTTACCAGAAAAATCAACAAAAAATGATAACTGTTTTCAGGTCACTTAGTGCACGGTTAAAGAGGGATAATTATTAGATGCATTAACTTTGGAATTGCGATAATTACGACAAACACATATTGTTATCTTTTAATGATCGGCCTGAGTGTTTATATGTTGTCACTTTTGTAACAGTCATTTCTTCTCGTCGTCAATGTTTCGTCTTGTAAATATATAAAAATAAGTTTCTTTTTTTTTCATGCAGAAATTAACACAGGGATACATTCGCTGAGAGTTTTCAAAAAGAGGTTTATTTGAAACTAATTAAGTCAGGAGATGAATATCGACTAATGTTTAATCAAATTAACATCTAAACGTGCTTGAAATAATTGACGCACATATTCATGTTAGTAATTAGATTACATAATGTTCTATATTATTGTTGTTGTCTCATTTTAACGGCTTCCAGGGAAATAATCACCTGAAAAATATTTGTATTTTTTCGTGTAAAAAGAAACGTCACGTCATTCATAATCATATCATTGTCTTGTCTACGGTTTGATGTGCTAATTGCCATGCCTCATCTTTAAGTCAAACGTCTCTAGCAACAATGTTTTGCATGTCGGGGATATCATAATATGCAGCAAGTATGTCAATTATTAAAATCACACTAGCATACTAAATCCCCATTGACTTCGGTTCCCTACTATATAAAAAAATGTTGAAAATAATACAATATTATATTAGAGTAATAAGGTATCAGTGCAGTTTTTGTTTATTGACTCTCGGAATGGAATATAGTCCAAATACCGGGTGAGTCACGAGAAACATATATTTTTGATTCAGCGTTTTTAACATATGAGTCATAAGAAAACACAGTGTAGCATGAGACAATGAACTGGAAAAAATCAATTCAAAATCCATAACTAAAACAAAATTTAAAGTAAAAGATAAACTAATAGCAACAAACAAAACTGCATCTTAAGCAGGTTTAAATATTACCTTTATTACTCCCTATCCTTTACTCAATGAGAGCAAGGAGCCTTTTAAAAGCATCCGTTACCTGTGACTCACACTGTGTAAATATCGGAAAAAATCCACTGTGTCTCTAAATAAAGATGATGTCACAACTCTTTCGTCTACTTCATAAAATGTTACGGCCATTCTCATAATGATATTGATTATACGTTCGAATTAAAATTATATTATTATGATTTTTACCTGTATTACTTTCGTCTTATAATCCCTAAGTACTTGTGACGTCGTGTATAAAGTACTTGATTAAATGCAGTTACAAGTTACACCCATCAGTTCCAATGGGTGTTGAAAGTTCAATCCAAAAGGCGGCTGGCGCTAAAAATACAAGTGTGAATAACTTAGGACTTCAAGCCAGTTACGGCTGATGAAAATGAACATGCTACTCCCGTAGATTAAAAAAACACGTTCTTTTCACAATTCTGTGCAGATTATCGAGTCCGACATAGTGATTCCCAAGTTCGACATAACGCATTTGAAACAGTCCAGAGTTTACATCAGAATAACATTTAAAATTAAAACAGATGTCCTAGTCATTTAAATAATAAGAGTGTAGAAAATGATATTTGTACATTCCAATGTTTTCTTTGTTCTTTTTATATAAATAATTGGTCAAATATATGAAGGAAATGAGAAAGTTTTGTGAAATATTAGGTTCTATTAAGGTACATGAAATTATTTTGAAATTACCAATAATAACATTTTAAGAAAATATTTCCTTTTCTTACAGGAAAAAAAGGTTAAACGAGTATGGATTGAATGTTTTATTTTCTGCATTTTCAAATTAATCTTTAAAGATTTACGGTATTTAATGTGTTTTGTAATATAAATGAATTTCATTTGAATTCATTTTTAAGAATTGCTTTATGTCTTAAAATTATCCTACCTTAATTCTTTAGCAATTTTATGTTCTTGCATTGTAAGCCACACATTTTTAATACGATGTGTATAAAATAATTCACAAACCATATAGTAAATGATATTGAAAGTGTCTTACCTTAATAAATTTTTAAAAAATCCCCTTGTAAATCCAAATGATTATTTTCAGACTTATCCTGTAAAAGTACAAAGAAAAACTGAATTTAGTCATGCACAAACACAATATATATGAGTTTTACATTAAATATTATAAATGATTTCCATCTACATAGATTAGGTCTTAATATCTTCTAATAATTTTTTTTATTTCTTTCAAAAGCTAATGGATTAATTTTATGTAATGTACATTCTGTTGCACTTAAAATCATTGAAAATGTTATATCTATATCATTAATTGTTAGATGAAAGATAATGTTTTTAAATTGCAACAAAATGTACATTACATAAAATAAATCGAAGATAATTTTTTGATTCAATTAAAATTAAATTTGTATGCCTTACTGTGTAAAATTTATAAAAGTGCACTTTGAAGATAAACAAATTTCAAATTGAATCTTGTACCTTTATTTTAAAAGCCTATAGTAAAAACAATTTTAACAACTTTCATGTCTTCAATGAAATGATTTTCTAACTTGCATCTTATCTTTTTAAGATTATATCTTAAAACTCTCCTTCTCCCTATTTCAGTTTGTATTTCTCCTCACATCACAACTCATTTTGCAACCCCTCTTTGTATTATTACAGGTCTAAATATTCTCTCTGTTTAAGTTTGTATTTCTCCCTACACCATAACTCCTTTTTGCAACCCCTGCTTTGTATTATTACGGGTCTGAATATTCTCTCTGTTTCAGTTTGTGTTTTTCCTCACGCCACAATTCATTTTTGCAACATCCTCTTTGTAATACAGGTCTGAATAATGAGACAATCTAAAAAATTTTAACAAAAACTTTAAAATAACTTTTTTAGATAATTTTTTTAAAACCTCTTTCGGAATAGAAAGTCTTTAAAATTTAATAAGGAACATATTTCATATAGATTTCATTAACAAATATTCAGTACAGAACGAGAAAAATAGAGATGAACATTTACAAAGGATTATATAACTGGTTACGGTCAATAGTAGTCTTCGCCAGCGAAAATCTTTTGTTTTTAAACTATTGTTATTATTATTATTATTATTTAAAATATTTGTGTCCTGCTCTTTCGCGCGAAGACTAATTTTTGTAAATAATTTTTATGTGAACCTAAAATATATGTGGCAAAAATAACTAATCGAATTAAACTTGTCAATAAATTCATTTTATTGCTTATTTTAATAATACTGCAACAGGCAAACCTAGTAGTTTGTTCGTGTCGATGTTGCTTTAATAGCAGATCCTCAGCAGCAGCAACAGCAGCAGCAAATAATCATATATTATTCAGTCGCACAATTTAAATAAAGTGCATTGTGTACGACAAAAATCCGTCAATTAAATAATAGATTCGGTCTCTGCTGAAACAAGAATCTTTACACGTCATTTCAATAAGAAAAAAACAACAGAAACAGTCAGTCGTACATTGATTGGACAACATTTTGGCCGTACATTTGTAGAAAAATCACATCTAACATTATTTCAAGCTTTAATTGTTAGTACCGTGTTAAAAAAATAAAGAGGTTATCGACAGAAAGTATTTGATATTAGGAGAAACGACAAGGATATTATTTTGCAAGGGGGTTCGCAATAGCGCTATTGTAAAAAAAAAATTGTGCGTGATTACCTTCTTTGAGAAGGTTTAATGACCTAGCTAAATGTGTCAGTTTCCCAATTGGCATTTAAATTCATACACAAGGCACTTTCATATCCCAAACCCGAACTATTAGTCGTGACAACGACCAAAAAGCACTCGAATTAAACGTTATTACGGCTTATATATCGGCTAACATGCATATACTACATATTTATCAAATATATACTATACTATATTCAGCCACTCTAATAATTTGTAGACAACGAAACACGTGTCAGTGGATAATTATATTTTAAAAACAATATATATATATATATATATATATAATGTGTGTGTATATATATATATATATATATATATATATATATTGACTCTCCCGCCAATTTAGACGTGCAAGATTCCGCTACAACTAAGTTAGTCAGAAATTCATAGAGACGATTTGTTTATAGTGGTGAAGGCTTTGTCTAGGACCCACCACACTTAATGGTATTATTGCTAATCTTTGTCAGTAGAGATGATTGCCACAAGACAGAGCATACAGTAGGCTCATACATCAACATTTCTTCATGTTTTATATATATATATATATATATATATATATATATATATATATCAATAGGGCGATGAATTATATGCATTATGTCATAAACTCTTTATTATTGCATTAATTTGCATCCAAATTTGTCAAAAAAATATGAACACATCTTTTCGTTCATCACCTTGTCTACGTAAGCCCACAAAACACACTCTCACCCTGGAAATAATTGATGTATGCGGAAAACGTGAAGTTAAGAACATGATCACCACGGATTTATGACAACGTATCCTTTACGCTAAACAAGTATGTCTTAAGTAGATCATCGTTTTCGGCAACTAATTTCACGCGCAATTGCAACACGGGGCTATCATCAATCATTCAAAACATTAGTACATTTTACAACACGACTTACTTCTATGACTTATCTTTAATAAATTGTATTGCTAGAAATGAGAAAGGATATGAGAAGACGATAGCAATGCAAGAAACTGGGTGTTGAAGTGTTGTCAGTAAATATGGACTTATAATTTGAAATAACAGAGATGGTGAAAGTATTTAATATTTCGGGAAAATAACTTTTTTCAAAAGTAAACAATCAAAATAAGGTTATAAAACATGGGAAGTATCATAAAAACTGAAACTGGACTTGGATTAGTGGAGCTGTCAAGCATAGACAAGAACTTATTTTTGTCGCATAATTAATGCTTTGTTCTTATCATAGTGTCATTTACATGTACGGACGCACAATGTGTTGCTGTTTATTATTATTATTATTATTATTATTATTATTATTATTATTATTATTATTATTATTCTTGTTGGCTCAGAAAGAGCTTTCATACAGGTCATCAGAAATCTCTCCCTGACAATAACCTGTGGTGTTCCCTGGAAGCTGTGTGACACAAAGCCTCTACAGGTTTCCAGTTCTCGCCACCTCTTTCAGTGAAATTTGCAAATAAATTTGCGTTTTCGCAAGAGCCGCTTACCATTGATTTCTCGCTGGCAGAGACCATTGCTATCTACTTGAATTTGAGTGGCAATAAGCCTCCCCTATGATCCCAGTTCTCTTTGCGCTGGCCCGAAGGTCTGGTCATTATTCTCTCCTCACTCTTTCCATCTTCCTTGGCCCTTCCCGGCTATTTGGTATCACTCTTTTGGAGCGGCGATGCGAGAGGATAATGGATGGAGTAGCGAACTTAGAGATATGCAGCGCTGATGTTATTGGTTCCGTGTAACGATTCTTTATGTTTTGTCTCTGTAGGCGTTTGTCTGGCTTGCCCATGTGGCTCATGTATTTTAGTCTCCGCATTCAATGATTTTCCTTAATTTTTAAGCTGTTTTGATTGCTATAATTCGTTATATTTTTCCAGTACTTCTTGTGATTCCAATTTCTGCCATCCTTTTTTACAAGGTTTTCGGAATTGTCTCTAGTACTCCCACTATTATAGGTTTTATTTTGATTTTCTTCATCATCCATATCCTTTTCTCTTCTCTAGCTTGCTCTGTGTATCGTCTTCGTTTTTTCTTTTCTTTGATATTCACCCTGTGGACAGCTGGAACAGCAAAGTCTACAATTTAACAGGACTTTTCTTTCTCCTTAATTATTACAACATCCGGTCTTCTTGCCTTAGTGGATTTATTATTATTATTATTATTATTATTATTATTATTATTATTATTATTATTATTATTATTATTATTAATAATAATAATAATAATACTAATAATAATAATAATTATTGTTGTTGTTAATAATAATAATAATAATAATAATAATAATAATAATAATAATAATAATAATAATAATAATAATCAGTCTCAGCTGTATAAAGAATTAAATGGTAGTAAAAAGGCGGGAAATAACAACACTCCAAATGCAAAAGATGCAAGGAAGTTCTGGAGTGGGATTGGGTCTGTCTAAGGGCGATATAATGAGAAGGCTAGCTGGTTGGAACAGGTCAGAGAAGGGCTATCAGAAATACAGCAGACGAAGAACGTTGATATAACCATCGATGACGTGAAGGCTGGCATACGAAACATGACAAACTGGAAGGCACCTGGTTCAGATGGAGTGATGGGTATCTGATTTAAACAGATTCCATGACATTATCGACCTATAGCTGCTGCTCTGCAAAGGGTTGTAGAGTCAGGAGATGTCACTGATTGGCTTATGAAAGGAGGAACAACACTGATTAGGAAAGATCCTGAAAAACGAGCAGATGCCAATAATTATAGACCAATTACATGTCTGCCATTTATGTGGAAACTGTTGACTGGGATATTTGCGGAGAAAATTTATGAACATCTAGAGAGTAATGGTGGTTTTCCTGGCGAACAAAAGGGGTGCCGGAAAGGCTCGAGAGGTACTAAAGAGCAACTAGTAATTGATAAAGCAATAATGCATGCGAAGAAGAAGAAGAGGAATCTGAGCGTAGCATGGATCGATTACAGAAAGGCTTATGACATGGTTCCTCATTCATGGATACGTAAAACACTATTGATGATGAAGGTTGCTCAGAATGTGATAGGGCTTTTGGAGACAATTATGGCTCAATGGAAAATGGTGCTGACAGCAAACAGATAGGAGATGGGGCAGGGTTGCATTAAACGTGGGATATTTCAAGGAGATTCGTTATCGCCACTTCTTTTTGTAATGATAATGATGCCACTGAGCATCCTCTAGAAGAGAGAAAAACTGGGGTATTACTTTGGATATACTTACAGACGCCTCAATCATCTACTGTATATGGATGGTTTGAAAATAGTCGGTAGAAATAAAAAGGAAATGGAGAGACTGGTAGAACTTGTGCGGACATACTCAGAAGGAATTGGGATAGAGTTTGGGATTAGTAAATGTGCGGTGCTGGTGATGAAAAGAGGAGTAAAGGTTTATTCGAATAGAATAGTGCTCCCAAATGGGGAAATCATGAAAGAAATAGAAGATACAGGATATAAGTATTTAGGAGTGCTAGAGGGTGTAGGCATCATGAACAGAGAAATGAAGGAAAAAGACAGGAAGGAGTATCTTAGAAGAATGAAACGAATTACAAAATCGAAACTGTATGGAGGAAACCTAATGAAAGCAGTAAATGCATGGATAGTCAGTGTTTTGAGATACAGTGCGGGAATTTTAGAATGGTCTGACAAGGATTTGCATGTCATGGATATCAAAACAAGACAAGTCTTAGCAATGTTTGGTATATTTTACATTCGAAGTAGCGTAGCAAGGCTGTATTAAAAGAGGAAATATAGTGGACGAGGATTGAAAATTGTAAAAGATTGTGTTAGAACCGAGGAGATGTCGTTGAAGGAGCATGTGGTTAGAAGTGAGGAGTGGATGCTTAAGGTTGTGGCCAATTAAGTGGAGGTATGTGAGACCAAGGCTGATTATGTGAAACGTATGGATAGAGAAAGGGCAAAGGAACTGGCTAGGACGAAAATGCATGGAAGTTTCTTCCAGGATATAGCAGAAGTGGCTGATGAAAGATCATGGCAATGGCTTAGAGCTGGATATCTGTCTTAGAGTACTGAAACTTTTGTTTGTGCAGCACAAGAGCAGACATTAGGAACACGATTGTTCAGAAAGTGGTTCTAGGAGAGGAAGTTGCTGCAGAATGCCGGATTTGTGGTAAGACCCCAGAGTCAATTGCGCACCTTGCAGCGCAGGGTGTAGTGGGCTGGCCCAGAGAGAGAGAGAGAGAGAGAGAGAGAGAGAGAGAGAGAGAGAGAGTACCACAAAAAACACGATCGCATGGGACTCCGGATATATTGGGAGGTGTGTAAGAGGGTTGGCGTGAAGTGTGCTGGAAAATGGTTTGAGGAGGTGCCTAATAAAGTGAGAACAAGTGAAGATGGCAAAGTAGAGGTAGGGTGGGACAAAAGTGTCATAACGACCAAGCAATTGGAACATAATCGTCCGGATTTAGTCGTCATTGACACGGTTTCAAAAAACTGGCAGATTGTAGACTTCTCAGTACCCTGTCGTAGTTGGTACACTAGGAGTGGTATCAAATCGTCTGGAAGGACAATTGAAAAAAACTACAAATCCCCGATGTTTTAGGCGGCCTGCAAACCTCTGCAATTATAGGTACCGCCAATATCCTTAGAAAAACCCTTGATCTTTGAAGCTCCTGGTTTGTAGCCGGGATAATGGGAATCCTCTGGAAATGAATCCCATCCCTTTTCAGAGAGACGTTCATAAACGAAATCAGAATTATTATTATTTTTATTATTATTATTATTATTATTATTATTATTATTATTATTATTATTATTTCATTCACTGTTATCTTCTTAATTTTATTATTGGGATTGTCTGGTAACTACGTGAAGCAATGGCTAATTAGTAGCGGCGTTACCATGGCAACGCCGCTATATAATTTATATCCTTTACTTAAATAAAGTGTTCTTATTGATATTATATATTATATATTATTATTTTATTATATTTATATTTATATAAGCTGATTATTTATTATGTTTGATAGAGAAAAGCGCTGATATATATCAGAAGCTCTGAATATATGAAAAATAATGTTCTAATGTTTCACATAAAGGACCCTACATTAGAAGTGAATAAGTTAGCTAGTGTGCATGATATCCCAGCTTAGAATGAAAGTCAGATGGCATGAAATCGTAGTAAAACAGATATATTATGACGAATGATGTAATTTTAGAGCGAACAGAAATCTAAGTTTTTCAGATCAGTCTCTGTCGGAAGTCGTGTAAATACACCGCCAAAAATTCGATGCCTCCGTCCAGTCTCAAAAGACAAAGAATACCTCCTGTAGAGCTAGATGTGCGTGTAATATTAAGGCAACGTCCCGTAATCTCCACCCACGCCTCTCCAAAATTGGAACTGTTTGATTCCAGTTGCAAGGAGAAGTCCAGGACAACTGGAAACAATGGCTAGATAAGCGCAGAGCATATATGGCACCTGGGTGTCCCAAATGGCCACCCATTTAGTACCGACCAAGTTTAATGTTGCTTAACTTCAGTGACGCAGCTGAAACCCGAGTGTCCACATAATTATGCCATCTATTTATCGCCAATAGTGCATCATCAATAAGGCAGGAAACTTAAATCTGAGGCGAATGGTACGACGATGTCTGTCCGACTGTGCCACTAATTGCAGTAAGTAGGAAAGTAAGATTAAGAAGTAAACACTTAGTTAAGATAATATTATAATGCTCTCCAAATTAAACCTTGAAAAAACCCGTCGAACCTCTCCTTATGTCTTTCTAGCATGAAGATATGTTTTATTCGTATATGTAAACACAAGTGGTGAATGATGGACAATCTTGGACGAAGAGGACGATCACGTATAAAATGTATGAATAATTAGCATCTACAATTTTGTTATTGTATATGTTGTGAATAATTTTATGTTGTTTAGTATCAAGCAGTGACTTCATACTGCGGACTCCCGTTGAATTTTCCGCCCTGTACAAGCTATATTTTCTAGCCAATAAGCAGATGGTGAAATTGATTTGTAGAATTAATACTTTCAAATGGTGGATAGTCGACTCTTCAGTGAACCATGTAATAAATAGTTATAGACAAAGTCACTAGGGTAATGTATAGACATCGCGACTTTGACAGAAAATAGCTGCTCATTTCGAAGTTTATGTAAAAATTGAAAAAGATAATCGCTACTTCACTTTTAAATTATAAAGATTATTTTTCTATAAGGAATGTTTGGTTCGATCAACAAAGATTTCATTTCGTATTCAACAACAAAATTCACCCCACATCCTAAAGTGGGTCAGTGCGTACGGTAAATTACAGATAAGTAATATTTAATTGTCTATACCAGGATTCAGTGAAAGGAAATAAAATTAGAAACTGATATTAATGTAATTAGATGACACGTAAGCATAATTAAGTCGACAGGTAAGCAGAATAAAATGGCAGGTAAGCATGATTAAATCGACAGGTAAGCATATTTTTCATCTTATTTATAATCTTATAAGTGAGGTGATAGAATTGATTCGCCGACTGCACACATCGAACCTTTCATCTTTGGATTGTCGTACATTTTTTACATAAAACCTGGTTACTATCTCTTCACTTAAATATATACATAGCTATTATGTTTCTAGAGGGTGTTTTTTTTTTAGAGGCAGCAAACTTTAAACCTTAAAATACTAGAAAAAATCTTCTCTTATAAAATATGTAATTTATTCCAAGGATACCTTGTGGCATTTATAATGTAAATCAAATTTTGGGCATTTATAGCGTAATCTAGAAATTCCATTTTTAAAAACTGTACACATCTAATTGGGCTTTATTTCGGTAATATTGCACCAAATGTGATGTTTTAAGTGACGTGTTTATCAGCGAATACACGGGACTTTATATACCCCTAAAGAAAATAATTTAGTCCTCGAACGAGGTTGCTAGTTTACATAGCCATTTCATTTCTCACATCTCAACGAATTTGCTATTAACCAATGCTTTGAACTCCATTGTATCATTTCGACAGTTATATTATTTGGATTCATCAGAATACTGTTCTCATCTTGAGTGCGATTTTCACAAGGTTTCGGTCGATGTAACCTTTGACCTTCTTCAGATATATCTTGTCGAACTCGGGGATATTTCTGTCGAACTCAGGAACCCCTTATTTGATTCACTGAGGTAGCCTGCTCTTGTTCTGTCAGCCATGACTAGATAGAGGTCCTTAGGCTAATTCACAATCGCATTTTTCGATCGCACACACTGAGGATTGCACCCTCGACCTTCAGGAGAATATCACTTTTTACAATTGATCTTTCCGAGTACTTTAACTACTATGCCACGGCTCCTTGCGCCATTTAAATAGTGTCAGTCAGCTTCGTGGCAATGTGTAATATTATTTTGTTATGTCCGCGCGATATCGTTGTTTTCAAATTAACATTATACACGCCTACAATACCCTCATTATATTTATGACGATGCTGATTCGGTTGCTTGAAGACTTGGGTAGAAAGTACCAGTCAATAATCCGTTCTTAACAATCATCTCGACAAGTGCAAACACAGAAACTCTCGGACTGAGCTACGCCGCCTGGATATTACCTAGAAGATCCATCCTTGCAATCCGGTTTTCGTCTGCGGCAAGATTATTGCTTGCTGCCTGAGCCGCCCATACCGAGGAATGCCGGTGATGATACCATCGCAACTTTTGCTAGACCAGTGAATTCCCCCCTTTCGAGGCGCTGGTTTGACATCCCCACTTTCTGACCTTGTGTGAGTGGGACAGCATGTAAATATCTATTCTTTGAAACCTATTTCTCGATCTGATCTTTATGCAGGCTAGGCACCTCGACTGAAATTAAACGTCGCACAAAATCAAACGCCTTTGCGATTTCGCACCCAAACAATGAATAGTAAAGTCTGGGTGTATGCGCTTCTTTATATTACGATCGTTTAGTTGTTCACATGGTCCTCTTTTGTATGATAAATAGTAACACGGTACTTAAAAATAACCCGTTATTGGAATAAAAAATAAGATTGACACTGTACAAACGTTCTTCACTAATAGAGACTCGAAAGAAGATAGTATTGTATCAGAAAAAATATTACAGTTGTTTCGAACAACATGTGAAATTTCTGAGAGTTATCTTCATACACTCTTTATTTCTCATGCATGTGTACAAGAAGAACTTACTTATTGAATGATGCAGTATTGCTTTTCTGTGTTTGTAACGCATATTGCTTCAGGATTTATCGTTTCATTACTCATCATTCAAACACTACTTTGTTTGAATATATGATTAAGTGGCAGTTTACGTTATTTAGAACTGCTTTAAAGATTCACCGCTCACTCATTTTTCGACCAAATTTCAAACGATTATTACAGTTTATAGATCATCTTCTCGGCTATATTGTGAAAAGACAATTTCGATTATCGTTCAGTAAAACAAAAGTTATGATGAATTTACTGATGTTAAAAATCGTAAACATTCGTAAAGAGGTGGGCGACGTTTTTATGACTGGTTTCCATAGCAATCACCCTGCTTCAGCGACTATTGCTGCTACCAATTCACCACTCCCGCGAAAAGAAAAGAAACAAGTACAACAGAGAGAATAAAAGGAGACGAGTGCCGTACATTTTTTTTTTTACATATGTGTATGTTATGTTTATTGGGGCAAAAAAAATAAGAGGTAAATTAAACAAATAACAAGTGAATTTACTAAAAGCCTGGAAAAATCATGAATTACAATAGAAAAATGCCAGTAATATGGTTAAGCTTAATAAAAATAATATGGTTAATCTTAAACATGGAAAAGAAAAAGACAAGATATTCTAGTAAAAAATAGAATAAATTTATAAATTAAAATATTGCAGGATAAGATTTTTAATTCAATTTAATGCTATACAATCAATTCTTAATGCTGCAATATTTTAAGTTATAAATTTATTATATTTTTTACTAGAATATATTGTTCTTTTCTTTTCCATGTTTAAGTTTAACTATATTCCTTTTAATGTTCGCATTTTTCTATTGTTATTACATATCTTTGTAATAAGCTGTTTGCTCCCAAACTTACTTGACTTCTGTTGAGCAGGTTAAATCAGAATTGTCTAGCATAAGACGGCTACTTGACTTTTTCAGTCACTTGGATAATCGATAACTAATAATATATGCGATACTGTAGTATTCCAATGATACATTTAAATGTTTTCATTTTTTTTAGAAATGCTTGATGAACGAAAATGCTAAATGCGTTATTCTTTATTGATTTTGTGCAGAGTTCATGTCAGCATAGAATAGTGCAAATTAAATATATCAGAAAAAAATCTGGCAGATGGTTTTCTCACGAAGAAAAACGAAATAAAATACTATAAATAAGGTTGGAGATAATTCTGCTTATATAAGACGAAACTACTTCCTATTAATTTGTTATTCAATGTAATACGTTTCTATCAGAAACAGCTTCTAATTTAATACCAAATGTGATATACGTATTTTCTCTCACTGAAACACAAAGCATTTAGTCAACGCTTGTATTATTGATGAATACATAAACCATAAAATACATGAACAATAATACACATATATGCTTGTCGTCCGATGATTTTTTTTCTGTGTTGATAACACACACTCGGACGTCGATGTTTTTACCCACGAAAAAATGCAATTATAAACATATTTCATAAGTTCATTACATCTCGGCAACAGCATAAATTATCAAGCGTAACATAATCGTTGTCTTCAATTCGTTGTGTCCTAAAGCGATAAAATATCCTTGGAGTGACATTCTAGAATAATTTTAAATTAAAGCCTCCCATTTTTGTAACTCAAAGCACTTAAGAGTCACGAGGACGGAAGTTGAAAAATTAAAACAATTCTGTTGAATTACTTGAAGAGCTGCGAAGACGGGAGTGGTGCCATTAAAATAAGCCATTTGTTGTGTTCCAGCATGTATTTTTCTACAAAGTCACCACTATTTTCAATACAGTTTTGCCAGGAATTTAATGACGCATTTCTGCTTCTACCGCGCGTATATGACAGTCGTAGCTTTCATAAGGTCTCACACCGTCTATACCTGCAACAAAAATATGTAACCGTTCATATCATAAATGCGTAAGTTCAGTCATCGTAGCAATGCAATTTGCAATTTTCTCTGATAAAATAGGAGGTATTATTTCAGAACGTCCTCTGTATATACTCGGCGCATTTCATCTGTGGTGTCTGTTCCTGTACATAATGACAATAATAACAGCTGAATATTTATGCCTTACTGTGCCATTTTATTAATAATTGTAGCTAATTACTTATATGTATTTTGATATCTTCTTAACTTTCTTTGTTTGTGCTTTGTTTTAATTTCTCCGCATGTTTTTGCTGTTGCTCATCACAAAACAATGTACATTGCCACGTAGGAATAAGAGCCTACTCTTTGGTATCATGTCTACTGCGGAATATGTGAGAAATTAAACGAAAAAGCTGCTCACATTAAATATACATTTTTGCATGTTAGTACAGTCAGGGAAGCAGGGACCAAAAACAAAGTGCCAATGTCTAGCAATCAGAGGAAAAAGTAGAAGGTTTTCCGGAATCTCGGGACCTATGCAGTGGAGGGGTAAGATTTTGCTGCTAGACGAGTTTGTCACGTGTATATACGTCGAGGGAGTAAAAATGTAATCGATTCTTCAAAGCACATTTACTTAAAATACTTATAAAACAGGCATACGGACCAAAATTACAGCGATGCGACAGGGGTTTACACTTGTTTGATAGTGCGGAACTCTTTCTTGAACCTCGTCTGACAGGGATAGACAAGTGGTAGATGCAACAGCCCACATAGTGTAACAATATTCCATGCATGACTGAATAGTGGCTTGTAGAGATACAAAATACTTTCAGGTTTTAATAATTTTTGCAGCAGCCTTTGCAATGTTATCTTTGTATTTCTTCCAATTTATGTTGCATGTGAATGTTAATCTCATGTGTTTGAACGTTGACCTTTCAGAAGTATTATTACTAATGAAATTTACGTTAACGTGTTCTCACGATAGTTCCTTCGCTGAAAAGCAATTCCAGAGAAAAAATGCTAGTGCTTCTGTTTCCGATATCTCAATGGAACAGAAAAATTGATGCTCTAAAAAGACGGAATAATTCGATTTCGGTTTGATGAAAATCATTTTTTGTTTTTTGTTGCAGACTATTTACTAGTTGGCCAGGTGTATACAAAGTTCAAGGGTGATATAAGCCTTCTATCATGTTTTAAAGTGACAAAATGTTCAACGAGCGAAACCGTAGATGCACCACTGTACAACTCATATTTTTACGGATCCAGATTATGACAACAGGACTATTGTCAGCACCCTCTAAATGCAAATCTGGACGGTTCAACGCCTGAGGGTACCGTCCAATGAAATTTCCGACACGGTTACGGTCTTATGTGTTGTTTTAAGTAAGGCCCACATTATGCTACCTCACATCTTCGAAATCGGTTTGACAGACAAAACCAAAGTGTACGCGGGCGTGCTGAAGAGTATGGTTATTCCCTGGTGCAATCAGGTTGCGGATGGCAAGCTGTGAGTGTGACAGAAAGACTCGGCGCCGGCTCACATGTACAAAGAGATGCAGGCTGTGTTTAAGAATGAGCACCACGACTTTATACCCTTCTCTCTCGTCCCCGACCTGAACCTGCTTGACTACTTCGTTTGGTCATACATCGAGAACATCACCAACAGCACCTCCCAAAACACTAAAGCTAACGTGATCGCCGCCATACGCCTAGTATTCTTCGAGCTCATGTGGAAAAGGTATATTCCCAGGTCCGGACCCGTATCGAGGTGGTTATTGAGGCTAAAGGCGATTACGTACAATAGATATCAATTTTACTACATAATCAATAATAAAGCTGCGGTATTGCTTTCGTTAGGCCGACAATTTTATCATTCAACCCTATATTATATCCCTTCCGGGAGAGAACTTCCGGTTCACTAATTCCTTCTTATACTCCTGGTATAAAACTAATTCAATAACACCTATCTTACGTGTCCAACTTATCTCATGATACAAATTGTTGAAGGAAGTGTACGTGAAACCTTATTTCAAAAATTATACCTCATCCCTAGCTTAAGAAACGTTGATACATTGTCATGTATCAAAGGAAATACCATTACCAACAATGGTTTATATAAAAAGCATGTTTTCTTTATATCTCTGGGGTAAATACGATGACATAATGCGTCCATTGTGATGTTTCTATTCATATTATTGCTTACCTATTTTTATTTTTATATTTTTCTGATGTTGTTTCCTTCCAACCTTTCTCCGCTCGCCTTGCTTTCTATTGAAGGGATTCTCTTGCGCGATCTAAGACGGGTAATCATCTACGCTCGGCCATTATTCCCTCTATGGATCTTCGTAGTTGAGAGCCAGCATGTTCAAACATCAATATGTAATCAAGTTAACAAGCCTTTGACGTTAGTCCCAGCTTACCATACCGACAGTTTAGAAATAACTAGTTCTAAAATAAACGTCGATCCTGTATATTACGAGCCTATCTTGTCCTTATGGGTCTGTCATACATTGTTGTTAAGGAAACGTGCTCTCTTCTCGTCCATTAAAAGCTTCTAGCCGTCATGGGTATGTGATTGCAAATATCATAGTGTACCTATTTACTATGCCTCCCCACGGGACAGAGTTAGACACCAGGGTCGTTTTTGTAACGTGGAGAAAAGGTACAAAAATAAAAATTGTCTCAGTCGTGAAGGATTTCTCCTCCACCGAAAGAGAACAAGAAATAGAAGTGCAGCATCTGAAGAACAGATACTACACTTTGATCTTGGCACCAATCGGAAATAGAAGAATTAGTTTGATTTTAATGCAGTGACATTCTTGAAAATAGACGTGCTCAAAGTTGTTCGACACAATGTCTACACCTGGTCTAGGAAATATGTTAAATACCGGCTAAGAACAAAATACACACACATACGCGCATATATATATATATATATATATATATGTGTGTGTGTGTGTATGTGTGTGTGCGTGTGTGTGTATGTGCGTGGTGTGTGCGTGTGTGTGTCCAAAGGATTCAGGCTGGCCCACTTCAAAGTAGCTTAGTAACTCTAATCAGTTTTCTTTTTCAAATAAGTTTCCTAATATCTTAAAATCGGAATTTAAAATTTTCGCCGCAGAAGAGAATAGTGATTGTGGAAGCCTACCTGCGCACGGTATCTATTAAGGAAACGCAACAGGCATTCCTGGAAAAATACCCAGATATAAAAGCACCAACAAAACCTTCCGTTCAGAGCTTGGTAGAGAAGTGGCACGAAACAAGCTCTATGGAAATCAAAAAGAAGCACTTCATTAGTCGGGACGCTAGAAGTTGTCAGTGATATTCCACAGCGGATTTTAAGAAGTCCACAAAAGTCAACTAGCAGACTATCCCAGCAAGTCGGTTTATCACGAACAACATGTCAACGTGTACTTAAATATCTGAGCATTAGAGCATACAGAATAAACAGTGTTCAGGGGCTTAGGTTGCTTGACAAAAATAAACGCTTCACTACTGTAGTAGGGCTGCTGAAGAACGGCGTTTAGACCATCTGCTGAACTTTATATCGGATGAAGCTCAAGATATGTGAATTCCCTGAACACGCGCTATTCGTCCTCCTAAAATCCGCACGTAATTCACGAAACGCTACTGCATGAAAATTGGTGTTTGGTGCGCAGGAAATAAGATAGTCGGACCAGTTTTTGATCATCTGTGAACACTGAAGTTTATCTACACATTATGGACCAGTTTAACGACCAACTGGCACCACAAGACAAAATGACATTCTTTTTTCAAACAAGATGGCATTACATGCCACACGTCTTACATATCACTGATACGACTTCATGGTATGTTTACATAAGAGAGAACCATAAGCAAAAGGTTACCACAAAATTTCCGTGGACTTGTCATAATGTAATTTTCATCTTTGCGGGATTTTAAAATCAAAACTTTATACAAATAATCCTCATAATCTAGACCAACTAAAGGAAAACATTACCAAAGCAATCAGGGGTATCACCAGAGAAGATCGATGAGCAATATTTGAAAACGTTATTAAACGTGCTCCGAAATGTATAGATGCCAACAAGAGCAACTTCAGCATACTTAAT
Source organism: Euprymna scolopes (assembly GCF_053919585.1). Taxonomy (NCBI): domain Eukaryota; kingdom Metazoa; phylum Mollusca; class Cephalopoda; order Sepiida; family Sepiolidae; genus Euprymna; species Euprymna scolopes. The sequence goes on along the minus strand of NC_136506.1, from coordinate 9,986,040 downwards.
AACACTACAGATAATTTAAATCATGCTACAGGTGATTTTTATTTATTGCGGATTATTATCCTCATCTTTTCTCAATTGTTTCACGACGCTTCGGCTAACTATTCATTTGGCCTTCGTCAGGTGGTAACCGCGACGGATAGGAACTCTAAATCTCCTGACCGCGTTCACAGCAATTACTGCCTTTCGTAGTTGTTTTCCTCTCACCAAGTTTTCACCAAGTAAGCTTCTGGCCGGCTTTGGGTAGGATTGAAACCGCTATCTTCAGACAATTCACATCTGGAACCGTAGAGATTCAACGCCTCTTTCAACTGCGCCACGGGCCCCGAAGGGCGATCAAGATTGAATTTTTTGGTCTTATAAATTCATGTGTATTACCTGATCTTCTATGGTCGGGTCTGTACCAAATGGTATATATTATTTAATTTGAATTTATTGAGATGAGTATTATTTATTAATTTTTGTTTATTGCTATTATCCTCACCTTTGCTTAGTTGTTTCACGACGTTTCGGCCAACTATTCCTCTGTCCTTCGTCAGGTGGAAATAAATAATATATATGTATATATATATATATATATATATATATATATATATGCTCTTCCTAATGTTAAAGTTTACAAGTAGAATAATGTGTCTATTTTACTAACCGATTTGCCTAAACATATATTCCAAAATCTATTAACTCTATTCCTTAGCTCAAGAAATATGCCTGCGCATATTGATTTATTAATATATGCACAGTCATAACTTTATATATAGCCAATAATTTAGTAATTTTAGTCAGGATAAAATGATACGTGTGTTCCAGTTAAGATGTTAAGATTTTTTTAATTCGATCACATATTTTACGAAAATGAATTTGTATACATAGAAATTACTTTCTTGCTAGTAACAACTTGTTCGTAACCAACTCTTATATCTACAAATTTCACAAGAAAATAAATGCAGTGAATTCCCTTGCCCAATGCTAGTACGTCCATAGGATCCAGAATCTTATGTTTGACCACATTCCCGTCTCCTTGGCGATTATTTTTCAACGGCCTTCGGACTTTATAAATGGGAACCGAAATATGTTTAATATATATAAAAAAAATTACAATCCCGGAAAACCCGGATAGCTTTGCTCGTCAATGATAAATAAAATAGAAATCAATTATAGTGAATATTCAGTAGACACAGTGCAGCTGTAAGATAGAAATTGTTTAATAGACGTTACTATTTTCTACCTCTGCTGGATATAAAGTTTCGAAGAAAGGAAAATAAATAAGTCAAATGATCCAGACTGAAAATGGCCATACGGAATATGTTTTGTTCTTTTAAAAAACATGCAATTGGAGATTTTCCCCCAAAGGATGGCTGTTGACAGTCGAATAATGAGTTCATGACCCTCTAAAGTTCCCTTTTGCCCGTCGCCGAGCTTCTCGTGTACCAGACAGAAAGGCAATATATCAGCAGACTATCAAGACAGTAGTGAGAGAAAAGCGACAGTATATTCTCATACAGACCAGGTTTCAATGAATTCCCCAGATATAGAGACATTGAAAAAGAAAGCACAATTATATGCGCGTATCTGAGAGAAGTAAGCGCCGAGCGTGATGACCAAAATGAAAGATTGTGCGATGGTTTGTGGGAGAGAGACGTCAGACAATGAGCGAGTGGGAACGAGAGCGTTTGTGCTAAAGTAACAAAGAGATTATCATAATAGGGTGTGAAAACGTGAGAGAAACAAACGATATAAAAAATTAAGAGAGACAGTCCAACTATGTGAGATGGTGAGAGACGATGAGGCGTTGTGCGTTAGATTTGATAACGCGAAGGTGTTAGTAAGTGAGAGGGATAGTGTGATATTGTGCGACTGACCGACACAACACCGTAGTATGCGTCAATGACAGCCCGATATTGTGACTAACAAACAGCACGGTGATGTGTGCCACAGACATAACTATGTTGTGCGCAGGAAACAGAGCGATGTTGTGCGCAAGAGAAAAAAAAAACAATAATGTGTATGGGGGACTAAACGGTGGTGTATACGAGAAACAAAAAGGTGGTGTACGCAAGAGATAGAACAATGGTGTGCACGAGAGAGAAAGACCGATGGTGTTCACAAGAGACAAAACAATGGTGTGCGCGGAAAGGAAAACGGTGGTGTGCGAAAAAGATAAAACGATTGTGTGCGCGCGAGAGAGAATGATGGTGAGCGCGGGAAACAGAACGGTGGTGTGCCAAAGAGACTGAAGAATGGTGTGTGCGCGAGAAAGTACGATATTTTGCATGGGAGACAAAACAATGGTGTGCACAGGGAACAGAACGGTGGTATGTGCAAGAGATTGAACGACGGTGTATGCAGAAACGGAACGAGGGTGTGCGTTGGAGACAGAACCAGGGTGTGAGCAAGAGATTAAACGATGGTATGCGCCAGAGACAGAACGATTGTATATGAAAAGGATCAAACGATAGTGTGCATGAAAGACAACGCGATATTGTGAGAGACAGCGCAATGGCGTGGGTTAGAAACAATAAGATGGTATGCGTGATAGACGGCACGATATTGTAAGTAGCAAACATCACGTGTTGTGATAATGTGTGGTGTGCGGGAGATACAGCACGATCATGTAAGAGAGTGCAGTCAGCGTGTGATAGGATAAAGATTAAAGGGAGAATTTTATAGCATGCGCAATCGAGTGGGATAGAGCGTGATTATACGAGGAAGCGATAGATAGTAAGATGGTGCTATACAGATAGAAAATAGTGTTTTAATGTATGCGTTTGCATGTATATGTGTGCATCACAAAAATAGTCAAATCTATAGAAATAAAATGTATGCGCTTATAATCGATCTTTATTAAACATCAACGCAAACACAACTAAAACACAGCTAAACAAAATAAAATAATAAAATAATAAAAGCGTTCTCCAAGACAACGTGCGATTTTCATTGTTTTTGTTTAAAAAAACGACACAATAGAAAAAAAAATTCCGACACCCATAAAAGCCAAACTCTGCGCAACTTTCTTTTATCGTTTCTTAAAGACGGTCACCGTTAAACTTAATGAAGCGAATGCGCAAATACAATCGATTTTTTTATCCGTTCACAATCAAAATTAATGATAATTTTCAATACAATTTGTATAATCGAATATCCCTAATTGGCCCATCTGTATGATCGGTCGGGCGGAATTAAAGGATCCACAATTTCCTTTCGAAAATTTCATCGTTTTGGTTTCTTTATATTTATTTTAATTCGCGGTGGCTTTTCTCCCAAACACATAAAAGGATCCGTTGGAAATTATCAATGACGCAGTTAAAAACGTGATACTAGAAGTTGACTACTTTTATTCGAATCTCGGGTAATTCCTGTACTGTGAAATTACATTTCGATCAATATATGGTCAATATTTAAGGAGTGAAGTTTAATGCAGAGAGATATTGCAAAAATAACTTTAGATTTAATCGTATCGGCGCCAGGGAGTATTAATCTAATTATGTTTGCTGTGGCTTTCTTATTGCCGAAGGAGTAGTAGATTTTAACTTCTCCAATAATGCCACAAGCAGAGTAAAAGTGCAATAGTAACTAATCATGATCAACTTGCTCAGCTATTGGAGATGTTAAGGCTATTCATAAAAAATACCACTGACCTTTTCCAAATTGCCCTATTAAAAAGATGAATACATTACAACTATTACTAACGCTGTTCTCAAAGTAAGTCTCATATTTTATATTCTGTCCGAACTGCGCGGAGACAGAATCACAGTGTGCGCAAGAGATAGAACTATGAATTGTACGGGAAACAGAACGATGTTTTGAGGAGAGACAGGACGAGGGCGTATGCACGAAACGGGACGATGGTGTACGCAGGAAACGTGACGATGGTGTGCGCGGTAGATAAAATGATGGTGCGCGCGGGAGATAAAACGACGGTGTGCGCGGGAGATAAAACGATGGTGTACGCGGGAGATAAAACGATGGTGCGCGGTAGATAAAACGATGGTGTGCACGGTAGATAAAACGATGGTGTGCACGATACATAAAACGTTGGGGTGCGCGGTAGATAAAACGATTGTGTGCATGGAGATAAAACGATGGTGGGCACGATAGATAAAACGATGGTGGGCAGGGTAGATAAAACGATTGTGTGCGCGGGAGATAAAACAATGGTGTGCACCGTAGATAAGACGATGATGTGCGCGGGGGATAAAACAATGGTGTGCATGGTAGATAAAACGATCGTGTGCGCGGTAGATAAAACGATGGTGTGCGCGGGGGATAAAACGATGGTGTGCGTGGGAGATAACACGATGATGTGCGCGGTAGATAAACCGATGGTGTGCGTGGGAGATAAAACGATGATGTGCACGATAGATAAAACGATGGTGTGCACGATAGATAAAACGATGGTGCGCGTTGCAGATAAAACGAGTGTGTGCGTGGTAGATAAAACGATAGTGTGCGTGGTAGATAAAACGATGGTGCGCGTTGCAGATAAAACGAGTGTGTGCGTGGCTGATAAAACGAGTGTGTGCGTGGTAGATAAAACGATAGTGTGCATGGTAGATAAAACAATGGTGTGCGTGGTAGATAAAACGATAGTGTGCATGGTAGATAAAACGATGGTGTGCGCAGTAGATAAAACGATGGTGTGCGCAGTAGATAAAACGATGGTGTGCGCAGGAGATAGCATGATGGCATGTGAGTAATTTCGAATTGCTCAGAAAGGATTGCAAATTACATTGTTACTGGAACTAAACTCATGCATTTACTACCTGATTGCTTTATCTCTCTGTTTTATATATTGTCAATGTAAGACTCTCAAAAAGAAGCGCTGTCATTAGCGTGCGTCAGAAGCAAAGATCCGTAATAAAACTGCTAGGTGAAGTGCATTTAATATGTGCTGCTCATATAAAAAATAGAAAGAAAGAAAAGAAAGTGGAGCATAAAAAGTCGATCGACCCGTTTCCTGCATACACCATCGTTCTGTCTTCCGCACACACCATCCGTCTTTGTAACTCTTCTATTTTATGAAAATATAGAAAGCATCCCTTTTGAAAAGGACCAGCGTATGGGAAACACATTCCAGACATTACCCATCACTAGCAAAAGTGCATCGACAAAGGTGATGATTATGTAGTATTTTGTATATAGCCAGCACCTTTTCCCGTGCAGAAAAGGTTGCTGGTTTTAATTGTACCACTCCCGTCTTCAATCTTTTCTATTTAAAAATGTAGGAAACAAGCTGCTGTCTGTCAAATCCGCTGATTTGCTTTTCAATCTGTTTAATCTGGCCTGAGGGAGGGAAATTATTTTTGCATAAGCGTTAATCGATAATGGTAAGCAAAAGAGAAACATGAAAACTACAAGAAGTAAACTTCATTGTAAATGGTCGAAAATATTCTGATCATCAATTAATGTGCAAAAAGACCCCTAGGGTCATAACTATGGCGAGATTGGAGTGGGTGAGTCACTTCGTTCCCTCTTGATGAGAAAATAAAAACGGAGAAAATAAAAGCAAAACTAAAATGCCTAAATCGAATAATCTATTTTGATTTACAATTAATGGTCATCTGATTAAATGAACATCTGGCATCAAATGGACAGAAAATATATTCATAAAACGCCCATTTCCTTATAAAATATTGATGTTAAAACACCACGTGTTACAAAAATACGTGGATATATTTTGAAATTGCTATGCGGAATAGATAATTTTTGGCAATGTAACAACTATGATATATATATATATATATATATATATATATATATATATATATATATATATATATATATAATCGTGTTAACACACCGGTTCTTGTCAGATAATAGAAGTTAAGCGACGTTGAGACTGGTAAGTACCAGGTAGGTGACCAATTGGGAAATCTAGGCGCTTTATCTGGTCTGCGCTTATCTCGGCAGTCATCCTGAACATACACCCCACTTTCCACTGGTTGTTAACAATGTTTACACAAGAGGTGCAGTTCGAGATTGCGTAACTCCCGTGGAAAAAAAAAACTCACGCGCAGTCACCTTTACAATGGGTGTCTATATTCTGTCAAAGACTGATGGAACCTCTCTCTCCCCCTCTCTGTCTCTCTCGCTCTGTCTGTCTGTCTGTCTGTCTGTCTGTCTCTCTCTCTCTATATATATCTCTCTCTCTCTATACATCACAGAGCTTGCGGATAATTGAAACTCTGCGCACCTCCAACTTCTGCTTAAGGATGTCCCAAAGATGTTCTAGTGGGTTCAAGTATGGATACATGCTTGGCCATGATCACATTTACCCTCAGTCTCTTCAGTGGTTGGCTTAGATGCGTGTTTTGGGTCATTGTCATGCGGGAACACTGCTCTGCGACCTAGGTTCTGGAGGGAGGGGATCATTATCTGCTGTAATATTTAACAGTACATGTTGGAGTTCATGTTTCCCTCAATGAAATGTATCTCTCCAACACCTGCAGCTCTCATGCATCCCCAGACAATGACATTCCTAATACTATGCTTGGCTGTAGACAGGAAATATTATCTTTGTACTTCTCATCTGGTGGCCCCACACATGCTTAAAACCATCAGAACTGAACAAATTAAATTTCGTCTCATCAGACAATAGGACACGGTTCCTGTAATCTATGGGATTTGTTGACATGTCTCCAGCAAACTGTTTACGAGCTTTCTTGTGTATTGTTTTCAGAAGAGGCTTCCTCCTGGGGTGACAGCCATGCATACCAATTTCTTTCTCTCCTTCTCTCTCTCTCTCTCTCTCTCTCTATATATATATATATATATATATATATATATAATCTTATTTGTATTATTCTGAATTTTACTGTGTTTATATAATTCAGTATATCGTTCATATACCAATATTTTAATCCAAAACGAGATGACTAAAACTGTAAGCTACAAAATTATCATATTTCATAATTGAGTATCCATATATTGTTTTAAGAAAAACCAAGACTTCAAAGAATGGGTTGATAGTAACAGATAGTGTATTTCATCGTTAGTTACAATTGTTTCAAGACTATTCGAACAAATTCAAACATTGTCGTTTGATAATTTCCAGAACAGCCTTTCTTCAGACTTATTGAATGAAAAACACTTTAAAAATAAAACATTATGGAAACCATTTCCCTTGTTTTCGTTTCCTTATAACCATGAACCTATCAGAGAGGAATGATTTAATAAACATTTCCAGCTATACCAAAGCTGGAGATCTTGTGAAGTAGTCCTTTATGCCATACCTTATCAAAGCCCTTTAATATGTCAAAAGCGATTACCCTTGGGAGGAAACCTCCGTCGAGCGATTCGCTAATCCTATGAGATATAACTCTAAGCACATGTGCTGTAGATCTAGCAGAAGGAAAACCATATTTCAGGTCACTAAGAAGGTTGCTTTTGCTGAGATGGTTGACTATATTACACGGATTCTAGCAGCTTACTTATGATGCACAGGAGACTTATTAGTCTGTACTGAGAGCAGAATGCTCTGTCTTAAATACAGGGTATACTGATCAGACTTCCCAAGGTGTTGGGAAGAATTTCTCCTTAAGACAACGCTTAAATAAGGTTGTAAGTATGGGCGCTAGTTTTGGTTTAAGCTTTTTGAGCACTATAATAAGAATGCCGTCAGGACCAGTTGCTTTACTGGGATAAAGGTTTTTGATTAGCTTGGCAACCTCATGTACATATATTTGTATGTTGTATAGCGTGTTTTCAGATACAAGAGGAAATACTGGGGGTCTTCAGCCTTCGTCATAAAGGGTAGAAGTAGATGAAAAGTTCTTGGCAAAGAGTTTGGTTTTGTCTGATGCTGACGGGATTACCTCAGGTCAGTTGATGATAGTTGGGATAGTGCACACGCTTCTGTTTAGGATTCTCTTTGCTATTTGCCAAAACTGGTGGGAACCAAGCTGCTGCTCAGCTTCTTTGGACTTGACGGACTGAGCTTATAACTCTCTTGCCTTCTTTATTACGTTCTTACAATGGTTACAATCCTGAAAGTGGTTTTAGTTTCCAAACATCGAACCTGAAGGCAGTTTTAGTCTCAGAACATCTATTATGTTGGAAGCAATGGGAAAAAAAAACTGATATATGTGTGCAGTGGCAGCAGCAGATTCTAGAGAGAACCACGGCTGGCTATTAGGTTTTTGCTAGAACTTTTTTCAGGGCATGAAACGATCTATATCTACGATTAACCATTCCGTCTGGTCTGATATTATAGAGGACACATCCCTTTAAACATAGAACGCAGATATATATCTGATATAAATGTGCGGAAGCTACCACAACGAGTCATTGAGAATCGATATACCGTACGATGGAGAGATACGTCTGAGGACCTATATATTTCGTTTTTATCTTAACTTATACAACAGAGTGATCGAAAGATACCAGTGGAGATAGAAAGGAGGATGAACATAGCTCAGTTGTGAGAAAAAGGTTCAGAAGACTTGCATACTCGCTGTCAGTGTTGGAGAAACGAGTGAGTTCATAAACAATCTGACTGAGGTCCTAAGCAATGGAGAAATCGTGACAGAACCTCCCTTCGTCATCGGTCTTGGTTAAGTGAGTTAACCATTCCACATTGTGAACATTAAAGTCTGCAGAGGCGTGAATGTTTGCTGAGGGATACGCAGACAGGACGTGGTCAATTTTCTCAGACATGCTTTCAAAGATAGTAACTCCACTATTGGGTGGGCGATAGAAAGCAAATATGAACGCGATACTGTGAGCAAGTGAAATCAGGAAGCACATATAGGGTAAATTAGGATCTCCTCTGGCGATATACCTGCCACACGGAAAGTCATCTTAAAAGCAAGAGAATTCTTAACTTAACAGAAGCAAGGATTTATTTTTATTTCTACTGTAGAAGACAGAACTTTATTTAAGTAGTACACTTAATATCTACAATTACCATATGCTTGCTTGTATTAATTAACTGGCCTCCATGATATCCATACCAAACCACTGAACATAACTTATAATTTAACTTTCACTATATTTGTAACTGAAATATAAAGTATCTTAGCTGTGATACTAGGACTATTTTTCTGACTAGATGCAATGCTCTGTGCCTGACTTTAAATACAGAATACGAATTCCGAATCACCATGAACTAGTTGTTCCTTTTATAACTGGGAAAAGACCTAACAGCTAGCTACGAAATTCCAATATACATTTTACCTCCAAGACGACTTGTCTAACCTGCATGCCAAAATAAAAATAACAAATTCTTTCTTCAAACTAAACCTTACCTGAAAATCTAAATCCAAATGGAGATCTACTGTTATTTGTAAGTAAATAACCCCTGTCTCTTGAATATTAACAATCTGCTCCTTCCCACCAAGCCGCCACTAAACTCTTACATTGCACATCATTTGTAGTGGAATCTTTAACTTCCAGCCCCTAACCCACACATGCTAACTGCTTAATAGTCATCACTAAACACCTATACATTTCTACCTCTAAGACATGCATTGGTGTTCATTCTTATCAAGTTAGGTATTTAACAGCCAAAGTGTGTACTCAGAAGCAAAGCGATCTGCATTACATAACTATATCTCCTCCTAGATAGCTTTGAAACGATTAATACGAATCTGAACCGATACTCCTTGTCCCAGTACTCTTACTTGAAAGCTGAAATTATCTTCCCTCAATAATAGAAACACACTTTATACCTACAACTTCAACTTTATTCGCATCTACTGAAAATCCGCCCATATATCTATTTACCTAATTACATATGACTCAAAACTTACTATTTTATCCGTACTGTATTGAACTTAAATCTTAACCCTCCTGTCATCTAAAATATAGTTTGGGCACAACTCTTAGTTCAATTCTTAATACCTACTCATACTGTAACGTTATGCTAGACCTAAGCTAACATAAATAAAATTAAAAAAAAATTTAACGGGAAAGCCTCAAACCACATTATCTCCTTTCTAACAAGATTTCTTACAATCATTGATGCTTACACTGCATGAGCTCCACTCACCCCCTTTATCCAGTAACAATAAAATAGCAATGGCCCTTAATCCTTTTGAGGAGTGTAACTATTCAGCAGATATATAAGCGCTACAAACTAACCCAGTAACATTAACTAACCACGCGGGGTCGCAGAAATACGTGGATTAGAACCCAGGCGCGAAGCAACCCCTCTCAGTGCTGACGGATCCAGTAGATCTTCCCAGATAATCCGTCTAGGAGAAGGAAAACTCTTAAACTAAACCAAAGGGAAGGGAGGCCTCTTCAGTCTTGGATGACAACCTTCCTTGAGCTTGTGACTCAAACAGATTACTTGTTTGGAAAATTAAACTGCTTAAGGGGTAGATAGGCTTTATCTATCGCCCGTCTTTCATACTCCTTCTTTGCCTATTAGTCATGCGCAGAGACACTATCACAGTGATTCGACAGAAACGCCCAGTGGTAAATCTTGTATCTTGTCTAGGGCAACGAACGCCGTTTTCCCCACCGGATACACCCCACCCCTAAACTGGGTACTTATGAGTGCTTGAGTACCATATATACCAATTAGATTGGGTTGCCCTTCTTCTGATGGGTTGAGGGTACCGGATTGAGAGTTCCTGCCTGCTGTTTCCGACTGGTAGTTCAGAAGCTTGACTCTTTGGTAGCGCTTAGAGCAGCTGCTCTATCAATAGTTGTATAATATCGGGATGTTTGTAGTGGCATGTCGCGCATAGAAAGGGATCCTGCACTCATCCCCGGTGGGCTTTCCTTAGACCACAATCCTAATTGAAGAAAGGTCAGCTGATGGTCTACTTGTGATGCATGTCTGATGTTTTGCATAACCTCTTGTTCAGCTCCCCCTTACCTAAACTGAAACTCTTTAAAAATATGATGATAAAAAATAAGCTTAAATCAGGCTTAGGGTGAAACAAATCAAACTTGCCTCCTCCCTTGAGGCTTGCATTCACAAATATCCGTGGGCTTAGAACTAATTTAGCTGATGTTGAAGCATTTCTCCTAACAAATACCCCGGATATCTTAGCACTAAGTGAGACTAACCTACACTCCTCCATCCCCTCGTACTACTTACAAATGCCTGGATATCTCCCACTCTTACAGACACATGCACGGACTTGAAGTTTACATTCGTAATTCCCTTCCCTTTACTAGAGAAACACACCAAGTATCGGATGATCAAACCTTTATGTGCTTTAGACTAAATATGCAACACAACATTAGCTACTTTTATTTTCTCTACCGCTCCCCCTCGGCCCAGGACTGCACCATAATAAACAAAGTCTCTGACAGCATAGACATAGCACTCTCCTTCGACACTAGCGCACAAGTACATGTATTTGGTGACTTTAATGTCCACCACAAAACTGGCTTGGATTCTCTACTTACACAGATGCAGCGGGCAGCACAAGTCATAGCTTCTCTATATCTCACCCCCATCACAAATTGTTACGTTTCCAACCCGCTTCCCTGATCTGGAAGAACAACATGCATCACTTCCAGATCTGATTTTGATCACAGTTCCCGATGATTGTATAAGGAATACCGACAGCCCACTTGGGAACGCTGATCATTCAGTGATAATGGTTGAAATCGCCCTAAACTCTAGAGCCAAAACTGAGGAGACAGTGCTCAAAACAACGAGATATTATAAAAAAGGCTGACTGGGAAGCCATCAGAGATCTTATCAGAGATGCCCATGGGGAAATATATTTTCTCTTCCTGCTGAACAGTGCGCACATGAGACCACTGAATGGTTCAAAACTGCAATCGAAGCGCATGTTCCCATGCGGAAATTTTATGGTAAGGCCTACTCTCCCCAATGGTTTATTTCGATTTGCGCAACTGCCATCGTTCAAAGGCAGCATGCATACCGCAGATTTAACCAACATAAGTCCAGCTCAAACAGACAGAAGTATATCAAAGGTAGAAGTAACGTTAGGAAAGAAATAGAGGCAGCTAAGAGAGAATTTACGCAACACTCACGAGGTTGTTTGCTAAGCAACCGAGAGGGCTAACATGCTTTCCAGTCGGTTTGCCTCAAACTCCACACTGGACCCTTCCGACCACCCCCTACCTGACTTTCCTATGCGGACAGACGCCACGCTAGACGATCTGAAAACCACCTCTGCTCAGGTGCATGCTATCATAAAAACCTTGACACTTCAAAAGCATGTGGACCCGATCTCATCCCAGCTGTGCTATTAAAAAAGTGCTCAGCCGAAGTAGCTCTCGTTCTCTCCAAACTCTACAACCTATGCCTTAATAAATCCTGCGTTCCGGGCTGTTGGAAAATTGTTTCTCTAGAAATTGCTTTTCAAGAATTCTGGCGAAGACCTGACCCATAAAATTATCCCCCAATTCGCCTCCTCCCTCTTTTTGCCAAAGTATTTGAGACCATAATTAACCATGCTCTAGTCCATCACCTTACAGATGCTAAACTTCTGGCTGACCAACAATAAAAATTTAGGCAAGCCCGTCCCACAACAGACATCCTAACTGTAATCTCTGAACGTATATACCATTCACGGGACAAAGCGGGGGAGGGCAGAGCGGTAGCTCTAGATATATCTACGGCTTTTGACAGGGTATTGCATGAGCCTCTCCTCAGGAAAATTAGATTATACGGTATCACTGGTAGAATACTTAACATAATTAACTCCTTCTTAGACGCTCATATATCGAAACAATATGATATAAATGCGGGATTGCCCCAAAGGCCTATCCTTTAACCTCTATTGTTCCTGATATTCATAAATGACCTCCCTGACAAAATTGCCCCGGAGATGGGTATATATATGCTGATGACAACACGCTCTATAACAGGCACGACAGGAAAACAAATGAACACATATCTAAAGAAATGGCAGAAACACTAGAGTATGATCTGTAGTAGAATGGGGACAAAAATGGATGGTCACGTTCAATGCTGCCAAGACTAAACTAGTTTCATTCAATAATTACAAGTAACCTTCTCTACCACCTATAGCAATGGGCACCGACTCTTTATCTGAGAGTACATCTTTCAATCTCCTTGGCCTAAAGTTCACAGGAAACATGAGTTGGAACAATTACATTGAAAGCATTGCCTGGGGCGCTGTAAGGAAGGTGGGCTCTCTCTACCGTGCTAGAACACTACGAACACCCGAAAGTATCCTGTACCTCTATAAGGCCACCTTTCGCCTATGTATGCTGTCATATTTGCACTGGTGCATCTGCTACTAGTCTCTCGCTCCTTGACAAGGTTCAAAAGAGGGTCGCCAATCGGATAGGCCCTGAACTGTCATCTAAGCTCCAGTCTCTGTCCCATCGACGAAATTTTGCACCCCTCTACCTGTTCTACAAGTATTTTAATGGTGAATGCTCTGACGAACTGCAAGCACTTGTGCACCCACGACGTGAACAACCTCGACAAACCCGCAAGGCTGCTAAATCCCACCCACACTATAGAGACCCCTAGATGTAAAAGATCTTTCTACTCTAGTAGTTTCTTCCCCAGAACCGCTAGAATCTGGAATTCCATTCCAGGTCTCTGCTTCCCCAACGGTACTGACGTGCAGAAGTTCAAGTGTAACGTGAACCGTCATCTTGCTGCTCAAATCCCTACGTAGTCCCCCAGTAGTTGTTTCCCCTGATAGTAGCCCCCTACACCAAAGTGGCAATGTGCCTTATTTGGGGTGAAAATGTTATTAAATAAAATAAAATGTAGGCACATACTCCATGCTCATGGCGATCTTGGGGGGCCGGGTTTAGAGGTTAAGTTAATTACGAACTCATCTAGGGAAGTAGTCGGTCCAATGCCTGTCTCCTTTAGGAATAATAGGTCAGGTTTAGTCTCCTGTAATAGAGTTTGGATCTCTGGAAGGGTGGAACGTAGACCCCTGATGCTGGAGATGGAGACATGGTAATGGGGGTCTACGTTGGAAGTTGGAGGTCTGGGTTTGATCGAGTATATTTTCTAGAAATCTTTCATGATTGGGATTTGGGATTGGGTGAATAGGTCGACAAACTTGCTTAGAACAGGGCAAAGAGAGAGAGAGAGAGAGAGAGAGAGAGAGAGAGAGAACGTTAGAAAAATATTTTTTAGCACATGATAAGGTAAAGCCGTAACAATTAACCTCTAATATGGCATCGAGAAGCCCAACCAGAAGCTACTGCATGGTCCAGAATCTATTCACCAAATGGCAATACAAGAGCCGCAGTACTTTGCACCTGTTGATGGGACAGCCTCCTTAGTGGTTAATCCAAGGTTCCGGTCCCTGACTATCAGGCGGAAAACGCCAGCTTAGTTGAAATGCTTACCTCCAGCACCCTTATTAGTGACATGGCCACAAGGATAGACAAAGAAACAGAATTTCCAACATCACTGGTAACTGTTCACACAAAATACTGCCAAGCTAGTAAGCAGCTTTTTCTTCTCCTTCTGTCAGAAAAAATCACTCATTGAAAAAATGAGGACGGAGGGACAAAGAAGGAGAAGCGAGAGTAACGAGAAGCCGATAATGCATCAACAATGCATTGTCTACTCTCCATTAAAAGAAAGGATTTAAGGGACTTATTTATATTTGCTTAGTATAAATCCGTAGCTCTAATTTGAGATTAAAGATAATTTGAAAATACCCTGCCCTCCCATATTTACGCGTGAGTTTATATAATGGAATCCAAAAAAACACTGGTAGTTATAGCATTTCATTTTTTTTTAATAGTCTACATACATTTGCATTTTAAGAACTAACTGGAATAAGCTTATATTAAACAAAATTAAACAAGTAAAACATAATTTAGCACATAAAACCGGTGTGAATTGTCTCGTTTTGTAAATATCTTCCCAAACATGAAATATGAACAAAGAAAACTTTGCAGGCGGCATTGAATTTTAACGACATTATGATTTTTACCCAACTAGTGCAAGAGGTCATCGTGTCTGATTAAAATTACATTCCTGGGAAAAAATACCATGGATATTCGAACCTTAATTTTGTTTATTTATGATACATTATTTATGTTCTAATATTTTTTAATTCATTCTTTAGATTTTTTCATATTTTATTCACATATTTCTAATTTATATATATGTATAAAAAAAGGAGAACGTCTACCTAAAACCACTAACCTAGTTCTAAAACAGATCCTTTGTTTGATAAAATGCATGCCTATTGGCTGATAGGAAGGGCCGCGGTGGATACTAGAAAGCTGATTGGCCAACTAGAAATCCTCAACATTTATAAAAACAAGAAGCAATCACAGAATTCGCGCATAAGCCTGACGAATCCTATAGTTGGATGAAACGCAGAATATTCAGTGTAGCTTAATCGCCATATATATTTTATAAATTACTATATATATGTGTGTGTGCGTGTGTGTATATATATACACACATATATATGTGTGTATATATATGTGTGTATGTGTATATATATTGAAGATGTTGTTAATAGAATATTCAATTTGTATTCAGTTTTAATCTATCTTTTTAACAATGAGCTACACATTGCGTAAAACTTTTTGCACGTTTAATAAAGGCAATTTAAAAAAAAAGTTGTTTTTTTTTAATCTTTTTTTAAGAAAATAAATTTTCCATTTATTTCATATGCTGAAGGTTCACTGTGAGATAATTTTTATTTTCTTTAAAATCAATAACAATTTTGCCCCTCGTTTCTTTTCACTTCGTTGATAAAACACAAAACAATGGAAGAACGCGTCTACACCAGCTTCTTTCTTATTTCGGTTAAGACAACATTACAAATTCTAGGACTGTTTAACAGAACGCTACACATTTAAAGTAATGTGCAAACTATTCGTAATATTTATTGCTTATCATAATTTTTCGTCTTTTAATATTTCATCGTTCGTCTGCTTCAAGCCTTCTCTGCCTTTTCCAATTATTTCTGCGTTGTTTCAGCGAGATATTTGATGTTTAATGTACGTCTATGTAATTATCTCTCTGTCACCTCAGAGTGCTATGACATAAAATGGGAAAAATCGACAGCGCGTCAAAGCCTTGAAAAGTAGACTCATCCGCATTCCCGGATGTGGGCGCCTCGGACAACAAGAATTATACTTAGTCAACCACAAAGCTATGAGGCAAACCTTCAAAATGTGGACAATCAAGAGCTATTTAGCATAGATGACTCAGCTCGACAGATTAAATGTCACCGATATAACCCTGTTTCTGACGGACTGATTAGTGAAGTCCAAACCTTGACAGTCGTGTAACAGCAAACAAAACTGATCGCTAAATGATTGACACGATAACAAGCTCTCTGTAATTTTAAAATCCTTTATCGGCGAATGTTTCTGTAATATTTTATACCAAATTTTTTAATGGTAAGAAAAAAGGGCAATTAAAAACACGCTTTAATTTTTGCATCAATCATATTTCTCCGAGCTCATCCAATAATAATTGCCCGCTTCCTGTAGCTTATAATGATTTATTTTTCATATTTTTTACGTTTCCATATTTTATTTAAAAAAATTGTTGACTTAATATTTCTTTTTATTGTGAGATATATTTCAAGTGTAACAATTACGCCTAAGACATAACTGCCAACCTTTAAAAATAGCAGAGCAAATCATAACTTAATTATTCAGCAAAATATTAGAAAACTAAACAAACATTACATCATTTCTTGAATTTGATAAAATATATATCCTTATAAACTAAAATATTTTATCCAAAGAATTTTCGTTGTCTTTTCCCCTGAAGAAGCGAATACATTTTTAAAATGACTTTGATTAAAAAAGTATTTTTAAAATGTTTCTGAAATGATGGTTTTAATAAAAAAACGTAATTTTATATCATAATATATATTTATAATATTGATAATATGTAAAATTTATAAAATAATAATATATACTAGCGGGCCCTGTGGAAATTCCACAGTGGACTCATATATAATATATTGGTGTTTGCATTTTGCATCCGGTATAAATTAAGATGCTCTTATATTATTGTAGCTTTTTTTGTTAAAACTGCAAAGGTATTTATATGAGCAAGCACGAATGCCCGGTAAAGCCCGGTCGTAAATTACGCTTAAATATGATATTTTAATTCTTGCAGATTTCGTATATAATATTATAAAGTTAATGTTCTGTCGATTTTTATATATTATAAAGTTGCGATTTCAAAAGAAACATATATATATATATATATATATATATATATATATATATATATATATATATATATATATCGATATGACATGGGTGCATTAGCTTGACTCGAAACCGAAATAAAAACTTATGAAAAATGTATATAACTTGACTTGCTTTCGTCATAAACGAAACCAAAACCCAAACCAAAACTTATGAAGAATACTTTATAAACTTATTTATAAAAAAGATAGATGATTTAAGTGCCATCAGCTATGGTCGAAACCGAAACCAAAACTTATATATTTATGACAAGAAATAGAAGAGCATAACAATTAAACGACCCGGATGTAACCCTGACACACATGCTATCGTATTAAAATATAGATAGGATTTGCTTAATGAAAAAAATATTCTTTACGCTAATATATCTAAGCATTCTTAAATGTATTTTAAAACCCTACGCATTTTCCACTAATATATAATGTTAGGTATGCTTGTATGTTCACCTATTAATATATACAAGGTATTAATCGAGTATAATACTTTTTGCTACAAAATATTAAGCATAAGTTGTAATTGGGGTATTTAAACAACTACGGTGTATATATCCTTGTCGCCGTCGTCCTCAGTGGCAGAACTCGGATACAAGTATACATTTTCCTCATTAGAACTGAACCAGCTTCAGCTACAAAATGTTTAAGGTTACCTATGATGCTCAACGTAGAGTTGTACGCACTTCAGTGTCAAGTCGCGTATATATCTTCGTTAAGGGAAATAACGATGTTAGCTTTTTGCAACTCTTGCAGGGAGGTGTACACGTCCTCTTAAATACCACGCCCAGTATTCCACAAGTGGTCACCTATCTTCTATAACCAAAATGATCACCAATCTAGTAATCCCAAATTGGTTACCTTTCTGGTATTCTAAATTTGGTTACCTATCTGGTATTCTAAATTTGGTTACCTATCTGGTAATCTAAAATTGGTCATCTGTCGTGTATTTTAAAATTGTACATCAATATAGTATTCCCAAATTTGTCACGCACCTGGTAGACCTAAATTGGCCACTCATCGCGTATTTCCAAAACGGTCAGTCATCGGGTATTCTCAATGTGGTCAGATATCTGGTATTCTAAAATTAGTAACCCACATTGAATTCCAAAATTTGTCACAAATCTGGTATTCTATAACTGGTCATGGTCTGCTATTTCTAAATTGACCTCTCATCTGGTATTTCCCAAATTGGTCACTCATCTTAAATTCCCAAATTAATCACCCCTCTGTCATTATCAAATTAGTCAACGATCTGGTATTCTCAAATTAGTCACACATATTTTCCTAAATTAGTCACCCATTTATTATTCTCAGATTAGTCAACCATCTGGTATTCTTAAATTGGTTACCGATCTTGAATTACCAAATTGGCCACAAACTTGGTATTCTCAAATTGATTAGCCATTTGGTATTTCCAAATTATTCACCAAAAATTACTTCATGATACTTCATAAGTCATGATATAATTTTTTTTTTTTATAAAATCAACAGTCAGTTTATTACAGTGCACTGTACACTACAATACATTGTGAACTAAATCTGCGGGTACGCATGCAAAGTTTCTTCCCATTTACCGCAGTGCCACCCAACTAGAGCAATCAATAAATTACTTTGACTAAAAATAATTTCGCGGGTTGCGATGACAGAAAATATGGGATAGTAAAACATTTGATTACCCTCATTTAATGTGTGTATATATATATATATATATATATATATATATATATATATATATGATCATATATATATATACATATATATATATATATATGATCATATATATATATACATATACATATATATATATATATGATCATCATCATCGGCGGTCACTCGTGTCCGAGTAAGACTGTGCTCCGTTGTGGCTAGTGTGGGTCCTCAGGTGAGCATAGAGCCCAATCCTAGACCCGATTTTTATTGTGCAATTTGGGCAGATAAAGATAGTGGTGGTGGGGTGGGGTTGGGTGTGTCTGGTTGATAATCTGTCCTTTCTGTGCTTGCGTTCATCCTCAGCAACTTGATTTAGGTCACTGCTAAAAAGCGCAGCACCTTCGTGGACAGCGCTCCTCCATGCACACCTGCTCCCAGCCACGTCCTCTCATGTCTCAAGGTCCATGTGAAACCGCTTTAGATTTACTTTGATGTTGTTCTTATACCTCATCTTTTGGCCACCCTGGGCACGCTTTCCCTAAACAAGCCGAGAGTAGAAAATCTGTTTTGGGAGGCGGAGATCCGGCATTCGGACAACATGACCAGTCCATCTGAGCTGGCGTTGAGCAACAGTAGCGGTTGTAGTAGGAATGTCAGCCTCACTCAGGACGCTGGTGTTGGTACATCGGTCCTTCCAACTGATTCTGCGGATTTTTCGGAGGCATCTTTGGTAGTACGCCTCCAGGGTTTTTACGTGCCTCTTGTATGTGGTCCAGGTCTCCGATCCATAGAGAAGAGTGGGCAGCAAGACAACTTTGTATACCGTGATTTTGGTATTTTCCAGAAGGTCACGGTTCTCAAATACTCTCTTCCTTAGCCTTGAGAAAACCCGACTGGCACAGCTGACAGGGTGTTGTATTTCATCATCTATGTTGGCGTTTGATGATAGGTCTGCCTAGGTATGAGAAGTGGCCCACATTTTCCAGTCTAGCTTGTCGATGGAGATGTTTGGGGGTGAGACAGGGGTACTGTTTGGTGGTGATTGATGGAGGATTTGAATTTTTTATATTGATTGTTAGTTCTAGCTGTTTGTACGCCCTCGTGAAGGCAACCAGTGTACACTGTTGGTCCTATTCTGAGAGGGCTACAAGGGCGTTATCGTCTGCATACTGTAGCTCCATAATGGATATGGTGTTCGTTCGACCTTTGGCCCTAAATCTGTTGATGTTAAAAAGTCGCCCGTCAGTTCTGTACATAATCCGAACTCTACGGGGAAGATGTTTGTCCGTGAGATGGAGGATAACAGTAAGGAAGATGGAGAACAGGGTTAGGGCAATGACACATCCGTGTTTCACTCCCGTGTCAACCCTGAAGGGCTCTGTTTCATCCCCACTACTACTGATGACTGTAGCTGACATATTGTCATGTAGCAGTCTCAGTACCCGAATGTACCCTTCTGGGCATCCAAACCTTGCAAGAACCAGCCAACGGGATTGACGGTTCACCAAGTCAAAGGCTTTAGTAAGGTCTGTAAAAGCCATGTATAATGGTAAATTTTGCTCCCTGCACTTTTCTTGGAGTTGACGAGCAGTGAAGATCATGTCCATCGTGCCTCTATTTGGTCGAAAGCCACTTTGGGACTCAGGAAGGATGGTTTCTGCAAGGGGTGTAAGCCTGTTGACCAAAACCCGAGCTAGGGCTTTCCCTGTGGTAGAGAGGAGAGGAATGCCTCGGTAGTTCCCACAGTTTGCCTTGTCTCCCTTCTTAAAGATGGAGACAACTAGGTCATCTCTAAGTTGTGCAGGGATTTTCTCTTGTTCCCATATTTTGAGAAGCAAGGCATGGATGTGTCTGAGAAGATCAGGCCCGCCTTTTTTCAGGACTTCTGCTGGGATGCCGTCAGAACTAGCCACCTTGTTTCCCATTCATGGATGCACCCTCGAAGTAAAATCAGGCACCTCATTAACTATGTCATTGTCCGTGCCAAAGACTGCTGTGATGTGCTGAACACCAGGGCAATGACCAGTACAGACAATTGTTGGACCGACCACCGTCTTATTCGCTCCAACATGTCTATACATTTAATGCGGAAGCAAAGGATGCAAAAAAGACAGAGCCGACCAAAGCTCAACATCGAGCAGCTGGGCGATATCACCTACCAACAACACCTCCAGGTGGCTCTTAGCGCGGACCTGCCCAAGCAGTATCCGCATGACGCTAAAGAGCACCGGGACAAGCTGTCCTCTGCCATCATGGACTCCAGTGTAAGCATCCTAGGACAGAAAAAGCGGAAACATCAGGATTGGTACGATGAAAGCGATACCGAAATCCAACAGCTTATAGGCATTAAGAGGCAAATTTTTATCACCTGGCTGAATAACATCAATAGCAAGGTTAAAAGAGCTGCCTATGTCAAGGCTAAAGCGGCTTTCCAATCGACAGTCAGGAAGCTGAAGAACCTCTGGTGGATGAAGAAGGCTCAGGAGTCCAGCAGTTTGCTGACTCCGGGGACCCCAGAGGATTCTTTGAAGCCACAAAAGTGGTATACGGCCCCAGCTACCGTTCGCTGACCCCACTTCGGTTTAAGGATGGACTCACGCTGCTGAAAGGAAAGGGAGAAATAACAAATAGATGGAAAGAGCATTACGAGGATCTTCTGAACAGTGACACCACTCCAGAGATGGAGGCCCTTGAAAAACTCCCTCAACAGCCCATAATTGAGAGCATGGAAGAACCACCCAGTCTGGAAGAGGTGCGGGATGCAATAAGGATATATATATATATATATATATATATATATATATATATATATATATATATATATATATATATATATATATATATATGAGAGAGTGGGAGGGGAGATGTTCGACGACATACCCAAGGCACATGATTTGTTTGTTTTGCAATTTACGCCAGGAGCATGTTTTCTGATATTATATTCATTTATTAGATTCCTAATTTGGCAAATAAAAGATGTTTTACTAATATTATTCGTCAAATTAATGCGTATTTTTCTGAATATAAATGTCTTTATAATACCTGACTAAAATAAGCTAATTATATAATTTGATATAAGATTTCTTAGAGTATAAAATGATAATCGAGCGTTTATCAATTCTCATTCAGAATAAATTACTTGATTTTCCCTTTGGTCTTTTATCAAGCAAAGAACCTCCTAGCTATACTGGGTGCATCATTAGTAAGTATACATTGATATATATTTATCATAATAAAGTGAACATATAGGAAATATTCAAATGAAATGTATAAACTCGCGAAAGGTAAGCTCACGTTTCGTGCAACGGAAAATATGTTTGGTTAAGTGCTATCCAAGAAATAAAATATCGAACACATATAAATAAAATAGTACTGCGTATATTCACAAACAGTTGCTATATTTCCGGGTAGAGACTCAAGTATCGAAAGCATGGCAAATACTCATTACATTTAAGAACATGTGGTCAATAATGCTAGACACCGCAGATTTAACTATAAAAATCACAAGATATTATGGACAAGAAACACTTCACATAATCCACCCACATTTATATATATATATATATATATATATATATATATATATATATATATAGTAAAAAATGTTCTCATCAACTCGCGCGATGTGATTTACACCCAAAGTTACCAAAAAAATAATTTTGTACATGATAAACTTGGTGCGTTCGTTTGGGGAAAAGAAATTCCATCCCCACGTTGTCACAGGTCGGCCATCTTTGGTACCGTGCAAACAGAAAATTTACTTAAAATCAAGTGATATCCAAGAAAAAATATCGGACATATATAAATAAAAGAATACTGCATATATTCACAAACAGTTGCTATATATTAGTGCAGACTCTCAAATATCGAAAGTACAGCTAATACTAGTAATATTTAAGAGAATGTGGTTAATAATGCTAGACACTGCAGTTTTACCTATAAAATCACAATATATTATGAACAAGAAATACTTAAATATTCCACTCACGTTTATATATATATATATATATATATATATATATATATATATATATATATATATACGCACACCCACACATATATAGACACACATATATATATATATATATATATACACACACACATATATACAGTGATGATCATATTTATTGGCACGGTAAAATAAAAGTTAAATTTTGTCTAATAAATTCTAAAAAAGGGATTAAATTAAAGAAAAAAACAAAGTATATTATGTATTTTTAACTGGCCTTTCCGATGCAGCAATCGGATTTTAGAAAAAATAAATAACAAAGGAACAACAAACATAATTGCAAAAAACCCTTGTTCAAAATTATTGGCACGGCTTTGTTTTTCTTTTAGTATCAGTATAATATCAATCAATTTCCGGTTTACGTGCTTTCTGAACTTTTTTATAGCCATATTATGCTTGTTTAACGCTAATTCAGTGAATAATTTTTTCCAGATAATTTTTAGATAGCGATTTATTTAAACTATTATAAGTGACTAAATTATAATTTTCAATCGCCATGGTTAAAACTAAGGAACACAGCGAAGACGTCAGGAAGCTTGTTGTAGCATGCCATACCAATGGGGAGGGCTATGATAAGATTTCAAAGAAGCTAAACCTTCCCAAATCCACTGTTAGCGCCATAATAAACAAGTTCAAATCGCAAGGCCACGTTATGAGTTTAGAAGGTAGAGGGAGAAAAAGGATTCTTTCCCCAAGAGATGAACGGAAAATTGTTCGACAAGTAAAACAAAACCCAAGGATCTCTGTTGGGGAGATTGTTGATGAACAGAGCACCTCTGGAGTGAATGTATCTCGACATACAGTTGGTAGAGTTTTGAAGAGAGCTGGTTTAAAAGCATGTCGTCCGAGAAAGACTCCCTTATTGAAGCCTATGCACCTGAAAGCAAGGCTAGCCTTTGCAAAACGTCATATTGATAAAGATGTTGCATTCTGGAAACGTGTTCTATGGAATGACAAACGAAAATAGAGTTATTTGGCCATAATAAAGTGTCTTATATTTACAGAAAATCTGGCGAAGCTTTCCTGCCTAAGAACACCATACCCACAGTGAAGCACGGTGGAGGCAGTTTGATGTTTTGGGGATACTTTGCTGTCTCTGGACCAGGGCGACTTGTTAAGGTCACAGGTAGCATAAAAAAGGAAGATCATGTTAAAATATTTGATGAAAACCTGAAAGACTCTGCTAAAGAGCTCTCATTTGGTCGTCGTTGGTGGTTCATGCAAGATAATGACCCAAAGCATTCGGCTAAACTGACTAAGAAATGGCTTGAGGACAATCATATTAATGTTTTGGAGTGGCCATCACAAAGCCCAGACCTTAATCCAATTGAAAATTTATGGAGAACATTAAAATTGAGGGTAATGCAAAGGAAGCCTAAGAATCTTATTCAATTGGAGGATTATTGTCAGGAAGAGTGGGCTAAAATTACTACTGAAGAGTGCAACAACTTGGTTGTAAACTATGAAAAGCGACTGAGGAAGGTAATCAAGGCCAAAGGCTATACAATTGATTATTAAATAAATCGTGCCAATATTTTGAACAAGGGTTTTTTGCAATTATGGTTGTTGTTCCTTTGTTATTTATTTTTTTCTAA
>NC_136506.1:9924166-9959166 GCF_053919585.1 Euprymna scolopes | reverse complement strand
GAAGATGTTCTGCTTGAAAATAGCGCCATTTTCTTCTTATTCATATTCATATCGAATCTTGGCTTTAAAAAACTAAAGTAGTTACGTGTTTACTTTTTTAATATCCCATTTTGCTGTTTCGGATAATTTTACTAAAGTAAGTAAAGCTTCATTATTTTTCAAAACTGTTTTTGTTTCTTTGTTTTTCGATATTTCCTCGATATTATTAAGTAAGAGTGTTTAGCAGAAAAGCCAACAAACTAATGCCCGAAACAATAAATATACAAGAAATAAATGTTACCATAGTCAATAAAAGTTCAGTTCATGTTTTTTTTTTGTTTTGAAGTAGTTTTTAATGCTCTTTACTTGCAATAATTTAAGCGAACCGAAATTAAAACGAAATTTGAGGCGATAACTACTTAAATAAATTTTTATGTAAACTACACATGCCATAATTTAATATTCCCCAAGCACAAAATAACGGAAAACATTAAAATATGTTTATAAATACTCCTTACGTTGACAGAACTCACTTAAATTGTTAACACAGAATGCTAAGGTGCCCCTCCTTCAAATGGCTGCCATTTTGATTTTTTTTTGACCGGTTCGTGAATTAACAAAGAAATACATTTTACAAACTACTTAAAAATACAAATCAACGAACTTTTCTTCCATAAAAGTAACTTTTATTGACTATGGTAACATTTATTTCTTGTGTATATATATATATATATATATATATATATATATATATATATATATATAAACATTTTCTCTTTCTAAGGAAACATCATTTTGTTGGTCACTCTTGGCTATGAATGGAAACAAATTTTATACAAAAAAATATATTTTCGCGAAAAGTATCTTTACTATCATCATATTTTGCTTGGGGTAAAATTTTTTGAGTATCAAACCTATCTCTTTACAACCCCCTCCTTTTCATACCATATCATACTTTCATCAATAACAGTCCATTTTATGCAGGCTGTATTTGAACCCAGTCAACGACGTGTACTTCTGCTAGTATATATGTTCGGAAAAATAAATATTTAAGCATGAATGAAATCAACGTAAACGACTAATATGTGTGCGATCTGTCTGGGAAGATATATTTTTTTATCTGAATATTTGTCTTTAAACCTATCATAATGAGGTATTAAATATACACCTTCAATCTATATATCTATAAAAGTAAACGTGTCTGTCTGTCTGTCTGTGTGTCTGTGTGTCTGTCTGTCTGTGTACATTTCCCTACGCAATAACTCTGTCAATTTTTAGTCTATAGACTCGAAATTTGAAATACCGGGTACTGAGATTTGGGAAAATCGATGTGACGGGTGTCAGCCAGAAATTTGGCTGTTAAGGCGTCAAATTTCAACGATTTGACCTTTAAGAACTCTACCAAACTCCTCCGACAATTTTGGGTCTACACCCTTGATATTTTAGATATAGGTTCCGTGGACATGGATCTAACGTAATAACTTGATTTGAGGCCAAAACAATAAATTTTCAGGGGTCATAATAGGGGTCAAAGTTTAAAAAATTACCCCCTTTTTTTGCTCAGCATACACCTCTAAACACCCGGGCAACGCCGGGCACCCATGCTAGTATATGATAAAACTGTTATCTCAATAGCTAAAAAGAGGCAACTATGATGTACTTAGAAATATGTTTGTAAGCTCTATATCAGATAATCAGAAATACTATGCAATACGCGACTAACACCTAATTTATATATATATATATATATATACATATATATATATGTATATATACATATATACATATATATATATATATATATATATATATATATATATATCTTACCGATGTGTATAAATGGATGGTCAGCTGTTTATTACTAAACCCTGTTTTCTAGATGTAAAGCAACATCATGACTCCTTAGCAATGTGTTCCCACTAAAAACATGCGAACAAAAATATTTTTTTTATTCTGGATCTATATATTTTTTCCAGATAAGTAACACTAACCAATGAATGTCATTTATAAAGCATTTTTACCTGCGTAATCCGTGCCTTTTTCCAATAATTAATGTGCCTGTTATTTACAAAGAAATGTTTTTTTTAGTGTTTGGCCGAATCCATTATACTACATATCAACTTACTTCTTTCTAAACGCCCCTTATCTACTTATCTCTCTCTCTCTCTCTCTCTCTCTCTCTATATATATATATATATATATATATATATATATATATATATATATATATATATATATATATATATATATATATATATATATACAGGGTGTCTCAGAAGTTGCACACCATATAGTGATCTTCGTAGAGTGGCTACTCCGCTCACCAGATCTGCCCCTCTTGGCATTTTTGTCTTCGGGAACATCTCAAATGTGTACTAGAATTGTCCATCTTTTGAGCTAATGAACAAGAAAATAGATATTATATTTATTTTTATAAAAACCTAGATGATGTGCGACTTTTGGGACACCCTGTATATATATATATATATATATATATATATATATATATATATATATATATATATATATATATATATATGTATATATATATATGTATATATATATGTATATATATATATACAATATATATATATATATATGTATATATATATATATATATATATTGTATAGCTCTAACTTTAGAACCCAATCCCCTCAATCCACTAACCCTACAAACCCTAATCCCTAACACCAACAGAAAAATGAATGAAGCCACCAATAAATAAGTTAATAAACAAATACGAAAATAAATAAACTAACGAATCCACACCCAATTCAACCCTGTTCTCCGCGAGGCTGAATCTTCACCCTTTTGACCCGTTAACAAAAAGACTTTCTTTTGCTGAAAGTTAATATTCGCTCATTTAGAATTCCGCTTCCGAAAATAAGGGTTGTTGTCTCTAGGTAGTAAATACTAATAGACCGAAACATGCTCATGACTGTAGCAACAAGCTACCGCTTATGTATAGAAAATTATATATATATATATATATATATATATATATATATATATATATACAAGCGTCGTTCAGAAAGTAAAGCCGCCTCTTTTTTATCAGAAAAAATTGAAAAGATACGAAGATGGAAGTGGTACCGTTATATACAAGCGATATTTTTCTGCTTCAGAATTTTTTTTCAAAGTTACAATCATGTTCATACACTTTTACTTGTGATGAACAATAGCTGTGCATGGCCGTTCTGAGCCCGCCTTGTCACACGAGGGTCGATTCACAAGTAAACCCTCCTATTATTTTTTACTTAAAAAGGTGAAGAGCTACGAAGACGTGAGTGATGTATTTCAACGAGAGACTCTATGTGCTTCATAACTGATTTTTCTACATAATTACCATAATTCTCAATTCAGTGTTGCCAGGAAATCTATGATGCAACTCTGCTTTTGTCGCACGTCTATGGCAAGAGTTGCTTTTTTAGAGTCACACGCCATCAAGATCTGCAACAAAGAGATAAAACTTTGAGGTCACGAATGCATTCGTTTACTTATCATAGCAATACGATTTACAATACCCTCTCATCCATCCGGGGATTAAATTGAATTAATAAATATATATTATCTATATCCGTATGTTTTCTGTTCACTAACACTTATCAGTGTGGCTAGATATAACTCTATTGCCGGTCAGCAATTCAAACACTAGGATCGTAAAACTATTTACTAATAGAGCTCTGTCCAGTGTTAAATCAAGACAATCATATAACTTGAGTATTTTAAATAAAGTGCACATAAGGGAGAAAGAGCAAGCATGCGAGAGAAGGAAAAAGAACTCGAGGGAATAGAGTCAGATAGAGAGAATGTGAGTGATGGAGCCGGTGGCAGAGCACGTGCAAGTTAGGGATATAGAGACATACAATGTGTGAGGTAGGGAAAGATGCGCAGAGTGCGTGCAAATGACACAGACCAAGAGAAAGAGAGAGAGAGAGAGAAAGAAAGAAAGAAAGAAAGAAAGAAAAAGAGTGTGAACACGTAAAAGTGAAAGTTACAGTGCACGTGTAGACGTTTCAACAAGCTCGTTAACCAGAGAGTAGAGAAGCCCGTGAGCTAAAGAAAAACACAACATGCGAGGAAGAGAGAAAAAGAGCACGGGAGAGAGAGAGAGAGAGAGAGACAGAGAGAGAGAGAGAGAGAGAGAGAGAATAAAGTCACGTGAGGGAGCATGTAAAGAAAAAGAGCTAAAAAGATCAGATGAAAGAGAGACAAAGCGTACATAAAGTAGTTAAAAATGAAGAGAGCGTGCAAGAAAGAGCGATAATACGCAAGGAAGAGAGAGAAAGAGAGAGAGAGAGACAAAACACGCGAGATAGAGAGACAAACTTCCGTAACTGATATGTAAAGAGAAAGACAGAGAGAGAGCGTGCTTGGCAGAGAGTATATGACACGAGGGCTAAATAATGTACAATAAAAAGAGAGTAGACACAAGGAGGAGAGGAACATGAGGGGGAGAGAAAGGCAAAGCATGAGAGAGAAGG
This sequence comes from Euprymna scolopes, assembly GCF_053919585.1. Taxonomy (NCBI): domain Eukaryota; kingdom Metazoa; phylum Mollusca; class Cephalopoda; order Sepiida; family Sepiolidae; genus Euprymna; species Euprymna scolopes. The sequence continues at coordinate 9,954,702 of NC_136506.1, read as the reverse complement.
AGAGATGAAAGATGGGGAGATAGAAAGAAACAGGAGCGATACAGAGGGCTGCATGGCAGATATTACGAGCAAGAAGGCGCACATTGTGAGAAAAATGCGATAGTGACGAAAAATAAAGTGTATCTCGAAACTAAAAAGAGAAAGCGCAAAGTAAAGAAGGTATCAATTTCTAAGTCGTATAGCTCGGCCAACCAAAAGAATATTTCATCTAAAAGAATATTTTCGTGTCGGCAAAAATTATTCCTCTTTAAGAAAGGAACACATCGTTTGTTTGAATTGACACACGTTTTCTTTTTCGCTAAAAACTAAGCTTTCGTTTTTAAATTAAAAATACAAGTACTCTGTTCAATAAGGTGACAGATGTTTTCATTAAACAAACAATTTCATTTCTTTCTTCAAATGTTATCTCATGAATTATTTAGAAACAAGCTTTCAACGCAGAAGAAGTAGAAAAGGCGTGTGACTTTCTAAGATACGTCTATCAAATAGAAGTTTTTATCGGTACGAATTGTATTCCACTATAAACAGTGAAATGCGTATGGAAAAAGTCACGGACAAAGACCAGAAATGCACTGACACATGTAATTATGTCATTTCAAACGTTATGGCGAAGGACGTAACAACAAGCCATAAGAAACAGAATCATAACGTATGTGCCAACAGGTTATTTTTTAACCTAAATATGAAACAGGTGTGTAAAACCAACTGGTCACAAACGAGCTATTAGGTAATGTAAAAGGTAATTGCAAAAAAAAGAAGACACATATTTTTTTTAAATGGTGACAGACGTGACAACTAGCTATCCAAACCTAATTGTGACAGACTTACGAACAGGCTATTTAAAACCTGACGTTAACGGGCGTGCACACAGGTTTTCTCAGCCCCCAAAGTGACAGATGTACCAACAGACTATTCTAAACCTAATGGTGACAGACGTACCAACCGACTATTTTAAACGTAATAGTGACAGACGTTCGAAATGACTATTAAAAACAGTGGTGGCACACGTGCCAACAGACTATTCCGAACCTAATGGCGACAGACGTGCCAACAGACAGTTTTAGACCTACTATAAACATAAGGAAAAATATGCTAATCCAAACTTAATCGTGGCAAACGTCTTAATATGCTTTTTCAAACTTAACACTGACACATGGATTTTCTTTGGTTTCTTAGCTGTAAAGCATAGCTATATGTTTCTGGTTATGATTGTAATAAAATATTTTATGCTACATGCTTATTATATTTGTAAATATTGATTCACGTTGTTTACTTAGTAAAGGAAGATTGTTGTCTTGGATTTGAGAGTTGCAGAACATGATTAGGTTTTGTAAAGGGGGAGCTAAAAAACTGCTTCGTCCATTTTAAATAGAAGACCAATATCTTCAGACGGCATAATGTAGTAATACCAGAAAATGAAACGCAGAACAACATGCTACTTCACCCTTAAGACGTGACGGACGTTCCAATATGCTATTCCAAACAACCGGAATAGACCGAACATTGAACAGGGATATTTATCAATACGATGGTGTGACACAACTACCCATTGGAGGAGGGAGATTGAATAAGGAATGATGATACTAATGTGGTGGACGTGTGTTTCTTATGAAATCGGCTCATAGAAATATAGAATGTCGAGCGTAGCTAGAAGCGAAGAAAATGGTGGGATGTAGGAGAAAACGATAGCCTCCCTCATGCGTTTTGTTTGAGATAGAAAACAAAAGTGCTTCCAATAATTTCTTCTCTAATCTCTATTGAAAACGTACTCAGTTATCGTGAATTCTAGGAAGTGAGAATTAGAAATATAACCTGAAATCGAATAAACGAATGCCTACTGCTACTCTTTAATTATAAATCGGATTAACAGGAATTTTGTAGTAAATGAAAAAAAATAACAGGAAAAACTGTTTGAAATATATATTTAAACACCTGCATATAAATCGTCGATTTTGTTATGTTAATCTTTTCTGATTATTTTCGCATTTCGTAATATGTATCGTTCTAAACTAATATCTTAATTTAGTCGTTCTTTACACAATGCTATTCGTTCGAGCGTTCTACATCAAAATCAATGCGAGCAACTTCCGCATAATTATTTTGTTGTCTCACGTTTTAGGATGGTAGTCACAAATTCAGATGCGTCTTTATGAAAGTTTTTTTTTTTATGTGGTCCGGACTGCATTCGACCATTATACACTCATCTTTTCCGTCCGTATGCTTAACTGTTTGACCCTCGTCTCTACCGTAACAACCGTACGGGAGCAATATTCACCCCTTTTTTTTACAATAGTCACCACTTATTAAAGCATGAAAGCTACTTGAAAATAAGAATTAATGCGTGTACGGTGTGAGTTTACAGCATAGTGATCGTTGGTTTTATAAATTGGTTGGAATTTGATGCTTTCAAGATGCGGCACATCAAGAATTTGTTTACACTTGACTTAAAGACGACCATGTTTTAGTCAACTGGGAACCAGACCAGCAGAACAGAGGTCCACATGTGGGGAGCTCTAGGGAAAGAAACTTTGTTAATGAAATTTGGGTTTACATTTATGCCCAGATAGATAGTGAAGGAGATTGTTGGTTTTAATTGTAGCTAGATGAATGCTTATTGTGTAAACTTGCTTCCCCCGAAAAAGGAGGCATCATGAAGATATTAGATTTACAACTGGCTCCCCTTTGCATCTATATCTCAGTTACGGAATATGTTGCTGTTATGTTTTGGAAGTTCTTATATGAAGGTCGAATCTTCTTCTATACCGAACCTGGTGTTCTTATTACCCATCCGAGGCTGACTATGCTAAACTGTTTAACCTGGACGAGTCACGCAGAACCGATTTGTTAGAGTGATTATACATGACAGTTATATCATCTTATGCGATTCTAGCATAAATAGCATTTATCTCTTTCGTTGTATCTGAAGCAGTTTTGCTTTTATAGAAACAAAACACATCAAGCGCTTTTATGACTTGGTTAAACTAATTCAGTCGTAAATAAATGAATATAACGACATAAATAAAGTGTGAATTGATTCAAACACGCCTTGTACGTAATAGTTCAGTATGTGGGTAGATGCCATGTACATTTAGAATGCAACTATCCATTGCTAACATTCAGTATGCTACACTCTAAAATTAATAAATATTTTCTCATCATGTACATCATACTACAGAAAATATCCAGGCAATTGCACATAAGGGAACAGCGAGGATACTAAAAAGAACTCTCGGTTGGTTTCAATAAATAGCAGGGCAATGTTGGCAGCTAGTTTGGCTGCCCCATACCCAGCGTTAAAGTCTTCAAAGGAAGAAAATTTTAAAAAAAGTTAAAATTGATCCTATCATCTTTAATGATGAAAGGATTCCAATATTCACATAAATTAAATGATTATTTACTTTTTTTCTATGAGAAAAGCACAGGAGTATAACTGCAAATGCTAGCATGCTTTATCAGTCAAGAACTTGCAATGTTTTAATGTATTGAAATACGAACTAATATAACTGGCACGAACATGAAGAATTAAAGATATTGTTGATATATTATTTTTACATTTTCATTATCTTTAGTAAACATTTAATTATAAAATTACAAAACAAACACTTACCATGGAAAAAACAAGATGATTTCAAAAGTTATACCACAGTTTGTTTGTTTTTCCCCATATTAAAAAATGACGAGTATTTTATAATATATTTCCTTTAGTATAAGAAAAAAATCTTTATTATTTCCAAAAATTTTAAGAGTAAAAAAAAAAATAACCAAAAGCGCTTCAGGTATTTTCGCGCCCTAACTTGTCGTGCTTCAATTTGTCCTCCATGAAATTAAGGAAGAAATGCCTGAATCATAATATAATAACAAAGAGATGTTACACATCGATTTTAGACTGAAGGCCTGAGAAAAATGAACACGTCCATTTGCCATTTAGGTACAAGTTGCTGCTTCTTGGCGAACTGTGTACCTATAAAAACGGACAAGCCAATATATTTGCGTTATATTGTGAGATTTTACGAGCGTATAAAATATGAATTCACTGTATTTTCTTTGCTTAACAATGACGTCCTTCCCCTCATTCTCTCTCCCTTTCACTCTCTGAATCACCCCTTTTGTACAATCTCTGCCGACGCGCAGTCGGAGTTATCTCCCCCTTGTCACTATCCGACAACTGCGCACCGGATTTTCCTTTAAATCGAATTCCCATCTTTGCGCGTCCCAAAACTTTACTTGCATCCGGCTGACTATATTTATATATTTGTCCGCCTTAAATCATCACCGCGTCACTATGGTCCGGTCTCACTTCGTTAAGCGTCGGCATAACCACGAACCAGTAAACCCATCAGACGACAAGGGGCCGTTCAAATCCACTCGATATTCAGAATGCTGACTTTTACAAATTGCTGCTATCAATAACTTTTTGGCAGTTCTTTTTATTGTTGTTACAATCATTGTTATAGAAAAAGTTCGCGCGGCTTGTAGTATGGCGTCGAGCGAAAAACAAGTCTCCGAATGTCCCCACAGATGAATGGAACGCATCTATGCGTGGAGACGTCCGCTTTATGCGGTTCAGAGACAATAAGGGAGAAAGTGCGCCTCCCTTGGAATTACACGTCATTCATGCTGGATTCTGCGCGAATCTCGACTACAATCAATCCTTAAGTTATTTAAAGCAATCTTTAGCGAGTTCATTTTTGTTCGAATTGATAAACACGAATGAGTAACGTAAATAAATAGCAAAGACGTGAACTTAGATCTTTTCAAGTCTACGCGTGTATCGACATGGTAACATATACAAGTAGCATTCGACATAGCATACACACGTATATATATATATATATATATATATATATACATACATATATATATATATATACATACATATATATATATATATATATATATATATATATATATATATATATATATATATATATATATATATATATATATATATGGACATTTTTCGGAGGGGGGGTACAGAATTTAATAATGGCTAAATACAAACTAATCAACCTAATTATTTTAAAAAACTAAACAATGAAACTAAAGGTTAGTTAACCAGGTTCTGTTCCTCGCTTAACAGAGCTCAATCAAATAAAATACGATTAAAAAAAAACGTCATGAATATGGCGGGGGGACGAAAAAAAAAGGGGGAAAATTACATAGAGACTAAATTATGTTCTGAACTATTTTCTTTTTGCTTGCAAAGAGAAGGTCGCAAAGCCTAAATAAAAATAGTCTCTAGAATTTTCAAATGAAAGGGCGAGTGCGACTTACTCAAGATCGTAAATATATCAGCACTGAAATTCATGGCACACGCTTATATATATATATATACATATATATATATATATATATATATATATATATATATATATGTGTGTGTGTGTGTGTGTCACTCTCTCTCTCTCTCTCTCTATATATATATATATATATAAACAAACTAGCTGGAGTCCGGTATTGCCCGGTCGTACAATACGTTTAAACATAACATTTTAATTATGCATATAGCATAGAATAAATCCTCTATTGAATAAATACAAGGAATAATGATTCCGTAGTACTAATTTGCAAATAAAGAAATATAAGAAATAATAAGGATTATGTTGTTCATCAAATTCCGTCTGTGTTTGTTTATAATATCACGTCAGCTGATAGTTGGGTTTGACGGTAAATGCCAAGGCAGAATAACTTCTGATTAACGCTCAGTCTTAAAATATGCTAACAGGAAACAGGAAATGATTTGCAGCAATTTTAAATTATATAGCTTCTTTTATTGCAAATTCAATGCTTAATGAACTAATTAAAATAAAATGTGAGGTACACCCGGTCTTGGACAGGAGATCATTCGATCTTTAGTTAAATGCACTACCAGTTAGCTACATCTCTAGATTACAAATCTGTTTTTTTAATGAGAAATTGTTTGCTAAAAATGTACTATCCTCCTTGATGATGTAACGTAAAATATTCCCCTATCCCTTTTTTATCTATACGAGAGAAAGGCTACTTTTAAAATCGGATTTTTTTTTTTCGATTTTTGATGCTTATTAGATGGGTCTCTGTAAAAAACATGTCTAAATCCCTGCCAGGTATATACATAACCTTTGTGTGAAATTTGCAAGAGGTAGGCTCAGTCGTTTTGGAGATATCCGAAACTGGTTTTAACAGACGATTTTTCCAAAACATTAGTATGTCCATGTCTCGAAGATGTAAATTTGTTCATCTCCTATATAATATTTCAATTGTAGAAATTCCCGTCTGGCTCAAAGTACCATAGGTTAACAACAACATATGCCACATACAAAGTTATTATGTCTAAACTATTAGCCACTATCTCATGTAATTTTAGAACGCCATTTTAGACACATTTAGTCATTATAATTAAAATCCTATATTTCATCTTAGGAGCAATACCATCACAATCTCAACTATCTTTAAAGAAAGTACGTCCTATTTTCCCTCATAATGTGAAGTGCTTCTAGCGCCCCCAAGTATTATCGGGGGGGGGGTCGGCAGATATGAAATGTCACCCTTTCCAGCTTGATCATAAACACATAGAAATCCCATTAGCTTTCCCTTTTCCGACTTATAAATAATGAGGTCACTCAGCCATATTACGCCTAATCTGATTAGTTGAGACGTAACATTTTTTTTCCCAGAATTAATGTATTGCCTACAAAAATAAACACTTCAAAAACTCTCCAAAATGGCGTCGCTCTCTGCAGAAAAGCAAACCAATCGCAGAAATCGTATATATTATTGATAAAAATGTTTTGCAACACATCGAGACTTGTTTATAAGTCAAAAATTCTTTTAATTTTTACATTTGGTACATGTTAATTGGTCTTATACACTTCTGCTAGCGGTAAAAATCTTTTTTGTTTATATTAATCGTTGATTTTATTAGTAAATAATATTTTGCGACATATGTTTATAAACCAATAATTTATTTTTACGCTAAAGTACATCATTTTTAAGAGTATGATTGGCTAAAATTATTTTTTACGCTAACTAAATCTTTTCTGTATCAATTAATCGTAAATGTTACGCAATAATGTTTTGGAACACATCGACATATGATTATAAGCCAAAAATATTGTTATTTTTTCAACAGTACGCTTTACTAAAATTATTTTTTTTTACGCTAAATAAATCTTTTCTGTATTCATAAATCGCAGATATTGTTACTAAATTATATTTTGCGATAAAGAAACATGTTCATAAGCCAATAATTCCCTTTTGTACTCTACGTAAATAAGTACGATTGCCTTAAATTATTTTTGACGCAAAATGTTTATACGTAATGTTTTGCGACACATCAACACAGTTTTATAAGAGAAAAATATACTTTAATCTAAATAAATTGAGAGTTTAAAGACTTTAAGGTCTCCTATTGTGTGTAATTGAAGCCTAAAAGCTTTCTGTTCCTGGCTATTAAGAAAGTTCATGTGTATCCGTTCGTTTGCGTGCATATGTGCGTTTGTGTGTGCGTGTGAGTACGCGTGTGTGTGCATGTGGGCGTGCTTGTCTGTATGTGTTTGTGTGTGCGCGTGCGTGTGCATCTCTGCGACACAACTCAATCTAATACTTGCATTCACCAGACAAAGTCACAGCCACGCGTGGCTGGGTGGGTTAGCTTGTATCACTATAAACATATCTTGCTCTTCTTTTATTGAGCACTTTCATACCTTCGTTAAATGCATTAGTTATTACTCTTAAGTACATCTGACTTGGTTTATATATTATTCCAGATTAATATTTTTCAGAGTTAAAATAACTAATAAAGTTATTACAAGGTTAATATAAGAGAGCTCAGTAGCGAAGTAAGGCAAGATATACTTTTCATTTGTTCGACATAAGCATTAATATGTCGCTGCACATTCGTGACCATGTTTTGGTCAGCCAGTTACTAGTAAGTCGAGACCTCTTCAGGCAATATTGCTAATACAAAACATTACATACCAAGCAACATCGCCTGAAAAGATTAATTACTAGTAACTGGCTGATCCGACCGTGCTCATGAGTTGTAGCAACATATACATTCTTATGTTAAATAAATGATATATATATATATATATATATATATATATATATATATATATATATATATATATATATATATATATATAGCTTTATGTAAAAGGAAAAGAGAAAGATCAATTCCACAGACGCCGCATCTCCCCCATTCTACCTAGCATCTTCTCTACTCTTCTGATGAGAAGCGTTAGGCTTCGAAATGCCCTTGCATAAGCAGTCCCTTCTATCCCCCAAATTTTGCCTGTATTCCATTATTCAATAAATGATCCATTCTATATCTACCTATATATAGTTTTGTGTCTTCATTTCACACTCTTGTTGTCCTATTATATATATAAATATATATATATATATATATAAATATATATATATATATATATATATATATATATATATATATATATATCATTACAGTGTGTTAACGGCCAAATGTGTGAAAACTAAACAAAATTAACTAAGATTTTTAATTCTTTTGTACTCAGGATCATATAATAAGACCGGGTGCATAATTACTTATAGTCCAGAAATGCCTACATTTCTCAGTGGTGTCTATAGGCAGTCACAAACAGTATAGGCAAAAATTCGAATATATAACACTTATTTACTTGTTTCTGCATGGACGTAGCGTTAGACACGACTTCTTTTAATTTGAGTATAATTCAGCTCATCAAAAATACTAACCTGGATTGGGAAAAATTACCTTAGTCTAGCAAGATTTCCATTCCAGTGCTTGTGTTCATAATAGAGGTAGCAGTACAAACGTCTACACGTATTGTCTGCTGTATACTAGCAACACTTAAGTTTTCAATATACTGCGCAAACAAGAGTAGAAGTATACGATTAATTCTATCTATACTTCAATCACAAAGAAGTTCTTATAACTAATTCATATATATATATATATATATATATATATATATATATATATATATATAGGTTGCTACGCGGGTGACAACTAAGACTAAAAACCTCTGTGTGTTGATTTGTAATTAAGTTCGCTCCCTACAAAAACTTTGATCAAATCGACACCTGATTTTTTGTTAATTCACATGAGAGCACGTAAATAAAATAGTCAACCCAATTTTATCTATAGTAAAATAAAATAATCTGACTATCCTATAAAATCGAGTAGATATATGAACGTACATATTTAGTATTAAATAGTGAATCAACTAAACATTTTTTTTCTAAAGAAATTAAAAAAATAATACCCCCCCCAAAATGATAGGCCGATACATTCTGAAAATGAAGTTTTATAATTATAATTATTTCGATAATCTTAGTTTAAATATCTACATCTTGTTTTTAATTGAACCACATTTCGACTGTTGTAACCTACAGCGTCCCAGGTATATGTCTTCGAACCTGAATAACTATAAAACGTTAGTTTATACGTAACGTAGAACACACTTACACACGCGTTAATACACTCGGAACCAACACGTTGTAGCAGATTAAACTACCAGATATAGTAGACAAGTAAAATCCCAACTCACTTTTGTTGTTGCTACAAGGACATTTATTTCCGGGTACTTTCCTGAGTAAAACGTGATCGGGTCATCTCTCTGACCTCTGTCCTCTAGAACGTCGTCGTCATTTGAACACACGTTCTCTTAATCATTTTCTTTTTACTTGCCATGACCCCACATCGCACTCTACTCAGCATTTGTATACGTGCGTCCGCGTTCTGTTACATATAGGCTTCAGTGTCATTTTTTTTTCAATAAAAGCAGTTTTATCAATTTTTACCGATTTCTTCCTTTAATTGTCCATGTATTAGTTTTACGAACCGGGCAGAGAATTACCATTCGTAGTAATACTACCATAGAATCCACTGGAAATTCGATTACATTTGGGATATTTAATTTATGTTTCAGTGGTTTATGACACCAATAGTATATATATATATATATATATATATATATATATATATATATATATATAGAGAGAGAGAGAGAGAGAGAGAGATGATACAAATAATGTACATTGTAAATTTGATAATGCATATATATATATATATATATATTCTATTCTATCTTCTTCCATATATAAATAAAACGAACCCATTTTTCCCGTCTGAGTTTGACCTTAATAGGATTAAAAATCAAGACATTACATGCAAATGTCATGTGCACAAACTGCAGCACAGGATCTGAGGTGTGCTATAGTCCTATTACCCTTACACTCCCTCGATAACCGTACATTCCTATATTTTTACCGGTGAGAATTAACTGCCAAAACTGGTTAGAATCAATGGAAGTTTCAAAATCATTCCTCTCTATTAAATTCCTACTACTCCTGCTACCACTTAACACCGTCGAGAACGAGTCCGCAAGGAACAGTAGGATTAAATTGTAATCGAAAAGCGTTATTAAAGCCATATTTTCTTTTCTTTGTTCTATTTTTCCGCTTCTCTACCAATAAAGAATCAAAGAATTAACATTATATTTTTGCATTTTTGCTTTTTTTAAAATTTTACGTAGAACGCAAACTGCGTTACTACTCGGATTTTATTTCTGGTTTTGATAATTCTAACCGCGAATCTGAGTATGAGCTTTATTTATTACTACTTTCCACTACACACTTATTATTAGATAAACAAGTTAGAATTTATTATTCGAACGCAACAATACCGTGAAATTACTTGCATTCCACTTAAAAAACAGAGACAAATAAATAAAAATAAATAAACGCGCTAAACGTCCGATTAAGATTAGATTGTTTTGTTTTGCATTTCTTTCCTCCGTAAGACACACTCTGCGAGACTAATGAGTTTTTACTTCCGGATTGGACGACGCCAACCGAGGACTCTAACTATAAACTTCATTTATTACTGCATTCGAGTAAACAATTTTATTTCTAATTTTTTAAAATTTGCTTTTGCAACGCAACCATGTCGTGAAATTACTTGCATTACACTTGAAAATCAAAAACAAAACAAATAAAATTAATACTGTTACAACGCAACGAGATCGCGACATTCCTTACATTACACTTAAAAATCACAAACCAAAAATGATAATAAACTGCGCGACTACTCTGTTTGTACTTCCGGTTTTGACAACTCTAACCGATGATTCTTACTATGCGCAAGTTACTGTTTAATTTATTTGAAAAACAAAAACAAAATAAATAACCAGATAAAGATCCGATTCAGATCAGAAAATTATGATTGTTTTTTCTTTACTAAAGAATTCTTTACCTCTTCGAGATGATTATACAATTTACATTAAATAAAAACACTTTAATATCAGATCATTACGTACTTACATTTTAGCATTTAAAAAATAATTGGGGGGGGTAGATTGCTGTACTACGAATATCAGAACATGCATTTTCTCTTTTTATTAGACTTTTCCATTACACCAAATTGAGCCACAGCGACGCGTGGCAAGGTAAAGCTAGTATATATATATATATATATATATATATATAATCTGTTTATTATATAAACATTATTGGTTACATGTGCATACATGTTTTGGTGGAATTTTAATTCAAGAGGATAACATCATCAGACCCTCAACGGAGCGATCTGGAAAAAATATATTCTTTCATATAACCTCTTTTTTTTTGGTCCGGAGAAGTTGTCTCTTTGAGCAAGTATTCCGCCGAGACCTGTATTGCACATATGTTATCAATAATGTTTGTATAATAAACAGACTATATTCTAGCTCTGGCCTCCATTAAGCACTTTTTCATAATTACACGGGTTGCATAGGATTTATTTCTACGAAAAATTATTTTTACAACAATTATATATATATATATATAAACATTATATATATATATATATATATATATATATATATAAAGAACCCATGTATATAGATATATGTATATATATATGCATATATATACATATATATATATATATAAATATATACATATATATATATATATATATGCTCTTACTCAATAAATTGAATACTCTTCTTCATTGTCCTGCAGCAATACATGCATATATATATATATATATATATATATATATATATATATATATATATATATGTGTGTATGTATGTATGTATGTTTTAGATACAAACTATGAGTCCAGCATCACTGTCTGTGCATTAGTAAAACACGTATCTAATAAATTAGAAGTGACGTTTTGGATGCGAGCCATCGAGGACTGGCTACAAAATGGCCGACCTGTATTAGAAACAGATGCTCCTTCTTAAATCATTCTTTTGTATTCCTGCCCGAAATAATCCATAATTCTCAAGCCATCTATTGCCGGTCAGACTGTTAGTTTATCTGGATAGAATTGTGGTCGCAGGAAGGGGTATAGGTTCGCATTTGCCGACCCTAATAAATGGACTAGTTAGCGAAAGCAGTATCCAGGGAGGCTTCATTGATACCGCAAACATGCTCACACACACACACACACGCGCTGAGTGATGCGCTCCGCCCCGAATTGGCGGGTGCTTAGAAAACTTTATATTTAACGATCTGAAAAGAAAGTTGAACTTTGACAAATTCTTTATAAGGGTTACTGACTTATGATGATCATGAACTGACGGATCGATTTCGCAGTTATTTTAGTTTCAAAAGGCAAAACTTATCAGATTTTATGTCGTAAGTTTTGCGATAATACTGATATGATGAAAATTTACATTACAAGTAATAATCCACGGGAACTTCTCTCCCATTAAAAGATTATGTTAAGCTATTTATACTGGTTTATTTATAGTGATACTGAATATATATGTGTGTGTATACTAAGATATAATCTTACATTAACGGGCTTTCACATATATTTTCTTCCTGGAACACACACACACACACACACACACATATATATATATGTATATATATATATATATTTATATACATATATATATATAATTATTTAGTTGTCCATATGTATGTTTCTGTATATATAGATTTTTGAACACAAATACATACACACACAAACACACACACATATATATATATATATATATATATATATATATATATATATATATATATATATATATATATATATATAGGCGCCAGAGACGCCCCATGGCGAATATGTTTCACATATTGCTGAACAGTGCGCAAATGAGACCACTGAATAGTTCAAAACGACAAATGAAGCACATGTTCCCACGCGGAAATTTTATAGCGATGGTTTACTTCTACTTGTGCAGCTGCTGCCATTGCGCAAAGGCAGCATGCGTACCGCAGATTTAACCAACATAAATCCAGTTCAAGCAGACAGAAGTATAAAGAAGCCAGAAGTAACTTTAAGAAAAAATAGCGGCAGCTAAGAGAACATTTACTGACCCCCCCCCCCAAAAAAAAGCATCAGAGCACATAAATTAGGCACACGTAATTCTAAAAAAATCTACAACAGTGTAGTAAATAATGGGCAATCAACAATCCCGCACTTTCCAACAAACATGAGGTTCTTTGCTCAGCAATCGAGAAGGTTAACATGCTTGCCAGTCGATTTGCTTCCAATCCACATTGTACCCTGCTAACAACCTCCTACCTTACATTTCTTTGCGGACAAATGCCCCACTAGACGATCTAAAAACCACCCCTTCTACGGTGCATGCAACCACAAAAAAAAATGACACTTCAAAAGCATGTGGACCTGATCTCATCCCGGCTGTGCTACCAAAATGTGCTCCGTCGAGGTAGCTACAGTTCTTTTCAAACGTTACAACAAATGCCTTAACGAATCTTGCTTTCCTGTCTGCTGGAAAACTGCTTCTGTGGTACCAGTATTCAAGAATTCTGGCGAAAGGACTGGCCCATTAAATTATCGCCCCATTAGCCTCATCCCACTTTTCACCAAAATTTTTGGATCCATAATTTACCAAGCTCTAGTCCATCATCTTACAGATGTTAAACTTCTGGCCGACCAACAACATGGATATGGACAACCCGTTCCATCAGGCATCCTAACTGTAATCTCTGAGCGTATATACCATTCGCTGGACGAAGCAGGGGGTGGTAGAACATTAGCTCTAAATATATCTACGGCTTTTGACAGAGTAAAGCATAAAGGTATTCTCGGGGAAATCAGCTCATACGGTATCACTGGAAGAATACTTAACATCATTGAATCTTTCGTAGACAAGAGAAAATCCGGGTTGTTCTCGACGGTCGTACATCTAAACAATATGTTATAAATGCGGGAATGCCTCAAGGGTCTATCCTTGGATCTCTATTATTCCTAATATTCATAAATAACCTCCCTGACAAAATTGTCTGTGAGATGAGTATATATGCTGATGACACCACGCTCTATAACATCACGACAGGAAAACAAATGAACACATATCTAAAGAAATGGCAGAAACACTAAATGATGACCTCCGATCTGTAGTGGAGTGGAGACAAAAATGGATGGTCACATTCAATACTGCCAACTCTTTTTCTCCAATAATTACAGGATTCCTTCTCTAGTACCAATAGCAATGGTCAATGACTCTTTATCTGAAAGTACATCTTTTAAACTCCTCGGCCTTACGTTCATAGGAAATATGAGTTGGAATAATTACATTAGGAACATTGCCAGGACAGGTGCGAAGAAGGTAGGTTCCGTCTACCGTGCTAGAAAGCTACTGACGCCCGAAAGTATCCTGTATCTCTATAAGGCCACCATTCGCCCACGTCTGGAGTATGGTTGTCATATTTGGGCTGGTGCGTCTTCTACGAGTCTCTTGCTCCTAGACAAGGTTTAAAAAGAGAGTCGCCACCTGATTGGTCCTGAACTGTAATCTAAGCTGCAGCCATTGTGCCATCGACGAAATGTTGTATCCCTCTGCCTGTTCTACAAGTACTTTAACGGTGAATGCTCCGAGGAACTGCAAGCACTTGTACTCCCTCGACGTAACTTATATATTGCAACATTTTGTTGAAAATTGAAAGACTCACGTTTCTTTTTTATAACCTTCGTTTATTTCCTGGATTTGTTTTCCATTACAGCTGTTTCGTTAATGGGAAGGCCACTTTACGATTTATGTGTCCATAAAAAATATTCTATCCCCACAAACTTCTTCAGATGTTTTTCCATTAGAATTTTACAACAAAAGGTATATTTTTAAAATGCTGAACATCGTATTCGGGTAAAAAGACTTCCAAAGTCATGCTTCCTCACTTTCGCCGCCTTTTGGTTTTCTGTGAAGATAATTTTCTGTTTTAACCCGTAGTTTCGTATTTTTATGTATTTATTTTTTATTTATTTATTATTTATTTTTGTTTTAATTTTCCCTTTCCCCCCTATTTGTTTTTTTAAAATTATCTCATACTTTTATTTCTACATTTACGCATGTTTATTTTAATATTCCTTTTTTCCTTGGTGTTTGAATTCGTATTTTAACCTGATCCCCCTGTGTAAAGGGACGGTCACTCTCATGGTATCCGTTTTTATATCTAGCATTATCTCCCTTACACCTTTTATCTTTCGTTGTATTATACGTTCAGTTTTTACTACTTTTTTTTCCTATTGTTATTTTTTATATTAGTTTGAAGTTTACCATTGCGTATATCAGGTAAACACTACATCCCTTGGATTTCATTAATATATATATATATATATATTTATATATATATATGCATATATATACATATATATATATATATATGCATATATTAATGAAATCCAAGTATGTAGTGTTTAAACTTCAAACTAATATAAGTATCAGTATTTATATATAGAAAATTTAATCCCAACCGAATTAAAAAAAAACTGAATACGTAATAGAGATTAAAACTTATCATCACTAGAACAAGATATAGCTAATTTGCATATTCTTTAAAACATTCATTTTAATTAATTCCCTATTAGTTGGTTCAGTTGTCTACATGGATAATCATATTTAGTTAACAATTACGTGCAATTATATTTATGCAGATATTCTACATGATTAATACTTGCATAATATTTGCGTAAAACGTTTATAGTAAACACAAAATTGTTTCCATATATATTTATGTATTCGTATATATTTTTGTTTAACAAATTTTGCCTACCAAATTCCTCTTAGAGTTTTGGTCTACAGACATGAAAATTCATCTATAAGGTATTTGAATCCATGAAAAACTTTATATTTTGGGTTTAGCCCGGAAAAATCGGTGCAGAAGTGTGAAACTATTTAAAAAAAAAAATGAAATTTGCCAGGTGAAGGTCGAACGCCGGCATTAGGAATCCATAACATAGTAGCTATTGGGTCATGCTTAAATTTTAACCTTGCGGTAAACATGTTTACATAGTACACTCATTGACGACAGAGGCAAAATAAATCGTGAACTGAACGTTTTGGTTTCGATTCTCGATGGAGGTGCATGAACCTTTTTTTAAAATTCTTTTTCAATCATTACTTTATATTGCATCCAATTTATCTATCTATATATATATATATATATATATATATATATATATATATATATATAAAAAAGTTAAAATGTCTGTCTGTCTTTTCTCTATAGTAGTTAAGGAAGACTATTATACAGAAAGGCATTACTTTACATATTCACTCTTTTTAATATATACATATGCACATAACCTTATGGACAGTACATAGGACCCGATAAAAGCCGGGATGAACAACTAGTATATATATATATCTATATATATATATTATTATTATTATTATTATTATTATTATTTTTATTATTATTATTATTATTATTTTTATTATTATTATTAAACTGGCATGCTGAAATCTCAGTATATTACTGGATTGTATATATATAGACATAAGGTCCGAATAAATATTAGTATCAATATTTATGAGAGGACATCGAACAGATGAAGAAAGCTCAATGTTTGAGATAGAGCACTAATATGTTGCTCGTCAACATTAGTGCGAGGCGAGTCTATTACTACATGACCGCCAATATTGGAAATTGTTTTTGGTTGAATCTCAGTGCTTCGTTCTGATTCTAACCTCTGCTGATATTTTTTCATAGAGGATACAATTTAGGTCAACCATTTATTTTTTATAGAAAGAAAACCTTTAACATTTAATTGTTTCAGAAATTCCGAGTTAAATTATGTGAAATAGTAATGCCATTTGACGAAAAACTCTCTTTTTCTCTCTCTGTCTGTCCGTCTGTCTCTATCTCTGTCTCTTTCTCTCTATATATATATATGCACACATATCTATATATATATATATATTTATATATATATATATATTTATATATATATATATATATATATATATAAATATATAAATATATATATATATATATATATTTATATATATATATATATATATATATATATATACGGAAATATACTTTATTTCCTTATAATAAATAACAATCCTTATGTAAGAAGATCACTGTATATACAGAGAAATATAGTGAATGAATGACAAAAGTTTATATTTTTAGATTTTTGCTGTTAACCATATTATAATTTATTCCTTTAATTTGGTTGACATTTACAATCCCTGAAAGTGTCTGTTTCGTAGCCAAACATCAATTGATTAATTATTATATCAACTAGTGAATTTATTTTGCCCTTAACTAATCAGAAGAAATGGCAAGAGTCAATCCATCAAAAGGAAATAATGTGTGTTTTGACTTGATTAAAATCCGAAAATATGAAAAGAAGCTGTAAATACCTTATATTATGAGGACATTACGTCATTTTGAATCTTCTCTCTCTCTCTCTCTCTCTTTCTCTCTCTCTGTATATACATATATATCTGTCTGTCTGTTTCCGTCTATCTGTATATATATATATATTATATATAAATATATATATATATATATATATATATATATATATATATATATATATATATAGTAATTTATAAAATATATATGGCGATTAAGCTACACGGAATATTCGGCGGTTCATCGACTCTAGAATTCCTCCGGCTTATGCGCGAATTCTCTGGTTGTTTATCGTTTTTATATGGTTATATTGGCTAACTAAATCCTCAATAGAAGAGGACCATATCAAAACGATAAACAACCACAGAATTCGCGAATAAGCCCGAGGAATCCTAGAGTGGATGAAACGCCGAATATTCAGTGACGCTTAATCCCCATATACATTTTATAAATTACTAACTAGCTCTACCTACGTATTGGGCACTTTTGAAGTAAATACTTAAATTTTACGCATAAATCTATACTTTCGTATATTAATTTAATGTGAGTAAATGAAGTATATATACATATATATATATATATATATATATATATATATATATAGTTTTCCAGAAAACTTCTATTCGTTGTAACATATGTGTGATTTTCCTACGCAGGAAACGAACTTTCAAATGTCGAGTTTACACTCGTAATTCTTATCCTGAAGCCGACGTGAGAATAATGTCTGAACGATATTTACTATATCTATTCATAATGTCATTCACCGACGCTGGTTTCTTATTAACAGACAGGTTTGTATTATGCCAAGAAGAAGCAGGTAGATCATTTAACATGGTCCATTAGAGAGGGATGCTTTTGGTAGGAGTAAATGCCCTCTCAAGAGATTGAGCGATCTCATATATTTCGTGGTTCGGCATAAAGAATGTATGTGAAGAATAATGGCATAATAGACTCATGGAACTACAACAGTTTGTTGTCTTGATTTCATATATAAATCCATGCATTTTATTTAAACCTTTTCCATTTTATATACGTTATTTATTTTTTTTTTCAGAAATAATCAATGAGATAAACAATGAAGTAGAACGTTTCTTTTACCAGATTTTCTAAGAAAATGATTTGCAGCAAATACAACTCTTAAATCTATAAATAAATGCACCAAAGTTCCTAAGAGTACTAAATTATTGATAAGATTCCGGTAATGTAGAAAGATGTAATACGAAAGAAAACAACAGGTAATTTATAAACAAATTTCGATGAAACCATTTTGAATTTTTATTTAACTGTTTATTAATTCATTGAAAACTTGCTTCTCTGAAGATAAAACATTCGGTTTAAATTAATTTCCATCTTTTCAATTCGGATTTAAAAAAAATATTGCAAACTTGGTGCACTTTAGTGCATTCATTTTTTCCCCTTTTACTTGCTTTACTTGAATATTTCCCCTTCCTTTCTCTCCTCGCTGACAACCCTGCAACGATTCTTCATTTTCCTTCATTCAATTCAATAATTTTTTTCCTGTTTTAAGAGTCATCGTACAATTTACTAGAAGGTATGTAGAAGGCAAGGTAACATTTACTGTATTATTACATAGCGGGCACCTTCCTTTGAGACGGAACGTACGTACAGACATTCACTTCATTAGCATTACGATGTTCCTAGAAAATACAGCATTTCTGTGTATCATATATATATATATATATATATATATATATATATATATATATATATTATGATTGTCGGTGATATATAATTGATTCCACAACATAAACACCGCAGCTCAGACTAGCCATGAAAGCAGCAAAGGAAAGGCACATAAGTTAAACACATCCGAATAGAGGCGTCAAAATCCGAGTGTCTTGTATGCACGGCTATAACCTGCCACCTTCGTTGGCTAGTGAGGGTGTGGCTGTTATTGTTGAGCCCAGTGATTCGCTCGGTTGATGGATATAATAGGTTAATGCTGGTGTTGCTTAACCCAGAACCATTGTTTTACAAGCAATAGCTACACTATCTGCAAAAAGTACCTGCCTGATAATGGTTTATATTAATTTGCTCTTTTGGCAATAATGTCAAAAAGGCAACAATTTGTTTTTTGTGCAAGTAGACCCCATCGTAGGCATGTTTCAACGAAAGAGCATAGAAGATGCTGAAGAGAGTTTTCGCTAAGACACAACCATTCTTCTTTACGGCATTTCTCATTCAAACTCATATGATGTCACCAACTAACTCCACGGTGATCGTCACGCCGTCATGAAAAGATTTAATTAGACTCAATATTATAACAGGTAGCATCTCTATAAAAAGTAGTCCAGCTAACTCAGTCGAAAACCTTGGCCAGGTCTATGAAAACTTAATACAGTGGCATGTACTGCTCTCTGAATTTTGCTTGGAGCAGGCACAGACAGAAAGTTAATTTATGCAGTGAACATCTCGCATCAATGTGTGCATGAAGGATGATACTGTAGTTACTAAGATCGCCATTATTTTTGTAGGGAGTGTTCATGACTATAACTCTCATGTCGTGAAGTACTTCTCCATTCCTCCCAATAATAAAGCAGAAGGTTATATATATATATATATATATATATATATATATATATATATATATATATATATATATAACTTTATCTGTGTGCCTGTGAGTTCGGTCCCTATGGACTCGAAATAAGCTACGCTGATTTTTATGAAATTTCGTACGAAAGTACCTTATGTGCCTGCCAGTTTTCTTAGATAAATTTGTTATGAGAATGTTTTCGATAAGTATTGCTAAGAGATAATCGAAAAAATTTGATGAAATAAGAAATAGGCGATTTTGACCTAAGTTTACACCTTACATAGTCTAACATACAAAGTGTATTTGAGAAGTTTTATTAAAACACAAGCAGAAAGACTCGACATATAAAAGCTACAGTAGGCTCTCTCATATAACATGGGCGCGTTCGAAATGAATGTTTGTGTTTAGAGTACAATTGAAGTATGGAGCTTGACTGTTGCATTGTACACTTTGATTGAAACCATTATATATATATATTTAAATATATATATATATGTATATAAATAATTTTAGAACATTCATAGAAGGTTCTCTACAGTGCAATATGGATTCCAATTTATCGTTAAATAAGTCACTACGACAGACATGTAAGTTTTCTCCTGGCGCACAGCAATAGGTTCCCAACTAGAGCAGGTAATCATTCGGTTCGATTGGAAAATGTGCGATTTCATCGATATCGATATTAATAAAAATATGCCAGTTTAAAAGATCCATTGCCTGTCATTCAATCCTAGGCAACGTCGTGTCACCCACTGTGTTCATAGATGATTCATACAAGAAAAACAACTATGCTAATGGCAATTACTGTTAGTTTTATGGCTAGAATTTTTTACAAGGCCACCACCACTAACCAATTCCCAAAGACCACTCGAGGATAGGGTTTATAGAATGTAAGATGGTAATGTACTAATCGGTAATAGTGTATGTTGGATAACATTTCATCATTAAAGGGAAAGGCTTAACAAGAGCTTGTTTACATTGCACTTGAAAGCTACCAATTGTAGTTGGCTGGGATACAGACCAGCTAAAATGTGTTGCAGAGTCGGGCAGTTCTAGGAAAGAAGCGTTGTTCGTGAAATTTCCGTTTAGATTAAGACATATATAGAGAATAGGGTGAAATTGTTCATAGTGGTTGTAGCTAGTCGAGTCTTAGCGAGGAAGAAAGGAGACCTAGTTTAAGTGGCAGCAGCTAGACACGTGATGTATGACTAATGTATTATTTGTCGAATACTTTTTGTGAAATATTACACAAAATACTTCGCTTATGTTTTTATGATTTTGTACTATGCTGATGTCTGTAAATTCATGAGATAATATCCTAATTTTAATTTTATTTACATAATAATAAAAACTGAATCAAAAAATGCATTACGTAAAGTTAAGACGCCGGAAGTGAACGTTTTACCTAAATATAAAACGGAGCGGACGTTACTTAACACGAAACGAAATACGAAACCATATAGAAATAATTTATTTCAGAAAAGTATTAAAGTTTTAACACAATTTGTTCTATCATGTAAGAAAAAAAATAATAAACTTTGATTTCTTACATTTTTATAAACAGTTTTCTTTTTGTTTTAACATTTCTGTTATCACGAGAAAACTAATGATAATTTGTATTATTTACAGTTCTATAAATGGTGTCTACTTGAAATTATATATTTATGTTTCACAAGTTTTATCAGGGAATTTTGTAATAAATAATGTACGAAAGTTTTTAGTAACACTTGTAAAACTTTTTTTATACATTTGTATAAAAAAGTTTCTTAAAATACATAAATTTAATGTTGTCATTAATAATGTATGATTTTTTAAATTTACACTTCTTATATTTATGTTCTTATGTTTTATGTTCTTATGTTATAAAGAAACAAATTAGTTTTTTTTTTCACGCTTAGCTACTCTCGTTTTATATTTAGGTTACCCGAGTCAACTTCCGGAGTCTTAATTTGAGTAATTAACTTTTGGACTTAATCGTAAGAAAAAACTATTGAGCTAATCATGTGTATACTGCCAAATTTCATTTTCGTTAAAAAAAAATCTTATTTTTCTATTTGCTAACGAACAGTAATAAAAAAAAAACCCTAATTTTAAGAGTATATAAATTGTTAATTTTGTTTGCTCCTAATCAGTTTATACTGATGCAAGCAAAATTATTATCTACGTTTAAGGATATTTTTAGTTTTTAGTATGGAATCCAAATATATATAATAAAATCAATTCCAATCTAAGTATGTATAACGGTATAACCCATAAATTTGTAAAATTTCATCCAGGCTGGAAAGGCTTAATCAAAAGCGAGCGAGACAGTCGGGCGACTTTGTTTTCTAAAAATAAACATTAGAGCTTCGCTTTATGAAATTAGTGTCTTCATTAGAGAGAAACTGTTGCTCGTCAACATTACTGGAAGGCGAGTCTATTATTAAATGGCCGCCAATATTTGAAATTGTGTTTAGTTGATTGTCAGTGTCTCGTTCTGATCGTAACCTCTCCTACTTTTTTTTCAAAGTGAAAAAATTTAAATGAGTCAACCATTTATTTTTATAGAATGAAAACCTTTATAATTTAATCGTTTCGAAGAATCTTATTACATTGCTAATAAAACCACAAAGAAACTCGTTTCTAGTATAAATATGTAAACACACACACACACACACATACACAGCAGGCAGCCCGGCGTTGTCTGGTCGTAAAATACCCACAAATATTATATTTTTAATTACTGCAGATTACTTATTTATCATAAACAGAAATACCATAAGTTTTAAACGTAACGTAAAATTCCTTAAAAAAATGAAGTAAAAAAACAAACAAACAAAAAAACGTAAGGAAACTAGGAAATGCGCATGCGAGTATTATGTTTTTTTTTTCTAAACTGATCAATTCTTGGAAGTAAAAAATACTCAGGCTGAAATCCAAACCAAAACCTAATAACAGTTAATCAAGCACGATAACCATCAGGCCAGCTGCACATGCATTTTAAAAAGTGCTGTTAAACCTCCTTATTCTATACATAAGGAATCTGTCGATGAACTGTTTCGGGGAATAATATAACAATTTATGTTTCATTTGCCTCACTAACGCTTTCAATTCTTCGTCAAATCATCTGCAAATGAGTGGAGCAAACATAAAACCTGCAAGAAATATATACACTTTCAAAAATTCAATACAATATAAAAAAAAACCTTGGTCCAGTTCCAGCAAAGATATTACCAATTTAATATTAGGACGGGGAATAGTCTTACATGATAAATAGGTGTAAGTGAGCGCGACAGCACACTCCTAAAATTACTTTATTTGATTTATATCCTCCTCTTATAATACCGAATATTTGGCATCGATTACTGATTTGTTTAATCTTTGATTTGACGGGATTGATGATTGAATATCGGTATCCCAGCAAATTACCGAACTCTTTCATTTATGTGAAATTTGTCGCTTAAATTCATGTTCTGAATTTAAAAAAAAATACTTTCTTATTATTTTATTCTAGCTTGCGATAGGGCATCCTACCGGTTGTAAGACATCCACCTGCTATTTTATCGATTCCAAACAAGAGATCATTTTAAGACACTGACCGTCGTATTAGTGAAGTTTATTTGTATCTCGAGTGCATTTGATGCACCGGATATACTTGCCAGGGACAGTTTAAAATTCTTTTTCCATGAGTTCGGTTGCTCCGATGATTACTTGAACGATGGAGATCATTTTAAGATTCCAGTTCATTTTCATATTATAAAGAGGACCTGAGTATTTCGTAATTATTTAATTTTACTAAAGATTAATATTCCAGTTTATTCCTATATCCTAAAAAGACCTGCGTATTTCGAATTATTTTCTTTTTCGGCTCTATTTAACCTACCAGCATTGCAACCACTAACTTCTACTAAGGTTACTTCTTTCTTTTTCTTGTCTCATCTCACCATAGTGGGTTTAATAGCGCCGATTTGTAAAGACGTAGATACGAGGAGCGTGCAATAAGTAATGCCCCTGACCCACTTCCAGTTTGATCTATCTGAAATTTTGCATGTGCAATGATGTATATCTCTACGGGTTAGGTGGAGAATTACAGCTCTGAACTAATTGTGGTTCCAAGAGGCGGGGCAAGATCAGCAAAGGTACCCTCCTGCTGTAGGATAACGTTCCGGTCCACAACTCGCATGTCGCCAGATCAGAAGCACGGGCGCGTGCTTATGAAATCCTTCCCCATCCTCCCTACCCTCCTTACCTTGCACCCCATGACTTTCACCTCTACCCAACCATGAAGTTGTTTTTGAAAGGAAAGCATTTGCCAGATTATGCAGCTTTAATTTCTGAAGTTACGTCGAGGTTGGAGGACCAACCTGGGGTGTTCTACAAAAACGGTCTCCAGAGCTGCATCAAACGATGGGAGAAATGCATAACTGTTGGTGTTTCCTGTGGAGAGAAAGACTCTGCCAAGTTTCGTTGCTCTACTGCTATGGGAAGTGGGTCAGGCACATTACTTATTGCACGCCCCTTTATATGACTTGTATAATGTGACATATTTCCTACTCTACTTTCTCGTTTGCGTTTCTGGAATTACTGTTGCATTTGATATTCAACTTCTTGCATATGTTGATGGAGATATTTGTATATTCTATTGTATCGCATCGAATAGTAACCGTGTCCCAGCAGAACATTTAAATTGTAAGGGGAACATCTGATCTTTAGATGACATGCATACAGAGTTCCATTAAATTCTTCTTCATAACTAAAATGTGGAGTTAATCGTTTACACTTATTTCCCTCTTACTAATTAACCAGTTTACTATACTATATTCAATATTTCTTTTGGTCTCTTAGACTCATAAGATTCCAAAACAAAAATTCGTCTATTCTAGTAATGTTGTTATAAGTGATAGGACTATGAAAGGATACATTAATACAAGTAACAGCAAATGTAGGGTAGTCATACGGATGATGGCCATATGTGGGCTTCGAATACGATGCTCTTTAAAACATATTTTTACAAAGAAGTCACAATTTATCAAGGTCCGGAGGCCCCTCAAGAATAAGTCTATAGAAAAATATCGTGGGAATTAGGTAAATTTAATTACTTAAGTAGATGGCTCATGAGGAACTTCACGTTGGATTTGACGACGACCATATTGTAATCAGTTGGAAAGCAGGCAAACGGAAGAGAGTTCCAAATATGTGCTGTTCTAATAAAGACTCTTTATTCATGGAATTTAAGTTTATGTAGGTTTAGATAAAGAGCGGTGAGAATTATTGATTGTGGTTTCGGCTATACGAGTGTTTTTCGTGAACGTCAATTTATTAAAAGTTTTACGTTTATAGGGGAGACTCCCCATGCTAGCCTGTCCTGACAATCCCCTGTACACAAAAAAAACAAACAAAAAAAACATGAGCCACTCCAGGAGAGTATCTAGTAGGCATCAAGTTCCCTCCTGTGGAAATTCATTACTTTCATACGTAATATATATATATATATATATATATATGATATATAAACTTATATACATGTTTATACATACATGTATATATATACGTATATATATATATATATATATATATATATATATATATGCCTATATATATTTGCATGTGTGCACATGTATGCATATATATATATTTATATATATATATATATATATTTACATTCATACGTACATATATATATATATATATGCATTTATAAGCATATATATACATATATATATTTATATATATACATATATACATATACACCTGTATATATACATGTATATATATATATATACATATAAATATATATGTTTGTGCCTCATAAGACAATTATATCATTCTAATAAAAGAAAGTAAATTGTTTTCTGTTAGTTAAAAATAATAAATCTTTGCTTTTAATAAATGTTTAGGAGCCCAAAAAATACTGAAAATATTTAATAACATTCTGAAACATTTTTTCACGAGTTTAAACAAAATTATTTCTGAAGCGAGTTGCATATCATAAAATACTATCGCAGTGAATAAAACATTTTAAGAGAAACTCTTGGATAGTGTACGTTGTAATTTAATTACAAATTCAATATCGCTCTGTGTCTATTCATATACCTTACACCTAATAGCATTAAGTATATGTAAGACTTGGACAAATTTCATAAAAGCTGATTTAATATTCTTGTTTGTCGAGGAACTGGTTTTATTTAAAATCAATGGTGATGTTTAGCAATACAAGACTACACGTAAGGGCAGACGTTTGTTTTTATTGTGAAAAGCTAAAGTGCGGAAAGGAACTTTTCATAAGAAATTCCGTTACTAGATCGATTGGTCTGTCTATTTTACTAAGATTTGAAAAAATTATAATAAAAAAAAAACATTATAACATATCAAAAGTAAGTTTTAAAATAATTTCTCACCAGCAACGACAACATTAAAATACCAGTTATTTAAGCCAGCAAAGCTTTAAAATATCATTTTCATCGGACAATCAGTCTATAATCTCTATCCCTGCTATTATAAAAAAAATCATTTTGTGTGTGTAAGTTCTTTCGCCATAGGTTCCGAAACGGCTGAGCATATGTTTTTGCAAATTTTATACAAAACTTATTTTTATTCCCATCAGTGTATTTAGATATGCTTTGTACAGATATTCATCAGATAAATTACGAAAATTGAAAAAATTCACTCTTAAAAATGTTCATTGTTTTTCTCTTAAAGATTAAAAAAAAAATTACAAGGGAATATTTTATTTTACAACCTTGTAATCTTGGCCCTGCTATGTAAAATAGTGTCGTACAAACAGTATTTTTTATCTATAAGAGAAGAAACACTATTATTAAGATGGTCAAGCTTAAATATCAGCTGACGTGATATTGTAAACAAAGACTGAATCTGATGAACGGCATTATCATTATTTTTTTGTTTGTAAATTTATTCAACGGACATATAATTTCTCGCAATATTTAATATTCAATAGAGGATTCATCCTATTATAATACATCCGCAATTAACATAAATTAAAATGTCATGTTTAAGCGTTTTTACCTCGGAGCAACGCCGGGCTTTTAGTTAGTTTATGATAAGTTTTTTTATAGGTGCATCACGCTTAAATTAGAAATAGAATTTTTTTCTGTCAGTCATGCACAAACATTTTAGCCTGTCTATAATACGTATATTTTATTACTATTTTCGTCTATCTTTCACAAAGAGAATTTGATCATTGTCTCGTGTTTATCACGTATGAATTTGAAATACTATTATTATTTGTCTGTCACGACTCAATTGAAACTATTATTTTTGCCCGTTATTTACGCATAAATTATAAATATCATTATCATTTGTTTGTCACACACGAATGTTAAATATTAATTTAGTCTCCGTAACGCATGAGATTTTAATATCATTTTCAAACGTCAATGACGCAGAAATTTAAAATTTCATTTTCTTCCTTCCGTTACACATAAATGCTAAATATCAAGTTCGTCTGTCAATTACGCACTAATTTGAAAAAAAAAACACATTTCAACTTATCCATCATCAACTCATCTGACATATAATTGTCGTTTGTCAGTTTTAAATATCGTTTTCATCCCTGAACTTACGTCTGAAAAAATATATTTAGATACATCAAAAGGTTTTTATAACACTATGTCTTAATTCACTCCTACATAAAAGAAATCAAATAATTTTTTAATCGTCATCATATTGTATGAATCGGAATATTCTTTGTTCGCTTTTCCTCGTTTTTTTTTTTCTTTTAGTTTTGTTTCAGTCAGACTTCTTTTGGCATGAACATCTGGTACTTAGAAGAGGGACAACGTGAAGTTTTTTTTTTCACAGAGGTGTCCCCACTTATGAAATCCCGAACATAAGGATTAAATAGTGTACGGTAGGGGGCGGTTAATCAAGAATTGGTTCACGTTGAACTTGAAAACGACCATACTGAAGTCACCTGGAATCAGGCAAACGGAAGAATTCCACAGGCGCGCAGTTCTAAGAAAGAAGCTTTGTTCATGGAATCTACGTTTAGGTTTAGGCACAGATAAAGAATGGTGAGAATTATTGATAGTGTTTCCAGTCGACGTGTGCATTTCGTGA
Organism: Euprymna scolopes; assembly: GCF_053919585.1. Taxonomy (NCBI): domain Eukaryota; kingdom Metazoa; phylum Mollusca; class Cephalopoda; order Sepiida; family Sepiolidae; genus Euprymna; species Euprymna scolopes. The sequence continues at coordinate 9,926,483 of NC_136506.1, read as the reverse complement.
AAGTTTGGCAAGGCGGAACCATAGATTACATCTTAGGCTTCTAACGTCCTCAAAAAAATTTCGAATTTGGAGCACTTAGGCCATCAGAGTGTTTCGTTAACCAATTGACAGCTGTTACCCCTTTAAAAATTCTAATGTATCATTTTAATAAGTATTCAATCAAGAAATGCAATAAGAAAACATTATATAAAGAAAGATAAGAAGACAACAAAACAATTATTGGCTATCAGTACATGAACGATACGCCCGAATGATCAATTTCTTTTTTATCATGTTGTTCACATTTATTGTTTAATTGACATCCTTATATCAATTATATAAATGACACAGTTTTATACTCAAAGTGAAGAGAACAACTGTGGCCAATTTTATGTGCACAATTGTATGATAGATCAATTTCCGGCCTTCTTTTAGTCGAACTGGGTATTCTTTTTTAAATTAGTGGTAAGAGTGAACATGGCTGCAGATTGCATCAGGGCATTTAATTCATTTATATGCGATTTAAAGAAAGATGAACCCCTACTTTGTTGGCAGACAACTTCTGGAATATAAAAACATAATGGCACTCAACACAAGATAGTTAAGAAGACACATATTGTTTAAGCTGATAATTCTGTATTTTCTATTAATTATAAGTCATAATAAATTATGAGTTAGTATATATATATATATATATATATATATATATATATATATATATAATTTGTGATTTAGAATGTACAAAAAGGCTGGGAAATAAAAGTAAGATTTAGTCCTAGGATACTTTTCTTGCACTGAAGCGTACTTGTGCTGCGTGTAATTTTCTTCACTTGAACTTTGTTGTGCAGTATTATTGAACAATGCAATATGCATTAACTGAAAATAATTTCTTAAATCTGTTGATCATTTAAACAAGTTATAAAAAGTACAGGATAACTAGTTTGATATTTCGGCTATAATTAGATCACCGAAGGCAAGCAAGGTCGGGCCTAGTCAGAAATATAAATTGCAATTTGCGAATGTAGTAGGAAGTTAACATCTTGAAAGAAATGCTAAATGTTATGTATTTACATCCCTTGACGGGGATCTGCAGAAACTGTATGATATATGTCTGCTTTGTAATTAGAATTTACGTACATTTATTTGTTTATATATATATATATATATATATATATATATATATATATATATATATATATAATAGCAGAAAGGCCAAAAGTTGTCCGGGATGGAAGTATGATCAACGATTTTTTCACACTCCTATACTTTTTATTGTCATCGAAATCAGTGAAATCGCACACATTTCAATCAAATTGATTGGCTGCCTGCACTGGTCAAGGGCATATCGCGGTGTACCGAGAAAAAGCTTCACATGCCTCCCCAAAGTTACTTAGTCCACGATATATTGTAGTCTACATTGCACGGTAGAGAACCTACCGTTGATTTAAAATATATTTTTATACATACCGACGTTAATCATAGTTTTAAATTATAAAACCGAGTAGCATAGTTCAATTGTGCTTTAAACACAAACATTCATTTCAAACAGGCCCCACCAATATCAAATACCATACATACATCGAACCACACGTTTAGGATTACATAAGGATCGAAGTTACGCAAATACACAAAGTTTCGTGAAGTCTTGCTTTCAGTCTTGCCAGACTGTGGATACCCACAATAAGGGTGCGTGCGCGTGAAATTTTTGTGGCAAGAGTTGCGCAATCATCAACCACACCTCTTCTGAGTCGACATTTTTAAATACTAGTGGAAAGTGAATGTTCAGGACGACTGGAAACAATGCCGAGATAAGCGAAAAGCACATACAGCGCTTTGAATTCGCAAATGGTCACACATTTGGTATTAGCCAGGCTCAACGTTGCTTAACTCCCCGTATCTGACGAGAACCGGTGTGTCAAAGTAATTATGCCGTATATATATATATATATATATATATATATATATATATATATATATATATATATATATATATATTAGCCAAGTATGTCAAAGGATGGAGTACTGCTGCCATATCTGGACAGGAGCTGCTAAAATCAACCTAGCCTGCCTTGACAAAGTGCAAAATAGACTTCGTAGCTTAGTAAGAGATGCCTTTTTCCCTTCCCTGTAACCTCTCTCCAGCAGAAAGGATGTTGCGAGCCTGTCATTGTTTTATCATTATTTCCATGGGAAGTTCTCGTCTGATATCCAATCTCTGGTCCCTCCTTGCCAACCTTTCACGAAAAACACACGTCTAGCTGAAAACACTGTCAATAATTTTCCCCACTATTTATCTGTGCCTAAATCAAAACGTACACTCCATGAACAAAACTTATTT
>NC_136506.1:9919166-9921666 GCF_053919585.1 Euprymna scolopes | reverse complement strand
GTAAATGGGAGTGTGATCTGCAGATTTTTAGGTTTGTCTTTAGATTTTTAACATTTTCTAATCGATAGTTTATTAGTATTGGTATAATCACAGCGGTATAAAATATATATTTTTTATATATATCTTTTCGTATTTATTTGTCGCTCGCTTACGTAGTGAGTCATAATGTTGAAAATACGCATTTTTAAATACTAACTATTGATTAATAACAGTTAGGTCTGCATGTATATCGACGATAATTATTTTTTTTATTTATAAATATCGGTGTGCATATGTAGATATTTATATGTATGTGTGTGTATGTGTATATATATATGCATATATGTATGTGTGTATGTATATATATTCATATATATGTATATATATATATATATTTGTACATGTAGGTATGCCTATATGTGTATTAGTATATATCTGTATTATATGTATGTCTATATGTATGCATGTGTGTATATGTGGATTTATGTGTAACTTTCATGCATTGGGAGGGTATGTAGTGCTAAATGCGTGCATGAAACTTCATGTGAGAATGTATGTGTTTTTCCTCTATATAAGTAATAACTTAATTGACATTTTCTGCTAAATGACTTTATTATGTAAAATCAATGGTACCTTTATTATGTTTTGTGTCGAAATAGTTCCTCCGGGTCTATGTGTGTGTAAATAAATGTAGTAAGTATGTATGCGTGTATGGATATGTTTTTATGTATACCTAAATGTTATGTGTGTATGTATAAGGTTATATATGTAGATACATGTGTGTGGGTGCAACTACGTGTATAGGTATATATGTATATTATATTGATATGTATCTACGTTTAGTGCAAATGTATAGATGTGTATCTGTAAATGTATATGTATGTGTGTATATCTATGTAGGTACGCAGATGTATGTGAGTCTATATATGGATGTATGTATAAACTGTATTGTTGCATTTTATATTTTTTGGTTTTCTAACTTTTTTTAAAATATTTTTTTATGTTCTTATATATTTTTATATTTTATATTTCTGTGTGGATGCATAGAGAAATATACAAAAGGTGTGCATTTACTCCTGTGTATTTGTGTGTATGTTTACTTCCGAAATATGCATGTGTGAAAATCAGAAATAAAATTTACCCCATACTGGGTGGAAGTTGGGAATTGCTGAGCACTTAAAGTTTGTCTGTTGGTTATAGGCGGCATATTGTCTAACTTCTCAAGTAATTTACAATGCTAAACCAAAGAGTAGATACTTCATTTTTAGGTTATAAAAATAATAAAATAAAAATTGTCCTTACCAAAGTTATGGTGAGAATAAATAGAAGCCTGAGATAAATGGATTGTTCAAAGGGCCTGCTTATCCTCCTCCATACCAACCTTCTATGACAAGATTCTAATTTTTCTAGGTGATATGAGATTTTTTTTGTATCTTGAGTTTCAGTCTTATACACATATGTAGCAATCAATGTTTATATAAATAAATTTTATATACCTGCTCTGTTTACTCATTAAGCACTTTTGGAAGACATATGTTGTTTCAATGGATGCACTTCTAAGAAACTAAACTCTACTGCCATAATATATATATATATATATATATATATATATATATATATATATATATATATATATATATATATATATATATATATATATATATATATTTAAATATTTTTTGTCGGCGTACAAATTTTTATTATGGCTATGTAAAGACCAAAATACGCAATACGATTATTTATAAATTATTATTTATAAAAAGACTCTTTGCGAAATGATTTTCCATTGCAAATCGTGGAATCTACAATTAGAAATAAAATCTCTTATTTCAATAAAATTAAACAGGCATCTGTCGACTAATGCCCTATCTACCTACGCCTACCTTGGCTAGGTAATATTAGTTAAAGATTTGCCAATCAAATTTCTTCTGTCGTACAACAATGTTACTTTACATCAACTATCCGTGTTGTTTTTTCTTGTAAACCCATTTAGTCTTCAATTTGTAAAGACGTTCTCCCCCACCCCACCCACCCACATACCATAACAATTCTATTATTTATTTAATTGTAGGTGCGGTGTGCGTTACGTCGGGCGAAGGTCTAAAAGATTAGATAATGGGGTAAAACAATATGTTCCAGCCAAAATTCGAAATGGAACCTACCTACCTTCCGACGTTTTGGACAATACCCATGGTTCATCTATAAGAGAGAACCTTATAAATAATCGTATCTCCGCTTCGAATTTTAGTGCGGACTTTTTTCCATACTTAGCAAGTCGCACTCTCTTTACCATCTCAAAATTCTATAAACACTATATATTAAGACTCTGAGGTCTTCTCTTTGCAAACAAAAAGAGAATCTCTTAGGGCTTAATCTAGTTTCTATTTAATAATTAATCCCCCCCCCATTTTTTATACATATATTGCCCCCCTACTTTTTCATCTCTGATTTATTGTTCCATCCCCTTTTCTTTATAAAACGTAATTAAGCTCGAATTTAGCTCTTTTGAGTGAGTTTCGAA
>NC_136506.1:9861666-9916666 GCF_053919585.1 Euprymna scolopes | reverse complement strand
ACACACGGATGCACAGACACAGGGAGACACACACAGACACTTTCACTCATATCTATATCTATATATATCTATATATATATATATATATATATATATATATATATATATATATATATATATAACGTTATCCATACCCAGAAGAGCACTGAAGTTAGACATCATGTATTGATTAACGTAATTTCGAAATAATCGCGTTTTAGATCAGCGGGAAACAAAAAAGTAAAATTTAAAAAAAAAACACTAAAACAAAAACAAAAAAATTAAAAAAAAAAAACAACTGACGAAAGGCAGGAAGTGATAAGAGATTTTCTTTTCATCTCTCTAAGTTGGGTCAAGTGGGATTCATCTCGTTCAACCTCCGAATAATTCATGATGAAAATTATGATTTAACAATGGAACAAACAAATAATCTCACTTCAGAACGTCGACAGACTAAAGAGAAAAGATCTCGTTCGTAATGTTTATTTGATCTGTTCGCATCGACACGTAAATAGATGCGGCGGATCGATACAATTTCCAACCGACGTATTTACCTTCGGATGTAAATTAACACGTCTTTCTTTCTATCATAACAAGGTTTTTATACAGTTTTTGTACAAACAGTTTTTTATGCCATTTTTATCGTTTATATTCTTTTCTTTCCTTTCTTTTAACGTTTTGGTGCTATTTTCGTTAGATTCTGTTGTGCGTTGTTAAGGGAAAAGGACTATAATTCGGGTTAATGTTTCAGAAACAAATATCAGAATATATATCCATAAAGACAAAGGTTTATTTGATGTCTAAACGCGTCCTCGAAACTTTATGAGAGGCTTTGTCTGTGATACATTTGGTCTGGTATTAACCTTCTCATCAACGCAAGAACCTGTGACCAAGGCTAACAGAAAAGGAATTAACACGAGAAAATGTAGTTCACTCGTGACATATCGGTATTCCAAATAAGGTTGCTCTAGGGGCTTAGTGTTATATTATCGGGTATGTAGAACTGTGAGGTGCGTATATGGTGGGATCCTTCTACGGCTAAAGAAGTTATCTCACTACTGATGCAATTCTCTATCTATATAAAAACCAAGTACGTCCAAGGATGGGATACTGCTGCCATATCTTGGAAGGAGCTGCTAAAAACAGCCTATCCTGCCTTGACAGAGTACAAAATAGACTTCGTGGCTTAGTGGGGGATGCCCTTTTCTCTTTCTTACAACCTCTCTCCCACAGAAGAGACGTTACAAGCCCATCTTTGTTTTATCGTTGCAAGCCTATCTTTGTTTTATCGTTATTTCCATGGCAGGTGCACCCCCTCGCCAATCTTTTACAAAAAAAAAAAAAACACCCGTCTAGCTCAATCCACTGTCAAAACCTTTCCCCACTCTTTAATTATGCCTAAATCAAAACATAGATTCCATGAACAAAGCTTCTTTCTTAGAACTGCAAACCCGTAGAACTCTGTTCCGTCTGCCTGCTCCCCTCCTGACTACAACTTGCATGTCTTCAAGTTCAACGTTAACAAACTCCTGATGAACCGCCCCCTTAAGTAGTCACTCTAAATATCCACACTAACGTACTGAACTTACAATAACCCTTATCCTTGAGTGGCTTCTGGGCCTTGATAAGCGGTGACCACCTTGTAATATATATATATATATATATATATATATATTATGGACGTAACGAATATGTAGTGTATGATGTATAATCTCTCTTTATATATAAGCTTGTAATAAATTATGCTGTTGTGACGTTGTCGGTGGCAGATCAAATCATATAGATGTATTACTTGTGCTATTGTGCTGATAGGAAAGGATAACCTGCAGGGGGGGGATTATTACTTGAACAAACGAATGCTGATACATAACGACAAGATAGAGACGAGTTTTCTCTTGCATTAAAGGCGAAGAGACTGTTTATCATAGCGGTCTATATAGTAGACCGTCTGTGCATTTACGATGTCAGTTTATGATCGTATGCTCAACAGTTATGTACTCTACATGTAAAACAGTTCATTTTAAACCGTGATAAAGACATATCCGGTTGTAAAAAGACGGTATGATACAATAGTAATATTTATATATAACAACATTTATTCTTTGGTTTCGGTCGGACATCTTTAGAGATTACAACGTTCTCTTCATATTGAAATACGCCGCCTTTTTATTTACATAGGCATCATCACATATCAAGGCCTTGAGGCCACTCGAAGATAAGGGTTAAAGAGTGTACAGTATAAATTGGACAACATAGTAATCATTAGTAATGGAAATTTGGTAAATTTGTTAACGTATATGGAACGGCTCATCAAAAACTTGTTTACGTTAGATATGAATACAGCCATATTGTAATCAACTGAAAAGTAGGAAAACGGAATGTGAATCATAAGAGTGACTAACTCTTTTCCTGACTTGTAAGTCCCGTGTGGACTATCCGACGTTTCTTCTGAACGCTTCTTTTTCAAATAATATACTTGCCAGTATAAATTAAAACTAATCCTTTGTACGTACGTCATTCGACTAAACAAAGATCTAACAAGTGGCTTCTCAGTCACGTTTTCTCTACCCAAATGTATTGTTTATAAACACTATTTTGTTTATGTATTTGATATTTCTTTTATTTGTTTATTGTTCTTAAGATTTCTCGTACTTACAAAACATATTATGTAAAACAATCTAACTTTCATATTGATAATAATAATAATAATAGTAATAATATAATAATAATAATAATAATAATAATAATAATAATAATAATAATAATAAGTCTCCTTCATAATAATATCTTCTTTAAATAAACATCTATCTTTTAACAATTACAATAGTCGATTATAAGATCGACTCTTAGCAAGGTCACTCGGCGTCTTCCAGGAGGTTAATATTTAACAATAGCTATAAAATAAACTATTTATATAGAGAGTAGATAAATCCAGTGAATGATCTTCACCACAACAGAGACGAGCCGACTTCAGTCACACTAACAACACAGAAAAATGAAAGTAATCGCAGCACTATATCGATCTTTTCAGTATTTATGAAGGCAGCAAGACTTATGAAATAGAATTAAAAATAACTGTCTGGGAAAAATATTCGGTTTACCGTATCCAAGATAAATACACACAACTGCATTAAATGGGCTGGTTAGTATCTTTTAAAAAAAGATCTGGTTGGGGTGTATAAAATGCGAGTGAATATCTGAACTCCAATAAGATACCACATCCTCAGCAAAAACACACAACACTTTTTCATACTGTATATGTATAAAATACGTATAAAATAGTATTAAAGAGTAGTAAACCACTTACGTTCGCGTGGACAGATAACTCTGGACGAACGTCTCGACATTTAAGAATAAATGTTTAAATTTTAACTGTATTTATCGCAGTTAACGTTGACTGTAAGGTGTGTTCCTTTCTAAGAAAGTCAGAGGTGACTTCCCGGCCGAGTTCGAATGTCCTGACCGCTGTAATTATAACTCCCGACACTGGTGATTCCCGAAAGGTTGAAACACTGGTGTATGTAAGTAATTAAAATTTCAATATTAATATATATATATATATATATATATATATATATATATATATATATATATATGTGAAAAATGAGAGAATTGTCGCCCTAGAAAAAAAAAACGACATGATTAACTCTCCATTTTATGCACGAAAATCGTTTTTTTTTTAAATTTTGTAGAAGATCATCTATTAGTTAGCCAGTTGTGTACAAATCCCAAGAGCGAAAGGAGCCGTCTATCATGCCTTCAACGAGCGAGATCAGAGATGCGACGCTGTACAACTCATGCTTTCTACCAATTAAAGATATGACAACCGAATCATTATCATGACCCTCATAATGCATCGCTCTATTGCAACGAAAAACTGGGACGAATGTGGTGATCCGCTGATGCAATCAAGTTGCCTCGGGCAGACGCTGACCAGTCCACAAGTCATAAGAAATCTACGCTTGGCTTCAGGAGTGCTTCGACTTTATGCACTTCTCTCAGTACACCGTCGTCCCCCGATCTGAACCTCTGGACTACTTCATGTGGTTATTCGTCGAGAACATCCCCAACCTGACCTCCCACAACAAAAGAGCCAGCCTGATCGCAGCCATCCGCCGAGTATTGCCGAGCGCCCGACGGCACTTGCAGAAAGGGGTTTTCCTTAGTTCCAGACTTGTATCTATGGGATGAGGCTAAATGCGACTGTTATATATTCGGGGGAGTCATAAAGGAGATTTTGTCAAGGAGATTCGTGTACGTGATCGTCTAGTTTCTAACCTTATTGTTCATGTCTTCGTGGATGTGTGTTTGTGTACATGTATTTCTTAACATACCTTTATTCATGTGTCGTCGGTTGTTCCTCTGGTTTTCATTGTCTCTTGGAGGGGAGCTGGCCTGTTGGATGAAGAATTCACTCCAAGACGATGAAATGGTTTTATAGTTTTTATTCACCTTCCAAAGGTCGACACAGAATGGAGGTGAACCTTGCTTGTTTGATGATACACGTCAGCGTCCTCCCCAGCCCAGGGGGGGGACAGCTGAAAAGCCGTCTGTCTTATTCAACACCCGAAAACCCAACTGCCAAGAAAGAATCAGCTAACCTCATCACATGATACCACGTCATCTGGTCAGCTGACCCTTCTTTTGCAAACGTGTCCACTGTCCACGTTATTCACCTCTCTCTCTCTCTCTCTCTCTCCCTCTCCCTCTCCCTCTCTCTTTCTCTATTCTCTAATAGAGACACACAGAGAGAAAATAGAAAGAGTAAGAAAGCCAGAGAGGGGGGAGAGATGCTCTTTAACACGACTACATTGAATAGATGTAAGCTCTACCACATGAGTTTTAAAATAAAGCTGTAGAGTTGTTGTTTTTAGGGCGATAACTTTCTCGTTCAACCATATATATATATATATATATATATATATATATGTGTGTGTGTGTGTGTGTGTGTGTGTGTATGTGTGTGTGTGCCAATTAAGCTGCACAGAATTTCTACATTTCAATTTTACATATCTCCTCGGGCTAATGCCTGATATACACATTATATATATATATATATATATATATATATATATATATATATATATATATATAATGTTTGAACAGCAATTAACAAAAAGAGTAAGCTTAGGACATGGTTCGTATACATAATCAGACCTAAAATATAATGTGATATTTTTTTTCATTAAAACCACTTCGCATTTTCTGATTTCATAAATGGAAGCAATGAGCGTGTGGATACTTTATTTTTTTAAGGTGGTTTATTTATTTCCTTTTTCATAATCACACGTTTAACGTAGGATTGGATTATTCATGATGTCTATAATTTCTTCATGCCATATTTTTATCATTGTACGTGTCCTGAACGTGCACGAAGCATGAGAGAATACTGATTATAGGCATCGTATTGGTGTTCAGTTTCGCCGGCATATCCAGCCAGCAAGCCAGCCAGCGCGGCCGCATCCGAGGTTAAACTCACTACACGAGTTTGTAGTGTAATTCAAATCTGTTCGGTAGCTGAATATTTGAATCTTCACCGGGGCTATCAAGGGTAATTTTGTCGTGACGTCATCACTAGATGGGATGCCTACAACGACAACTCCCATCTACCTTCAAGAGAAGGATAGACCGCGCATGTTTCTCAACCTGTTATTTTACTTCGCGGTACATACAACGCCGCATCTTCCCAAATGGTCACTCATCTGGTACTGACTAGGCTTACCGTTGCTAAACTTCGGTGATCTGTAGAGAACCGGTGTGCCAACATGATTGTGCCGAAGCCAGATGTTTGTCTCTATTAGCTTTTAATTTTTTCATCTTAGCGCAGTCAGGGTCAAAAAAGTATACGTTACAAAAGCTCGCTATTTGAGAAAAGGAATCTAATAAGTAGAAAAAAGTTCTGGCCTTAGGAAACATCTACATAGGAAAAGGAAGTAATGTGTTTTTTTGTGAGTTAACCAAGAGTATTTTCGTTAAGGGCACACAAGTGAAACAGTATTTTAGTTCAAAAAGTTGAGGTACTTATATAACAAGCACACGTGTGCTAAATTGCGGCGATTAGACAGGGATTGGAGCTTGGTAGACACTATGGTGCATGTGAGTTTAGTGACTGTTTTTTAGAATCAATGCCTAACTGGTGGAACATAGATGTAGCAACAGTACTCTACATATATGCGAATTGTTTTTTTTTTAATATAAAACGCTGGAATACATTAACCTAACTTTTTCAAAATTTCCAATTCCAATTACTCGGCAAGATGTAACATGGCTGTTACACTCAGATCGAACACGTTGTATGTAGACACAGTAAAAATGTAAGAAAGTAAAAAATCGACTCGCGTGTTTCAATTGAAAGAAAAACAAAATAATTAACAGTCGTTATATCTGTTACATAATCAAATCCCCGTAAGTGAGGTTTAACAATAAACTTTATCAGAAAACGTGACCAAAGGCCACGTGCGGTATCGTCAAGTGATGGCAAAAAATTTCGGTCACAGGTTTATGCAAGGACGGGAGGGTGACATCAAATGAGGTAAAATTGTAAGATGCAAAATCTCCGGTCAGAGAGTGACCACATTTTGCGGAACAATGCTTACCTGAATGCTGTTGTCATCTAGGCTAAATACAAAGAGATACAAATGAGGAGATAGAGAGAGGAGAAAGAGAGTAGACACAACGACACACGAGGAGTATTCTGCACACCACCATCGCCAACCCCATCACTCCGCCATTAGATTTGTCATTGAAAAATTGTATTTACAGAAATACACGACGACATATTTTTTAAAACCAGCTGCCTGTGTTTTTCTATTTTCACCAACAAGTGTCTAATTTCAAAAAATGACAAAAACATATTATTTTTTAAATTAAACAGACTTAAACACATTTGATGATTCGGCCATTATCAGAGTGCAAATGCCCCATATCACCAAACTACGGACACGTAATTTTCCAAGCAAGCAAGAATATGGCGCATTCCCCCGCTTCCCTCTTGTCAATATTCATTCCCAGTCCGCAGCTATAACCAGCTGCTATGTCTGCAGCTCGTTCCACGGATCACGGTCATCCACATCGCAGTAACCATCACGTGGTTCAAAATCGTTTTCTTTTTCTTACCGTTCTCTTCCTTTGCTGTGACGTCATCTCACGCCGCAATTTGGTCATTTGCATACATTGAGATATCCACGTGGCTTGCACGGTTAATTTAGTAATTCTTTTTTCAGTAGGCTGTATGATGCTGACTGGGTTTCACACCCCACCGATTTTAGTAAACCAGGATTATATCAATATTATCTCCAACCTAAGCTTTATGAAAACAATCCTAAACTGTTCTTAACCTGAAGTGAATTACCCCAGTGCTAATGTTACATTATGATGGGGTGGCGTTCATATATACGTGTCGTGTTATTGTGCCGTGTTACTAAATATCTATATAATGGGGTTCTTCACTAGCTGTTCCAGTTTATTTATTTTCCGTGATCGTCTAAATATATTACGTGTGTGTGTATGTGTGTGTGTGTGTGTGTGTGTGTGTGTGTGTGTGTGTGTGTGCTAATAACGAATTATGTTCGGGCTATTGACAATCTGGATAGACACATGTACGCATTTCCATCTTATATTTGAATAGCATAAAATAGTTGGGCATTATTAAGCGAAAATCTGTAAAAACGCATGACATTTACTTCAGTTTATTTGAATGAAATATTGTTTTATAGCAGACGCAGTCGAATTTTATTGCTAGGGATTAACCAGTTAGCAAAGCCCAAAAGCTACACTAAGTGTTTATCGTCGATAGCCTACCAGGAGGACAACATATTGATTATTAGTATTGCTGGAACTTGAGAAGAATTTTATCATTTAGGAAAACATATCGCAAATTTAACAGGAAAATGACAATATCATAATCATATTAAAAGTAGCAAGTTAGTCTAGTTTCCCAAGCGGGCAGTCATAGGAAAAAAACTTGGTTCATGGAATTTTCGTTTAGTTTTTGGCACAGATAGAGTGTAAAGAAAATTGTTGACAGTGGTTGTAGCTAAAAAAGTTTATTATCGATGTTATGCTGTTATTTTTAAGGGTGGGGCGTAATATTTTATAATATTAGTTGATATAAGCGTAGATTAGAGTTATCTTATAGTTATATTCAAGCCTTTTAATAAGTAAATTGTTTCAATTATTCCACTTGTTATATTGTAATTAGAAATAGATTATATGTCGATAAACAGGCAGGTCTAGTTAAAACATCTGATTAAAAAAGTGCATTTAATCATCTCCCCTATGATATGATACCTATCATTCGAACCATATGCGTATCTTAACCAACAATGGATTATATATTGCCGCATGAAATAGTCGAATATAATGTAATAACATAATTAACAATAAAAATGCTAAGTAGGATATTGTTTTATATGTTTTTTATTATTATTTTGTGCATTTATACCATTAATAAAAGTCTAAATGTTTAGTTACTTATTTATACGTGTGCGTATATGCACCAATGAAACTTTCGAACGGAAGGACGAAGTTGAAAAATTCTTATTTTCCCTGAAAGTTGTAAGTCCCTAGATTGTCCATATCTATATATGGTTCGTAACGAACAACGCCGAGCAACACAAAAGGCCGAAATAAGGGTTTTGGGCCGTACGTGCGCATGTCAACGGAATTTAGCACTGTCTGTATACAGTCGCATTAACATCTTTCGGTGTATGGACAGGATTTGTGGTGCAATGGATATGGCGTTTGACTACGGATCAGAAGATTCCAGGTTCGAATCTTGGCAAGTTCGTAATAATTTTAATCATCATTTTATCAAACGTTTACTCATCATCCTTAATCTTAGTTAAGGTACTTTTGTTTTTTCAGTGATTTTGTTTTGTGCATATGGGAATTTCCCATAATTCGAGATCATAAGGTAAGCCCTGATGGTAAGGCGATGTTGAGTGTACTCGATTTTGTGTTTGACTCGGCGTTATGAAATCCGATGCGGCGCAGCCGTTAGTTTAAAATAAAGTTCAAACTTAAAATTTATCGACGAGTTCAGTTTGTTAAATGATATCCGGGTTTTTAGAGAGGATTTTAACGTCATTTTACTCTAATGTTTTATTGAGCATGGTTACAGCGCACTGGAATATGCTTAATGATCCGTAACTCTTCACAGGAAATGCACACAGGAAACCTCTTTACTCTCCAATAATGTTTAATGAATGGTATATATATGTCCTATACGGATTATACCTACTATAGTCTCTTGTCTTCTTGCCTAGACATTATTTAGACGTCCTATTAGTATCACAGAAATACTTGTATAAGTTTAGTCTTCAATATTAATAAAAGATTCTTGTTATCTTTCATTAGTGGTATTTGTTGAGGTGGGACTCCTACATATTCTGATAATGGAGTATTCCTGACTTCACTCCTGGTGACCAGGTTCTTTTTCTCAGCAGTATGAATTCACAGAGAGACACATTAGTAACTTTACTTTCACCTTTAGTTGAATGGAGTTCCTATTTAACTAACATCGTTTCTTTTTTCTTTTGTTTAATATGTTATTTATTTGACTCTTTCCGTGTTTTCTCGTTAATATTTCAAAAAATGTACACAATAACAACAGTCGACGAGGTTTCGAAAATTTAGGGGGGACAACCGGGTATTCCCATATAAACGGGTGACGACGGAATTCGAATCTAAAAAAAATAATTGACGAAAATTGGAAAAGAAATTACGCGAGGAATTCACAAAAGAACAAACCGGCCGGCGTTAAATTGAAAAAAAGAATAGAAAAAATTGAATTCAAATAAAGAACAGTTGAACTCGAAACGCAAGTAGATTTATTGATATAATTCTTCAAATTAAAAAAAAAAATGAAAACAGAGTATTGTACAAAATAATTTTTTGTAAATGCTGTTGCAAAATTTCAAACAAAAATCTGTCCGTTTTGAAAGTGTTGACCTAATTTCGTTTACGTGTTGCGTGACTGTAACCTGCAAAGAAGCCTTTTTGCATGTTGGCCATATTATGCAAACGAGTTTCTGCCATTGTGGAAAAAATAGGAATTCGAAATATAACATTTTTTGTTCCAGAGTATTTCGATTAACATTTGGAAATATATTCTATTTTTTTGTTTTTTACTGTTTGCTGAAAGTCAACATTTTTGTTTTTGTAAAACAAGGAAACTTGTTTTATTTTGCTTATGGGTTAGCAAATTAATATTTACCCATGTAAATATTCTACTTCTTCTAATTTTCCGTCTACAAAGCTAGGATATTTTGCTTGACAGTAAAACTTTTTGAAGAGAAAAATTTCCCCCTTTTTGTTTTCACTTTCACAGTTTTATACCTGAAGACCTCAAGTGATGAGAAATTACAACCATTACACTCACACACACACACATACACACACAAACACAGGTACAGACAAAAACGCACACACATACAAAAGAAAATACATTTTCTATTCTCTTCTAAGAGAATTTTTCCAGTGTTTCAAACGCAAAGTAAAAGGCGTCATTCACCTGGAGAAAGGATTTAAGATGGAATATTTTAAGCCAATAATCACGAAATCTCTCAAGGTTTATGTCGACAAGCAAAAAAAAAACAGGGAACATTTTAAAGAAACAAAATAGATGCAATTGCAACACTAATATCAGCAACATAGCACTCACCATTTTCCATGCAGTTCCACAATGAGCATAAAAAGGCGACAAAAGCAAATGTCTGAACAAGAGATAAACAATAGCTTTGTTGGAGGAGAAAGCGTTGTATCTACAGAAGAGACAAAAAGTTCAACAAGACGAAACATAATGATACAGCACGGCTTTTTCTAAAACGCAATATGAAATTCGATTGAAACGTTCACCTGCATACAGAAGCAGAGTAAGATGTTTGACGCTTTTTATAGGCGATACGAAGATTTATTCATTGTTGATTTCCAAGAATGGAGCAATGTCAAATCTGCCCACCTTCTTTGAAGGAACGTAGAGGCCCCAGAACACAGAATCCAACATCAGAAGGCGAGTGAACTGAAATTCTCTGAAGCAGCCAAGCTCTTATTCGAACTTTTCAGCTGGTATACAGCACTATTTACACGATATGGATGTTCTACCAGTTGGCGAAATACGACGGAGAAGATAAGCTCCCCTTTGTATCTATTCTTAACTAGCACTGTGACAATTTTCATTCGGTTGAACCATCAACGCATGATATTAAAATCCTGATTTCTGCACAGGTTTATGTCTCGGAAAACACGCAAAAATAAGACGACGAGTTCTCTCAAAACTCGGAAGCGAACAAGCGTTCACACTACAAAACCTGGCAGAAGATTACTAACCCGTAGTCAGCGTAAAGAATGACTTAAGAAAAAAATCAAGTAATCAGGCGTTGTATAAGTGCGAATGGCTTATTACTGACAAAAGAATTATTTTATTGGGAAAACACGTAAACGAGAAGACAACCTAGACACCAATCAAAGATGCCATCTAATCCTTTTTTAACATAGGCATCATAACTTATCAAGGATCAAAGTTCACTTGAGTTAAAGAATGTGCAGTTGTAAAATTACAATATAGTAATCGTTATTAATGGAAATTCTGTCAATTTCTTAACTTAAAGACCTATTTACTTTGGACTTGTAGACAACATTATTGTAGTCAGCTGTAAAGCAGGCAACCGGAAGACAATTCCACAAGTGTGCAGTTCTAAGAAAGAAGCTTTATTCATGGAATCTACGTTTAGGTTTAGGCACAGATAAGAGTGGGGGAAATTATTGATAATGTTTTCAGCTGGACGAGTGTTTCTTGTGAAAGTTTGGCGAGGGGGAAAACATATATTGGAGCTCAGACGAGTACTTGCCATGAAAATAACGATAAAACAGAGGCAGACGAGCAACATCTCTTCAGTGGGAAATATGTTTCAGGGAAGAGATAAAGACATCCCTCACGAGCTTAAGGCAGGATAAATAGAAATTCCTGCCCAGATATTGGACGTACTTGCCTCTTTTACAGATAAAAATTGCATCAGCAGTGAGATATATACTGGATCGATAGAAGGATCCCACCATTTTTCCAGTGGCTTTGGCAAGGGATTTGATGTTTGTGTTTCATTTCAGATCAACAGTAAAGGTCAATAACAGAAGCTTGGTAAGAAATGAGCCTCCCCAAGACAAGAACCATTCATTTCAATTGATGCCGGATGGGGATCAGAGCTTAAAGATATAAGCTTGTTCTTTTGATGCATAAAAAGTAACCAGCCACCTCTTTCTCAATTATCCCACGTGTTCAATATCAGAGGAGAGAGAATCAGAGAGAACCTGAGCGTTTACGGTCTTTGATGTGCTACCATAGATGGTAGTGTCATCAGCATAAATGTCTACGAATGATGAATGGATGTGATTTGGAAGATCAGGAAAAGAGTAAGACCCAGGATGGGTCCCTGAGAGACTCAAGCATTAATACTCTGAGCTTCTGATTTCTGCCATTCAATCATTACTCTTATGAACTATCAGAGAGTAATGATTAAATAATTGAGAAGACATTTCCAGCTATACAATAGCTGGAGATCTTGTGAAGTAAACCTTTATGCTATACCCTATCAGAGGCCTTTGATATGTCAATAGCAATTGCCCTAAAATTAGCCTCCGTCGAGTGATTCGCTAATCCTATCAGATAAACACATCTGCTGTAGATCTAGCAGAATGGAAATCATATTGTATTTGAAGATGGGAACTCTTTTGAGATAAGTTAATTGCTGATGGGGATCGCCAACAAGTTTGTGGAGTCGTAGCTGTAGACAATAACTGTTTTTAAACTGATTTTACATAGATAAAAACTTCAATAACTGTGGTAGAAAAGACCAGAAATCGACTCACTGGAGAAAAAAATAGAAATAATAACGGAGTCCGATAAGCGAGATCCGATAGGATCAAAGAGGGACTGCCGGAAGTATATAACTGTTTATTTGGGAAGAATCGTAAAGAAATGTCTGTCTCCGATAATGTACAAGCGCTGTTAGCGTTCTTGGGACTGGCAAACTATAACAACGTTTTCATAAGGATCATACCTCACTAAATGAATTAATAAAATAATCCTGGAATTGGACGCCTAAATGTTAAGCGCCATTAAAAAAAAGATACTCTAAAATCGAAACAGTTTCTTACATATTATGACCCTTAACTGAAAATAATAGTAGCAAGTGATGAAAGCTCATTTGGTATTGGAGCTTGTACTAAAAAACGATCAACCATGCATCGGGGATGCTACTGCCAGCCTGAGGACAGTACGCACAAATAAGAAAAGCAGCTCTTAATAGCACATTAGAAGTAACGAAATTGCATATTTACCTACATGGCAGAACGTTCAAGTTGCAAACCGCTCATAGGCAGTTCCTCGCGATTTTTAGCTACAAAATGGACTTACCGATGTATACTGCCAATAGACGCCTTAGATGAGACTACTAAGTTATGACTTTAAGGTGGGGTACCTGCCATCAAAACAGATAAGCCATGTTATGGCCTCCCAAGGCTGATACAAAAAAAAGATAACTTTCGAGGATTTCATAATTGATGCGCTTCGTACCAATTGCGAAATAAAAACGATAATATGCTACACAATTAGAGTGCTTCCAGATCCCTACCAGCAAAAAAAATAAGAAGGATGACTTTATATGCAATATCAAGTAAAATCGCAATGATGGACAACGTTCCAGACATATTCTCGTCTAGTGATACAGTTCTTGCGAAAGTTGAAGTTCTGGAAAGCATCCAGAAAAAAATTCTACGGGACTTTCACACGGGACACCATAGAAAAACCGGACGAAAAGCTAAATAACGATTTGCGTCTAGGGTCTTACATGGACAAAGACATAATGGAGATGATAAACTCTTGCATAGGTTGCGCCTTGGATACAGAATCACTACTTATCACCTTTAAACCTTGGCTGAAAACTGACCAGCCGGCTGGTCATTAATCCTTTAAACTTTTCAAGTCCTCTCGATGAAAATTATTACTTACTCGTAGACGATAGGTATACCTATCTGACGGAATTAAGTGCGAACGGTCCACAACAGGTACAATAACAAATGTTCTACAATTATTGTTTGCATGTTTTCGTGTAGTAAACTGCATTGTGAGCAATAATGGAACCCAGTTCAAAAGCTTTCGCGAGACGTTTCAGATAAAACACGTCACCACTCGCTAATATCGGCCTTGTTCGAATGATAAAGCGGAACGATTCGTGGATACAAAAGAGCACTGAAGAAGATCCATTCTTCACCGAGGGATCAAGCTCTGCAACATTTCTTTCACAAGTATAGAATTACACCTGAAACTTACACTCCAACATAAACCATGTTCGCACGGAATGTGAAATCCATTTTTGATAAAATCTTAATATACCATCACCCCCACCTAAATTTCCACTTGTGTATCCATTAAACATTTCACTCTTTGAGAGGAAGTTTTATTCAAGAATTGCAAAAATTTAACCTTATTCAGTAAGAGACAAGGGGATTATATATATATATATATATATATATATATATATATATATATATATCGTGCAATGACATAAACATAAACATAAACGCCACCAGAACCAATTATAAATATGTCGCTTGAGCGATATAGGCTACACCACCGTAAGACAAAAAACCTATCGATATCATTTTCGACACACTCGGAATTCGATTCTCCCCAATCAACAATCGACCAACGACGGTCGGTTCGAGAATGAAAAGTCACGGATCCACTGATGATTGATATAAACGAAAGAAATATTAAAAGTTTTTACGAAGAAAAAGCTTGGGAGTGTTGTGTTTGGGTGGCACCCTTACGGCTTTTTAAATGGGCTATCCCTGACGTCACTTCCGGTAACCAACTACTGGTTTTTAGCAATATAGACCGTAGACTTAGAGAAATATACTCGTAACTTACTTTGTCCTACAGTTTAGGTTCCACTCAACTAACGTCGTTTCTTTATTTTCTGTTTAATATATTATCCATTTCACTGTTGCTGACCCTTCTTTTTATTCTCCCGAGAATTTACAATATAATAGTATTGTTTAAAGAACTCGAAGATTACTGTATTGGATCTTAGCATTGAAAAGTATCATAATCGGGATTTTTTCCTATCCTATCTTCTCTTTTCATGACCCTCAGTATCTAGCGGTAGTGTGGCTTTATTTTTTTTTACTAATGAATCACGTTTATCAAACATGTAGAAAAATACGTTTTCGAATCATAAGAGCAGGCCGGCCAGCATTGCCCGGTCGCAAAATACACTTAAATATTATATTTTGATTAATGCAGACTACGTATTTATTATTATATTACATTGCCCAATATATTGTAATAATATAAAAAATAAATAAAAAATGACACGTGCGCTACCACCTAGAATCGAACCAAAATCGTTTAGCTTAAGATATACTTTTTCCTTTTACGTTAATGTCCGAGCTATGAGGACATGTTTATTGCAAGGCTAAACATTAAAACATGAACCAATAGATATTACGTTACGCGTGCATATTCGCAATGTCGTCGTTCAACCTTCAGCTGACAAATTCCATGTTTTCACTTTTCACAATTTTGCACCGATATTACCCCGGATAAAATCCAAATATAAAATTTTGTATGTGTCCAAATACCCTATATACGAAGTACCATGTC
Organism: Euprymna scolopes; assembly: GCF_053919585.1. Lineage (NCBI taxonomy): Eukaryota > Metazoa > Mollusca > Cephalopoda > Sepiida > Sepiolidae > Euprymna > Euprymna scolopes. The sequence goes on along the minus strand of NC_136506.1, from coordinate 9,901,026 downwards.
TGTAGACTAATAACTGACCAAGGTGTTTTGTTGGTAACATTTTTAAACAAATTATATAGGCATACATATATGTATATATATTGAAAGAGGTTTACGTTTACTATATTTTTACGCAAATATTACGCAAGTATAAATTATATAGAATGTCTACATGAATATAATTACACGTAATAGTTCCTATTTACAATGCCTCCCCACAGGACAGAGTTAGACACCAGGGTCCTTTTTAATGTGGAGAAAAGGAACAAAAATAAAAAGTGTCTCAGTCGTTGAAGATTTCTATTCCACTGACAGACAACAAGAAATTGAAGTGCAGAATCTGAAGGACAGATACTATTTATTTTCTCCCCCACCGAGCAAATTAGGCACAAGGCCGATTTTTAATGTGAGGAGTGAAGGGGAAATGGGTACCAACTCCCCGGGTAGTAGGGGAGCTGGTTTGTGACAATTGGTATGAAGGGTTGCCCCTATATTGACCAAGGCCTTATATGTGGGGTCGCCCCCACATATGGTCTTTGCTTGCAGTATCTGCCGGAACAGATACTGCAATTTGATCCCGATCCGATGGCCAATTAACATTTTCTCGTAATAGCTAACTAAAAATGATAATCACATGAGGAACCCCCCCCCCAAAAAAAAACTAAAAGGGAATTAAAATGATTGTTTAAAAGAACGTGAAAATTAGCTAGATCTTTTGCTGATGAATGTAATTTCAATTACTCATATATAACAAAGGTATATTTTTTCTTATTAAATAAATAGAAAAAACGGGCTTTTAATATGAATACACACAAGAAATCGTAGAAGTATATATATCTCAAGTTGAATATTGATTAAATTACAATAATTAGTGAATCGTATAAATAAATTTGATGAGATATGAGAACAATGTAAGGAAATGTGTTGTTTTTTACACAGGCATCACCACATTATCAAGGTAAATAGGCCACTCGAGGATAAGGGTTAACGAGTGTGCAGTAGAAATTGGACAATGTAGTAATCATTAGTAATGAAAATTCGGTAAATTTGTAAATTTATATGGAACGGCTTATCAAGAACTTGTTTACGTTAGACTTGAAGACAACCATATTGTAGTCAGCCGAAAAGCAGGAAAACGGAAGACAATTCCACAGGCGTGCAGTTCTAAGAAATAAGCTTTGTGCATGGAATCTACGTTTAGGTTTAGGCACAGATAAAGAGTGGGGGCAATTATTGATAGAGTTTTCAGCTAGACGAGTGTTTCTTGTGAAAGTTTGGCGAGGGAGGACCATAGACTGCAGCTCAGTCGAATACTTTCCGTGAAAATAACGATACATCAGAGACAAACTCGCAACATATCTTCTGTTAGATAGAGGTTGCAGGGAAGAGTTTTTTTTTTAATCTTAGACTTAAAGATGGCTGTTTTGCTGCGAGGAAAGAATCCAGCAGCAATTTGTTCAAGAAATGTGTTCTCTTTAGAAAGAAACGCGAGTCATGAAATTCAGTTTGGTGTTATGCACAAAGTGGGGAAAAAGAAGGTTCTTAGTAGTAAAAGCAGAGCCTTTATACATGCATTCGCGATATTACTATTTTATATTATGACCAGATAGGAAAATCCGCTCAAAGCGGAGAGTAATTTGTAAACGGATTTAAATTGTAAATCGAGAATTTGTAATTTTATCAGCTTTAACTGGCTTTTTAAATCGGTAAACGGATGCTAAATAGCTCGGAGACAATCAACTCCATTATCTGTTTCATGCTTTTTCCCTCACTCAAATTCTATTCGCATATTGCCTCTTCCCGTCATTCTCGCTCTCATAATCAAATACTGACACGGTGGAGTGGGGGGGTTAATATTTGTTTAGTTTGAATGCAATTACGCAAAGTCTCTTTTCAGAAAGATGTGTCCAGGTATGACTACTAGGGGCATAGTCCACTAATCACTTTTATCACGGTATCGAGTACCGGTGCTTGTAGTCAGTGATTGGCACGTGGCCAAAGAGGTCGTTTATCATTATATCCTCTCTTTTTCATGCTTATGTTTAAAATGTCACTTTTGTACGACTGTAACACTTACGTTAGTAAAAGCTTTTAAGTTCAATTATTCGAAATTAAAACTAATATAATAGTTTGTGTGTTACGGTCTATTTTGAAAAAAAATGTAGCCCTTGTTTTCTTCATGTTTCTGTTCAAAAACATTTTTGCTGAATTGTTCAGCTTTGTTTGTCATAACATCATAGAAGTATTGACAGTATTAAGCTGAGAATTACTGTTCGCAATTTTCCATTAATTAAGAATTTATATTATATTTCTTTTTTTTCTGTCTGCCTGTCTGCTTCATCTAAGTTAGATGGAACTTACACTAGAATTCTCCCAGCAGTGTTAATGACCTTAAACTATATCCAGTGGTGAGGACCCAGCTTGTGGGTTTTGGGGAGTGTGGAGCCACCCCTTAATTGTTATTGCTCCCAGGTCCACTCTGACCCGGAATGGTAGTACCTGCTAGGGTCCCAACTATGGGTTAAATAGAAACTGACTTGAAAACAACAAATATATTCTATTAAAAAAATCTTTCTTCAAAATCTTTGGATTTGGCATTAAATAACCTGAAAAGGGTTGATATGCCGTAAAACAAAAACAACCAACCAACCAACCAACCCACCCAGCAGTGTTAAACTTAAACTGGAAAACACATCCAACCATTGTCCGTGTGTATTGTCGGTTGCCCAGGGCATCTTCAGTAATAAGAGAAAGAAAGAAGAACACGATATACCGTCCATTGCTACAGGAGAAAGATGATGTCTTCAGTAATCTGGTACTATGGTATCCTAAACACGGAACCGTTAAAGTTGGGAAGCTTATAAAGACGTACACAAAATTATTGACAGAAGACACTGCCTTACAACTTGAAGATCTTTCGAAAGCCAAGGAAGATAGATCTGGTGAGGGAAACAGACAATTGTTTCCTGACAACATTTGCTATACGATGATGATGTTTGTCAATACGTGCCACTTTTTTGCAGATGTAACGTTAATGGGGATTAATAATGATTAGTAAGCATCATATTTGCTCTAAAAGTTCTCCCGAAAACTACAAGTCTGATATGCCTTACATTTGTATCAACTTTTGCTATGATGGAGTACAGCGAACTCAGACTTACAGTATGTTTCCGATGCACAGTTAGTGATTAAAGTCGATTAGTTGCCACAATACTACATTTATTCTAGAAATTTTATATAGAAAATACTGGTTTAACCTAACTGATATTTTGTATGGACATTTGTTAAGATAAGGTGTAGCGAATTCACTATTATGCGATCTATTCAACGTCAGGGATTAATTAATATTGATGGGGATTAATATTTGATGCAAGAAAAGGAGAATACATTTAACCATATTTAGCAATCAATTTGCCATAAAACAATCAATATGGCAACGGGTTATTACATTTGCTCGTTTATAAGGGACTAATATTAATACTAGTATAGTTGGTTTAAATAGTGGTTTTATCGGACTTATGTTTTAAATAATATAGCAGTGTGATAAACTTTGAAATACTAATATTTCGAGTTACGATAGAAATAAGATTAAAGTGAGACTGTTACGCTTATATAAATCATAGCATTATATTTCGTTTGATTAGAAATTATTTCTTGTTAAATTTATATTTGAATTCTGTGTTCGTCGATCTCTCTCCTTTTAGTTTTCAACAGCATTTCTATGGTTAAACACGCAAATCAAAATGACGCTGTTAAAGTAAACCACATCGTTTCACAGGGAGACATAGATTGTGTGAATTAAACTGTGCATGAAATTAGCAAAGGGACTTGTTCCAAACGACTGATAATGCATGAACAGTTGTTCCCCAAAGTCAACACATGAAAATTAGGAAAACAGAAAAAAAAACACAAGAATGCAATTGATAAAGGTGATTTATCATTTTTTACATTTATTTTTCTTATGAGATTTGTAAACATCGACAATAAAATATGATATAATCAATACAATACATTAGATCTCACTCCAATATGTACGGGATATTTATATAAGTTATGCATTTTTCAGATTTTATATTTTATAGGGATGTGATTAAAAACATTATACTAAACTACAATATACTTCCAGTGGAAATTACAAGCTGAAATCTCGACTTAATCTTTTTTTAATTGTGCTTGTCTTCAGACTTTTTTTCATGACCACATAATTTAAGACAAAGTACTACACGCTTATCTCAGTGGAAATTTTGAATAGAAACATCTACTTAATCTTTTTCATGTGCAAGAGTTATTTCCCTTTGCTTATTATTTTGGTATTAATTCATGATCTGAATATTCAGTGTTTGCTGGTACTAATCAATGAGAAAATCAATCTAAATCGACATCGACTTTCTTCAATCAATAATCATGCTGTTAATAACTTAATATATTTGTCTGACACGGAAAAAAGAAGAGCAGGCAAATTCTACTGAATTAATCCGAATTCCACTCTAAATAATATTTATTGTCGTATTAATTTGAATACTCGGACAATTGTTCGCATTTTAAGTGTGTTTTACTTTCGGATTCGGTCGATGAAAAATCGGCCTTCTTCACGTGAATTATGAGTGACCAGGGACTCTTTCTATTTGACTAAGAAAATTGCACGACGTTCAGGTAGTTAATCAACGAACATAGCATACACGAGTTCCGCGAATAATTGTAAGTTAGAAGTCTTAAATAATTCGAAATTGTATTTTGAGTGCATACCTCACTGAGAATTGAACCATCAACCCTCAAAAGAGTGTAACTCCCAACTAACTATTCTTAAGTACTAATACATTACGCCCAGGGTCCTCGCATCCAAAGTACGAAAACTCGTCAGAATAATCTAAATAATCCGAATTACCAATTCTCATGTAAAAATCGTCAACATTGTATTATTTGTTTTTGTTCGAGACGTCATTTACTCAGGTGACGTCACTTCCGGTATCGAGTAGGGTTTTTTGGAGTTAGAGATTGGCACGTGGCCGAGGAGGTCGTGTGAAAACGCCCTACCGTTGAGGAAATAGTATTGCTCAACCTGCTTTTGCCTGTAATATATGTGAATACCTGTTCGTTCGTAAAAGTCTTGTGTTCTTTCGTTCTTATGACCATTTAACCCCATAACAGTTTGTTTTATAAATGTTTATTAAATTTCATTCATTTTTTTGGTTGTTTAATATTGAATTTATAACTTGAGTTTATATTTTCCCGTTCAATAAACATTCTTCTTTAATGCAGATGTGTGTAACTCATATTAAAGTATTGTGCAACATTTATACGTAAGGTGTCTTGCCTTTATTCCGCGATCCACGTCTTTATCATTTTCTTAATTTACTTCAATCGATTACTTTCCTCATTCTATCAAAAATCATGGAAATTAGAAGCGATGGTTCTCAGAGCAACACAGACTGACAAATCAATTACGAATATCAAATTTCGAATCCCGTTGTTTCTAAACATATAATCATGGATTTAGCAATCTTCATGAGTTCTTGCCGTAAGCAGTGGGGTTCAATAAACGAGATAAATAGGACTATAAACTGGTCTTTCAAATAGGGTGCACGCAAAAATATCAAAGAACTAGCAGGACTAGTGTACCAGCATTGCACGGTGGCAGTATAACACTAAGCCAGAATTTATTCGCTAAAACCAATATCCCCTGGAAACAAATAAAACTACGCTTGTTAGCTCTAGAAAAAAAAAAGCGTGCACTGTTGTCTGAGACGTAAGAGAAATAATCTGGCTTACACTGTTGGGTATTGTCTGACAGTGGAAGCTAACGAAAACGAATGTCTGTCATTGTCAGAGTAAATACAGTGTTGTGGTTTCTAACCGATTTGCCTGTGCTCGTCACAGGCAGGAAAATGGAAGCTGGCACTGATCATTACCATCAGTAACTGCCAGTTGTAATTGCAGCGAATAATCTTACTCGCCAGCTGAAATATAATATAATATAATATTATATAATATAATATAATATAATATAATATTAAATATATTTTATTTTATTACCGTTTTATCTGTTTAGTTTTTATGTTTCTGTTACCGAACCGCATCAACGATAGAGTACCTTCGTCAGACTTGAACTGTTCAAGTCTGACGAAGTTACTGGATCGTTGATGCGGTTCGATAAGACAAACATGTGTAACTTAGCAGATAAAACGGTAATAAAATTAAAAAATATATATTTGCTCTACAATACTATTGAGCACCTTCTTCAAGCTTTTTGCTATTTGCCAGTTTTGCTATATATATATATATATATATATATATATATATATATATTCAGTTATGTGATTGATAATTCAAAATTCAAATTAGAATCAAATTAAAAATCCGTTTCACAAGAAGGAACAACAACAAAATCACGATCGTTTCGGGAAACAATGTTTTTATTGTCGTAGACATTAAGCCACGGACAATAATTTTTACATATAGTATTTAAAAAAACAAACAACGTTTCCTCATCAGCAAAAGTATTGGGAATGGTTTTTAATATATGTAAAAGACACCATAAATAAACCTAGCATTAAAAGTAAGGCAGATATATCTTTTCATTCTTCGCCTTTTGAAATCAATAATTAACGACAAAACATTTATATGGATGTTAATTTTAACTTTTCAACTTATTTTTTTTTACTTAATAATCAATTAGAATTTAATGGGGCATCTTTGTGAACGTAGTCGATTTCCGTACTCAGTATGAAGACGACAGATACTTCTATAAATTTATATATATATATATATATATATATATATATATATATATATATAATTGTAGAAGTATCTGTCGTCTTTATACTCAGTACGGAAATCGACTACGTTCACAGAGATGCACTTCCACGACAGATACTTCTATAAATTTATATATATATATATATATATATATATATATATATATATATATATATATATATATATATAATTGTAGAAGTATCTGTCGTCTTTATACTCAGTACGGAAATCGACTACGTTCACAGAGATGCACCATTAAATTCTAATTAATTGATTAAGTAACAAAAATCGTTACCGTCATAATAATGTAGTATGTGAAAATAAAATACGAATTGAGTAAATAATAAGAAGCCTTTGTGTGAGTAATTACAGGAGTGAATTTTTTTTAAGAGATGAAAAAGCACTAGAAAAGTTACAATAAAATTTATTTTCAATTGTAAATCAATACAGCTATGTCTAGGCATCTGTTAGGCTATGATAACGAAGGTAGATCTGATTAGGAGTAAAATCGGTAATTTTATGTGGCTGCTCAGTACTCTGTGCTGGCAAGAACAACGTGTACAAAACATGGAATCTGAAATATGTTCATGCCTGTAAATGTAAACAATTAATTAAAGTTAAACCAGGGTTTCCGAATATTGCGAGAAAGATCTGTGTAGTCATTTGTTGCTATGGTTGAGGATTATTATATTAAGAAACTTTTTGAGTTAAAATATATTTAAAAATTCATATGCCTGTATCGAGAAAAACACGCTTTAAATATGTATACCGTAGTTAAAACTATCCGATATGACCTAAAGTGTCCGTATGTTTTGAATGCCAAAAATTGGGTATCACTGTATTAACTATACGATTGTATGTTGCCGGGCAACGAAAGTTTGTTTATTTCGTGATTGTTTCTTACGGTTCGAAAGACGATTATTCCATTATTATCCAAATCACTTAAACGCATGCGAGCAACCAATTAAAAATGGTGTTAAGTTGTTGGGAACGACTCGTTATTCCATGCGTATCCTACTAAAGTGTTTGCGCTAAACATGGGAAAGTAATAGCTGAACACGGGCACAGAGACCAAGGTAAAATAGTGTCCAGTTAAGAAGCGGAAAAGGAGAACATAATTAGTGAGTGAAAATTGTGCTACCACTGTTATAATAGAAAATATCAAGATTTAAGAATAACGGATGAAAGCGAATAATGACATGGGCAAAACCTATAGCAGCTATAGACTAGTAGTCTGACCATATTGAATTTATATGTAACGCATATGTCTGAAAAGCTATAACGTTTTTTTCCATGAATAGCATAATCTTTCACATTTTATTATATATAAAGATACCTCAACTTTTAATAATATTTTTAAGAAGTATACTTGAATTGTTACAATGTAATAGTTATGTATTAAACACAATGTCTTTTACATTAGATTGCTTACACTCGAGGAGTGGATGATACCTGCTTCAGTAATATATTTTCGTATGGGACATACTTCCTTCAAATTTGTACATTTTGTTGTGCGGTTATTGTTTAAACTTCATCAGGCCGTTATCTAATACTTGTTTTAACATCCGAATTTAATTTAATAACAGACAAATTAGATGTATTTCAATACTAGAACCTGTAAAAACCAATTACATATAATCATTTACGAGTAAGACAAGGAGAAAGAAGGGAAAGTAAAACCCACTTGAAATAATTATAAACTTTTATTTAAAGAGAGAAAAATAAATTGAACGGGGAAAGAGAAAAAATAATAATAAAGACTGAACTTCATCTTTTAACCTTATAAAAGACTGTATTTTGACTGCAAAAAAATGTCCGCTTTAAGCACCTTAAAGGTTCTAGTAACAGTTCAGGGGAGAGAAATAATAGAATTAAAAGATAAGGAAAGATTAAGAAAGAGGCAAAACTTACTTTGAGGTAAGAATAGTTTTTTTAGAAGCAGGGATTATTTATACGGAATTATTTTTTTTAGAGAGAAGAATTGTGATTCCTGCTTGAGATAGCATAACGATAAAAGATGTCTCGTTTAATTTACCTCTTTTTTATCAAATACATCTGCATCTTCTTCAACTTTGTTTTACTCAGATTTGTCGGATTTTACTTGGGTAAAATACATTACTTGACCTGAGGTAGATTCGACGGCTTACTCTAAGGGACACTTTTTTTTTCTTATTAAAGAAGGCTCTTTCTTCTTGCTGCACCATTGAAGATTATACCGAGGAACCAGCAAATTATTGTTGTTTGCACCGTCACCTTTTCCACCCGTCTGGGGTTTAACATTTGCATTTATTTATTTTCCTCTAGACAAGACTATTGACTTGATTTTTTTAGACTTTTCTGTCTGAACTCAGACGGCATTTTTCACTTCATTTTCGTCATCTAGATGAACATTTATCTGACGAAATAGAACCTCCATCTATAGCCTTCTGAAGACTCGCCATGATGGGTTACTACATCCAGATTCTCAAACAATGACCTTTCACTCACAAAGGCCAAGGCAGCAACTGCCTTTTTCCACTTTCATTTCCGCTTAAATCAGTGAGCAACAAATCACTCGACCAATCGTCAACAAAGAAACAGTCACGTGCTATCAGTAACACTCTACAACTATTTGTATGAAGGGGGTTAGGGTTAGGGTTAAAGAAAGAAAAAAAAGGGGAAAGAATGGTTGATGGTAGAATTAAATTCTGACAGTTATCGTATTATATATTGTTTATTTATAGATAAAATAAAATGTGAGAATTATAAGAGACAAGACAGTTTGTTTCGTAGATGACCAGTGAAGCTTTCTCTCTAATTTAGTTGATGACGTCATGAACTGATGTCATCAAGACACATTATTTCTACTAATATATAAAAACAGTTTTCTGTGTGTGTCTGCTCCCTATGGATTCAGAAACGGTTGGGCCGAATTTTTTTTAATCTAAGACAAATGTAATTTACGTACATGGATTTTGTTCGCTAGGTTTTATATCGAAATCCTGTCGATATGTATCAAAAATCGATAGACGAAAGTGTTTCATTAACAGAAACAGTTCGCTTTTTTACGTGTGCCTGTAAGAATTTTATGATTACACAAGCAAAAGGCCTGCGTATAAATTAAAACATTACGCTCTATGATAGAACAGGTGCGCGTTCTAAATAATTATTTGTATTTAGACCACTATAGAACCATGATACTTGACTTGTTTTTTTGTTTTTTTTAAATTTTAATTAAAGCCATTGTATAAAATAATTTATAAAATAAACAAAAGGTTCTCTTCGGTGAAATGTAGACTATAATAACAATTATAATAAAAAAAACATAAACGGTCGTTGATGCCCATACAATCCCGAGCAACGCCAAGTCTCCTTTCTATTATAAAATAATTTGGATGTCTTGCGGGAAAACTAAACACTGTGAATTAATGCCGATTTTCGATTTGAACAGTTTCGATTTAAAAAAATGGTCATTAGTTTCCGGTCCAGTAATTACGAGTTAATACCTTGGAAGCGAACTTATTTCACATTCACCATTGACGTGTTAGTCGCACACAATTTTGTTAACTTGTTAAGCCCTTTCTATCTGCATCTTTATACGTAACGATCCCGCATGCACTTATGTGATTACATGGACACTTTTGGACGAATCTTTAAATCGGAATAAGGTGCATATTCATGCATGAATATGCATATTAGGATACAGATGCTGACGCATAAACATTCAGAGATGTTTTAACCTGGAGGACTTCTTAGAGTATGAATAGACAATATGCGTCGTGATGATGAAATACGAATTTGCTTGCGATAGCGAAAGGAATAATTCTCTCTCAAAGGCACATAAAAAGGAAAACGAAGTTAAATGAATTGTTGATGCGTCCTAACTGCTTTCATCGTTGTTTCATCTGTTGGTCTTTGCACGGCAGAATTTTGAAGTAGAATTTTATTTGATGGACTCGCAACTTTTTTAGCTATATATATATATATTTAAAGTAAGATAAACAAGAAGGTAAAAATTACTTAGCTGGATTGTCAGTTGTATTATGAATAACCGATCTTAGTTAGGATCTCTGTTCTGCTGGTCTGCTTTATAGCTGACTACAATATGATAGTCTTCAAATCTAATGTAAATAAGTTCTTGTTGAGCCTCCACTCGATACTCCAGTTCCAGCACTATAAATCTATGTTATGCCAATAACTACAGTACTCTTATTACCCCTTATTCTCGAGTGGATTTCAGAACTTGATAAATGGTGACTCATATGTACAAAAATACTTGTAATGACTATCTATGACATATAATTAGTGACGTTTGATTTGGAGACTATGTTTAATTTTGAAGGGCCCACATTTCGTGACCTTATCATAGGAGAATATCTATAGAACATAATGTGTATTGGGTGTCTTAAATTAGTTTCCAGACTTTTGTACAGACATTTAAAATGGTTGTAGACCCTTGTAAATCTAGTATGTTATTTCTATACATCCCATGACATGACTGGCCAATTTTTATGATTTCAGGTTCAAATAACCAGTTACAGTAGGAATTAAAATACACTCTACTAAAGCCTGATTGTTACAGCTAGTGAATTTCAAAAATGCAATCTGGATGTTAGGACACTTTAGAAGAAAGATGTACACAAACTTCTGTTTCAACTTTGACAAAACATGCCATAGAAACGTATGCCATACGTCAAACTGATTTAAGACCATCTTGCATGAATCGATGATCAGTTTATGAGAGGACTAGAGTTTCATGTGCGTACTATCAATAAAATTGTCCATTAGAAAAAAGTTTGGAAACTTATTGAAGGTACCTCTTGTATAACTGACATGATGCTCTTCATTGGATTAGAGAGGCGATTTTGTAAAGGGCCGAGTCAGAAAACATTGCTTTAGGCGGCGCATTCTCAAATCTGACAAAAATTCTCAATTCTGTATCTTATATAAATACAGCACTCAATCAGATCAATCAGACGTATGTTTAACAGATAATTTAACACAGTCACCCACACACAATGTTAGAATAGCAGATTCACCGCTAAACGCGTAGATTAAATGAACGTATCTTAAAAATCGATTCGTTTCGTAATGTTATTCTTTTATGAATGCACAGAAATTTGCCACCTGCGAACTATCCGAAATATCTGGGATACGGGAAGATAAGGATTTTGTTGTCAACCCATAGGTTATGAAATCGCATCTCTTTTATGATAATCTCTTGTCTGCGAGGACAGAACGTTGTATAAACACGTTTTAATGGAGATTATCGTGTTATAAAAGCAAACACTAGGATTAGAAAATATTCTCTTACTAAAACTGACAACAACTTGAATAATTTGTTATCCACAATCTATTTATGGTTAGCTTCTCTTTCAACACAGAATATCGTGCTGAATCCTATGTTTTATTCGTTTCTCACTCTTAGAATCTGAAATATTAGTTAAAAAAGCTTACTTTCATCTCTATATCTTCAAAGTTTAAACATTTATCATTGGAGCACAATGGGACTATCACGTTATTACATGATATCAACAAATTAAATCAACAGAAATTGCGGTCAGAAAATCTCTCACCCATCTGATTATACAAAAAAAACAACACTTTTCCACTTACCATGTGTTTTTCCTGAACAATCATTTCACACACTTATAATGTCGGGATAAATTACATTGTGCGACAAATATAAAGTAAAAAAGTATATTTTACATAAGACCTGTTTCCGTGCAATGAACTTACCTCCATACACATCTTGCTCTTTATCCCTCTACATTATGGACCGATTTCATGTACTATAAATCGTATTTTAATTAGGAAAAATAGTAATTACTGAGTTACAAGACTCAGCATTCCAACCCTATCGCGGTTAGTACGGCATAATCACGTTGACACACCGGTTCCCGTCAGATCGCTGAAGTTAAGCAAAGTTGAGACTCGTCATTAGTAAAATGGGTGACCAATTTGGGAAGTCCAGCTGCTGTATCTAGGAGGACACCTCCCTGCAAAAAGTTGCAAAAACCTAACGTCGTCATCTCCCCTAACGGGGATATACATGTGACTGGGGACCACGTGTGAATTTCAAACGCCTATGAAACTTCCTCCTTCGGAATAAGTTTGGTGTTGACTGCACACACAACTGTCACAGTTTATCACCCAAAGAAAACCAGAGAATGAGTTGTCTAAATGTAGTGAAACAACAACTATAAAAATAAGAATAACAGTTCGCGAAAAGAAGGAATATATAAATTATAAAGCTTCATCTAAAAAGATTTAAAAAAAAAAAAAAATTGTGTTTTAATATATGCTTTTTTTTTCGGTGCCGATGCACTATTTGATAATATTACTAGCAGTGGGGATACGACGACCTTAGCAATCATTTAATACGCTAAAACATATTGTAATTTATGCAGATTTCGTATTTATCATTATAGCGCTGAAACAAAAATGTAGTAGGCAAAACAAACAAAAGAAAATACAACTAAAAACAGACGGAACAAAAACTCGCTTCTCGCAGACACGTGGGTCGTAACAATCACAATCTACTCGCCAGAATCACTTACACACAATCTGCAGAACGCCCCCTCTCTTTTCCAGTGTTCTGCCTTTATACCGGCCCGGAACGACATATCTGCACAATCGCGCGAGAGCAGACGTGATTCAACGATAATTACATTGGGTAAACGCTAATAAAAGGCCATGGACGCCATCTTGGAACTCTCTCTTTTGCTCAGCCCAAAACAGACGTATCCGAGGTAAGCTCTCTATTTCTCATTTTGCTTACTGCTAATTCTGCTACATGATCACAAACGGGACATGGGGGAAGTCGTCTTTGTCGGGTACTTCTCCGAAGAACCGGAGGCAGCACTTCCTCCTTGTCATCTTCCTCATTACCACCGTTATTGCCGCAAGCTTGTTCCATAGGCGGCGTTTCACAACCAGGGCAGGGACAGGGGGGCAGTATCCGTCTTTGTCGGGTACTCCTTCGTAAAGGCAAGACGGGTGGTCCCTCTTCCGCTTCTTCAGTATGTGCATTATATCGCTCTCCATCGTCCTGCATTATACTCTCTGCTCGTTCAGAAGACATTGTACCGTCTTCCTCTTCTTCCGATGTAACAACATAATGGCGAGGGCGCAGATCTTTCACGTTGCGCGGCACACCGTCCACCAAAATCGATTGAGGGCTGATTAACTTGGTCACATTACCCTTGCCGAACCTCGTGGTACATCGATTTTGCGATCTTTTGACCCACACGCGATCTCCAACCTGGTAAGAACTGTCCTTGGGATCTGCGGACGCAGTTGTGAGATTGGTCTCCTTTACTCGAACTTCGTATCGATAAATCCTGTATGCAGGCCCAGTGAAGGGAGATGTGTCGTCTCTTGGTGTGATGTTATACCAGTGGACAACTTCCTGTATGGGACAACGCATTCTAGCCGCTATTCGTTTCACTGTACGGTGACATCGCTCCGCTGTGCCATTCCCGGCTGGAGCGTACGCACAACGGAATCGCAAGTGAACTCCCCATTTATGTGCAAATGCTTGGAATGCGTTGCTGCAGAAAGCCGTGTCATTGTCTAAAAGGATTTCATGCGGCGAGCCACGCTCGAGGAACACTGTTTCCAACTGATGGATCACGCTTGCCGAGTCCTGTCTTGCCAATTTCCTCCAAATGGAGAAACGCGATGGACCACAGTCTGTTAGAGTTAAAAAATGGAAGGTGCTATAATGCATGATATCCATTCCAATTTTTTGCCAATTCTCGTAAACTTCCAGTTTTCCCTTTTCCCGCCTGACTGGCGCTGGGTCAATGGACTGACATTCCTCACATTTCCTTATGACCGTTTTAACGGTTGTTTTCGTCGTGGTTGGGCAACTTCTCCTGACAAAGTAGGTAGTGTGTCGCACCCCCGGATGTCCACTACCTTTGTGAATAGCCATGATTTGACACTCATCCAGCTCGTCTGTGTGAACCGCGCCTATCACCGGGTCAGCCAGTTTTTCTTTTTCATTGCTTCAAACAATGTCTGTGGTACTCGTGTCAATCGGTCAGCAATGTTTCGTGCTGATGGAACCAGCGTCACGTCCACTGTCAGCCCATACTCTTTCACGAGCTCCTTTAGAGTGCTTAATCGCCTCCTAATAAGCATCTCGCTTGCTGCTTTGGTGCGCACTCGCGCCTTTCCAGTTAGCGTGCCCGAGACCCAATGGTATACGCAGACAGAATCTGTCTTTATGTGTAACACTTTGCTCTGCCACTGTAGATCCAAATTGATACCTTTAAATACGGCATCCAGCTCGGCTACGTTGATATGTTGAGAGTCACCTTCAAGTCGCAGCCAACACGCATCCTTCAACACAGTTTCGCGCATCTCCAAGGCTGCACCAATTGCTAGGGAGCTAGCATCGACACATACATTCAGCTCTTTGTCATCCACACACCAATTTCCCCGAACCGGATCGTTCCGCTGCACAGATTCCAAGGTTTCGAACATCATACGATGCAGTACGGCGTCCCTTGCTTCATGATCCCAGCTCTTCGTTACCGAACTTACTCTCCTTCTAAGTATTCCACAAGCCGCATAAAGCAAACCGCACACGGGAAAGTGCCCGACAAGTGGACCACACAGGGAAAATATTGTTCGTCGCGTAACAATGCTGGGAGCTTCTGGAATTGCATTTCCTCGCTTGCACCGTAGTTCACTGTGTTCCATCCAGACCGCCAATCCCAGCACCCGTGCAGCGTCCTTCAACCGCTCCGGGTTCTTGCACTCCAACCCGAACTGCGCTAGGTGTTCTCTTACATGGGTCGCGGGTACCACGTCCTCGTTGACAAAAATGTCATCGATGTAAGCAGATGCTGCGCGGCTTTCAACTTCTTCCTGAGACAATCTTTCGCTGACAATTGCTCTCATGATCTGGGGAGCCACATTCAAACCGAACCTCAGACGGGTCAGGCAATATTTTTCCCATCGATTTCCACAGTCTGGTATGACCACAGTGTCTCATGGACCTGGACTTGTAGGTATGCTCTTCTGAGGTCCAGTAGAGACACGTTAGTACCTTTTTGCCTCCATTCGCGCAGCTTAGCCGCACAAACATCTGCGTTGGCCGTAAACGCGTCTACGCAATGATTTAGCTCCCGGTAGTCCATTACCGGGCGCACTTTGGCTTTGTTCTGCTGCATCAAAGCCATCAGGGGAATTAGGCCTTTGGGAGGTCCCAATTTATCCTCTGGGTACGGCACGAGCCAACCATTATCTATCCAGGTGCGGAGTTCCTGCGTGTATTCTTCACGGATTTCTGCCGGCACTAGGTATTCTGACACTCGATTGTGTAGGCTTTCAGGGGAGTGATCCTCAGACCCAGTTCCACGATGCGGTCCACGTTCGGTTTTGATGATCAAAGGTGGCGGTGAAATCTGGTTCATTAATAGAAATGGCTGCGTATTTAATATTGTTCCTGTCGGCCAGCTGTACTGATCCTGTAGGGTTGACAACGACACCGCCCAGAGCTTTTATAGCGTCGATCCCTAGAAGTAAGTCAAACCCCAGCGGTTTGCCACGCACCACCTATACATCGATTCTGGCAGACACACCTTCGTCAGTGGACACAGAGACCGCTCCAACACCGCAGCACGCATGCGACATTCCACCAATCGTTTTGACATCTACGTTCGTTTTTCTCCAAGACTGACACCGGTCTGCATGTAAAATAGTCCGAGAGCATCCTGTATCAATAAGCGCCAAACATCGCGTCCCGTCAACGTGGATGCTTTTCACCGGGAGCGTCGTGCTCGCATTTTGGTGGGGAAGGAGACTGGCGCTTATGCGTCCTCCCCGTGTTCGTTTCCCGAGCAATTCGAAGCCCAGTGTCCACTCTCACCGCAACGGTAACACCGTGTTCCACGTTTTCGACAGTCCTTTGCAAAGTGACCTTTCGTATTGCACTTGAAACAGGTCACACGCACAGGAATATTATGGGCCCTGTGGTTGTTGGGTGAGCGTGTGGCCGCAACCACGTCCTGCTTGTGTTCCCCAGTCATCGTCAAAATTCTTGCTCTCGACATTAGTTCCCCCATGGTCAATACTTTGATGTTCGGCACCTGTTGAAGAGCAATTGAGATAGCGTCAGGGAACCCAGTGACTAAAGTCAATTTTGTGAGTCTCTTTAAGCCATCTCCTGTGAATCTGGCCAATCCAACTAACTGCCTGATTTTGTTGGCGTAAACATCCACACGTTCGCCAGCCCCTCTAACCATAGTAATTTTTCTGTACGCTGCAAACGCGTCGTCGGTAAATGCCTCATTTAATCGGGCCTCAATCTGGTCTATTTCTTTTTGATCGTCCTCCTCCATTTCCATGTAGTGGGCCAGTGCATCACCTTCCAGATATAAAAGTAGCAGACTCGCTACATCATCCGCCTGCTGAAGTTGTGCGACACGTCTCACTTTTTTCAGCCACGCTACAACGTCTCCCTTCGCAGAGAACGGCTTGATAATATCGCTGCTTATCCGCACCTTCGCCATAATCGGGCCGAAATAGCTTGAAACAAAAATGTTGTAGGTAAAACAAACAAAAGAAAATACAACTAAAAACAGACGGAACAAAAACTCGCTTCTCGCAGACACGTGGGTCGTAACAAGCACAATCTACTCGCCAGAATCACCTAAACACAATCTGCAGAACGCCCCCTCTCCTTTCCAGTGTTCTGCCTTTATAGTGGCCGGGAATGAAATATTTGCATAATCGCGCGAGAGCAGACGTGAGTCAACGATAATTACATTGGGTAAACGCTAATAAAAGCCCATGGACGCCATCTTGGAACTTTCTCTTTTGCTCAGCCCAAAACAGACGTATCCGAGGTAAGCTCTCTATTTCTCATTTTGGTTACTGCTAATTCTGCTTCAAGAGCCAATGCTCTATTTAATATAATATTTATTTCAAAGGTTAAAAAATGACTTGGGTGGCATCGGCTAAAAGCGAAACCAAAATATTTAGCGCTTCAGTCGCGTTCCCTTCCGTTTAAGCTAACTATACAGAGTGATAAAAAACTTTTAAATTAAACGACTTCTAGTAATAATTATGCTGACTATTATTTGATTTGCATGTGCGTAAAACTAATAAAAATATTTCGGCAACTCGAAATACACATTTTTCATTTCAATTTACTGACGTATTACTGTAAGCGTTATTGATCCATCCAAACAAAGATTTTACTCTTTATAAACTATCCTTGATGTATGAATAATATTTTTGTTTATTCCAGTATTATTTGCTCAATAGTTTTAGAATTTATCGGTTAAACATCTACATAAACATATGTACTATCCTATTGATATATATATATATATATATATTTATATATATATATATATATATATATTTATATATTTATAACGTTAAAAGTCCACGTATGCTTCGAGGATAGTGATTTAAAGGTTATGAGGTTTTTGTGAAGTATGAAAAACGATGTTACTTTTTGTATTTAATATTTTTATTGTTATTTTTTATATTTCAAGCGTACCTCCGCTCTTGGTCACAAAATAGTACCAATACTTGAAATATAAAAAATAACAATAAAATATTAAATACAAAAAGTAACATCATTTTTCATGCTTCGAAAACCCCTCATAACCTTTAAATCAATATATATATATATATATATATATATATATATATATATATAATTTAATAGTCGCTCTCAATATCACTGCAGTTTAAGAAACAAAAATACGAAACAAAATGTTTTGAATGATTGTACGCATGCGCCTACATACAGGCACCCGTTTTTCGTATGAATAATCCTGAGACGTTCGTCCATGATCTAATATAATGCGCTAAATTTAATCACAATAGCAAATAAGAAAAATCTGTTTGAATATACATGGAAGAAATTCGGCCATGTTTTGTGTTAAAATAAGCATAGAAATATATATGACCTTGAAATATGAATTTAACGAACGTTATTTATACGCCATTTTTATACCTTTGTTATTTAACTCTGGAAAACATGGATAGAAACTATGGTTTCTAATGGATTTACTCTACTTACAAAAAATGCCATGAAATCGAATCGTGATAGGTTTTCTGTAAAAAAAGACATTGTTAAATTAAAGAGGAAATGTCCTTTACGACAATTTACCCTTACCTTACAGTCTATTGTCTCCAATATTTTCACGTATGCGAGAATAAAAATATAGACATATTTTATTGCATAAATATAGCACACATATTTAACTCTTAAAAACGATTAAAATAAAATACCGCATATGAGCAAGTCAACATATACCATACGTGATCTAATTATACCAAATTATATCTACAAACGCTTAATTAGAAACTGTCTCAATGACTACAACACTCACATTAAATATGACCCTTGAGTGTCCTCCTGGCCTTGATATGTGGTGGTCCCTTTAAAAACAATAAGAACCATTTTTCGACGGAAGTTTGTTCAAGACGCGTAGGGTGAATGTCTCTTGCATTTATGATTATAATCGAAACGTGTTTGATGACAAGGCATACTTGCTATTCTTGCCACTATCATCTATTTATTCAACAGACTGTTCTAGAGGGGGCAGACTTGAGGCCATAATTCATATTAGAAGGCACATTTTGAAATCAATAAAAAAATGAGGATCGATTCCTCTGTTTGATAATAAATATTGAATTCTTTTCCAACTTCTTCCACATTGTCAGGTCCTATCGTTGTTCACAATCACGAACCTTGTCAATATACGATTGAATCGTAGCGAATAAATGTCATGCTAATTTGAAATAACGAGATCTCATCAGATAATCGATGCTCTTTGAAAATCAATGGAGTCGAACAAAATCCCGTAATAGATTTCTTTAGAAACAATAACCTTTATTCATATCTTCAATCAATCACGAACGCTTGGGCTTAAAAGAATTGCTTGCTATTCATGAAATGAAAGATCGTTCGAAATGAGTTAATGTTCACGAAGTTCTCGCAATCTTCTTTTTGTAAACAAACTGAGTGATTACAACATTTCCGAAAAAAAAAAACCCGTGCCATAGATGATAAAATATTTGATGAATTCAGTTGTAAATTCACACACGATAATATGGCCGAGGCAATAAATTTTTTCTCGCAATCTATTATTCATTCCTTCCCATAAAAAGAGGAATCACAGATCTTTTCTGAAAAGGGGTGAAACATTGTTCATTCCAGGTGCAATATCAGCAAAGACAAAACAAATTAAGTTACCATCCTCCAAGATGGACGGTAACTTAATTTGCTTTGTCTCTGCTGATATTGCACGCCTTATATCTCCAAGGTGGAACTATAAATGACTAGAAGTTTAAACTAACATCACACCATTGTCTTATGTCTGTAAGCGTCAATATGACTGAACTGTTAATTAAACCACCCAACGTTTGTGAATTTTGAGGGTTTAATCCTCAGTACGGTTGTGACACTCGAAATACATTTGCGAATTACGTAGAACCATTCATAACAGAGCTAAAGCATGCTACCTCCATGAAGTATTGAAATTCCGTGCAGATTCTCGAGTTCCATTGAAAAGTTCCCGAGTTCGACAAGATGAAGGTGTAGATCATTAGAGGTTACCTGAAGGGAAACGTTGTCAAACTAGCACACAGGATGAGAACACTATTCAGAAGAATCCAAATAATACGTTTAATATTTCTGTCATCGTTTGAATCTCTGCTCGTTAATTGGAAGAGACTTTTTTGGCCAAGTTTTATTTCTTTTCTCTGAGTGATTGATGTAATCGATATAATCACAGACAGTGGAACGGCTATATTGGATTTGGATATTTCTTCATGTTTAAACTCATATTTTAAGCACGAATATTGTTTAAAAAAAGTAAGACGTTCAAATACAATAGACATTAAGCTGTGTGAAAAGTGTAGTACGTGTTCTGGTACAACACAAGTTCTTTTTTTGTTTTGTTTTTTTTTATTTTAGACGAGAAATCTAAGAATAATATGTTTTTTTATTACCTAAATGAAATTTTCCTCACATTAAACACCGGCCTTGTTTCAAAATTTGACATTATGGATACAATTCTTGAATTTTTTTATCTTTAACAGAAATAGCTCAAAACATAACGTGAAAGTACTGGATGTACGGAGAATTTATATATATATATATATATATATATATATATATATATATTATATATGTGTGTGTGTACGTATATATATATATATATATATATATATATATATACATACACAAATACACACACAGATTTATTTATATATATATATATATAATTTTTTCAACAGCAAGACAGCGTCGCAGCTCACAATCGCTATGACAGCCACCAATCAGTAACTTTCCTCACATTAAATGCCGGCATTGTGTCAAACTTTGACATTATGGATACAATTCTTTAATTTTTTATCCTTAATAGAAATAGCTCCAGACAGAACATGGAAGTACTGGATGTACGGATAATTTTTATACATATATTCCTGATTCCGATTAATCGTCCCACCACTAATATATATATATATCAGTGATGGGATGACTCAACTATATTTCCCGATTCCGATACAATTACCGATTCCGATTTCGATTCTTCGTAACTCTCTAAATATTTAATTATAAAGTGTTATTTTGTTTCGATTACTGTAAAAACACATCCTTAATGTGCCTATTTTTTCTCAAACATAAAAACACATTTGTGAGGGATTGATCTGGATATATTTGTCTTACTGGAAGTTTAAAATCAATATTTTTTTTACTACAAGCTGTGGACGATGTTTCTTAAACCAAAATTAAATAAAAAAAGATAATTTAAAGAAATCAGTTTTGGCATTGGGACATAAGCTATAATTTTTTTCGATTGCGTTACCCCAGAAAGTTCCGATTTTTCCGATTCCCGATTCCGATTAATCGTCCCAACACAATATATATATATATATACATATATATACATATATATATACATATATATATACATATCTATATGCATATATATATACACACACATATATACATATATATATATATATATATATATAATATTTATTTATATAACCAGTTTGAACAATATAAAACTGGTGGGTGAATGTTTGTTTAAAATATACGTTTGTTGGGGTTATTTGCGGACACCGCTCCCGTAGGTCGATGGGTAGAGTGCGGACTGTCAACGCGGTGGTTCTTGATTCAATCCTAGGCTTGGGAGAGTTGCTAGTTTAGCGGCATTAATGAGTTGTGATACATCGACACAGGACTGTATATGTCGATGAATACAAATATATTTTAAGCTCAACCCCGTCGTTGTGAAGAGTACTGTTGTAAAAAAATCTCACCCGTTTCTTAATTGTCTGAAAAATGTGATGATCGCTGTGTGTTTGTAAATAAGCGGTTTAAGAACTATAAAACTAGTGGACGAATGTTTGTTTGAAATAGATGTTTGTTGAGGTTATCAGCGGGCACCGCTCCCCTGGGTCGATGGGTATAACTGCCGATTGTCAACGCGATGGTTCTAGGTTCAATCCTTTGTTTGGGAGAGTTGCTTGTCTAGCGGCATTGATGAGTTGTGATAAAACGAAACAGAACTGTATATCGATGACTAAAAATAAAATATATTTATTTATATATATGTAGTTGTATGAAATATTCTGATGAAATGAAAATATTTTTCCTATGCATATCCCTGACATGAAACCTCTGAATATAAGACACCCAAAATATTACATCAAAAGCAAATCCTGTTATCGATAAGTCTTAAATCGATAGGTTCCGACCCAGAAAATTGCAGTAACCGCTTATGGAATGTGAATACTAAAATACAAAATAAGAGAAACGAGAATTACGAGGCTCCCGAAAATGATCATCGGTTTATATTATTCTCCTTATATGCATACTAACAGCCCGTCCAATGTTTCCCAGTAGTAAAATACGCATAAATATTATATTGTAATTAATGCAGAATTCTTGCGTATTATAAACTCACATACCGTATGTAACGTTACGTTAGGTTCCTTTAAAAATGAAGTAACAATAACAAACGAAAAGAAACTGAAACACGTGCATGCGAGTATTTGTTCTAAACACTTCACTTCTTATAACTAAAATATATAATCGAGCTGAGATCGAAAGTAATACCTAAAGACAGTGCGGCAAGTACAATAACCATTAGGCCAGCTTACCACGAACTTAGAAAGTGTTTTCAAACGTACTTATTCTTTACATTAGTAATGTGTTATGTGAAAAATTCACGCATGCGCATTCGTGAAACTTTTGGCAGACAGATAAAATCTGATGGCCCGCTTTAGTAGCACTATTTCAATTCTGACCTCTTAGCAGCCCTTTTTCTGTATGAAAATCGATTAAAAAGTACCCCTCGCGTCTGAACACCCTATATACTAAATTTCAAGTCTGCAGAACAAAGGTTTGTTGAGTATATAGGTTGGGAAGTGTCCTTACACACAGATTCTCACTTTTATAGATATATAGAATATTCAATGTAGATTCTATTTTTCCTCATGACTATGGATGAACACAAGGAGTAGCAATCAACAGATTGCAAACTTTCGTTCAAGTCCTTGTCCTTTTCGTTAATGAAAGTTATGTCATGAAATATGTAGGACTGGGAACAGACGGACTCATCAGTACTCCCGCATATGAATACCAGCTATTTCTAAAATAAAAATGTGTCTAATAACCATGCATACAATAACGCAAACCTTTTATCGAATATGAATACTATTCTATTAAGGAATAGCAGCGCTACTCAGCGTTGCGCGGGACCATATAAAACAATGAGAAGAATGAAGTTAATTTTGAAAATACCTATTATTCTCAGGATAGAGGATTTTTTAATGTCTATGTATCATTTGCTATCTCTAGTAAAAGAATGTTTACCTACCCTAGGACAGGTATTACACAATGCACGTATGAAATAATTGCACCTTTCTCTAGGATAGGTAATTTAAGCATGTACATGAAATGATTTTACCTTCCTTAGGACGGGTCATGTGCAGCACATATTTAAAATAATTTTAACTACCCTCGGACGGGTGGTGTAAATACATATATGAAACAATTTAAGGTATTGTACAGCATATATGAATTAATTTCTTTTTCAACAAAAGCCACCAAAATGTTAAGAAAAATGAAGTCATTGTAAGGAGATGGATAATTTGGATTTTAAAATACATATATAAATATAATGTTTTGGCTAGTGAAAAGGACACCCTTCGTCATTAATGTGTTCTCTTTCACACCACAACCAACATCGACACTATAATTTTAAGCGAAATGATGTAATTTTTGGAATATGACTCAGCGGGTTTTCCAAATTAATACATTAATACATTGACACGTTTAGTGATGGCCAAAATTGGTCACATGATCTACACTCATCTTTTTCATATAATTTCCTAGATACTTTGCTTATATTGGAATATAGTTAATAATTAAATTATTTTCTGATAGTATATTATGTATAGCGTCGCTATATTGGTGACCCCCTTGTTTGCGTAAGGTAATATTATTAACTTTACGATTAATTAATTAACAAGCTGTAATTAAAGAAACGCACGTATAACAATTAAACTAATTATTAAAAAGAGATGCCTTCATTAAGCTTCTAGTCGACCTGGGATAATGCGATGAAAATGCTATTGGAAAAAAATGCGCCTGTTTAAATGATCGATATTTTATGGAAATTTAAGGATATTAATAGATGTTAGTTTAAACTTGAGCGTAGCTGATTGATAAGAAAATGTTATTTTAATTTAACTATTTAGCAGATATAACCTCTACAAACTAACCCAATAACATTAACTAACCACGCGGGGTCGCAGAAATACCTGGATTAGAACCCAGGCGCGGAGCAAACCCTCTCAGTGGTGACGGACCCAGTAGATCTTTCCAGATCATCCGTCTAGGAGAAGGAAAACTCTGAAACTAAACCAAAGAGGAGGTAGGCCTCTTCAGTCTTGGATGACAACCTTCCTAGAGCTGGTGACTCAATCAAATTACCGGTTTGCAAACCTAAAATGCTTAAGGAGTAGATAGGTCCTGCCTATCGCCCGGCTTCCATACTCCTTCTTTGCCTATTAGTCAGGTGCAGAGATACTATCACAGTGATTCGACAGAAACACCCGGTGGTAGATCTTGTTTCTTGTCTAGGGAAATGAACGCCGTTTCCCCACTCCCGACACACCCCACCCCTAAAGCTGGGCACTTGCGAATGCTTGAGTACCACATATGCTTGCGCAATTAGATTGGGTTGTCCTTCCTCTGATGGGTTGAGGGTACCGGATTGACAGTTACTGGCTGCTGTTTCCGACTGGTAGTACAGGGGCCCTAACTCTTTGGTAGCGCTTAGAGCGGCTGCTCCATCAACAGTTGAATAATATCGGGTTGTTTGCAGTGCCATGGCGCGCATGGAAAGGGACCATGCACTCATCCCCGGTGGGCTTTCCTGAGGCCACAGTCCTAATTTATGGAGGGTTCAGCTGATGGTCTACTTGTGATGCATGTGTGATATTCTGCATAACCTCCTGTTCGGCTTCCCCTAACCCAACTGAAACTCGTTAAAAAACATTATGACAGTACAATCTAAAAATAAGCTTAAACCAGGCTTAGGGTCAAACAAATCCAACTTGCCTCCTCCCTTGAGGCTTGCATTCACAAATATCCGTGGGCTTAGAACTAATTTAGCTGATGTCGAAGCATTTCTCCTAACTAATACCCCGGATATCTTAGCACTAAGTGAGACTAACCTACACTCCCCATCCCCTCTAACTACTTTAACATGCCTGGATATCTCCCACTCTGCCGTAAGGACTCTGACAGACATATGCACGGACTTGGAGTTTACATTCGTAATACCCTTCCCTTGACTAGAGAAACAAACCTAGAAACGGATGATCAAGCCTTTATGTGCTTTAGACTAATCATGCAACACAACATTAGCTACTTTTACTTTCTCTACCGCTCTCCCTCGACCCAAGACTGCACCATAATAGACACAGCACTCTCCTTCGACACTAGCGCCCAAGTACATGTATTTGGCGACTTTAACGTCCATCACAAAAACTGGCTTGGATTCTCTACTTACACAGATGCAGCAGGCAGCGCAACTCATAGCTTCTCTGTATCTCACTCCCTATCGCAAATTGTTACTTTTCCAACCCGCTTCCCTGATCAAGAAGAACAACACGCATCTCTATTAGATCTGTTTTTGACCACAGTTCCTGATGATTGTGTAACGAAAGCCGATATCCCACTTGGGAACGCTAGTCAAGCGGTGATAATGGTTGAAATCGCCCTAAACTCTAGACTCAAAACTGAAGAGCCAGTGCTCAAAACAACGAGATATTATAAAAAGGCTGACTGGGAAGCTATCAGAGATCTTATCAGAGACGCTCCATGGGGAAATATTTTTTCTCTTCCTGCTGAACAGTGTGCAACCGAGACCACTGAATGGTTCAAAACTGCAATCGAAGCGCATGTTCCCATGCGGAAATTCTATAGCAATCCCCACTCTCCCCAATGGTTTACTTCGACTTGCGCAACTGCCATTGCTCAAAGGAAGCATGCATTCCGCAGGTTTAACCGACATAAGTCCAGTTCAAACAGACAGAAGTACATAGAAGCTAGAAGTAACGTTAAGAAAGAAATAGCGACAGCTAAGAGGGAATTTACGGAAACCACTAAAAAACGCATCGAACCACAAAAACTAGGAACTCCTGACTTCTGGAAAATCTAAAACAGTGTAGTAAATAATGGGCAATCAACAATTCCCCCACTAACTAACAATCACGAGGTTCTTTGCTCAGCAACCGAGAAGGCTAACATGCTTGCCAGTCGATTTGCCTCAAATTCGACACTGGACCCTCTAAACCACCCCCTACCTCAATTTCCTATGCGGACAGACGCCACGCTAGACGATCTGAAAATCACCCCTGCTCAGGTGCATGCTATCATAAAAAACCTTGACACTTCCAAAGCATGTGGACCGACCTCATCCCAGCTGTGCTATTAAAAAAGTGCTCAGCCGAAGTAGCTCCAGTTCTCTCCAAACTCTACAACAAATGCCTTAATGGATCTTGCTTTCCGAGCTGTTGGAAAACTGCTTCTGTAGTACCAGTATTCAAGAATTCTGGCGAAAGAGCTGACCCATTAAATTATCGCCCTATTAGCCTCCTCCCACTTTTTGCCAAAATATTTGAGACCTTAATTAACCATGCTCTAGTCCAGCACCTTACAGATGCTAAACTTCTGACCGACCATCAATATGGATTTAGACAAGCCCGTTCCACGGCAGACATCCTTACTGTAATCTCTGAACGCATATACCATTCACTGGACAAAGCGGGAGAGGGCAGAGCGGTAGCTCTAGATATATCTAAGGCTTTTGACAGGGTATGGCATGAGGGTCTCCTCAGGAAGATTAGATCTTACGGTATCACTGGTAGAATACTTAACATAATTAAATCCTTCTTAGATAAGAGAAAAATCCAGGTTATCCTCGACGGTCGTACATCTAAACAATATGATATAAATGCGCGAGTGCCCCAGGGATCTATCCTAGGACCTCTGCTGTTCCTGATATTCATAAATGACCTCCCCGACAAAATTTCCTCTGAGATGGGTATATATGCTGATGACACCACACTCTATAGCAGGCACGACAGGAAAACAAATGAACATATATCTAAAGTAATGGCAGAAACACTAGAGGATGCCCTCCAATCAGTAGTGGAATAGCGACAAAAATGGATGGTAACGTTCAATGCCACCAAGACAAAACTGGTTTCATTCAATAATTACAAGAAACCTTCTCTACCACCTATAGCAATGGCCAACGACTCTTTATCTGGGAGTACGTCTCTCAAGCTCCTTGGCCTAACGTTCACAGGAAACATGAGTTGGAACAATTACATCGAGGGCATTGCCAGGGCCGCTGCAAGGAAGGTGGGCTCTCTCTACCGTGCTAGAAAACTTCTAACACCCGAAAGTATCCTGTACCTCTATAAGGCCACTATTCGCCCATGTATGGAGTATTGCTGTCATATTTGGGCCGGTGCATCGGCTACTAGTCTCTCGCTCCTTGACAGGGTTCAAAAGAGAGTCGCAAATCTGATAGGCCCTAAACTGGCATCTTAACTTCAGCCTCTGTCCCATCGTCGAAACGTTGCATCCCTGTGCCTGTTCTACAAGTATTATAATGGCGAATGCTCTGAAGAACTGCACGCACTTGTGCCCCCACGACGTGAACACCCTCGACAGACCCGACAAGCTACAAAATCCCACCCCCACACTGTGGAGATCCCTAGATGTAAAAGATCCTTCTACTCCAGTAGTTTCTTCCCCAGAACAGCTAGACTTTGGAATTCCATTCCAGGTCACTGCTTCCCCAACTGTACTGACATGCATAAGTTCAAGTGCAACGTGAACCAACATCTCGCTGCCCTAATCCCTACATAGTACCCCAGTAGATGTTTCCCCTGATAGTAGCCCCCTACACCAAAGTGGCAATGTGCCTTGTTTGGGGTGAACATGTAATAAAAATAAAAAATAAAATTTTTAAAATATTTAACCAATAGACATTATTCCTAAATTTATCGTGAGCGAGCGATGGAAAACACACAATTTTAAATATAGACAAGGACGGTGACAATAGCGGAAAGGAAAAAGAGATGATAGTGAAGAGAAGAAAAAAGAGAAACGAAGCGTGAAATAGCGAGAAAATACCAGGTTGATTACGAAAGAAAATAGCAAAAGTGAGAAGGAAGACAATAGAAAAAGAAATAAGAGAGACTTTAGCAGAAGTGTGAAGCAATACGGTAGTAGAAGAAACAAAAAGTGAAAATAGCAGAAACGAGGAGAGTGACAATAGCAAAAGAAAGCAAAGACACAATAGAAGAGGCGAAAAGAGAAACAATAGCAAAGGCGAGAAGAGGGACAATAGCCGAAGAAACAAGAAAGACAATAGGAAAAGCGAGAAGAAAGACAATGAAAGAAAAAAAAAGACAAATTATTTAACTGTATTAATCAGTTGTCAAAACATACGAATTAAAAAACGAGAATTACATTAAATAAAAAAGAGTAAATATAATACGTGAACATATTTTCCCTTTATTTTTTTGTTTTTTTGCTGTCACATCATATCAATCCACATATCAGTTCGATTTAAATTAATCCAAACGCTGCTAAATTCCGGGCAAATCTTACTTGCAATCGATCTTTTACTATTATTTACAATTCATTCCCCAACTTATGCGGAAATCTTGATTAATCGATTGTATCAATCAATTCCCAAGAATGAAATCGATATCAGATTATTGTCAAAATGTCTGCAGATATATTCGGAAGCGTTCTCTCGAATTTCTGCGCTGCGGAGCCTCTTGGTTCGATAACAGTCCGTTCAGATTGGCATTTACAGACATGAGATGAGGATGGAGTGTGAGTTTAAACTTCTAGTAATTTGTAGTTCCGCCTAGAAGGACGGTAACTTAATTCGTTTTCTCTCTGCTTACATAGCACCCCTTCATATCACAAGCTGAAATGAACAATGTATCAGCCCCTTTCACAAATTATCTGCGATTCCTCTTTGTATGGGAAGGTTTTAAAAGTAAGTTGCGAGAAACTTTCTATTGCGTCGGCCATATTAGCGTGTGGCCTAGGAATCTGATTGACGCAAAAGGAAATCCCCCCCTTTGAGCTAGCAATCCAGTTCCCGTCAAATACTGATGATATTTATTGGTTTGCAGACGAATCGATCCAAAACCAATCGATTCTGTTTTTCTATCCCGATTTCCTCGTAAGATTTGTTCTTTTCTTTTCTAGCGCTATTGATTTATTTTTGGAACGCTTGTCCAACGAGTCTTTCTTCTCCGGACGCCATTTCCACATTGCTACATAAAACAAGGGACACAATTTCATTACGAATAATTATATACCAAAAGCGTTGACCCATGAATTTGAAGCATCGGCCATTTGTCGCCTTTATCAGAAAGAAACACAAAGCAATCGTTGAGGGAACGAGTTAGTGGTTATTCATTTCAAGAACAAAAATAGTATATCTTTCATACAAGGACTATTTTGAATCGAAATACAGAAATCTATTTATATACAAAAATATCTAAAGATTGTTATTACTACACAAGGGTCAATAGCCATGGAAAGGTTACATTCTTAAACAACCAAGCGCAAGATCAATATAGGTTTCGTATAGACACATAAAATCGTGGAAATATAAATCAAATAAATTATCTTTTTTAATACTGGAACAAAAGTATCTAATCACATTGGGAAACACTTCAAAAATTATAAGTATGTAACTAATAAACAATATTTTATCTGATTTAACTGAACTAAATACAAAAAATAGACAGACACACACACACACGCATATATATACATATATATATATATATACGTTTTTCTTAAAACACTAAATATGTGTATTCAATAAGGCTATCCTCGAATTGCAAATGTTTTTTAAGCTCAATGAAAATGGATTTACACTTTCAGAGCATACGTAACTTTATAAAATATTTAAAAATCATAGGATTATACACTTAATTTCCATTCATATTGTTTAAATTGCTGACGCAGTAATTTACACAATATATATGTGGATTATGTTTATATTTCGGTGATTTTAAATTTGTTTATAAAATTATATATATATATATATATATATATATACACACACCCACGCACACACACACACATATATATACATATATATATATATATATACAGTCTTTTTATTTTTGCAAACATATGGCTACATATGTGCAATTCATTTCTAAAGCAGCATCCCGAGGACAGATTAAAAAAAAAAACTAGAATTAAAATAGTCGTTATTTCATATAAAGGTTTTTGTCATTTCAAAAAGAAATTGGAAGTAATGATACATAAAAAGAAAGACAGAATGAATAGAGTTAGTATAGGAAAAAAGGTGAGTGGTGAACAGGTAAAATAACTGGGCATTTAAACTTGGGAAACTTGTATAAAATTATATCAAATTCCTTTTCCCTTTTTATTGTTATATAACCGTATATAAAACCTCCGTTTCTATATATATATTTACCTGTGTGTATTGAAGCAAACAGTTCAATAAATACTGACAATGACGTAAGGAAACAATTTATTAAATAAAGGGACGAATAACATTTTTCTGTTGGGGGACATCAACAAAAAGGTACATACCTTCTTTCATTTTTTCATAGCTCTTCCATAGTTGCGAATCCGTAAAAAATAATCCTCCATGTGAAAGTAAACACTAGATTGAAGTTACCTTTTTTATAATTTTTATATAAGAGGTCGTTATCTCATGAAATCCGCAAGCGCTTTTTGTATTTTACAACTTGCTATTTTACGTTTGTCAGCTTCCCAGGCCGTCAAAAATCAAATCAGAATCAGAATTAAAGCCCCCGTCTGCTATTTAACTTAGTAGCTATTTGATTAACTTCTCTGTCTGAGTGACTGTCAAATATATGATCTCTTTTTCTTAGTTTTATACTTTGACGTATGATCCAGATCAGTAATTTGTTTCGGAAAAAATATAATCGCATTTTCTTATTAACCCTTTATGACCTGGGTTATGATGTAGATGATTAAAACATATTGTTTGTTAATTGTGGTTAAACGGGTAATCTATTATGATTATTTTTAAACTGGAAAAATTATAAAGTTCAATGTTTAAAATTTCAACGAAAATATTTGCATTTCCTAAACTTACCTTCATTATTATGCATAGTGCTTGAAAAAGTGTGTTTATGACAATAAACAAAATCCTTAACTCTCTGTGATAGGTGGCGGAATACTGAATGTAAGCAATGTACAGTTGCAATCTGGGGGTACCTGGCATCTACACAGATACTTAAACAAACACATACAGGCAATGTTTAAATCAATCCCTACTTTATTTATGTATTTTCTTAAGCTATTTTCTAGTGCTACCAGATTAGACTGTTTGAAAACACGTTGAACTCTGCAAGATTTTTCTAGCTGGTTCGATAATAGAAAGCAGACGAGGCAATGTAACACTGTATTGTCCGTATTTTTACATTTGTAGATGGTCGAGTTAGTTTTGTAGTTTGGATTAAGAAAAAGGGCTTGCTTTATTAACATAAATATTAGCAACAACTTTATGTGCGCGTTCTATGATAAAACTATTTTAAAAAGAGAAATATATCAATAATTTTTGTACACGTACTCACATAAAAAAATAACATATATACGTCCAGAAAATGCAACTGTTTGTTAGTTGACATTATGCATTTATGTACGACTGAACCGATTAGCTCAACCAGGTTATAAACGATTAAAAATAATAATCCCAATCTTAATTTTGTTATATAATTATCTTACTAAATTTATTGTTTATGAAATCAAATCCAGAACTCTTTCATAATAAACTTCTAACTGTAAATATCTCATTGTTTTGCCAAGTTATTTAGCTTGCTTAAACATTTAACCAGATAATAATCTATTGTGACCTTTAAAATATGTTATTAAATATTTCATTTCATTAACAATGTCTTGTATTGAATATTTTACGTTCAATAATTTACAATCGTAGTGTTACTTCTCGCTTTATCCTCAGCGCACACCATTTTCGCAATTATTAATTTATAGCGAGATTTTTTTATCTATATAAGCTATTTGGACTTTAGAAACCTCCGTGATTGCTTTGTATGCGAGTACTTTACATCTATCTATCTATCTATCTATCTATCTATCTATTTATCTATCTATCTGTGTATAAATGTATCTATCAGTCAATCTACTATTATATAAAAAGAACGCTGTGTTTCTCTGTCCGATTTCATTCCCCTTAGCCTCCTTAATAGCTTGGCATATTTTCTTGAAACTTCGCATAAAGGTATTTTACAATGTGTCTGGCAATATGCTTAGATGAATCTTTTATCGGAATGTCTTCGATAAGTTTCCATAATCGATAATCTAAAATATAACATGAAAGCAAGAACTGCCGATTTTTCTAAAGTTAACGCCTTCCATAACCTAACACAAAAAATGCATTTGAAAGATTATATTTACGAACAAGCAAAACTACTCGGTACATAAAATCAACAGTAGCTTCTTTGATATGACAGGCTCGCGTTCGAAATGATTTTTTTTTCTGTTTGGAGCACAAATGAATTATGATACTTGACTTTGACAGTTAAACTTTAGTTTAAACCATTATATAAAAATAAGTTTATATAATCAGCAGCAGTGCAATGTCAAATAGTTAGAAATGGCACTGAGTGTAATTAGTTTAAGCTCAAATATCAAGTCATGACTGCGAATAGGGGGTCCGAAAGCACAAGGGTATTTTCAATGTACAAAACATGTAACAGAAGTAGAATATTTTCGCCCCCTTTTCTGCATTCTTCTATGAGAATTGATTCTGCACGAATAATAGTGTTCATTATATACTAGCAGTAAGAGGCGGTCGTAAATACGCGTAACTATATCTTAATTCATGCAAATTCCGTATTCGTTATTACTGAGCCAATTCTTTATTGAATAATATATTGTAATTAATATATAGCATTTATTTATAAACAGATAAAAATGAATTTGGTGCCATCAGCTAGAATCGAAATCAAAATATTCGGTGGTGCAACCGCGTTCCTTACCGTCTGATGTATGACAAGAATAATTTAAAATTAAACCACGTGAAGCTGTAAATAAATTTACGGATGCGCAAAGTAAAAGAAATATGTCGGCGACTGAAATAATTCATTTGCCCTTTACCAACAAGGATACTTCTGTATGCGTTATTGATTTATCCAAACCAATATTTTACAATGTATAAACAATCCTTCATGTATGGTCACTATTTTCTGTTAATCCATGTGCTGTGACTAGTAGTTTAAAAGTTTATCGGTTACATATTTCAACACAGGCATGAATCTACTGTTTTATTTGTATAGACTGTTTAGGGGGTTGCTTGTATGTTATTGATGTATCTAAACTTTACAGATAAGGATTTATTATCCGCATGACTTGGGTTATTCGGACTACCGTTTTCTTTTTAATTGTTATTTTCCACAACACTTTACTCAATGTAAACTATTACTTATTTAGATATATATTGTGGAACTCGAACATCTCCTATTAAACCAGATCCGGCACTCAATGTATAATAGTGAATTACGTAGGATTTCTATCCAGTTATTACCGAGAGAACGAGAGCATGCTAACTCCGTAGATTAGACTAAAAATAATGTTCAAAATTCCGTGCAGTTTACAGAGTTCGACGTAAAGATTTCTGAGTTAGACAAGATACACTTGCCAAGAATCGAAGGTTACATCGACCGAAACCTTGTTGAAATAAACATAATCCCAAGAATATAAATGATATGGTGTATGTCTTTATTTATCTATATATAAAAGTGAACGTGCCTGTGTGTCTGTCTGTCTGCCTGTCTGTGTGTCTGTGTACATTTCCCTACGCAATAACTCTGTCAATTTTTAGTCTACAGACTCGAAATTTGATATACAGGGTACTGTAATTTGGGAAAATATTTGTGATTTTTTTTCGGCCAGAAATTTGGCTGTTAAGGGGTCAAAGTTCAACGATTTGACCTTTGAATACTCTACCAAACTCCTCCGACAGTTTGGGGGTTTAAACACTTTAAATTTTAGATATGGGTTTCTGGGACATGGCTCTGACCTAATAACTTAGTTTGAGCCCTAAACAATAAATTTTAAGGGGTCATAAAAGGGGGTGAAGTTTAAAGAATTGACCGTTTTTTTTTTGCTCAACATACACCTCCAAACAACCGGGCAACGCCGGGCCCCCATGCTAGTATATCGATAAAATGAAAAATTGTCCGAGTGTGTGTGCGTGAGTCTGCCTGTGTGTTTAATTTTCCCTAGCAAACTTGCCGATTTACAGTCCACAGACTTGACATTTGAGATAAGGGGTATTGAGATTTGGGAAAATCTTTTTGAGCAGTTTTCGGCCAGAAATTTGGCTGGGAAGGTGTCAAACTTCAACGATTTGACCCTTGAAAAGTCTACTAAACTTCTCCGCTATTTGAGGTCAAAACACTTGAAATTTTAGATGTAGGTTACCTTGACGTGGACTAAATTTTTTAATTTGATTTGAACCCAAAGCAATCAATGTTAAGGGGTAAAAATTGGGATCAAAGTTTAAAAAATGACCTCTGCGGTCTCTACCAAATTACTAAGAAAAATTTGGTCTAAAGATTTGAAATTTTACATAAAGTGTATTCAGACATAAGGGCAAGCATTTAAATAAACTTTTGGCTGAAAATTTTGTTGACAAGGGGCCAAATAAAAAAAAAAACATACGTTTGCGGTCTCTAGCAAACTATTCAGCTAATGTTTTAATCTAAACATTTGACATTTTACAAAAAGGGTATTAAGACATGCAACAAGTTTATTAATCAGTTTCTGGGCAGGGAATTGGTTGCTATAAAGTCAAAGTTAAAAGCGTTGACCTTTACTGCCTCTACCAAACTCCTCTGCCAATTTTGTGTCTAAACGCTTGAAATTTTAGATGTAGGTTACCTTGACATGAGTCAAACTTTTTAATATATACATATGCTTATCCCCATAAAGTTATGAACAGTACATAGGGCCCCGACAAAGCCGGGTTGAACTGCTAATTATCAAGAAATATATTTAAAGTGTGTTTTAAGGTTAAACATTTTATCATCCTATAAACTACTGCAGTCACAACTTAGTTGATGACTTGACCGATTCCAATGTTTTTTATTAAGTTTGTTTTGTATTTTTGTCTAGCTTATTCAGTAATTCTTAATGTAAGACGAAATTGTTGACTTGACCGATTCATTTTTTTTTGTCGACTCATATCCCCATCTTGATATTTGTTGTTGTTTAATCACGTTTCAGACAACTGATCATCTGACCTTCTTAAGGTGTTTAACTGCATCAGGATATGAATGCTGAGTCTTATAACTGTATCCCAAGTAATTACATCCTTCTATAGTTGTTGTTGTCTTACCATGTTTTGGCCAACTAATGCTCTGGCTTGCTTTGACCAAGAGTAAAACCCCTATCTTTGGACATAGAACCGCAGAGACTAAAGAAATTACAAAGGAGTTACCTCTTATTAAGGCTCGGATGCCACCCGAAAATCATGGTTAATGCGTCCTCGGTAATCATTAGGACAATAGCGTAGTAATCGTTAGTAGTGGAAACTTGGTAAATTGAATTACTTAAATGGGCCGGCTCATCAGGAATTGTTTACCTTGGATTTGAAGACGACATTATTATTTTCAGACGGACAGCAATAAAAGGAAACAGAGATTTTGAGGCAGTTCTAATAAAAAAAAAGTTTAGTTCATAGAATCCACATTAATGTTCAGGCACAGATAAAAAATGGAGGAAATTATTGATAGTGGTTTCAGAAAGACGAATGTTTTTCGTGAAAGGTTAACAAGGGGGCTATAGATTGGAGCTCAGACGAGCAAGTGCCATAAAATGATAAAACAAAGACAGGCTGGCAACGTCACTTATGTGGGGAAGAGATGAAGAGAACAGAATAGCGCATGGTCCACTTGATATCGAAGCCGGTTTTGAACTAGGAGTCCCAAGAATATCATAATCTGAACGTATTTGGCTCTAGTAGAAGATTGCATCAACTGTGAGATATCTACTGGAGCGGTAAAATGACCCAATCATTTTTCCAGCGACCTTGGAAAATTCGCAAGCGGATCGAAAAAAAACCAACATAATCACGTTGAAAAGTTAAGTAACTTTCTTAGTTATGAAACAATTGTTTCATAAGTTGAACATTGTCGAAGCTTGATATCAAGTTAAGCATTTATAGTAAATAGTTTAGGAATCAAAGTGTTTTGCTGACATTTCAGGGATCGTATTTGGAAGGGAGTGTCTCATGAACACGTTTAGGAGTCATAGTTTAACCTAGACACAAGTCTGGAAACTACGTGATTTCTGTGGTGATATATTCTGTCTGTTGGCTGGTTAGAATTCCAGCAATAAGACATATCGTGCTCCTATAGGGAATAGTCGTGCATCAAAAACTAGTTATCTATCTTATTTTATTTATCTCTCTCGCATGCAATCTCTACGACTATTCTTTTTACATAATATTACTGTATAGACAGTTGTACCGACTAACGATCGAATAATATTATAATAGACATTTGTTGATCTTGCTCGGTATAATTGTACGCTTCATTTCTAGATTTTACTGTTTGCATTAAAATAGACAAACAACAGAACACGCAATTTTGACTGAAATTTATTAATAGACAAAAAACTGAAAGTAAGATTTCCATAACTGAATACAATAGACATTATACGGCGTTTTCTCGTGTATTTTACTTATAAAAGACTAATTGAATTCTATTCATTCGTCGCTATAGTATGGTTTCCTCAAACAAATTGAATATAATCAACATTGATCGTAACAGCCAAGATTTTTTTTTGTAAATATGGCGACACTCAATAATATGTAATTTGAGTATCTGGCGTCTGCAAAGTTCTCAACAACCTTGTTTTTAACGATATTTCAGAGATGGGATGGTTATTTTTATGTTTTCATATGCTATAGATATTTCTCCCCCATTATGGCTGCATAGACAGTGATTACAAAACCGTATGAGGTAAATTCATAAGTTTCACCTCAATTTTAATGCGCTGAAATACAATCGTAGATAGATGTAATTAATACTAATGTTATATCATATACACAGTGGTCCAAATAAAAGCGAATTGGTTTGTTTTTCCTCCAAGTTTTCCATATGTTTTTCATGTTGCCTCGAAAGACGGAATATTCTTTTAACACCGATAACGATCCTTCTTGATATCCATTGGAACGGTACAACGATCCACCTATTTTCGCGGCGAACTTGTCAACTGACTTAATGTATGTGCTCTATAGCAGATCAGACCAATAAACATTCTAAAGCATGTTAATTCCTCAAGACGATAGCCATTCAATTTAATTAAGACAAGAAAGCAACTCTGTGGTGTGACATGGGACGACATGCCATACATTTTGGAAGGGGAGAATAATAACCCGCTAGTGTTGTTCACAAGCTGTTATGTTGCTCGTAGATGAGCTGTTATATTGCACTGAGGAAGAACAGGTGATGCGATATAAAGACAGTTAACTACTAACAAGAGGAGGGTTACCGTATTGGTCAAACATATATTTGAAATTCATGTGTAGGCATTCTCATGATCGTAGACTAATTTCGAGAACCGGTGTGTCAACGTGATTGCAACGTCTCGTAAGATCACTGAAGTTAAGCAACGATGAGTCTGGCCAGTACCAGATGGACGACCATTCAGAACGCTAGGCACTGTGTGTGCTCTTTTCTGACCTCGATATTTTTTCCATTCGTCATGAGCTTCTATATACCGGCTTGTCGCTAGAAAAGCGGGAAATTTGAAGGTAAGCTTTGATCATGAATAAAATACGTAATTGCTATTTTTGGATTTGTGCCGTGTGAGTGTTGTAAAAATAAATCGTGGTTTGACACTGCAGTGAAGTGCACAGACGAAATTTGGAGCATCTATAAGATCACATTTGTCTTTAAAAAATTTCGTAGAAATTATTCTTTATAAAAATAAATCGTTGTTTGACAAATTTCCCGTTTTTCCAGCGACCACCTTGTACTGTCCACTGGAATTAAACAGTGCACGCGCAGGTGATGAGTCTAAGATATTGTGCAATAATCTCACCCACATGCCCCTTTCTGTGGGTATCCATATTCTGAATGGAGCAATTTTACACTATTTTTACGTCTAACCGACTTCCTTTAATCATCCTATTTTTCTGACCAGAACCCATATGACTATTTCCTATGGGAGTAACTCAAGAAAAGATCTATGATAACAATACCCAAACTATAGCAGATGTGATGGAAAACATAGATAACACCCGGTTCATACTATCTAACATGATAGTACGATTATCAGCAACTTCGAGACTCGGCAGATATCTATCAAATAAATGTCTAAATAGAATATATGAAAGACAGTTTAAGATAGAATACTGATAAGCTTTCAATTTTTGTAATATTTGAGGAAGATAATCTTCCATCATTCATTTACTACTTGTGAAAATATATAAAAAACCTGTCTGGTAAACGTTAAGATCCAAAATAAAGTCAAGTGCTGTTGGGGAGCATCGTGTATCTACATTTAACATAATAAAAACGTAAGGTGACAAGAAAAATGATGAAGGCATTACAGTCTATAAAACATGTTAATTAAAAGGTGCCAGTTTTATGAGTAAAAATATCGACGGAATTTTTAGTGTACTATATACTGTAATTATTGGGTAGTACGAGTTTTATAAAGCTGTGAAATTTTACTACAGACGGGTGGTCGTGAATCGTCGGTCAAAAATACATAAAATCTAAATTGCTTTTACAGATGCATGTGATGTAATAATCTAATAAGCTTATCTATTCACTATACAACTGCATCACGTACACAATAGTCCGACTATTTTTTGTTCAAAGTAAGAATTGCGTCTTCTCCAAAAAGTTTTTCTCTCACTGATTCTTCTCCTCTGGTCGCCTAGCTGGTCATTTTGTGTCTTCCCGTTTCTTTTCCTTCTCCCTTTCCGCTGTTACGTCACCTCGCCCACGAACTTACTCGTTTACATATGTAAGATGCACGCGTCAGTTACTGTT
>NC_136506.1:9684166-9856666 GCF_053919585.1 Euprymna scolopes | reverse complement strand
GTAGGTAGAGCTAGTTAGTAATTTATAAAATGTATATGTCGAATAAGTTACACTGAATATTCCGCGTTTCATCAACTCTAGGACTCTCCAGGCTTATGCGCAAATTCTGTGGTTGTTTATCGTTTTTATATGCTTCTCTTCTATTGATATTTTTGTTAGCCTATCAGCTTTCTAGTATCCACCGCGCCCTTCCTATCAGCCAATGGGCATGCATTTATGGGACAAAGGCCTATTTGGCCTATGGTTGACCTGTTCATTTGTGTGTGCCCTATTTAGTTTCTTGATCTGTTTTAAAACTAGGTTAGTGTTTTTTTTATCTTTTTTTAAAGTTCTTTCAGCTTTAATCGAAATCGAAACCAAAACTTTTAAAGAATTATTGCTAAAATTATTTTTGTAAAAAATAGATGACTTCACCTATAATTGAAACCGAAACTAAACCCTATAAAAAGTCCAGGAAAATTATTTATGACAAGAAATGGAATTACAATTAAACGAACGTCACCCGGAAAAAAAAAGATGTGTGACACACAAATTAACATACTCGCTATTTTATTTATATATAGATTACCAATGAAAAGTACATGACGGTAAACCTCATTCTATTCTTAACAACGTTGAATCTTTTTGCTAGTAAGTTAATACATATCTCTTTATTCGGGCAGCAGAACATTTTCGTATTCTATTGTATCCATGTGTGTATATGCGTGATGCAGGGATAAACAGCACGCAAATACGTTCTGCCGATGTCTAATTCTCTGTTCGGTACGACGTTTAAAAGAGAGTAGAGATATTGGCTCTATCGATGATTACCGTATACATTCCCTTTCATACGCCTATTCCCCGTCTCAATATCAATGGCTACTAATTATTGATTCGATTTTACGATTCTTATTTTTTATTTCTATGCAAAACAAATCAACAAACATGAAACAAGCAGCGATCGTGTAACTTACTTTGCCTTCTCCGATAGATTTTCTTTTTTACAAGGGCTTTTCGCTCCCCCCCCCCTTCTCCCACGATGAGTCCTCAATCAAGTCCAACAGGAGAAGAGCTAATAGAAACTCAAACAAGAGAATTGGCCGAGTTTTATCACAAAGGCAACAGAAATGCGTATATTTATTCATAGTGCAATCTAAAGTCGACACATATCCACTTGCCCATCGAATAACTGTTCGATTCGACCGTTTGTCATTCAGAGATACCGTTTCTCTAACGGCTTTACAGATTTTTCCTCGCCATTCAATGTAGTTTGATAAGGTTTATTATCTTCTGTTCGTTTATTGTGCGTTGTTCTTCAAGCGTAATAGAGGAATTTAGAATATGGGCACGGAATTCTGACTCATTTAGCTTCCTTGTGGAGTATTGCTGAGCTATAAAAAGCAAAACTCCTTCTTACAAAAATATTATTTCATAATGTATGTTACATGGTATGGCAAGACTGAATGATTATTATTATGATTGTTATTAGTGTGGCAAAATAAAATAAAATGCTTGAAATTATATATCAAGATAAAAGAAATTTTCAGGATGAAATATTTATGGTCGAAATCAATATATATATATATATATATATATATATATATATATATATATACATATATATATATATCTTATTTAATTTTCACACACACACACACACACATATATATATATATATATATATATATGAAGGATAAAACACTAGTGTTTTGGAGTATTTATTAATTATTACAATAAATAATTATATCAGCTTTTTTTAAGAGACTCATTTCTCATTGTTGAGCACTCTCAGTTGAAATAAAGTCGGTCAATTTAGCTCTAATGCGCAGATCATCATATAAGAATTAGATCACTCTGACAGACGTTAAACACATTTAAAAAATAAATGTTTAAATTTCAACAGTATTCCTCGCGGTTAAGACTGGCCGAATGGATTAGGTCCTTACTAGAGGTGGCTTCTGTTGACGGGTTTGAATCTATCGACCGATGTTAATCATGACCCACTGCACTGATGATGCCTGAATGGATGGAACACTAGTGTCTAAGTATTTAATAATTATTATAGTAAATAATATATATATATATAGTTTATATGTTTCACATTTAGATTTCATTCAGAAAAATATATTTTTCACAAAGAAAAATGTATTATTTTAACAAAGAATACAATTTATAGTATTCTTTGTTCAAATAATAATTTTCAAATAATAATTGATTTGTTATGTAGGCTCATCTCCTTCGAGGAAAAGTCATTAAATCTTGTTTGAAATAATTTTGCTATTTGACGCATACATAAAAAATATATTAAAGTTTGATCTTTTTAAAGGACATAAATAAATAAAATAAGGGTTGGAACAAAGAACTAAATATGAGATTTTGGGATCGACGTGGAGTTGCAATCCTAGAATAGAGCCGGATGATATTGGACAATAACAAATTTGTTGAAGAAATCCACGTTAAAACTAATTTCAATTCTTTTCGAAATAGTATCCTTAGTAATTTTTAGGGTTATAGAAGAGAAGATTGTTATCATTGTTTTGACTTCCAAGTATATATCCAATACAGTTAGACACAATTTATCTATCGAGAACCACATCATTCGATATAAAAACATATAAGATAATAACGTTTTTGGTAGCTCTTTATTTCTTAGGTCGACTTTTTTATCCCTCCTTAATATGTTTGACAAAGAATACATATCACTATCTGATATAAATATACATAGCCTTTGTAAAGAGTCATATATACACAAACCTGTACAAGCTATGAACACGTGTCTTATAAATGAAACATGTAAAGCCTATCACTTTGGTTTAAAATCCAACTTAAAACGTAAAGCACACATTACTAAAAACCCTAAGAAAGGATCAACCAATTAATTAGGCAGAGAACAAAAGATAATTGATAGAACTGCAGTTAAATTTATTGTCTGAATACTACATCACATCAAAAATTTAACCATGAAGATAGGTAATAATAATATAATAAATCTATTCCAAACAAAAAAAAACTCAATTCCAAAAGATGCAAATACTAAGAGAAGTCCTAACCGCAAGCTAATGA
The DNA here is from genome assembly GCF_053919585.1 of Euprymna scolopes. Lineage (NCBI taxonomy): Eukaryota > Metazoa > Mollusca > Cephalopoda > Sepiida > Sepiolidae > Euprymna > Euprymna scolopes. The sequence goes on along the minus strand of NC_136506.1, from coordinate 9,853,624 downwards.
GAAAAATAGATGACTAAAACTAAAAACCTCATATGATTCAATCTAACTTTTAGATCGAACGTAAAAACAAACATACCTTAGGTATTTTTACAACAATATAAAACTCTTTCAAATACCCGCATAAGTACAGCCAATTTTTAACCGGGAACTTCATAGAAATATCATACTCAACAATACGAAATTAAGTACATTTATTATCTCCTCCAATAACATGAAAATAAAAAAAAACTTAGACCCAAATAGCACCCGTATAAATAAATGTAACAGCAAAAATTAAGTGGCTGTCCTCTAAATAATGATTTCATACATAAGGACATTGTATACTCTTCCACGGTAACACAATTTCTCATGCATGAATCTCATCTGAATCGCATAATAACCAATGACTTCGACCAAAATTAACTTAATCATTCGGATACGTTTAATAATAACAACCTACAAAACAATCCCTATAATGATTCTCCCACAATTATTTCCCAACAAAGTCACTAATAAAAATCCGACTCTTCCGCTGAAAATTATTCAATTCAAAACCGCTTTATTTTAAATGCCAATCAAAATAATAACGTAAATACACACGCAAATTATGTAACTAAAACACAAACGGAAAATTTAATAAAAATCTCAAATCACTACAAAAACGAAAATACACAGAATAAAAAAGCCACTGTTTAACTGCCTTAATTAAAAACCTTACACTTAAGTTACTTATTCTATAAAATAGACTATACTAAAAATGGGTACTCTTTCATATTTTGAACCGGATTCTCGGGAATTCCCGTCAAACATGGATCGGGCGAGACCGGCACTCATCGGTTTCAGCCGAACGTTATTCATATATTTAAACGCTAATTTTGAAAAAAATTATTTGTTTTTATGTAATGTTTTAGTACTTTTTTATATATTAAGAGGGAGTTTTTTTCGGAGTATGTATTTATTTTTGTAATTCACTGGTTGGGCGTTTAATTAGCCAATGAAAAAGCGCTATTAAAATGGAAGAAGACAACTTTCGAACTAGAGGAAAATGAATAAACAAATAAAAAATTATTTTCTACCGAGAAGAGGAGTCTACATCGAAAATCCATGGGTTAAGGAAATTACTTTGAATGAAACAATTTTTGTTGTGAAAAAGGTTATTTTTCTGAATGAAATTTAATATAAAAAAACTATAAATTATGTTATTTTGCTCTATTAAGTATATATATGGAGCAATTCTGTTTAAAACTGGAATTGTCTTATATAAATATATTATCCACTCAAAATATTTGAGGACTGGATACCACAAGATCCAATAGTCTGGGATCTTATTCACTTTAGAATATATATATATATATATATATATATATATATATATATATATATATATATATAAGTTATAAAATGTATATGGCGATTAAGCTACATTGAATATTCCGCGTTTCATCCTCTCTAGGATTCTGAAGAATCCTAGAGTGGATGAATATTCAGTGTAGATTAATCGCCATATACATTTTATAACTTACTTACTAGCTCTACCTACGTATTGAGCACTTTTGAAAGAAATACTTAAAGTTCACGCATAAATCTATACTTTCGTATATTAATTTTATGTGAGTAAATTAAGTAGTTATACATATATACATATATATACACACACATATATATATATATATATATATATACATATACAAATATACGTATATACATATACAGTGATGATCATATTTATTGGCACGGTAAAATAAAAGTTAAATTTTGTCTAATAAATTCTAAAAAAAGGGATTAAATTAAAGAAAATAACAAAGTATATTATGTATTTTTAACTGGCCTTTCCGATGCAGCAATCGGATTTTAGAAAAAATAAATAACAAAGGAACAACAAACATAATTGCAAAAAACCCTTGTTCAAAATTATTGGCACGATTTATTTAATAATCAATTGTATAGCCTTTGGCCTTGATTACCTTCCTCAGTCGCTTTTCATAGTTTACAACCAAGTTGTTGCACTCTTCAGTAGTAATTTTAGCCCACTCTTCCTGACAATAACCCTCCAATTGAATAAGATTCTTAGGCTTCCTTTGCATTACCCTCAATTTTAATGTTCTCCATAAATTTTCAATTGGATTAAGGTCTGGGCTTTGTGATGGCCACTCCAAAACATTAATATGATTGTCCTCAAGCCATTTCTTAGTCAGTTTAGCCGAATGCTTTGGGTCATTATCTTGCATGAACCACCAACGACGACCAAGTGAGAGCTCTTCAGCAGAGTCTTTCAGGTTTTCATCCAATATTTTAACATAATCTTCCTTTTTTATGCTACCTGTGACCTTAACAAGTCGCCCTGGTCCAGAGGCAGCAAAGGATCCCCAAAACATCAAACTGCCTCCACCATGCTTCACTGTGGGTATGGTGTTCTTAGGCAGGAAAGCTTCGCCAGATTTTCTGTAAATATAAGACACTTTATTATGGCCAACTAACTCTATTTTCGTTTCGTCAGTCCATAGAACACGTTTCCAGAATGCAACATCTTTATCAATATGACGTTTTGCAAAGGCTAGCCTTGCTTTCAGGTGCATAGGCTTCAATAAGGGAGTCTTTCTCGGACGACATGCTTTTAAACCAGCTCTCTTCAAAACTCTACCAACTGTATGTCGAGATACATTCACTCCAGAGGTGCTCTGTTCATCAATAATCTCCCCAACAGAGATCCTTGGGTTTTGTTTTACTTGTCGAACAATTTTCCGTTCATCTCTTGGGGAAAGAATCCTTTTTCTCCCTCTACCCTCTAAACTCATAACGTGGCCTTGCGATTTGAACTTGTTTATTATGGCTCTAACAGTGGATTTGGGAAGGTTTAGCTTCTTTGAAATCTTATCATAGCCCTCCCCATTGGTATGGCATGCTACAACAAGCTTCCTGACGTCTTCGCTGTGTTCCTTAGTTTTAACCATGGCGATTGAAAATTATAATTTAGTCACTTATAATAGTTTAAATAAATCGCTATCTAAAAATTATCTGAAAATTTTTTTTCACTGAATTAGCGTTAAACAAGCATAATATGGCTATAAAAAAGTTCAGAAAGCACGTAAACCGGAAATTGATTGATGTTATACTGATACGAAAAGAAAAACAAAGCCGTGCCAATAATTTTGAACAAGGGTTTTTTGCAATTATGTTTGTTGTTCCTTTGTTATTTTTTTTTCTAAAATCCGATTGCTGCATCGGAAAGGCCAGTTTAAAATACATAATATACTTTGTTATTTTCTTTAATTTAATCCCTTTTTTAGAATTTATTAGACAAAATTTAACTTTTATTTTACCGTGCCAATAAATATGATCATCACTGTATATACACACATATACATACACACACACACACACACACACACACACACACACACACACACACATATATATATATATATAATCTGGCTGTATGTGCACGCGCATGTATTTCTGGACTAAGAAATTAATTACTTTTCATTTATCTTAGAGCCAATTTTAAGAGTAAACATTTTAACGATTAGACCTGTTTTGATAGATAAATTCTGGATTAAATTAACTGATTATATCTTCAGTCCTAGAACATGTAATTGATACTGATTAATAGAAAAAGAAGACTCGGTACAGGAACGGAGAAACATCCTCTATCCAATAAAGAATGAGTACCAAATAACCTTCTACATTTGTCGAAGATTTATATTTTATTCTTTAGATATTACAGTAGCAATGGTTATGTAGAAAAATCATGTTCTCATTTTGGATATTTGTGCAGAGTATATTTTCTTATCTCTTATCATATTTGTTATTTCGTGAAATTATCCACATATGCAAACACACACATATGCAAACACACACACACACACATATATATATATGTATATATAAATTGAGATTCCCCCTTTTTTTCCTTCGTCTTCTTCTACTATCTTCTTTCCAAATCATAATAACCACTTCATTTCAAGTCTGACGAAGTTGCTGGATCGTTGATACGCGTCAGTAACAGAAACATGTGTAACAGTAATACTACTACTACTACTACTACTACTAATATATATATATATATATATATATATATATATATATATATATATATATATTCCATCTGGGGACGCCCGACTTCGCCTGGTCGTAAAATACGCTTAAATATGATATTTTAATTTGTCCAGATTTCGTACATATTATTATAAAGTCGTGATTTCAAATGTTTAATAAAAAGTATGTAGGCCCTATCAACTAGTATCCGAAACCGTAAATAAAACCGAAACATACATAGCTTGTGACGTTACCACTACACCAACATAACACATAGGAAGTGATTTAAAATAAAGAAAATAAAAACACACTAAGATGAATGTACAAAATGTATAACGATTTTTTTAAAAATTTGGATCAATTTTTTACCTATTAAAAACTATTTAAACCGGCTAAAGACCAAAAAAGAACAATTCATAAAAGTCCAATAATTTGAGGCCCTCTAGCGCCCCTCTGTTACTTTTAGTTTCGGAGAAGAAAGAGTTTGAAAATATGGAGACAGTGAAACATGCATATAGTTCTTTTTATATATTACTTTCGGGGGGGGGGGCGCCCGGCTTTGCTAGGTCGTAAAACACGCTCAAATTTGGTATATTAATTTGTCTAGATTTTGTACACATTAGTAGAGGTTCGTGATTTCAAAAGTAAAACAAAATATTTAGGTGCCATCATTGAGAATAGAAACCAAAAGCAAAGCTATAGCATTCAAATCTCGTGACGTTACTACTGTACAAACGTTACAGATTTATGACCTGATTTAAATAAACTAAGACAAATTCACAAGATGTATGACATTTTTGTTTTCAATTTTTGCCCCTATTTGATCTCTTTATACAAAGAACTGAACATACCACTTTTAGTTTTGGAGAAGATTTGGTTTGGGCACAGACAGAAAGACATAAAGCCTTATACACACACACACACACACACACACACACATACACACACACATATATATATATATATATATATATATATATATATATATATATAGTAAGTTATAAAATGCATATGGCGATTAAGCTACACTGAATATTCCGCGGTTGTTTGTCGTTTTTATATGCGCATCTTCTATTGAGATTTTAGTTAGCCAATCAGATTTTAGTATAGGATACTAGAAAAATGATTGGCTTACTAAAATCTCAATAGTAGATGCGCATATAAAAACGACAAACAACCGCAAAATATTCAGTGTAGCTTAATCGCCATGTACATTTTATAACTGACTATATATATATATATATATATATATATATATGAAACACGGAATATTTAGTGTAGCTTAATCGCCATATACATTTTATGACTTACTAACTAGCTCTACCAACGTATTGAGAACTTTTGATATAAATACTTAAAGTTTACGCATAAATCTATACTGTCGTATATTAATTTTATGTGAGTAAATTAAGTAATATAATATATAAATATAGTAAGTGAGTGAATTAATTAATATATATATATATATATATATATATATATATATATATATATATATATATATATATAAATACTAGCGGAGGTAGCGCCCAGCTTTTCCCTTTTAAAATACACATGTATCTTTACTTTGTCCAGATTTTTTGTACATTATTTGCGGAGGGGATGCTTTGACCGGTCGAAAAATGCGCTTAAGTATGATATTTTAATTTGTTCAGATTTCGTATATCTTATTTTAAAGTCGTGATTTAAAAAGTTTTTAAAAAAGTATTTGGGTGCCATATGAACTGATTAAAAATTAAGAAAATGAAACTAACATTTATGTGCAAAACGTATAACGATTATTTAAAAAATTCTTATCCATTTTTGTCCCTTTAAAAACTATTTTTAACGGCTAAAGACCCATAAAAAACGGTCCCTTAAAACTCCAGTCATGCGCGGCCCCTATCCCCGCTCTTCGATTTTTAGTTTCGGAGAAGAAAGAGGGAGTGAGAAATATGGAGACGAACAGACATATAGGCTTTAGTATATTACACATATATAATTAATAAAGTAAAAAATATGCAACAGATAAATAACTTATAAAATAGGTTTTGGCTAATATATAATTTAAAAAGTAGATATACGAAAATGTGGCGATCACTAAATACGAAGGTTATCGAAAAATAAAAACAAACGGACAAAAAGAGAATATAAAGATAGATCGGTCAAGCTGCATGTTTATTAAAAATAAAGATTATGAATGGTTACATATATGTATAAAAAGTGTATCTGGCCGTCTGAAGAGAATATTTTAAAATTATATAATATTTAAAATTTCCCAAAAGCTACAAAACAATTGTAACGGATAAGAAAATACTCAATATGATGTTCTCATTTTATATATTGTTGTCTTGATTTTTTGTCGAAAATTTTATACACACAAACACACGACACACACACACGCACACATACACACACACACACATATATATATAGTAAGTTATAAAACATATATATATATATATATATGATATACAGTGTAGCTTAATCGCCATATATATTTTATAACTTACTAACTTGCTCTACCTACGTAATGAGCACTTTTGAAGTAAATACTTAAAGTTTACGCATAAATTTATACTTTCGTATATTAATTTATGTGAGTAAATGCAGTAGTTATATATATATATATATATATATATATATATATATATATATATATATATATATATATATATATATATATAGTAAGTTTTGGAATATATATATATATGGAAATACACGGAACATTCCACTTTATTCTTGTGAAAATTCGTCAGCCTGTCGAATTCCCACGTGAATGAAACGCGGAATATTCTGTGTATTGCCATATATATTTTCATAACTTACTACCTTGCTCTACCTATGTATTGAGCACTGTTGAAGTATATACAGAGCATTTACGCATAAAATTATATGTTCGTATAATAAATTATGTGATTAAATGAAGTAGTCACATTAACATTGATTTTGTCTATGCGTGGAAAAGTCTCTACCTAAATATTTTGTCAGTTTATCATATAAAAACTTGACATATGTTATCTACAGTATTCGGATCTGTGGAATAAAGTTGATTTGGGTTTTATCTAGAAAATCACTACAAAGAGATCGTATGTGCATGCGTTAGTATACGTTTATGTTAAACAGCGTTACTTTGTAAAGTTTTATCATGCATTTTATCATGCACGTGTCCTTAGCTGCTTGAGAGCTAAATGTTTGGAATCCTGATGGCATGCACCATATATATGTTGGAAAACGTTTGAAAACGATATGATATATTGGCTACAATATATTAACTAACGGGGAATTAGATCTATCAAGATGGATGCAATATCTGCATGCATTTAAATATCATACGTAAGCGCATTTTAAGACCCGCAACGCCGGGTGGTGTGGTAGTATACATAACATATATGATATACATTATATATATATATATATATATATATATATATATATATATATATATATATATATAAATTTTTTATATAAGCAGTAATTGGCTGCTACACAGTTGTGAGTATCTTTCGCTCACCTTGTAACAAGAGACAGGGTCACTAGTAACTGAAAACTAGCCGACCAAAACATGCTCATGACTGTGTAGCGACATATTACTTCTAATGTAAAACAAATAAATGGAATACCCTGGTCTACTCCGGTATTGAGCACTCTTGTATTTACCTCGTTAAACTTTATTAGTTACTTAACCTTCTGGAAAACCTTAACCACAGACTATATATATATACACACACACACACACACAACACACACACATATATATATATATTTATGCATATATATATATATATATATATATATATATATATATATATTATGCATTTAGTAGATTAGCGTTGTGCGAAGCTCTGTTTATTTTTGTCAATAAACAGCAGGTCGAACATTGTAAATGCCATAGGTGAGTGTCTATATAAATGTAAACATTTTCAAAAGACATATTGTTTGAATTAGTCGAAATGGTCTTGAAACAATTGTAACTAACAATGAAATACACTGTTTGTATCTATAAACCCATTTCTTGAAGTCTTGCTTTTTGTGAAAAAAGAATATATATATATATATATATATATACACACGTTCATATATATATATATATATATATATATATATATATATATATATATATATGTATATATGGGTAGGTTTTGTTTATATCCGTTCAAGGCGTTGAGTGAAATTTGAAAATAAAATAAGATACGCATTGCATACGTTTGGAGCCAAATAACTGCAACGCAAATTTGTTTTATAAAATAAGCGAGTGTTTTTTTCTATAAAGATATATTTCGGAGAAATACTCCTTTGCCAATCTATATATTTTTCTTTTTTATTTTGTCTATGATGTCGATGTATATATATATATATATATATATATATATATATATATATATATATATATATTCATAAGTTTTTATTTTGGTTTCGATTCCAGCTAGGTCACCCAATTCATATGGATATATATATATATTTTATTTTTGAAATCGCGACTTTATACTATATAAAAATTGTTAGAACATTAACTCTATAATAATATATACGAAAGCTCTAAGAATTACAATACCATATTTAAGCGTGCTTTACTACCGCGAGTGTTCGTGCTTATTGTTTGTTGTTTGGCGAGTGTTCGTGCTTGCTTAGATTAATACTTCCACAGTTTTAACAAAAAAGCTAAAATAATATCAGAGCGTTTCCGTTTGCACTAAACATGTACTGAATTCCAGCAACAATATATGACATATTGATTGAGTTCCCTGTGGAATTCTCATAGGTTCCTCCAGTTATTCTTTTATCATTTTAATCTTGGTTAAAAGTTATAACTTGCCAATCTGTACTTTTATCTATCTTACAACCGGTGTTTGTCTTTTTAATATCAAAGACACATAAGATCAGCAGAAGACAATGTCTTGCCCGAGTATACATGAATACAAAATTGGCAAAACGCGCAGTCACATGTATCAATTATGTATATTCTTCCGGTTTTTGACCCTGTCGGTGGAGCATTAGAATACCCCGACTGCCCACCTGCAGAGGATAAAAGTCCCTCAATGGGGGTCCTGTATATGACCTTAAACTATATCCAGTGGTGAGGCCCCAGCTTGTGGGCTTTGGGGAGTATGGAGCCACCCTTTAATTACCATTGCTCCCAGGTCCACTCTGACCTGGAGTGGTAGTACCTGTTAGGGTCCTAACTATGGGTTAAATAGAAACCGACGTGCAAACAACAAATATATTCTATTAACAAAATTTTTCTTCAAAATCTTTGGATTCGACATTAAATAACCCGATAAGGGTTGATATGCCGTAAAACAAAAACAACCAACCAACCAAATCTTCCGGCTTTTATTTTCATTTTTGTGCCTGTTTAATAAAATTCGCAAGATCAGCGATAGGCTTAAATCATATTTTTTTAATCCTATGTAAATATTCTTATCTTTATTTAAAAAATGTATTTACATATAGCTGAATTAGTAAAAAAACAAGTATAGATATTACTTATCCTTATCCTTAAACCAATCGACAGTGAAAATGGTTATATTTCATGATAAAATTTTCCAATTGAAAACTTAAACGATTTTAGAAGTTAAATAGCTGACTGCCCGGTTTTTCCCAGGTGTGTGCTTAGCAAAAAAGACATAAATATATAATAATACAAAACTGGTAGTAGGCAGCTAGGCTCGAACCTGTGACGCGAAAGCGGAAAAGAAAGTGTCTTATTTCTGCGCCATGAGAGGGGGAAGATCGAACTGTTAAAATTAGGCTAAGTCAATCTAACGGATACGATGACTTACAAAAATGGCTCGCGAAACACTCGGCCCCTCCTTGTAGAAACTGCCTAGTTGAGGGTTAAGGAATTAATGTTTACGGCCAAATTTTCGATAGTAGTCGCCAGAGACGTCGATCTTCAAAATTTATACTGATTTTGTGAAAATCAGTAGCGCCTGTCCAAAGTTTTATGCAGACATATTAACACATATGCATATACACACATTCATTCATACATACATGCATACATAAATACATACATTCATATATACCTAGATACAAATAGAGAGGTGAGATTTATATCATAGATTGTTCAGTTCCCAGTGCAAGCGGATTAAAGAAAAGATCTCGTTTGAAATTCTGCACAGATTTCCGAGTTTGAAAGAAAATTTTTGAATTCGACAAGATACACCTGAAAAAGTTCGAATGTTACATCGACCGAAACTTGAAAAAAAAAAAAAAGATGAGAACAGTAGTCCGAAGAATCTACAAAAAAAGTAAATTGTCATGACTTGTTTTTATTGAGTGCAATTTACACATCTACATAAAAAAGACCCAATCATATAGAATATAGTTCGTATTAGTTTAAACAAAAATGGACTCACTTCTCCAATAGAATAGGAAACGTCTTTACGTCTGCGGTTCATTATGTATACTTGAAACGAAGTCGAACTCAGACATGCCACTTAGTAATGTTTTTCTGTCTCGGCTGGAGGCAGAAACGATTAGTGAAATCATTCCAGACGAGAACGGAAATAGCGACTTTGAATATTGAAGATAAGTTCCGATTGTCATGCTTCTGCGGGCAACACTCCCGATAAGCCGTTTGATACGTTTATCGCAAAATTTAGATTCAGTGAGGATAGGTTAATAAAATGCTTTAATATATCTATAATTAAATTTAGATGGATATAACCTACATTTCTATACATATACACATTATAGGTATATAAATAGACACATGTGAATACACAGACATACACACACATCTTGGGATATTCATCATCTAAGATGTTTGTTTTTAACAGTTTCTATTATGACGGAGAATTACGGTTACAGGTTCGAGTAGTGTTACTGACGAGACATCTGTGTACTGCTATATTTATGTCCTAACAAAGAAGTGTGTCTTCCCAGACATAGAGCTTAGCATACGTCTCTAAACACACCAAAACATTATTCATTTGTTATCATCAAACCAAAATATGTATTTAATTATTCATTGCCCATTTTTATGGAGTAATTTTACACGTGTTTCGGTCATTAGCGAAAGATTACTAAACAATTTATCAGCGACAAATGCATGTTCTTAAAAGAACTGCATTATATATATATATATATATATATATATATATGTGTGTGTATATATATATGCATACATATATATTTGTTATAATATGATATATTTACGAGCAATTCAATAGACGTGCACATATACACACACAACCCCCACACACACATACACATGTATATATATATATATATATATATATATATATATATATATATATATATATATATATTGAATTGCTAGTGAATATTTCATATTATAACACTTATAAATTAAGAATAAATCAATAGTTTGTTAATTTTGGCAAAAGATTAAAGCACGGATTCTAATAAAACTATTAAAATAAATAACATTGTTTATGTGAGTTTGATTGGCAATTTAATAGATATGTTTATTTCTTTTATTAGCAATTATTAAACTTCGCTTTAAAAAATCTTGATTTTCGCTTTATTAATCTTCTGATCTTTACAACCCGGAGAAAAGAAACATTCAAAAGATGTTATTAATAAAGAACATAACACGAACTGACAGTTATTAGCGAAAATGGATACAAATGAAGACCCTTTTCAAATGTTTAACTGATAAAAATAAATGGAAAAAATCTAACACGCAGAAAAAGGGAAAACTAATAGCCAAATTATAAAACAATTTTCCAAACGAATTATTATGAACTAAAACATTTAAAAAAAACACATTAAATATCCCATAATAAAACAATCGTACAAAGTTTCCTCTTAACCGGATGCTGTTCGTGCAATGCTCACATATTGTGCACATTAAAAAATCACATTTCCTGCTATTCACGTGTCTTTTCTGCAGTTAATAAGTTGAAAAATGTGGGTTGAAGCACGTGTCCCAATTAAACGGTGGAAAGTGGAATAGAGAAATGAAATACAATTCGAGTGTATAATAGGGATGATCATGGTTCATGTGTAAAAATGACAAACATATTCAGCAATGAGGGAATATTTTAATAATTCCACACACCTGCTTCTCACCAAACCATGTGAAGATTATTAGGTTTTTACTGCAAATTATTTCAATCTACCTGTATTGTCCGGGAAAGATTAAATTCATTTATTTTGATTATTGGAATCCTGTTGAGATGGGCAATTTATACATAGATTAATTTTTTGCAGACTATTATCCTAACTTTCTAGTTTTTGGTTCACAACGTTTTGGGAAAATATACCTCTGGCCTTAGTCAAATGGTAAACCGCAAAGTAATGTCTGGTCTGTTAACTGTATTCTCAGCAATTACTATCTTTCTTAGTTGTTATCGTCTTACCAAGTTTTGGCCAAATAAGTCTTTAGTCAGCTTTGGGTAGGACTGAAACCGCTATATTCAGCCAATGCTCATCTGAGACCGTAATAATTAAACGTCTCTATCCACTGCTCCACGTTGTGCTCTCTCTCTCTCTCTCTCTCTCTCTCTCTCTCTCTCTCTCTCTCTCTCTCTCTCTATCGATTTTAAATGTAGAGACAATCGTGAAACTTATTTATTATTATACAGGCATTCCTCACTGACAATAACGCACTTGCATACACACAACGCATAAACTTTGTCAAACTATCGTCTTCTCATCGTAAAATATATAAACATATTTGTTATTATACTAACATTTTTCACTTAACTTTCCACAATTATCCAAACAAAGAAAAATCGAGTCTTATTGATAAATCTAGTCTACATAAATACAGTAGTGGATGTATGTAGTGCGTGTCTGTATGAAATAGTTAACTGATGAACTTTGAAGCGTCCAGTCATATATCACTGACATTAATAAGAAATAGTAATCATACACCAAGGATGGTTTATAACGAGTAAAACGTTAGCATGGATGAATAACCCATAAAGAAATATGTCAGCAAAATTGAAATGGAAATGGTTAATTCAACCTGCAAAAATATTCCTGTTACTTTTGCGCATGCGACAATTCAATTATAATTTAATAAATGTTTCAATTTTAGATATCTTATATATCTGTCAATAAATCAAACGATAGGTAACGTGGCCAGAACGCTAAATGTGTGGGGTTTGATTCTGGCTGATGGCGCCCAAGTCATTTTATTCAATCTTTGAAATCAGTACTGTATATTAGGTACACTATAATATTCAATAAATAATTTGCTTTGTAATTATAAATACAGAATTTTCATAAATTCAAATATATGTAACCGCACTTGAGCACCCGGCTAGGTCGGGCGCCCCCTTTCTGCTAATCACATATACATTTGCGTGCGGAATATTTGATAAAGTTATTACTCCACGACCCTTAAATTATAGTCAGACTTCCATGGTATCTTAGCTAATTAATTCCACTGCTTCTGCAAGGTATCTCAAAATATTAAACATGTCATATTTGCTTATATATGTAAAATTAAATTTTAAACATATATCGTTTATGAATATACGAACAAGAATTTGCCCGGTGGGCTAATTTGGATAAAAACAAATTAATTAAATCATCATAATGATATTGTCGTTTATCAAATCCCGTATGTGTTTGTTTACCATATAACGTCCGCTGATATTTAAGCTTTACGGTGAATGTTTAGAAAAATCACTTCTGATTAATGTTTAGTTTTTAAATATGAAAAAAGAAAGGATTTGCAGCGACTTTAAATGGTATCTCTACTTTTATCGTAAACTTAACTCATTAATAAAAAGAAAAATAAATAAAATGAGGAGGCATACTCAGGCTTGAACTGGGAATCAATCAATCTTTAGGCGAATGTTCCACCACTGAATTAGCTTTGTGTGAAATTTCAAAATAATACGCTCAGCCGTTTAAGAACCTATGAGAAAGAAACTCTCTCTCTCTCTCTCTCTCACACACACACACACACACACACGTAGTAACTTTTATATAAGCGTCGCGATGCGTTTGAATTCAAAATTTAAGTATAACATTATAGTATAACATTTCACTTATTGTTACATTTAATCTATTATATAAATCTCACCTGTCTGTTTAAATGTATGTATGTATGTAATGTCAGGTCATGCCATATACTACTGGTACGATGTAACCCAGTACTACCTGCCTCATGGTCGGTCACCGGCGACTAAACTGGTTCCCCTACCAGATTTGTTTGGTGAGAAGTGCGGCTAGTGTCCCTGAAGGATTAAAAACAATATCTTCCAAATGGCGAATAAACCCCTTTTCGGGGTCAACGGCCAACTAGCACCGTGTATATTTGTGTGTATGTATACATGTGTTGGTGTGGAGAGGGCTTCCGTAAGCCGTGGTGAAGGCAAACTTTCTAAAAGAAGCAAATCTCTGATTTTAAAAGCCATGAAGCGGGAGACCAGTACGTGCATTAAGCTGGTCTGCAGTTTACTTTGTCGCTGGCTATATCGCTCTTGCTTATTGCTGGATCTCAACATTTGTAACCGAGAGAGAGACTTAGCTGTCGTACAAAGCTAAGACTCTGTAACATCATCTTTATATAGATCCTCCCTCACGCATTTGGGCTCATGGACTTTAAGTGTCTGAGGAAGTGGCACTCGTCTGACAAGACGTTGCAATCAATCAAACAATCAATCAATCAATCATGTATGTATGTATGTATGTATGTCTGCTTAAAACTATCGACATATTTTCACGTGGTCGGTATCTTTTTGAGGCGCGACTCGTCGGACGAGAAATATTTAAAAAAATTGCCAAAAACCTTAATTCCTTAACCCACAACTGGGCACTTTTCTATAAGCACGCCCCTTTTTTATTTCGCTGATATCTTCGAAAGTCATCCCCTCTTTTCGATTGACTAGCTTTATTTAAAACCTTCGCCACTTCCGGTTTTGTGATTGACGCGGCAGCAAATACGTCGCGTTTTTTTAACGTTCTTTTCCTCTTTCGCGGTACGAGTTCGAGCCTGTGTGCCTAGTACGACTTATTATTATTTATTTATTTTATTTTATTTTTGCTTAACACACCCATCCAAACACCCGGGCAACATCGGGCACCCTGGCTAGTTATTACCTAAAACACAGTTTTCGTTTAAAACGTTTATTGTCAGGAGGGATTTAAGGTGGCAACTAAACACGAACCCAAACAACCCAAACCAAAAACGAAAGGGACACACATCTGGATTCACCGGTTTGTATCCATGGAAACAGTGACCATATCGTTCAGTTTACACATCAGCTGAACTTTTCAAAAAAAATTTAAAAAATGGGGAAAGGTGGAAAGAAAACATCTGAAACACACATGATAGAATTTATGTGGTGGAAAAGGGAAAATGGGGGAAGACTTTCCACGTATAATAACATGTATCCGTGAACAATATGTGTGTTTTGTAAATAAAAAAAAATGTTTATGTAAAAAAAAAGGTTTGCGTAAAAAAATAAAACGATGAATTAAAGTACGAAATAGTTGCACTCCCCCAATTCTGCAAACGTACCAGACCAATTCTGTTCGTATTGTTTAAAACATTTTTAAATTATAAAAAGTGTCATTTGTGTTTCATTATTTTATTTTAAAAAAATCGGTTTACATTGTAGTTTTTTTATTGCATTTCCAGTGTTTTTTATCACTAAAATTGAATTTAAATTCCAAATACTATTAAAAATATATACAATAAACCCGTGCGCGAACCAGTGAATCGAGAGTGTGACCCTTTTGTTTTTGGTTTGGTTTGTTTTGGGTTGAGGTTAATCGCCAACTTAACTCCAATCCTGCCCCTTTCTTTACAACTGGCTCTCCTCTAAATCTACTATTTTATTATTTTTTTGTTTATTTAAATATTTTCACCCCAAACAAGGCACAGTGCCCCTTTTAAGTAGGGGGCAACTATCGGGGACATACTTTGAGGGCCATTATGAAGGGAGATGAGCAGCAAGATATTTGTTCACATTACACTTGAACTTCTGCATATCAGTACAGTTGGGAAAGCAGCATCCCGGAAGAGAGTTCTAAAGATTTGCAGTTCTGTGGAAGACACTATTGGAGGAAAAGGCTTTCTTACACCTAGACATCTCTACTATAAAGGTGTTGGACTTAGTTGCTTGTCGGGTTTGTCGGGGGTAGTCACGTCGAGGAGGTACAAGTGCCTGTAGTTCGTCCGAGCATTCACCATTAAAGAATTTGTAATTGGAATTATTAGAATAAATCTTCCGACTATGATCATTACATAGATAATTTCCTTAAACCTTAATTGAAATAGTTTGCTTATAATTCGTAATAAACGAATCCAAGCATAAAATATTTTACGTATTAATAGAAACACTCCCGTTTATTTCTGTTAGTTGGTAAAGCGTTGTAGCACTCACCTGCTGTCATTCAAACGACGTATTCGACAAGCCTAGCAGACTTTGGCTTCCAGGACGTCGTACTGTTTCCATTTATGGAAAGCAGCATCTCAAAATAGACGGCCACTTTTCTCTCGTTAAACTAACCACTTTCAAATAAATGCCATTAATGCATTGTTTCGGCGTGTGTCTGCAATGCACGGTTGTCCTCGCTCTCTTTTTCTATCGCTTTTAAACGTAGAGACAATCGGAAAATTTATTCGCGGACAAGTACTTCATTTTAAAACAAAAGTTCCGTAAAACTTGAAACATTTACAGGGTTTTAAAACACGTAACTTTACAATTTTTACTATGGTAATTGCACTCTTGAAATGTAGGTTTATCTTGTTAAATTCGTTTCCTCCATTATTTTGCTGAAAGGATTTAGAAACTAAAATAAACTAGACACAACCAGTCAGAAATAAGTATACTAATAGGACGCTGTGTTAATTCCACGGTGTTTTTTTTTGTTTGTTTGTTTGACATCAATGTGTATAATTTACCGGTAATAATTATGTTTTATGAAAAATAATAGTAAAAAAAAAATAAAAAAAAATAATATTAGCCTTTTTATTATTAGAAACAAATAACTCCTCGCTTAAGTAAAAATAAATATAATTTAATAAAAAAAAGTATACATGGCTTTTGTATGTATTTAAAATTGTAATAATTTCATTATGTTAAAATAAAAATAACCCGTCCTCTCGTAGCATTGAAGCTTACCTTTCGGCATTCAAAATCAAAGTCAAAAACTCGTTTGTACGCATCGAATTCGCGCATGTCTTAATTACTGTAAAAACAAATATCTATATTTTGCCCAATTTCACAGAATCTTCTGAATTTATTCGAATTGCTCTTACTGGGAGCCGTGTGTATCCTTTAAAAGGGCCAAATTTTCTTTCAATAAAAAGCTGATACCAAAATTTTAAATAGTGCTACGTCGTTATAATCGCCACAATCATCAACTCACGTAATCATACACTGTCACTCGCATACAAATTGGAGATAACTTGAATGCCTACTGGAGAGACCTTGAATGCCTAATAGACGCTATGATTGCGTGTAAGGTCTCTCTGTATAGCGGTTTCTCAGAAAAACCTGGCATGAGGATACTTCTTCCATAGACGTAAACCCTGACCAAATATTCAAAAGCAACTTGTGTTTTGCTGCCTAAATAAGATCTCCTAACTATGGCTAATCCACATTAACTTTTCCGAGGAATGCTGCACCTTCTCCAAGTGATTTTGCCTTAAGTAATAGCACGAAGCTGGATACTCCACCAGACTAGACAAATTCTTGTCCTGGAATCCAGTAAGACCAAGAGATTAAAATGAAAGGTATATTACAATGTATGAAAATGGTTAATTGGGAAGATGAAAATTATGCTCTTTATTTCTCAACTAACTCAGTGTTTGAGATATAAAGAACTTAAATTGAACATTCGAATATCTTTGTATCTCATATAGAGTTCAAATGTTAGCCCCGGGTTGTGGGCCGCTCCATGTCTGAGAACTTCGACTTAAGTAAAATCAAACCTTAGTGGAAAAGGTTATAACGCACGATCCACAATGAGTCCTTGAAAACTTTGATGCTCTTAATGTCATCTGCGCATTTAAAACAACGCATCAATTGAAATATATCCGAACTATTATCATGGAACTCATTTCTAAAATGATAAATACGGAACATTAACTTTTAAAAACAACTTTCAAACTTTCTATACTCCTATATATATTTTTATTTTGTGTATTGATATTCATATTAAAACAACCTTATTTTTCTATTTATTTAAAAAGAAAATATAACGTCGTTGAATTTTATTTATCTGCAAATGATCTAACTAATTTGCATCTTATTTTAAGAATTCATTTTAATTAATTGCCTTTTAGTTTTGTTTTTTTTTTCGTTTTTTTATGGGATGGTTATCTTTAGCAAACTATTACATGTAATTATATTAAGGCAGGTATTCTATATGCTTTATACTTGCGTAATTCACGTAAAAAGCTTATTGTAAACGCAACCCCCTTTCTATATATATATATATATATATATTTATGTATGCGTATATATTTTTGTTTAAAAAAGTTTGCCTACCATACTCCTCTGTTAATTTCTAGTCTAAAAATATGAAACTTAATACATAGAGTATCCAAATCCATGCGAATCTTTATAGTTGCATGTACTTGTGCACAAGTGTCGAGGGAGAGTGCTGTAGCTATGCTCTCAAAGACTTTGTTTATTATGGTACAGTTTTATGTCGAGGGAGAGCGGTAGAGAAAATAAAAGTAGCTAATGTTATGTTGCATGTTAAGTCGAAAGCACATAAAGGCTTGACCGTTCGATTCTTAGTTTGTTTCTCTAGTCTGAGGGGGGAGGTTATTACGAATATAAACTCCAACTCACTGCATATGTCTGTCAGAGTTCTTACGGCAGAGTGGGGGATATCCAGCCATGTTAATGTAATTAGAGGGATGGAGGAGTGTAGTGTAGTCTACCTAAGTGCTGAGATGTCCAAGGTGATTTTTAATAGAAATGCTTCAGCATCATCTAAATTATTTAATAGCCCACGGATGTTCGTAAATGTCTCAATGTTTTCTTTGAACCTAAGCCTGGTTTAAGCGTATTGTTTTTTTTGTACTGCCATGTTTTAAAGAGTTTCAGTTTAGGTAAGGGGGTGCTGAACAAGTGGTTATGCAGAATACTAGAAATGCAGCACAATTAGACCATCAGTTGACCTTTCATCAACTAGGATTGTGGCCCCAGGAAAGCCCACCGTAGAGGAGTGCAATGCCCCTTTTCTATGCGTGACATGGCACTACAAACATCCCGATATTTTACAACTGTTGATTGAGTAGCCGCTCTAAGCGTTACCAAAGAGTTAGGGTTCCTGTACTACCAGTCGAAAACAGCAGCCAGGAACTCTCAATCCGGTAATCTCAACCCATGAAATGAAGGTCAACCCAATCTAATTGCACTGGCATATGTGGCACTCAAGCATTCCCAAGTGCCCAGTTTAGAGGGGTGGGATGTGTCAGGAGTGGGAAAATTACGTACATTGACCTAGTCAAGAAACAAGATCTACCACTGAATGCTTCTGTCGAATCTCTGTGATAGTACATCTGTGCATGGCTAATAGGAAAAGAAGGAGTATGGAATCCGGGCGATAGACGGGGCCTATCTACTCCTTAAGCAGTTTAGGTTTGCAAACCAGTAATTTGTTTGAGTCATCAACACTAGCAAGTTTTCCGCCCAAGACTGGAGATGCCTCCCCACACTTAGGTTTAGTTTCAGAATTTTCCTTCTTCTAGACGTATGATCTGAGAAGATCTACTGGGTCCATCAGCACCGAGAGGCTTAGCTCCGCGCCTGGGTCCTAATCCAGGTATTTCTGGATCTCACGTGGTTAGTTTATGTTTCTAGGTTAGTTTGTAGAGGTTATATATGTACTGAAAAATTACACTCCTCAAAGTGATTTCGGGACATGGCTATTTCATTGGTACTGAAAGAGAGGGTGAGTAAAGTTCATGCAGTGGAAGCAACTATATTTGCAAGCAGTTTTTTAGAAAATAATTAATATGTGGTTTAAGATTTTTTTCCATTGAGTAATTTTTTTTATTTTTTTAACTTTTACAATCATTACTATATATTGTGTCCAATCTAATATTAATTAATTAATATTAATTAATAAGAAATCTACATCAGTCAAAATAACATATTTAAGCGTAATTTACGACCGGTCAATAGTGGGAGGCCTGCTCGTGAATTATAATTTAAGCAGAGAAGTTTTTAATACGATTTCCCGGGCAGGTGGAACTCCTATTTTTCTTATTGCTATTAACCTTCCATTTTAAACATATATAAATTATGTCTTTTATGAATATACACCTTCATAACTCATCATTTATTTTGTTTACCACATTGCAGTAAGTAGAAGTAGATAAAGTTAGAAATGTCTTTATCATAGCGACATCAGATTCACTCACTTTGTATAAGAAAATCTCTACTGAGTGTGTAACTTGATAGAAGTTTTTATCCGGTCAAAATTGCTGCGAATGGGTGTATTTTAAATGTAAAATTGAACTAGACATATGTAAGTCGAGTTTAAGTGTCATTGTACGCATATGCATTCCTACGTTAAAGTCGGTTAAATTTTAATCATTTCTTATATATAACGACTCTTGAAATCACTATTAAATATTCGATAGAGTATAATAATTAATCGTGTATTGAGTCGATAATATTAAATGTGAAATTTACAGAAATTAGACCGGATAATGCCATACGGCATGCTAGTACACACACACACGCACACCCACACACACCCACACACACACATATATATATATATATATATATATATATATATATATATATATATATATATATATATATATGATGGCCTCTTCCGTCGATCTCGCCGTATGAGCTTCCGCAACAACTAAGTTGCTCGGAAATCAACAGAGATGATTTGATTATAGTGGTGAAGGCTTTGGGTAGAACCATCCACACTTTTCGTATTACTGCTAACGTCTGTCGGTGCAGACGACTGCCACTGGATAGTATACAGTAAACTGCAGGTTTTTACATAACAGTTTCCTTCTCCTAGACGCATGTCTTAACCAAGACTGGGGATGCATCTCTCGCTGTGAATTAATGCGCACCCAGATAGAAACCTGGAAATTTCAACAGCTTGGCGCGGTACATTAAGCGCTTAGACTTCAGAAATGGTTACCCATCTGGTACTGGTCAGGTTCAAGTTTGCTTTACTTCGGTAATCTGGTGAGAACCAGTGTGTGTGTGTTTGTGTGTGCGATAATACAAAATATGCATGAATTAAAGTACCATATTTAAGCGTATTTTACAATCGTTCCACGCATAGGAGTCACTATTATATATTGGTTACAATGTAATAATCAATAAAAAATGGTTCTACACAACAATAATACAAAAATTAATCTGTATGAATAAAAATATCAGATGTAAGCGCCTTTTACGAGAGGGACACCGTTAGAGAGACAGTTCCCTAAGAGCATTTATATTAATATACCAGGGTTTTCGGATTCAATAGACGTGTTCAGAGTAAAAAACAAATCTTGTTAATGGTGAGTTAAGAGGTTCCGGTAACAAAAGTGAGTTCTTATCGGCAAATCTGTCCTCATAAAGGAAACACGACTAAGAATACAAGAGGAAATTTTATAGCGATTAATAGACAAAATACTTTTATCAGAACACGGCACTAGTATTTGAACTGTAGATAATTCACTTCATCTTTTGGCATCCTCGTCAAACGTCCATCGTATCACCACACGCACAAATGATTAATGTGACAGAATGGCCCCATCAAATGACACCTTACGAAAAAAAAAAAGAAAGAAAACACTCAGACGATCCATAAGCAATAACAGGATTAATATATTTCTCCTTTCTTCGTCTTATTCCTAAACAGAATATATTTGTCGCTTTATATTAACAAATAAAAAAGATCTGTTGTCTATCGTATCTAATTTAGGTCTCAAGAAACTGATTGGATGGAATAAAAGCTTGGCAAAGTAGAATCCGAGCAGTACGACATAACTCCAACGAATAGATTCCATTTTCTTTAGTATTTACTAGCCTTCCTATAAGAGTAGAATTAAACAAAAGATCGATTAAATAAAATATTGATTTCTTATCAGGCAGTAGTCATCACTCAAAAGAGAGTGACTCTAAAATTAATGAAAAGAACTTTCTTGTCAGTTTTTTTTGGGGAAAGATAAATCCAGCAGGGTGCTAAATTAAAAGGAAAATCCGAAAAATAAGAGCGTATTCATATTTTGTATTTTGTGTACAGAAGGTTTTTAGATGAGACAAGTCATTGGTACCCTCGGTTTCAAGCCCGATAATTAGGACCGTTTTAGATATCCATACCAAGCCCCCTTCAGCCAATACTCATCTAAAGCTGTCTAAATTATCCAAAACGGTCCTAATAATCGGGCTTGAAACCGACGGTACTAATGAATTGTCTCATCTAACAAAAAATCGCGTAGTGGTAAGGAGCCTTGACTGTCGTACAAACGGTTGGGTTTCAGTCCTGGCTTGAGGTAGTTGCCTGTCTAGCCGCACTGATGAGCTGTGAAACAGCGAAACAGTACTGTATGTGGATGACTATAATCCTCCTTATCTTAAGTTGAGCATATTGAGAACTGATACACGAATTACCATTAGCGTATAAGCGATGCTCTTTGTGTAAACAAATCGAGCAGAGGTAATTCGGACGATGTCAAAAACATCGTTAAACTCATGACTCACGCAGCAACCGCCAATAGCGTAGTGGTTAATAGCCTTGACTGTCGTATAAACGGTCGGGTTTCAATCCTGGCTTGAGGCAGTTGCCTGTCTGGCCGCACTGATGAGCTGTATGTGGATTACTATATATATATATATATATATATATATATATATATATATATAAAGGGACTTTGTCAATGTGTCTTTGATTTCATTACCTATGAACTCAAACAAGGGTTGGCTGACTTTTATGAAATCTCACAGGAAGGCACTTCATTTACCTGGAAGTGTTCTTAGATAGGTTTTGTTTCTTAAACTATCGAAAATCGAAATAATCCGTTAAAAGAAGGAAAGCCGATTTTGCCCAAAGTTAATACCTTACACAGCTTAACATCACAAATGCATTTTAGAACTTTTATTACCACAAAAGCCAAAAGATTCGACATATAAATCTATAGGAGATTCTTTGATATAAGAGTAGACAAACAAAACGTTGGACTCCTTATAGCGCGGTAAATTGGCTTTACATTAAAAAGAAAAAAAAATGTTTTCCTCAGCCTAGAAGGATTTCATTTTTGTTTTAGTCAAAGGTGATTTGCAGGTCGTTAGGGCGGTATATCCCATATCATGTATTTGTAATACTCACGTTTTGAATCACATTTTGAAATCTTTTCACGTGTCTTGATAGAGAATAGAGTTGTCTGATTTGCACGATTATTACATTAAAAACTTAAATTCGTGAGAGTCTGAATACTTACTTTTGAACTATATGGTACTGTATGGATTAAAATATACTGCGTATTTTATATCTATTTATTTATATGTTGGGGATGTTGATAACATATTCACGTATATTAGTAAATATATATATATATATATATATATATATATATTTATATATTATATATATACACAGAAATATAAAAATAGACATATACATACATATGCATATGTATACATACAAATATATATATATATTTATATTTATATATACATATATATATATACACCTACACACATCTATCTCTCTCTCTCTCTCTCTATATATATATATATATATATATATATATATATATATATGTATATATATATATATATAATATAAAGCTGAATGTCTGTGCATGTGTGTGTCAGGTCACGAATAGGCTCCTATATGGCTGACTATTTAAAAAAAAAAACTGATTACATATAATGATAGAAGATGTATCAAAACGCAGGAATGGGTGTGTTTGATCTGGCAGAACGGTGATACATTAAAATTGTGGAGTCTGCATTCGCGCGTGGTCCACAAAATATGGAAATAAAACATTTAAAAATTACAAAAAAAAACGTTTACAAGTGTATTTGATATAGATGTACATAAGAATACTTTGATAAGTATGCTTTAACTTAAATCGGCTGGTATAATAAAATTGTGGGGTCAGCGTTCCCGCTTGGTCTCTATAGATGGGAATAGGCACCCACTTTAATAAAGACTTTTCATATCTATCTGCTTAAATATTGTATAATCAATCCATTATATTATCATTTTCAGTCCCCCACCCCTAATTTCTGGCTCCCATCTTATCTCGCATTACTTATAACGTCACCAATTAACTTCGGAAGAAACCCCCCCCCATCCGATTTTGTTTTATATCATAAGTTGCTTAAAACGTGATTAGTTAAAGTTCAGAATAAAATCACGCTTTCTCTTAACGGTTAATTTAAAAAAAAAAAATCTTCTGAACGCTATTAAAAGTTAAATTCTTCACTAGTTTGGAGACGGAATGCGTTGTTGTGATAAGTGATTTTCTCTATTAATTCGCACTTTTTATTTTAAGATTCAAATATTAATAACTACATTTTATTTCAGTATTTAATTTATGTATTTCTGTTGTATTAAATGCTAGCTTTAATTTTTTTTTTTTTTTTTTTTTTCTCGTCCATAAATGTTTATCTACCAAGTTGATCTTAAATATTGTATAATCAATCCATTATATTATCATTTTCAGTCCCCCACCCCTAATTTCTGGCTCCCATCTTATCTCGCATTACTTATAACGTCACCAACTAACTTCGGAAGAAACCCCCCCCCCCATCCGATTTTGTTTTATATCATAAGTTGCTTAAAACGTGATTAGTTAAAGTTCAGAATAAAATCACGCTTTCTCTTAACGGTTAATTTAAAAAAAAAAAATCTTCTGAACGCTATTAAAAGTTAAATTCTTCACTAGTTTGGAGACGGAATGCGTTGTTGTGATAAGTGATTTTCTCTATTAATTCGCACTTTTTATTTTAAGATTCAAATATTAATAACTACATTTTATTTCAGTATTTAATTTATGTATTTCTGTTGTATTAAATGCTAGCTTTAATTTTTTTTTTTTTTTTTTTTTTTTTTTTTTCTCGTCCATAAATATTTATCTACCAAGTTGATCTTAAATATTGTATAATCAATCCATTATATTATCATTTTCAGTCCCCCACCCCTAATTTCTGGCTCCCATCTTATCTCGCATTACTTATAACGTCACCAACTAACTTCGGAAGAACCCCCCCCCCCCATCCGATTTTGTTTTATATCATAAGTTGCTTAAAACGTGATTAGTTAAAGTTCAGAATAAAATCACGCTTTCTCTTAACGGTTAATTTAAAAAAAAAAAATCTTCTGAACGCTATTAAAAGTTAAATTCTTCACTAGTTTGGAGACGGAATGCGTTGTTGTGATAAGTGATTTTCTCTATTAATTCGCACTTTTTATTTTAAGATTCAAATATTAATAACTACATTTTATTTCAGTATTTAATTTATGTATTTCTGTTGTATTAAATGCTAGCTTTAATTTTTTTTTTTTTTTTTTTCTCGTCCATAAATGTTTATCTACCAAGTTGATCTTAAATATTGTATAATCAATCCATTATATTATCATTTTCAGTCCCCCACCCCTAATTTCTGGCTCCCATCTTATCTCGCATTACTTATAACGTCACCAACTAACTTCGGAAGAAACCCCCCCCCCCCCCATCCGATTTTGTTTTATATCATAAGTTGCTTAAAACGTGATTAGTTAAAGTTCAGAATAAAATCACGCTTTCTCTTAACGGTTAATTTAAAAAAAAAAAATCTTCTGAACGCTATTAAAAGTTAAATTCTTCACTAGTTTGGAGACGGAATGCGTTGTTGTGATAAGTGATTTTCTCTATTAATTCGCACTTTTTATTTTAAGATTCAAATATTAATAACTACATTTTATTTCAGTATTTAATTTATGTATTTCTGTTGTATTAAATGCTAGCTTTAATTTTTTTTTTTTTTTTTTTTTTTCTTCTCGTCCATAAATGTTTATCTACCAAGTTGATCTTAAATATTGTATAATCAATCCATTATATTATCATTTTCAGTCCCCCACCCCTAATTTCTGGCTCCCATCTTATCTCGCATTACTTATAACGTCACCAACTAACTTCGGAAGAAACCCCCCCCCCATCCGATTTTGTTTTATATCATAAGTTGCTTAAAACGTGATTAGTTAAAGTTCAGAATAAAATCACGCTTTCTCTTAACGGTTAATTTAAAAAAAAAATCTTCTGAACGCTATTAAAAGTTAAATTCTTCACTAGTTTGGAGACGGAATGCGTTGTTGTGATAAGTGATTTTCTCTATTAATTCGCACTTTTTATTTTAAGATTCAAATATTAATAACTACATTTTATTTCAGTATTTAATTTATGTATTTCTGTTGTATTAAATGCTAGCTTTAATTTTTTTTTTTTTTTTTTTTTTCTCGTCCATAAATGTTTATCTACCAAGTTGATCTTAAATATTGTATAATCAATCCATTATATTATCATTTTCAGTCCCCCACCCCTAATTTCTGGCTCCCATCTTATCTCGCATTACTTATAACGTCACCAACTAACTTCGGAAGAAACCCCCCCCCCATCCGATTTTGTTTTATATCATAAGTTGCTTAAAACGTGATTAGTTAAAGTTCAGAATAAAATCACGCTTTCTCTTAACGGTTAATTTAAAAAAAAAAAATCTTCTGAACGCTATTAAAAGTTAAATTCTTCACTAGTTTGGAGACGGAATGCGTTGTTGTGATAAGTGATTTTCTCTATTAATTCGCACTTTTTATTTTAAGATTCAAATATTAATAACTACATTTTATTTCAGTATTTAATTTATGTATTTCTGTTGTATTAAATGCTAGCTTTAATTTTTTTTTTTTTTTTTTTTTTTTTCTCGTCCATAAATGTTTATCTACCAAGTTGATCTTAAATATTGTATAATCAATCCATTATATTATCATTTTCAGTCCCCCACCCCTAATTTCTGGCTCCCATCTTATCTCGCATTACTTATAACGTCACCAACTAACTTCGGAAGAAACCCCCCCCCCATCCGATTTTGTTTTATATCATAAGTTGCTTAAAACGTGATTAGTTAAAGTTCAGAATAAAATCACGCTTTCTCTTAACGGTTAATTTAAAAAAAAAAAATCTTCTGAACGCTATTAAAAGTTAAATTCTTCACTAGTTTGGAGACGGAATGCGTTGTTGTGATAAGTGATTTTCTCTATTAATTCGCACTTTTTATTTTAAGATTCAAATATTAATAACTACATTTTATTTCAGTATTTAATTTATGTATTTCTGTTGTATTAAATGCTAGCTTTAATTTTTTTTTTTTTTTTTTTTTTCTTCTCGTCCATAAATGTTTATCTACCAAGTTGATCTTAAATATTGTATAATCAATCCATTATATTATCATTTTCAGTCCCCCACCCCTAATTTCTGGCTCCCATCTTATCTCGCATTACTTATAACGTCACCAACTAACTTCGGAAGAAACCCCCCCCCATCCGATTTTGTTTTATATCATAAGTTGCTTAAAACGTGATTAGTTAAAGTTCAGAATAAAATCACGCTTTCTCTTAACGGTTAATTTAAAAAAAAAAATCTTCTGAACGCTATTAAAAGTTAAATTCTTCACTAGTTTGGAGACGGAATGCGTTGTTGTGATAAGTGATTTTCTCTATTAATTCGCACTTTTTATTTTAAGATTCAAATATTAATAACTACATTTTATTTCAGTATTTAATTTATGTATTTCTGTTGTATTAAATGCTAGCTTTAATTTTTTTTTTTTTTTTTTTTTTCTCGTCCATAAATGTTTATCTACCAAGTTGATCTTAAATATTGTATAATCAATCCATTATATTATCATTTTCAGTCCCCCACCCCTAATTTCTGGCTCCCATCTTATCTCGCATTACTTATAACGTCACCAACTAACTTCGGAAGAACCCCCCCCCCCCATCCGATTTTGTTTTATATCATAAGTTGCTTAAAACGTGATTAGTTAAAGTTCAGAATAAAATCACGCTTTCTCTTAACGGTTAATTTAAAAAAAAAAAATCTTCTGAACGCTATTAAAAGTTAAATTCTTCACTAGTTTGGAGACGGAATGCGTTGTTGTGATAAGTGATTTTCTCTATTAATTCGCACTTTTTATTTTAAGATTCAAATATTAATAACTACATTTTATTTCAGTATTTAATTTATGTATTTCTGTTGTATTAAATGCTAGCTTTAATTTTTTTTTTTTTTTTTTTTTTTTTTCTCGTCCATAAATGTTTATCTACCAAGTTGATCTTAAATATTGTATAATCAATCCATTATATTATCATTTTCAGTCCCCCACCCCTAATTTCTGGCTCCCATCTTATCTCGCATTACTTATAACGTCACCAACTAACTTCGGAAGAAACCCCCCCCCCCATCCGATTTTGTTTTATATCATAAGTTGCTTAAAACGTGATTAGTTAAAGTTCAGAATAAAATCACGCTTTCTCTTAACGGTTAATTTAAAAAAAAAAAAATCTTCTGAACGCTATTAAAAGTTAAATTCTTCACTAGTTTGGAGACGGAATGCGTTGTTGTGATAAGTGATTTTCTCTATTAATTCGCACTTTTTATTTTAAGATTCAAATATTAATAACTACATTTTATTTCAGTATTTAATTTATGTATTTCTGTTGTATTAAATGCTAGCTTTAATTTTTTTTTTTTTTTTTTTTTTTTTTCTCGTCCATAAATGTTTATCTACCAAGTTGATCTTAAATATTGTATAATCAATCCATTATATTATCATTTTCAGTCCCCCACCCCTAATTTCTGGCTCCCATCTTATCTCGCATTACTTATAACGTCACCAACTAACTTCGGAAGAAACCCCCCCCCATCCGATTTTGTTTTATATCATAAGTTGCTTAAAACGTGATTAGTTAAAGTTCAGAATAAAATCACGCTTTCTCTTAACGGTTAATTTAAAAAAAAAAAATCTTCTGAACGCTATTAAAAGTTAAATTCTTCACTAGTTTGGAGACGGAATGCGTTGTTGTGATAAGTGATTTTCTCTATTAATTCGCACTTTTTATTTTAAGATTCAAATATTAATAACTACATTTTATTTCAGTATTTAATTTATGTATTTCTGTTGTATTAAATGCTAGCTTTAATTTTTTTTTTTTTTTTTTTTTTTCTCGTCCATAAATGTTTATCTACCAAGTTGATCTTAAATATTGCATAATCAATCCATTATATTATCATTTTCAGTCCCCCACCCCTAATTTCTGGCTCCCATCTTATCTCGCATTACTTATAACGTCACCAACTAACTTCGGAAGAAACCCCCCCCCCCATCCGATTTTGTTTTATATCATAAGTTGCTTAAAACGTGATTAGTTAAAGTTCAGAATAAAATCACGCTTTCTCTTAACGGTTAATTTAAAAAAAAAAAATCTTCTGAACGCTATTAAAAGTTAAATTCTTCACTAGTTTGGAGACGGAATGCGTTGTTGTGATAAGTGATTTTCTCTATTAATTCGCACTTTTTATTTTAAGATTCAAATATTAATAACTACATTTTATTTCAGTATTTAATTTATGTATTTCTGTTGTATTAAATGCTAGCTTTAATTTTTTTTTTTTTTTTTTTTTTTTTTTTCTCGTCCATAAATGTTTATCTACCAAGTTGATCTTAAATATTGTATAATCAATCCATTATATTATCATTTTCAGTCCCCCACCCCTAATTTCTGGCTCCCATCTTATCTCGCATTACTTATAACGTCACCAACTAACTTCGGAAGAAACCCCCCCCCCATCCGATTTTGTTTTATATCATAAGTTGCTTAAAACGTGATTAGTTAAAGTTCAGAATAAAATCACGCTTTCTCTTAACGGTTAATTTAAAAAAAAAAAAAATCTTCTGAACGCTATTAAAAGTTAAATTCTTCACTAGTTTGGAGACGGAATGCGTTGTTGTGATAAGTGATTTTCTCTATTAATTCGCACTTTTTATTTTAAGATTCAAATATTAATAACTACATTTTATTTCAGTATTTAATTTATGTATTTCTGTTGTATTAAATGCTAGCTTTAATTTTTTTTTTTTTTTTTTTTTTTTCTCGTCCATAAATGTTTATCTACCAAGTTGATCTTAAATATTGTATAATCAATCCATTATATTATCATTTTCAGTCCCCCACCCCTAATTTCTGGCTCCCATCTTATCTCGCATTACTTATAACGTCACCAACTAACTTCGGAAGAAACCCCCCCCCCCATCCGATTTTGTTTTATATCATAAGTTGCTTAAAACGTGATTAGTTAAAGTTCAGAATAAAATCACGCTTTCTCTTAACGGTTAATTTAAAAAAAAAAAATCTTCTGAACGCTATTAAAAGTTAAATTCTTCACTAGTTTGGAGACGGAATGCGTTGTTGTGATAAGTGATTTTCTCTATTAATTCGCACTTTTTATTTTAAGATTCAAATATTAATAACTACATTTTATTTCAGTATTTAATTTATGTATTTCTGTTGTATTAAATGCTAGCTTTAATTTTTTTTTTTTTTTTTTTTTTTTTTTCTCGTCCATAAATGTTTATCTACCAAGTTGATCTTAAATATTGTATAATCAATCCATTATATTATCATTTTCAGTCCCCCACCCCTAATTTCTGGCTCCCATCTTATCTCGCATTACTTATAACGTCACCAACTAACTTCGGAAGAAACCCCCCCCCCCCATCCGATTTTGTTTTATATCATAAGTTGCTTAAAACGTGATTAGTTAAAGTTCAGAATAAAATCACGCTTTCTCTTAACGGTTAATTTAAAAAAAAAAAATCTTCTGAACGCTATTAAAAGTTAAATTCTTCACTAGTTTGGAGACGGAATGCGTTGTTGTGATAAGTGATTTTCTCTATTAATTCGCACTTTTTATTTTAAGATTCAAATATTAATAACTACATTTTATTTCAGTATTTAATTTATGTATTTCTGTTGTATTAAATGCTAGCTTTAATTTTTTTTTTTTTTTTTTTTTTTCTCGTCCATAAATGTTTATCTACCAAGTTGATCTTAAATATTGTATAATCAATCCATTATATTATCATTTTCAGTCCCCCACCCCTAATTTCTGGCTCCCATCTTATCTCGCATTACTTATAACGTCACCAACTAACTTCGGAAGAAACCCCCCCCCCCCCCATCCGATTTTGTTTTATATCATAAGTTGCTTAAAACGTGATTAGTTAAAGTTCAGAATAAAATCACGCTTTCTCTTAACGGTTAATTTAAAAAAAAAAAATCTTCTGAACGCTATTAAAAGTTAAATTCTTCACTAGTTTGGAGACGGAATGCGTTGTTGTGATAAGTGATTTTCTCTATTAATTCGCACTTTTTATTTTAAGATTCAAATATTAATAACTACATTTTATTTCAGTATTTAATTTATGTATTTCTGTTGTATTAAATGCTAGCTTTAATTTTTTTTTTTTTTTTTTTTTTTTTCTCGTCCATAAATGTTTATCTACCAAGTTGATCTTAAATATTGTATAATCAATCCATTATATTATCATTTTCAGTCCCCCACCCCTAATTTCTGGCTCCCATCTTATCTCGCATTACTTATAACGTCACCAACTAACTTCGGAAGAAACCCCCCCCCCCATCCGATTTTGTTTTATATCATAAGTTGCTTAAAACGTGATTAGTTAAAGTTCAGAATAAAATCACGCTTTCTCTTAACGGTTAATTTAAAAAAAAAAATCTTCTGAACGCTATTAAAAGTTAAATTCTTCACTAGTTTGGAGACGGAATGCGTTGTTGTGATAAGTGATTTTCTCTATTAATTCGCACTTTTTATTTTAAGATTCAAATATTAATAACTACATTTTATTTCAGTATTTAATTTATGTATTTCTGTTGTATTAAATGCTAGCTTTAATTTTTTTTTTTTTTTTTTTTTTTTTTCTCGTCCATAAATGTTTATCTACCAAGTTGATCTTAAATATTGTATAATCAATCCATTATATTATCATTTTCAGTCCCCCACCCCTAATTTCTGGCTCCCATCTTATCTCGCATTACTTATAACGTCACCAACTAACTTCGGAAGAAACCCCCCCCCCATCCGATTTTGTTTTATATCATAAGTTGCTTAAAACGTGATTAGTTAAAGTTCAGAATAAAATCACGCTTTCTCTTAACGGTTAATTTAAAAAAAAAAAATCTTCTGAACGCTATTAAAAGTTAAATTCTTCACTAGTTTGGAGACGGAATGCGTTGTTGTGATAAGTGATTTTCTCTATTAATTCGCACTTTTTATTTTAAGATTCAAATATTAATAACTACATTTTATTTCAGTATTTAATTTATGTATTTCTGTTGTATTAAATGCTAGCTTTAATTTTTTTTTTTTTTTTTTTTTTTCTCGTCCATAAATGTTTATCTACCAAGTTGATCTTAAATATTGTATAATCAATCCATTATATTATCATTTTCAGTCCCCCACCCCTAATTTCTGGCTCCCATCTTATCTCGCATTACTTATAACGTCACCAACTAACTTCGGAAGAAACCCCCCCCCCCCATCCGATTTTGTTTTATATCATAAGTTGCTTAAAACGTGATTAGTTAAAGTTCAGAATAAAATCACGCTTTCTCTTAACGGTTAATTTAAAAAAAAAAATCTTCTGAACGCTATTAAAAGTTAAATTCTTCACTAGTTTGGAGACGGAATGCGTTGTTGTGATAAGTGATTTTCTCTATTAATTCGCACTTTTTATTTTAAGATTCAAATATTAATAACTACATTTTATTTCAGTATTTAATTTATGTATTTCTGTTGTATTAAATGCTAGCTTTAATTTTTTTTTTTTTTTTTTTTTTTTTCTCGTCCATAAATGTTTATCTACCAAGTTGATCTTAAATATTGTATAATCAATCCATTATATTATCATTTTCAGTCCCCCACCCCTAATTTCTGGCTCCCATCTTATCTCGCATTACTTATAACGTCACCAACTAACTTCGGAAGAAACCCCCCCCCCATCCGATTTTGTTTTATATCATAAGTTGCTTAAAACGTGATTAGTTAAAGTTCAGAATAAAATCACGCTTTCTCTTAACGGTTAATTTAAAAAAAAAAAATCTTCTGAACGCTATTAAAAGTTAAATTCTTCACTAGTTTGGAGACGGAATGCGTTGTTGTGATAAGTGATTTTCTCTATTAATTCGCACTTTTTATTTTAAGATTCAAATATTAATAACTACATTTTATTTCAGTATTTAATTTATGTATTTCTGTTGTATTAAATGCTAGCTTTAATTTTTTTTTTTTTTTTTTTTTTTCTCGTCCATAAATGTTTATCTACCAAGTTGATCTTAAATATTGTATAATCAATCCATTATATTATCATTTTCAGTCCCCCACCCCTAATTTCTGGCTCCCATCTTATCTCGCATTACTTATAACGTCACCAACTAACTTCGGAAGAACCCCCCCCCCCCCCCCATCCGATTTTGTTTTATATCATAAGTTGCTTAAAACGTGATTAGTTAAAGTTCAGAATAAAATCACGCTTTCTCTTAACGGTTAATTTAAAAAAAAAATCTTCTGAACGCTATTAAAAGTTAAATTCTTCACTAGTTTGGAGACGGAATGCGTTGTTGTGATAAGTGATTTTCTCTATTAATTCGCACTTTTTATTTTAAGATTCAAATATTAATAACTACATTTTATTTCAGTATTTAATTTATGTATTTCTGTTGTATTAAATGCTAGCTTTAATTTTTTTTTTTTTTTTTTTTTTTTTTCTCGTCCATAAATGTTTATCTACCAAGTTGATCTTAAATATTGTATAATCAATCCATTATATTATCATTTTCAGTCCCCCACCCCTAATTTCTGGCTCCCATCTTATCTCGCATTACTTATAACGTCACCAACTAACTTCGGAAGAAACCCCCCCCCATCCGATTTTGTTTTATATCATAAGTTGCTTAAAACGTGATTAGTTAAAGTTCAGAATAAAATCACGCTTTCTCTTAACGGTTAATTTAAAAAAAAAAAATCTTCTGAACGCTATTAAAAGTTAAATTCTTCACTAGTTTGGAGACGGAATGCGTTGTTGTGATAAGTGATTTTCTCTATTAATTCGCACTTTTTATTTTAAGATTCAAATATTAATAACTACATTTTATTTCAGTATTTAATTTATGTATTTCTGTTGTATTAAATGCTAGCTTTAATTTTTTTTTTTTTTTTTTTTTTTCTCGTCCATAAATGTTTATCTACCAAGTTGATCTTAAATATTGTATAATCAATCCATTATATTATCATTTTCAGTCCCCCACCCCTAATTTCTGGCTCCCATCTTATCTCGCATTACTTATAACGTCACCAACTAACTTCGGAAGAAACCCCCCCCCATCCGATTTTGTTTTATATCATAAGTTGCTTAAAACGTGATTAGTTAAAGTTCAGAATAAAATCACGCTTTCTCTTAACGGTTAATTTAAAAAAAAAAAATCTTCTGAACGCTATTAAAAGTTAAATTCTTCACTAGTTTGGAGACGGAATGCGTTGTTGTGATAAGTGATTTTCTCTATTAATTCGCACTTTTTATTTTAAGATTCAAATATTAATAACTACATTTTATTTCAGTATTTAATTTATGTATTTCTGTTGTATTAAATGCTAGCTTTAATTTTTTTTTTTTTTTTTTTTTTTTTCTCGTCCATAAATGTTTATTTATCTACCGAGTTGATTGCATAAATAGATTACCTAATTGTACTCATTTTTAGTTCGTGGGAGGGGAATCTATCACCATACTTTCCCTTAAACAGGTCCGTTGGACTTTTATTAAGTACAATACTTAATAGTTATTTTTTATTTATTTATTTATTTTTTTTTTTAATGGAGAGTAGAAAACGCATTGTGGATGCGTTATCGGCAGCTCCTGTTACTCTCGCTTCTTCTTATTTGTCCCTTAGTCCTCATTTTTTAAATGAGTGATTTTTCTGACAAAGGGAGAAGAAAAAGCTGTTTTCTAGGTTGGCAGTATTTTTGCGCGAACAGTTGGCAGAGTTGGTGGACATTTTCTGTTTCTATGTCTATCCTTGTAGCCATGTCACTAGTAAGGGTGCTGGAGGTAAACGTTTTGTCTGGGCTGACGTTATCCGCCTGATAGTCAGGGACCCGAACCTTGGATTAACCACTAAGGAGGCTGTCCTATCAGCAGGTGCAAAGTACTGGGGCTGCTGTATTGCCATCTGGTGAATGGAATCTGGACCATGCAGTAGCTTCTGGTGGGGCCTCTCGATGCCATACTAGTGGGTAATTGTTACGGCTTTACCTTATCATGTGGTACAAAAAAAAAAAAAAATTCTTCGTTTCTTTTTCTCTCTTAGTTTCCCCTCTCTGTCCTGCTCTAAGTAAATCTGTCGACCTAGTCCACAAATTCCAAAATTTCATCATGACAAGTTTCAAGAAAAAATACACGATTAAACCCGGTTCTCCAACTTCCAACGTAGACCCCTACTACCATGTCTCCTTCTCCAACATCAGAGGTCTACGTTCTAACCTTCCAGAGGTTGAAACCCAATTACAGGAGACTAAACCAGACCTTTTATTTTTAAGTGAAACTGGCATTGGACAGGCTATTTCCCTAGATGAGTTTGCAATTTCAGGATACTCTAACTTAACTTCTAAATCTGACCCCCAAGATCGCCATGGGCATGGAATATGTGCCTATATTAAAGATAGCTTTCCATGTGGGAGGGACATCTCCAGGGAAGATCCTAACTTACCTTATATGTGCTTCCGGGTTGCTTTAGCTCACACTACTGCATTTATATTTACTCTCTATCGCCCCCACAACAGCGGAGTTACTATCTTTCAAAGCATATCTGAGAAAATTGACCAAGTCCTTTCTACTTATCCTTCAGCTAACATTCACGTATGTGGAGACTTCAATGTTCACAACGTCGAATGGTTGACCCACTCAAACAAGACCGATGATGAGGGGAGGTTCTGTCATGATTTCTCCATTGCCTATGACCTCACTCAGATTGTTCAGGAACCTACCCGTGTGCCCGATAATGACGGCCAGTATGCGAGCCTACTAGACCTTTTTCTCACAACTTGCCCTGAACTATGTTCAGTTTCTGTTCTGTCGCCTCTTGGATCTTCCGACCACTCTGTTGTATCAATTAAGATAAAAATGAAATGTAATAAGTCCCCAGACGTACCTCTTCATCGTACAGTATATCGATACACTAAGGCTGACTGGGATAGCTTCCGTACATTTATATCTGATCTACCTCTGCATTCCATGTTTAAAAAGGATGTGTCCTCTATAGTATTAGACCTAACTGAATGGTTAATTGTAGGTATTGACCATTTCATACCCTCTAAAAAGTTTCAGCAAAAACCTAACAGCCAGCCATGGTTCTCTCCAGAATGTG
Organism: Euprymna scolopes; assembly: GCF_053919585.1. NCBI lineage: Eukaryota > Metazoa > Mollusca > Cephalopoda > Sepiida > Sepiolidae > Euprymna > Euprymna scolopes. The sequence continues at coordinate 9,817,225 of NC_136506.1, read as the reverse complement.
CTGCTGCCATTGCGCACAGAAATCACTTTTTCCACTGCTTCAAACGTAATAGATGTATGGAAACTAAAGCCGTTTTCAGGACTGCCAGCAACCATTGTAAGAAAGTAATAAGGAACGCAAGAGAGTTGTATGCTCAATCTGTTAAGTCCAAAGTAGCTGAGCAGCGGCTTGGTTCCCACCAGTTTTGGCAAATAGCAAACAGAATCCTGAACAGAAGCGTGTGCTCCATCCCAACTATTATCAATGGATCTGAGGTAATCTCGTCAGCATCAGACAAAGCCAAACTCTTTGTCAAGAACTTTGCAGCTAATTCTACCCTTTGCGACCAAGACCGCCAACCCCCAATATTTCCTCTTGTATCAGAAAACACGCTATGTGATATACGTATATCTGTACGTGATGTTGCCAAGCTAATCAAAAACCTTGATTCCAGTAAAGCAACTGGCCCTGATGGTATTCCAATTATAGTACTCAAAAAACTTCAACCTGAACTAGCGCCCATACTTACAAAACTGTTTAAACGTTGTCTTAAGGAGAATAGTTTCCCATCTCCCTGGAAAATCTCATCAGTATGCCCTGTATTTAAGAATTCAGGTGATCGCTCATCCCCCTCTCAGTACAGGCCAATAAGTCTCCTGTGCGTCATGAGTAAGTTGCTAGAATCTGTATTAAATACAGAAGTAATCAAACATCTCAACAAAAATAACCTTCTTAGTGACACTCAATATGGTTTCCGTTCTGCTAGATCTACAGCAGATGTCCTTACAGTTATATCGCATAGGATTAGCAAATCTCTCGACGGTGGCAATCTTTCTAGGGCAATTGCTCTTGACATATCTAAAGCCTTTGATAGGGTATGGCATAAAGGTTTACTTCATAAGATCGCTAGCTATGGTATAGCTGGAAAAGTCTTCTCAATTATTAAATCATTTCTTTCTGATAGATTCATAAGAGTAGTAGTTGAGGGGCAAAAATCAGAAGCTCACAATATTAATGCCGGTGTCCCTCAGGGATCCATCCTGGGCCCAACTCTTTTCCTGATCTACATTAATGATCTTCCAAATCATATCCTTACATCATTTGTAGACATTTATGCTGACGACACTACCATTTATGGTACCACATCTAAGACAGTAAACGAGCAAGTTCTCTCCAATTCTCTCTCCTCTGATCTTGAGCACGTAGTACAATGGGGAAAGGAGTGGCTGGTTACTTTTAATGCATCTAAAACCAAGCTTCTCTCTTTACATCATCAACATTCTAATCCACATTTGTCATCAATTGAAATGAATGGCTCTCGTCTTCAGGAGGCCTCAAGTTTTGACAAGCTTCTGGGCTTGACCATTACTCCTGATCTTAAATGGAACACGTATATCAAATCTGTTGCCAAGGCCGCTGGAAAAATGGTGGGATCTTTCTATCGATCCAGTAGATATCTCACTGCTGATGCTATTCTCTATCTATATAAGAGCCAGGTACGTCCAAGGATGGAATACTGTTGCCACATCTGGGCAGGAGCTGCTAGAAAGAACTTGTCCTGCCTTGATAGAGTTCAAAATAGACTTCGTAGCCTCGTAGGAGATGTCCTTTTCTCCTCCTTGCAACCTCTATCTCACAGAAGAGATGTTGCGAGTTTGTCTCTGATGTATCGTTATTTTCATGGAAAGTGTTCAACTGAGCTTCAATCTATGGTCCCCCCTCGCCAAACTTTCACAAGAAACACTCGTCTAGCTGTAAACACTATCAATAATTTCCCCCACTCTTTATCTGTGCCTAAACCTAAACGTAGATTCCATGAACAAAGCTTCTTTCTTAGAACTGCACGCCTGTGGAATTGTCTTCCGTTTTCCTGCTTTCCGGCTGACTACAATATGGTTTTGTTCAAGTCTAAAGTAAATAAGTTCTTGATGAGCCGTTCCATATAAGTTATTAAATTTACCAAATTTTCATTACTAATGATTACTATATTGACCAACTTCTACTGTACACTCTTTAACCCTTATCCTTGAGTGGCCTCTGGGCCTTGATAATGTGGTGATGCCTTTGTAAAAAAAAAAAAAAAAAAAAAAAAAAAAAAGTATACTTTGATAATTATGGTTCAGTTTGAAGAAATATAGTATAATAAAATTATGGGGTGTTCATTCGCACCTGACCTCCATAGAATGGAAATATGTGACAAAGTTTTACAAGGTGTTTTAATATAGATCCACAGAATATTGTGATAAGTGTTTCAGTGTGAACAGGTATGGTATAATACATTATGGTGTTTTTCTATTTTATTTTTACTTTCACCATATTTTGCTTTGGTTTGACACCCCAAATTCGAAGCTATCTCTTTACAACCCTTCATTTTCATAACGTATCATACTTTCATAAATCAGAGTCCATTTTCTGTAGGCTGTTTTTGAGCCCAGTCAATGACGGGTATTTTTGCTACTATATATATATATATATATATATATATATATATATATATATATATATATATATATATATATATATATATGCTCCCTATCTTAGGTTGAACATTTTTGAAGTGATATGCAAATTACCATTAGCGTTTGCACACTGCTCAGCAGGGAGAGATAAATATTTCTCCATGGGGCATCTCTGATTAGTTCCCTAATTGCGTCCCAGTCAGCCTTTTTATAATATCTCGTTGTTTTGAGCATTGGCTCTTCAGTTTTGGCTCTAGAGTTTAGGGCGATTTCAACCATTATCACTGCATGATCAGCGTTCCCGAGTGGGCTGTGGACCTTCATTGTTGATTCTCTGCCCAGTATAGTGCAACGGTTTGAAGCTCCGACTGCCGTTTAGGCGATTGAGTTTCGACCCCGGCTTTATGTATTTGCTTGTCTAGCCGCACTGATGAGCTGTGAAACAGCGAAACGGTATTGCATGTTGATGACTATAATGCTCCCTATCTTAGGTTGAGTATTTGCGAGGTGATATACAAGTTTTCATTCGCATGAAACGATTATTTATGTGTAGGTATTTTTACAATATCAAAACATTGTTAATTCCCTACCCGCATAGCAGCAGCCGAATAGCCCAATGGTTAGAAGTTTCGACTGTCGTCTGGACGGCTTTATTACAATTTTCTTAAAGGGGCTGTCATTATTATTTACTATAAGAATTATTAAATACGTATCGAAAAAATAAACAAATAGGAAATTAATTAAATATGTACAGATACTATGTTTCATCCTTTCGGGTATTATCAGTGCAGGATGTCACTATAACAACCAGTCGAGAGATTCGAACCCCGACAACAACACTCATGTCTTGCCTCATTAGCAAGGACCCGACTACACAGCTAGTGTCAACTGTACAGTTTAAATTTAAACATTTATTCTTATGAAATATTTTTAACGTCAGTTAGAGTGACCTAATAAGTATATGATTATCTACGCATATGAGCTAATTATACGGACTTTATTACAACTGAAAGTGCTCAACAATAAGAACAAGTTTCTTTACGGGGATGGCATTTTTATTTACCATAATAATTATAAAATACTTACAGAGACTAGTGTTTCATCATTTCGAGAATCATCAATGCAGGGTGTCAGAATTAACGCCAGTCGAGAGATTCGAACCCCGGCAACAAGAACCCGAACGACTCAGGTACCGTCAACCGGTATATATATATATATATATATATATATATATATATATATATATATATATATATATATATATATATATATTTGCAAAGCGCTCGGCATTGCCCGGTTGTAAAATTCGCTGGAATATTATATTTTGACGAATGCAGGTTTCGTATTTATTATTACTTTATATTTGACCCAATATATAGTAATGATTCAAAAAGGTTTTTTAAAAAAACGTATGCAATCTAAAAAAATAAAATTTTTAAAATATTTTCATACTACGACAGTACTCCATACGTGGGCGAATGGTGGCCTTATATGGGAACGGGATACTTTCAGGCGTAATTAGCTTTCTTGCACGGTAGAGAGAGAGAGAGAGAGAGAGAGAGAGAGAGAGAGAGAGTCCACCGTCTTCGCAGCAACCTTGCCAATGTTCTCAATGTATCTATTCCAGTTCATCTTCCCAGTAAACGTTAGGCCGAGGAGTTTAAAGGAAGTATTTTCAGGTAATGTATTCTTGGCCATTGCTATTGGTGGTAGAGGAGGTTTCTTGTAATTATTGCAAGAAACAAGCTTAGTCTTGGCAGCATTGAAGGTGACCATCCATTTTTGTCCCCATTCCACTACAGATTGAATTGCGCACTAGATTTACAATCATGCCATAAGTATCAATTTTCCTATGCTATGAGTTGTTTATTAATTCCTTGTATATATGCATATTTGTATACGTATATTCCTTAAGCGATAGATTATAGTTAATAAACATGCACACACAAACAAACTTATATATATATATATATATATATATATATATATATAGCTTCAGAAATGTATATGATGAATTAGTCTAAATTTGCTAAACTTTAATATAACATAATTTTCCTTATATTTATTTTTTAAAGTTGCTCATTATTTCTTTTTTATTTATAAAACATATTCATTTTATTATAATAAAATATTCAATTAACATCCATTTATGATTATATTTAGGTTATTTTTACAATCATACGAACTTAATGTTTTAAGATCCTCGCCCTTCATTCCATATGTTCATTTTATAGTTAAATTATGATTGAAAAAATATTTTATTTACATGTAATTTCAAAATATTATTATTAAGCCATAATCATCAGATTTAAATTAAATCACAAATAATAAGATATACCCCCCTGTTTGAAGTTATAATCTATTAGATAGATATATCCCATTATAACTAATGATTAACTTGATCTCATTGTATTATTACATTTAATTAATTTATTTATTTTGGTTAAACTGACTTTCAATTACAACCTCATCTTATTTTACTCAGGTCGAATCTGTCCATGGTAAATATTTATGCCGAAATAGCTTAATGTTGCAAAGAAAGAAAAAAAGAACACACAAAACTGCAGCTCACAGCAGCAGCGTCGTCCGTCAGAACTTTCTGTAGACTCGTTTTCACATCCGTCTCATCTGCTTCAGTTGCGTGTTTTTATAAAAGACAGAATCCTCTAAATTTGCATATTTGCATATGTGCGCGAGAGCACACGAGGTTCGACGAGACTGCATTGTTATATAACTCAGGAGGCGCCATTTTGGAACCTTTTCAGCATAATGAAGCTGCGTCGGAAAAGTGCACACCGAGGCCGTTTAAGAGGTAAACCTGCGTTCACACAATTTTCGCCACTATTTCTTAATCTTACTTTTATCTTATTTTATATATTCATTTTCGGGCGTTTTCATGTAATTATCTCCTTTCAAAATTAAAGGTTCGAAATTTTTTAAAGCGCCATTTTTTAAAAAAATTATTATCTTTTTCATTAATTCTATTAATAATCATAATAAACGTATCATCGAGAAACATTTTCGTATGTTTAATAGCATTTCTTATTACCACGTAATACTAATTATAAATAGATATTAAATATAAGTACTGTACTTGAAACGATTTCACAATGTACATATTTAAATGAGCCACATTGAGTTTTGTTTAATAGGCTTAAAGAATGGGTGTATGGCCAAGATAATGTAATATATTCATATATATATATATATATATATATATATATATAACTGTAAAATATATAGATATATGCAAACATAAAATATACAAATATACAAGGACATGAGAAATATTATATACTATCAGGCCGTCCACGGTTGACCGGTTGTTAAATACGCTTAAATATATTCTAATTAATTCAGCTTTGGTATTTAGCATTATAGAGTCAATCATTTATGCATTATTCGATTTTCTCTAAAATATAGAAGTGATGAAAACATAAAAAATATGAGTTAAATTCCATCAGTTAGAATCAAAGTCTAAACATTTACTCTTGAAGCAGTACCCACTTCTATTTGACCCAAGGGTACCCACGTATCAGAACTTTAAAAGTCAACATACTAAAATCTATTCATTTATATTTTCGGATGCGTAAAATATTATATTTGTTAAATTCAATTTTTAATGTTCACCGCTTTGCAGCTATTTTCCGGCTAAAAACCGAATATAATTTCTTACAGAGCTCAAAGTATCCTACATAGCAGATTGCGAGTCTGTATAACAAAAACTGACAGAGTAGTTTGGTAGAGACCGTTCCCCACATACATACACAAACAAGTTCACTTTTATAAATACATATATATATATATATATATATATATATATATATATATATATATATATAATGTCTAGATTTCCATGAAAACAGTGGTTCATATAGTATATCTTTTAAACCTGCTCAGAATGTTTCTGCCGTTGTTATTTACTAAAAGTAATTGGCACTTAGTAAATAATTCAATGGTCTGTTCGTGCCAATAATCCGATCGGCTGCAATCATTAATATCGGAAAAAATCAGCCAAAACCCATTTTCGTCAAATCATCCACTTCTCTAGGAATGTACGTGGTCAACCACTCTTATGCTGAAAGATTAAGTAAAATAAATTAATTCAGTTTTCTAATTGGTACGTTAATAGTCCACTTTACTCTTGGGTTACATTTAAATCCACAGGATTATAAGCATGCTCAAATATGGAATAATATAAAAAACAATAAATAAATCGTCTTGTCTATCATTATAATAGTTTCGATTGTTAGATTTTATTCGGTGAGGTGTTGCTATAACACACAACAGCTAGATAAACGTCGCCATGTAGCAGGATAGGTGACGCGTGGTCGCGCATTTTAAAAATCTGGGTAAAAAATGCGCGACCATTCATGTATTTGTACATGTTTTATTCTTCAAATTTCACTCACGCTTCTAACGGATATACGCAAAAATAACTAACCAGATTTCCAAAATGCGCGACCACGCGTCACCTATCCGGCTTCATAAAAACTCCGCAGTTAACAACATCACGTGGACTCTTCATCGCACTATCTTCCACTACATCATGTTGAGGAAGAAAAGGGAAAAAAGATTGTAAATTGTACGGGCGAGATATCTTATATTTAAATAACAATTGCAATATTGTTAATCATTTGAGGGGGTTCATATTGCAGACAACGAGTACTTTATTATCACATTAGAAAAGTCAACGTTTCAATTTAATAGAACATTTTTTCGTTGAGTAATCTTAAACTTCAAAAAGTTTGCAAATGTTTATTAAAAATATTTTGAAAGCGATTTAGTAATACTGTTTAAGTATTGGTCGCTCTAAAGATATCTTTGTCTGAGAAGCAGCGTATCTTAGATTTGCGGGCAGAACGAAGGACGCACATGGAAATCGCAATCAAGGTCGGATTTTCAAGATCGCTGGTGAGCAAAGTGTTCCTGAAAGGTGCTGAGGGTGTTTCCGACGAGAATCGCAAGAAATGCGGACGAAAGAAAAGCACCACCGAAAGACAAAACTGGGCACTGGACAAGGTGGCAAAGAAAAGTCGATTGCAATCAACAAGTCACATCACTGAAGCGTGGAAACATGCTTCTGGCGCCGACGTTTCGAGAAGCACTACCTACCGAAAGCTCCGGCAACTGGGATACCGAAATCGTATAGCTGCCACCAAACCGCTCTTTAACAAGAAGCAGATGTTGGGCAACATCAAACCTGGACTGCAGACAAATAGCGGCGTGTGAGCATTTCAGATGAGTGTCTTTTGTGTATCTCCTTCGACGACTAAGGGCCAGGTGTTTGACGAAGACCCACGGAATGGTATAATCAATAATGCATTAAGAAATCTGTAAATTCCCGCAGTCTTGCATGTTTTGGACTGGATGAGTGCTAAAAGTGTTGGTAATTTATGCTTCATCAAAGGAACTGTAAACGCAAAGTTGTACCAAGATATCCTGGAAGTTAATTTACTGCCAATGTAGGATAATCAGTTTGACAGAGAGGCTACAGGCATCATTTTTCAACATTACTTGCCACCGCCAGACTCTGCCAAGACCTTGTCTTCCTGGTTCCGAGAACGATCGATCCCTGTTCTTGAATGGCCGGCGAACCCGCCAGATTTGAGCGTTATTGAAGCCTTTTGGGACCAGATGAAGAGGACGACCCGCAAAAAAAACCCTACTACCTTTGCAGCCATGAAGATTGCAATCCAGAACACATGGCATTCAGTGTCTACACAGGAATACGAGAAGCTTGTTGATTCCATGCCCCGGCGAGTTGATGCTGTTATCAAGGAAAAAAGGTGCTGCTACTAAATATTGATTAATTTTATTTGTATTTATGTTAATAAAAAACTATTTTGTTTACTTACCGGCCTTGTTCTATTATTTTGAAATACGAAGTATTCAAAAACTAACATTGAAATTGATATGAAAAAAAGTTCTGTCGTAAAACAACTATCACAGTTAGTTTAGCATGATAGGGATATTTTAGCACCAATCACATTAGACAGTGATCGTCCTCAATAAGAATTTAGCGCCAAAAAACATGATTTTCTATTTTCTTGACCAGCACGAGTATATATATATATATATATATATATATATATATATATATATATATATATATATATATTTAGCTTTACAATACAAGGTCAGTTTTGAATACGAAGAACATTCAGCTTCTCCGCCAAAACAGCGTTCATCATTGGACCTAAGTAAAATTGCGCCAGTCTAAATTGATGGCCGCCTAACAGAACAAGGACCAAAATATTGTGTACATCATCGGAAGAGATACAACTCTTTATTATAGTTAAAATTCAAACAACTCGTTATCAATATTAAACACCATACACGTCACTCATGGACAGCTGTTTGAACATACCCTATCCTACTGGCTGATATAAACGCATCAATAATAGCTTTCTATTTATACACTGATATCAAAATGCACACGGTTATAGCCGAAATAAACGCGTCTACTTCTTCGTACACGCTTATAATTATTTTTATTCACTACATCGTTGGGCTATTTCAAACTAGCATTTTTGTCATCGATTTAATTTGCGTATTCCTTACACGTTGTTAAATAAGTTTTTTTTAGTTTTTGTGGAGAGACATTTGTCTTTAGTTGCTTTTCTTTATTTCCTATTTCATAAATTTTTGCACGCGGCACCTGTTTTATAACTTAGAAGAACGCACTTCACACAAAAGTGTAAACGTCATATATGCATGTCAGTTTCACTAACTTGGCTACAACGGTATTTCGAAATTATAAGCTGACTGTTTTATATATTGTTTACAAATAAGTTCCAGCTTCTGAAGAAAAGGGTATGCATATATTTGTAAATATCCGACAGCATTCACCTATATCTTTGCGATCAGACAAATAGAACGAGAAAACGGGCTAAACCAGATGTAAAAAAAAATATATATGTGTGTCAGTCAGTGATACCATTTTTGTCTTATTTTTTCGTATCAGTGAATCACGCAAAAGAGAAAGAATAGGCGGCAAAAAAAAAGTTTTGCCGCTCGAATAGTAAACATATGAAATTGACACAACTATGACATTATTAGATAAACATCTGCTCATTTGCTGATGCTAAAGGAACATTTGTGTAAAGCACACACACACACACACACACACACACACACACACACACATATATATATATATATATATCATTAAATAAAAAGACGCCCTTTTTTCCTATTAATTTTGTTTTTGATCCTTTTCAACTTTCGAAAAACGGTCTTCACTCCTGGCAGGAACTGGCTGATGTAGTAACCATATTTGTCGAAACTACTTTCTAAACTTTCTGTATTAATCATCATGGATAGATCAATCTAATTATTATTTAACAATTTATTTGGTGCTTTTTAGTTTGAAATGTTTAATTATTTTCTCATATTTAATGAAATATGCTTAAGACAAAATGCTGTTTAAATACACACACACACACACACACATATATATATATATATATATATATATATATATATAGAGAGAGAGAGAGAGAGAGAGAGAGAGCGAGAGAGATAGTTAATGTTATTATGCATAGATAAATATAATGTCATACTATATTTACTGTAACAAGATAAATGTAGGGACACATATCCTTCCTACAACAATGAAAAGCAAACAAAACATTAGTTACGATTAGCGATATGGCAATATAATATTCTTATCATTGCTATGAGTCTCGATATCCGACACAGTTAGACACAGTTAATTTATCGAGAATCACACCACTATATCTAAAAACATATAAGATGTTAACTGATATATACTCGAGAGTCAAAATAATGACAAGAATATACTCTTGTCAAACCCCAGTTATCATTTATTTTTAAATTTATTTGATGAAGTTTTGACCTGTACAGTATTATTTTAAATGTTTTAAAAGGGAATTGAGACACATATTTTAATAAACAAAACTGCTGCTAATTAATGATGTGATGATAATAATAATAATAATAATAATAATAATAATAATAATAATAATAATAATAATAATAATTACTACACCGCGACGAAATAACTGAGTTCGGATCCCTCAACAAGCAAAAAACACCATTTCCCACACTGATGATTGCGAACGCATATAGGTATAATAGGTATAATTTGTGTTTGATATTTATAAATATGAATCCTTTTATTATCATAAAAAATGAACTCTTCATCCATTTGTTGAGAATACTTTTTCGTCGTAATGGTTTCGTTTGCATTAAAAAGCTGTAATCGATGAGACCGGTCGCAAACAGCCAAACAAACAGCGTAACCTTATTTGGCGCAACGACGGATTCGGAAAGTGTCGTGGAGCGTTGTCAGCGTCTAGCACCTGAGCGTCGCTGCTTGTCGAACAGAACCCACTTTTCATAGTAAGTAACAACGCAGTCGAGAACGGGTCGTTCTTGTTGTATAAACAAGGGGAGTTGGCAATTCATATTTTTTTCATTGTCGGTAATTCGTGAGAAACCCATTTCTCAAATTTACAATTTTTTCGAATTACTTGAGAGTGATTGGACATCGTTATATACATTACGACAAATTCAGAAGCTAGTTCCTGAAGAGTTGTACGTAGATTGACTTCGACTAAGCCTCTCAATTGATTACTGTTACCATCCCATGGCTGACCACTACGTAGACCATCTTCAAGACTACGTCGCCGCCACGAAATTTCTTAAACCAGTGAACAATGTTTAAATACAGTAATCTGATAGCTAATTATTGTTGTGTCGATTTTAGTTTATGGTTTCCATGACATATTTCTTTAAACACTTTTGGAATGACTACAATAATATTGGGTACAGTATAATTAATAGAGAATTGGCTCTCTAATAATATAGATAAAATCTTCATAAATGGTAATAGATTTAAACAGAGTTTTTATCTGGGAAACACCCAGCTGTCTGGTAGTATATATATATATATATATATATATATATATATATGGTAATCTCCAAAAATACCGTTAGGGCTTACAACATGACCGCCAGAAGAGTCACGTGATCCGGTTGATCCAAAACATGAATCGTGCAAATGGAAAACGCAGCCTTGATGGCAAACTTTGACAGACAATCACATTTTTTTTGTATTTAATCTTTTGTTGATATAATGTTCTAAATAAATTATTTATTATTATGATATTGAAAAACTGTTTTTGTACTTAATTATTATGCTTGTTTGTCAAAGTTTGCTTTAAATTTGCGTTTTCCGGTTTCGTAATACGGCGATTCATGTTTTGGATCAACCGGATCACGTGACTCTTCTGGTGGCCATGTTGTAAGCCCTAACGGTATTTTTGGAGATTACCAAACATATATATATATATATATATATATATATATATATATATATATATATATATATATATATATACGTGTGTGTACATAGTGTACATATGTGTGTATGTTAAGGGATTTGTTTGAATTATGTTGATTAAAATAAGAGTTAAAACAATAGAGGTAACATTGTTGTATACTAGGGAGTGTGCGCTATGTACTTGTGCCTAAACTCGTGCATCGTCTATTGGTATAATTTTTTTTCCGATGCACGTGTGTATGGAGAGTGTACGTTTGTAAATACGCGTCACAGTCATCTATATGGCGTGTGTATATAGATGTGTTCGTCTATCTTATTTTTCTACTGTCTGTTAAATCGTTGTGTCTACAACACTCTCAAATGTATTGATATATTAAAAAATAAAGTTTAAACTCGGATAGAATTTACAACAGAAAGGGACAAATAACAGTTCGCTCATGTTTTAACATCAGAGAAACATACATTGCCCGTATTTTATTGTTTTCGACGGACCCTCGAAACAGCTGCAAGGAAAATTCATCCCAATGAATTAATAGCTCGAGTCGTCTTTTCAGCAACTTTATTTACCAATATTTCCTCGTTAGAAGCTGGAACGCTTATAATAAACTAACGCATTCTTATCCCCATCTACTAGGAGGCATCATCATCAGTGGATCGTTTATGTCCCTCTCTCGACTCTGACTGTTCTGCTATGTCACACTACCGATTCTTGATTGAAAACGTACGTGTTTTTCAAACTCTACTCTAAGTTCGTGTCATGTTAAGGGATCTCTACGTACGACATACCAAGTCTGTTGCTAAGGTCGCTGGAAAGATGGTGGGATCCTTCTACTGCTCCAGAAGATATCTCACTACTGATGCAATTCTCTATCTATATAAAAGCCAAGTACGTCCAAGGATGGAATACTGTTGCCAGATCTGGGCAGGAGCTGCAAAAAAACAGCCTATCATGCCTTCACAGAGTACAAAATAGACTTCGTGGCTTAGTGGTGGATGCCCTTTTCTCTACCCTGCAACCTCTCTCCCACAGAAGAGACGTTGCTAGCCTATCCTTGTTTTATCGTTATTTCCATGGCAGGTGCTCGTCTGAACTCCAATCTCTGGTGCCCCCTCGCCAATCTTTCACGAAAAACACCCGTCTAGCCGAATCCACTGTGAAAAATTTCCCCCACTCTATATCTGTGCCTAAATCAAAACGCGGATTCCATGAACAAAGCTCTTTCTTAGAACTGCACACCTGTGGAACTCTGTTCCGTCTGCCTGCTTCCCTCCGGACTACAACTTGTATGTGTTCAAGTCCAATGTTAACAAATTCCTAATGAACCGCCCCTTAAGTAAACACTTCATCAAATCTCCACACTAACGTAATGTACTTGCAATGACCCTTATCCCTGAGTGGCTTCCGGGCCTTGATAAGTGGTGATCACTGTGTAAAAAAAAAAGGACTACGTCAGACTCTTATTTTTAAATTATTCTTTTTGTTCTAACATTCCTTTCTATTAAAACATCTTAACATAAATACTTTTATGCATAAACATTTATTTCACTATCATTCACTAATATTCTATTTTCACAAATAATAATAATAATCGACCACGTCACTTTTCGGCATTTTATTACCAATATCTAACAGCATCAATGAAATAGCCTTCAAAATATGATCTGTAAATAAACGTGTTATTTTATTTAAGATATATCATAAAACTCTTAATATTACTTAACAATTTGTCGTGCTGTGGTAGAAAGCATTGCACACTGACTATGTCTGTCAAAATATATAGCACTTTATGAATAATAAGAAATGAATCCTTGTTGGATATTCGTTGAAAATATGACGATTTAAATAGGATGAAACCAGACAGAGTGATTTCGAGAAAGAAAGAAAACCCGAGAGCCTGCTCTACGAAACTGATCTCAAAATACCAATAGAAACTTATTATCGTTTCATCGCTCGAATACAGATTCTCTAATAGCATTATATTGACCACACTGCTCCATATTTTTGCACGATGTTCACATCGTGATTTCCGCGTTTTCCGTTGCAGTTTCATCAAATTAATTCCTGCGATGTGCTTTGAATGCATTTTCTTTGAAAGGCAGATGAAGATAAACCATGTTAACTCCAGGATTAAGGACTGTCGGGAATAAGGGTCGGAGATCAAAAGACAGGAAATCCTCGATTTTATCCGAGGTATTACGGCGTTCGGTTATGTTAACATCATCCGCTCCAGATAAAGAACTGTTCCATAATAGTAAGGAAACTCTCCTTTGAGAATATTTTAAAATGTGTAATCTACGACAAGGAAATACATAAAAATAATATATTAGTTCTAATTCAGCTATCTTAATGGTAGGGTGACGTGATTGGATACGTTTAATGGAATAGGGATGTATTCCTTGGCCAAAAGAATTAATAAATAAAATTATGCGGAAAAAAGAGGGGGATGGACGAGAGAAGAGGGAAAGAGCGATATTAAGGGGAGGGAAGGAAAAGTGAGAGTAATTGAAAACAACGAGGGGAAGAGAAGGACAAACAGAAAAATAAGAATGCGAGAGAAGAAAGATAGAGTGAAAGGACGGAGCGAATTGGAAGAAAAGACAAAGAGGTATTAACTAGAGAGGGGAAAAGCGAGTAAAGATAAGGAAAGAATATGAGACTAAAGAGAAAAGAGGAGTAAAGAAAGATGGGCAGTGAGAAGAGAGAGATATGAAAGAGAAATGAGAGAAGATAAAGAGAAAATATGTATGTAAATGAGAGAGAAAGGGGCGGAGAGTGAGAGAGAAATGCGGGGAAGGAAGGAAGGAAGGAAGGAGCAAAGAAATTGAAAGTAACTAAAAGAAAAGAGACAGCGAGTAAAGATTAAAATATGAGTTGAAGGATGAACAGGGAGTGAGAGAAAGAGATAGATAGATAGATAGATAGATAGAGAGAGAGAGAGAGAAGATGTATATGAAAAGAGACAGGAAGTAAATAAAGAGATAGAGATTAGAGACAAGTCAGAGAGGAACGAAGAGAGAATGGAGAAGAGAAAGAGAAAGAGTTGTTAAAGACAGAGAGCGAGAAGAGAGTGACATATGGATGGGAGAAAAACAAAGGACACATGGAGGTAGACAGAAAAAAAGAGAGAAAGTGAAAGTATGATGGACGATCACCTCTGAATGTTTATTTTGTAAATCCTTGCCATAATTATAATGAATTCTGCCTTTAGGTGGATAAATTCTTGGTTTACATTTAGCATTTACTAAGAATTGCTCCATCTTTCGTAGCCGTTCGTATTGTTCAGTGTTCACTCGACTGCATCTGTACATTTCACTGATTAATAGTAAATCTTACTTGCATAAATATATATTTATCGTCGTACTTTACATTCTTAGCTTTCATTGTTTTAGAAGAGAAATGGAATTCTCTCTTTTATTTTCACTCGTGTTCACCTCTTACAAAGCATATCGTCACATGGACGTAAGGGGCTACTATTTTGGGGCATTCCTAGGTAAGATTAACAACTTATGCATTTATGTTACATTTAAACTTCTGCATATCAGTAAAGCCAGCAAAGCAGGCAGCAGGAAGGGAATTCCAATGTCCAACTATTCGAGGGAAAAAACTATTAGAATAGAAAACTTTCTAGCATTTAGGGACATCAGTAGTGAAGAGGTAAGATATTATTGTTAAGCGGGTTAAACTAATAACGGGCTTGTCCTTCAATGAATACATACCTATGGATTTCTTGTGATAATTTACTGGCATCTTATTAACTCTGGTATTTATAGATATCTATTTTAGGAAAAAAAAAACGTTTTGTATTTGCACGTACTGATACAAAATCTGTATAAATAATTGAGATTTTATTTTCATAGTAAAGCTAAACCATATGAGATCAACTGGTAACAAAGTGCATATGAACGCGTGTACGGAATTCAGTAGTAGCCGAAGGATAGTCGGCTAGTTTAAAATATTAGCAGCAATATGCGCGATCTTGCATCAGAAGAAAAGGACAGAAAAGTGGTCGGAAACAAGAGAAGTTCTGTGGAAAAGAGGTTGCAAGAAAGAGAAAAGGTCATCCCCTATTAGTCTACAAAACCGATTCTCAACTCGGTTAAGGCATGATATGCTGCTTCTAACAGCTCCTCCTCAGGCGTTGCAACAGTACTCCATCCTTGGATGTACTTAGCTCTTATATAGATAGAGAATTGCATCAATAGTGAGATATCTACTGGAGCGGTAGAATGATCCCATCATTTTTCCCGTGACCTTGGCAATGGATTTGATGTAAGTGTTCCATTTAAGATCAAGAGTAACGGTCAGACTCAGTAGCTTGTCAATGTATGGTGTCTCCCCAAAACGAGAGCCATCACAAGAAAAGGAGAGAAAATATACTACGTGATCGGAGAGAACAGAAGCAAGTTATAAACTAGGAAAGATGGACGTGTAAATGTAGCGTGAATAGAGACTTTTAAAAAGCACACACGTCTGAGAAAATAGTTTGAAAACAATGAAATGCGTTGTTTTGGAGAACTACGAGAAAATACATTTCATTTATACTTAAATAAATACCGAGCCGGATTTTTAAATCTTTTTTTTTTCTGTGTAGTTTTCTTTATTTCGTCCTTCGACGTTTAAAATTGACACTCGTTTTGCTTATGGACATTAGACGTTAGCTTGGATAAAACCTGATACAAAACTAAGCTAGAATGAGATAATAACTACATTCCAATATTTCAATATTTAAACAAAATACTGCTGTTTTATTTTAGAATAGAATAATAACAACATTTATTCTAGCCAACAAGACACAGGAAAAAATGTTTAAAATATACGTTGGATTCTTTGCTGAATAATAGAAAATTCTCAGTCTCTACATCCAGCAGATATAGGTCATTTAAGAGATGAGGTTTTCCATGTTTACTGAGCAATGAACTAAGGCATATTCAATTTACTCTTCAAAGATTGCTTTCTCACGTTGAGAAGATCTTATTCAAATGGTAATCACCTGAAGCGCCGCTACCAAGGAATGTCGACGGGTTTGCTGAGTTTTTTATGTTCAAGCACATTTTTTTTTTCATTGCACAATGGTTGAGAAATACCTTGTGCGAGGTTAGTTCTTCACTTGTAGGGAAGAACGCACATATCATGCAGATGTTGTTTGATTTAAATATTTCAGGATCTATGAAGCAGATTTGACTGGCATATATTTATAAAACTCGGTTATCTCAAAACGATCTGAGCACCCAGACTTTGAAAGTTCAAACCCGATAGAACTTACCAACAGATCCTATATATTTAAACAATGCGAGGAGAATGACATTGTTTTGCTTTGTAGTCGAAGCCTGGATCCCGTGCGCGATAGACGCGTAGCAGTTTTACGTCGGCCATTTTCGAGACGCGTAGGATTAAGTTTAAAACGGTCCTTAAATGTAAAAACAAAACTACCTCTTTATTTTTATTTAAAAATGCCTTGTACGCTTATTCTATGCATCGTACAATTTTAGCAGCGTTTTCTGCCATCAACGATGATTGGACATTATGACGTCAATCAATAGGACCAGAGACGAGACAAACCAGAAATTGTAGGCTACTTCAAATCAACCCTAATCACCCTAGGGGCTTAATTATTTTTTTATTTATATTTTACACAGTCATCACCACATATCTAGGCCCGGAAGCTACTCAGGGATAAGGGTTATTGCAAGTACATTACGTTAGTGTGTACATTTGATGAAGTGTTTAATTAAGGGGGCGGTTCATTAGGAATTTGTTAACATTGGACTTGAAGACATCAAAGTTGGAATCCGGAGGGAAGCAGGCAGATGTAACAGAGTTCCACAGGCGTTAAGTTCTAAGAAAGGAGCTTTGTTCATGGAATCCGCGTTTGGATTTAGGCACACATATAGATTGGGGGAAACTTTTCACAGTGGATTCAGCTAGACGGGTGTTTTCCGTGAAAGATTGGCGAGCTGGGACCAGAGATTGGAGTTCAGACGAGCACCTGCCATGAAAATAACGATAAAACAAGGATAGGTTCGTAACGTCTCTTCTGTGGGAGAGAGGTTACAGGGTAGAGAAAAGGGCATCCCCCACTAAGCCACAAAGTCTATTGTGTACTCTGTCAAGGTATGATAGGCTGTTTTTGGCCGCTCCTGCCCAGATATGTCAACAGTATTCCATCCTTGGACGTACTTGGTTTTTATATAGATAGAGAATTGCATCAGTAGTGAGATATCTTCTGGAGCGGTAGAAGGATCCCACCATCTTTCCAGCGACCTTGGCAACAGACTTAATGTACGTGTTCCATTTCAGATTAGGAGTAAAGGTCAAACCCAGAAGCTTGTCAAAACACGGGGCCTCACCCAGACGAGAGCCATCCATCTCAATTGATGCCAGCTGGGGACCAGAGTGTTGATGATGTAAGGATAGGAGTTTGGTTTTGGATGCATTAAAGGTAACCAGTCACATCTTCCCCCACTGAACCACGCGCTCGAGATCAGAGGAGAGGGAATCAGAGATAACTTTGTCATTTACAGCCTTTGATGTGTTGCCGTAGATGGTCGTGTCATCAGCATAGATGTCAACAAATGATTTAAGTATGTGTTTAGGGAGGTCATTGATGTATATCAGGAAGAGAGTTGGGCCCAGGATTGACCCCTGAGGGACTCCAGCATTTATATTGCATGCCTCCGATTTTTGTCCATCTACCACTACTCTTATGAGCCTATCGGAGAGAAATGATTTAATGATTGAGAAAACATTTCCAGTTATACCGTAGCTGGAAATCTTGTGAAGTAGACCCTTATGCCATACCTTGTCGAAGTCCTTTGATATGTCAAGAGCAATTGTCCTAGAAAGGAAGCCTTTGTCAAGAGATTAACTAATCCTGTGGGATATAACCGTCAGCACATCTGCGGTAGATCTTGCAGAGCGGAAATCATATTGTGTGTCACTAAGAAGGTTATTCCTGCTGAGGTGGTTGAATATTTCTCTATTTAATATGGAGTCCAGTAACTTACTCATAACACAC
This sequence comes from Euprymna scolopes, assembly GCF_053919585.1. NCBI lineage: Eukaryota > Metazoa > Mollusca > Cephalopoda > Sepiida > Sepiolidae > Euprymna > Euprymna scolopes. Next base: position 9,798,461 of record NC_136506.1, on the reverse strand, counting down.
AGGAGACTTATTGTTCTGTATTGAGAGGGAGATGACTTATCACCTGAATTCTTAAATACAGGGCAAACTAATGAGGTCTTCCAGGGAGTCGGAAAGCACATCTCCTTAAGGCAGCGCTTAAATAGTTTCGTAAGTATGGGAGCAAGTTCTGGTTGACACTTTTTTAACACTATAATTGGGATGTCATTAGGCCAGTTGCTTTACTGGAATCTAGGTTCTTTATTAGCTTGGCGACCTCATGCACGGATATTTGTATGTTACCTAGCTTGTTCTGTGTTATAGGAGGAAATATGGGGAGTTGATGGCCTTCGTCGCATAGGGTAGAATTAGCTGCAAAGTTCTTTGCAAATAGTTTGGCCTTGTCTGACACTGATGTTTATATCTTTATGTGTTTATGTGTCAAAGGACGTAAAACAGGTTAAAGACACGTCTTTACTCGACAAACTAAGTAGATCCCCCCCGGCAAACGATCGTAGTATAGTTCCCAAATGCCGTTGATTCTCCAAATCCTACTTTCAGCCTTTCATACATAATGTGACCGGTTTCTGTAAATAAATATCGCGGAAACGAACAATATGATAGATATAATATCCGACAATTAAAGTATAAATAAAAATCTAATTAGCTACTACCTATATTAGCAAGAATACGATTTCCGCATTGTTTGTTTGCGTGTGCTAAAAACCAATAAATGAACATTTTTTAAGCAGAAACTTCCGAAAATACATCAAAATCTATTATACATGATGTCGCATTAATCAGATATTATTTGCCTACAAAAGAAATATGTGTGATCGAAAAATAGAAGAGAGAAAATATATATTTTGATTTTTCTTTGCATTTTTCAGTATATTATTGAACTGTCAGAAACTAAAAAAAAAAATCATTAATTGCGTTAAGAAGAAAATGACGCTGAAGAATCTGTTTCGGTCTGTCAACCGTTAGTGTCAAACAGGAATTTTCTTTTGGTGTATCAAACGTTAGTTTCCAACGACATTTTCGTTAGTCTGTGAAAATTTTTACTTCATCAGCATCTTCGTTGTGCTGTCATCGTTTATTTTGACCAACATTCTGGTTAGTCTAAGGAGTGTAAGCATCGAGCAACATTTTCGTTAATCTGTCAACGTTAGTTTAAAATATCATTTTCGTTCCAGTTTTAATTTCACACATCATTTCTGTTGATCTGTCATGAGTTGATTTCGAATAGCATTTTTTCAGTCTGTAAAGCGTTAGTTTAAAACACCATTTTTTAAACTCTGTCAAGCGTTCGTTTCAAGCAATGTTTTACTTGGTATGCAACGCTTTCGTTCAGAAGAGCATTTTTAGTTGTTCTTCAATCGTTGGGATAATGAAACACATGCGTTTTTGTGTTTTGATGTTTTATTTTTGAATTAGTGGAATCTTAAAGAACCCATAGTTCGTTAAGTGCGTTAAGCTGACTATCATAATGGGGAATCAATTTGAGGAGCTTTAGTTTGTGTTTGAATTTCCTGTTACCCATTAACTCGAGCTGATTATGAATGATTACCTTTGTGTTCCATGAAAACAAGATAGCTTTACTTTGAAAACGTTTAACGTCATGGTACCTTTTTTTAAATTTATTTTTTTGATGTTTTTTTTTGTTTTGTATAACACGTGAATCCTTACGTAACAGAGAACAGGGGCAGTAAGATCCAACTAAAATAAATAAGAAAAAAAAACCTTAAGATAAAGACGCTAAAGATTTCGAACAAATTGATAAACAAAGGCAAATGGGACAGAAATTAAGAGAAATCGAAAACAAATGAACGATCTAAAAATATATATGGGATACTTAAACAAATGAACGACGAATTATTACACAAAAATCATATAATTATGACAATCAAAATCAATAATTATGACACAAAAATAAATAATTATGAAACAAAAACAAAGGAAAATACATATAGAATTAAGATAAAACAAAAAAATAATAGCCAACTACAAGAAACATTAAGAGTATATTTTGTTTGTTTTACGGCATATCAACCTTTTTCGAGTCATTTAATGTCAAATCAAGTTATTTTGAAACAGTTTTTATGCTCCAATTCTTTATATCCTCAAATATTTATTTTTAAAGTTTGGTTTGGTTGTTTTACAGCATATCGATCCTTTTCGGGTTATTTAATACCAAATCAAGTTATTTTAGAAAATAGTATTCATTTTGCATCCAGTCATTTTTTTAGAAATTATTTATTCTTCCAGCATTTGTATCTTAAGTCGCTAATTTGTTGTTGATTTGATTGTTTTATAGTGGATTTTATCGTTGATGCAAAACATGTATGAGTGTTTCAATAAGCAAACGTGGTTACATTATTAATAATTGTTCCATTTTAAGTTGGGAATGGGGGAGATAGAAAGAGAAACGGTAGAAGTGAGAAGATGGAAAAGTAGTCAAAAGGTTTTTTTTTTTTTTTTTTTTTTGCAGAACATAATTAAGTTTTACCAAAGTAAGTAGAAACCCCAATGGCATCAATGCTAGGTGCATTTCGTTTCAGGAAGCAAATATCTTAAGACAGTTTGTATCTGGGAGCACAAGTAATGTAAAGGGGAATATGAATCAAAGCTAAAACTAAATATAAATGAACATAAAAATCAAATGATTAGGAAAAAAATCAAAGGAATTAAAACACAAAAAAACGTGTTATTAAATCAACCATAAACTTTGGTTCTAAACAGTAGCAATTCCACAAGTAGTAAAAGCATACTTCGAGTTTTCATACTTTATTTATTTCCCTGACTCAGTTAGCAAGAAGCAAACCTCACCGTTCTATATATATATATATATATATATATATATATATATATATATATATATATATATATATATACTTTGTAAGCAAAACCCAGACTTCAGAAAAGATGTTGATGGCAAAAAAGTGTATTTCATTTTACGTTACAATTGTTTCCATGTCCCGTCGACAATTTCAAACATTATATCGTTTGAAAATTTTAAAAAAAAACAGCATTTCTTCAGACTTTGTGAATAAAAACACTTTTGGCAGTAGAGCATTTTTGAAGAAAAAGAAAAAGAAAGAAAAAAGGAAAAATTCCCTAACGGAAAAAAGCATGTGAGAGACATTTACCTTTGCGGTAGCTACGAAAAAGCCCATTTAGATATTAATATATCACCTAATTTTCGTATTCTTATTTAAGAACAGTGAAGTTTCCACAGAAATATTTAGGTATTAAAAAAATATATATCCCATTCGTTGAGTTCCTAAATTAGATTTTGCTGTTTCTTTATTTCCCATAATTATTTTTTTTTATAAAAATAATTTTTAAATTTTTATTTCTATATTTATAATATGGCCGTAACAATCTTACATTAACGTTACGGTTAATTTTAGTTTCGTATTAGTGGCAAGTAATGTTTACAGATTATCGTTATTTTAGTACCTATATATAAGACCATTTAAGGTTTAATATTTACTTGACTATGAGAATAAAGAAACATACTCTATCATATATATATATATATATATATATATATATATATATATATATATAAATCCTTGTACAACATTTCGAGTAAGGGATTCTAATCTATTTATTATTATTTAATGTTTTAGAATTCATTGTCATTGTAATTAAATATATTTTCATATCGTTACTAAAAAGAATTGCGAAAGGAGATAATCCAATTATGTTGTTAATTGCTTATAGTTAATTCTCTTGGAAAAGAGGTCGATTTGTATTTCCTATAACAGATACAAGGAAGATAATTCAGGCCGTTTGATGTTTTCGGTCCATTGATTACTAGAAAGCGTCTATGATTTAATAATTAATTAAACCAAACAGATCCAGACCGTGCTACGATAGCTTATTTAACATATTAAAGTTACAAATAATGTTTTTAATCTTAAAAATTAGTTCTTGCCCATAGATTTAACCCATATCTATTATTAATCACTTATGCTGCTCATGTCATCAAAGCCAGAGTTATTATTCGTGTGTTTTATTCTTGGGAATCTAAATAAAATAATATATACCCTCTAATTATAATTTTGACAGCAAAACGACTCAATAGCTACAAATGTGTTACACACCAATGAGAAGATGTCTACTCCTGCATTTATGGGTAAAAAAAAACATTTAGAACAAGGAGTAAAGTAAGTAAATAAATAAACCAGCATCGATTCTGCAAACTTAAAATGTCAGAAGACAAAATCAATTAAATTACATAGTATATAAATGCTCAATTATGAAATATGATAATTTTCTAGCTTACTCTTTAAGTCAACTCTGTTTGGCTTAAAACTTATTGGAATATGAAAAATTACTGTATTACAGGAACTCATTAGTTTACCAAAATGATCCAAGATGGCAAAACTAAAGTAAATTATAAATATTAAAGAATTAATATTTATAAAGTAATATCAACTGGATGTAAAAGCTCGATGAAACCAAATAGGAGATAGAGCTTATAATAAGAACAAGTAGTTAATAAAACATGTTACAAAACACTTTGGAAAAGAGTTAAAACATATTTAATTTTAAAAAAGAAACACTAAATAAATGGATACCCATTTATTTAGTGTTTCCTTGTTAAAATTAAATATGGTTTTTACTCTTTTCCAACGTATTTTTAGAATGTTTTGTTAACTACTTGTTCTTATACACACGCACACACACACACATATATATGTATATATATATATATATATATATATATATATATATATATATATATATATATATAGTGGGTCCCCTTAGGAAAGTGAACGCCCAATAGAATTCGTAACTATCTTATAGGGGCGAAATATTTATGTTTTATGATTTAATATGACTTTCCCTAATCTCATAATATCCCAATATGCGCAATAAAAACTCGTTGACATTTTAAAGCAGTTTTACGTAAAACGCCGGTGTTTGACGAACGGGAGTTTCGTGTTTATTTTATCGCCCGATCGTAGTTAAATTTATTAAACGAAAAATATATTGTTTCTGTTATTATCAGAAAATCGAAAAAAAGCAAAAACAAATCATAAAATGAAAGTATGAATACAATATTCGTTTTGTTGCCATGCGAAAAGTACAACAGCTAATTATTGCACATTTTTTACAGTACTTTAAGTAAATCAAATTCCAATAAATAAAAAAACACTCATTTTAAGGTAAGTTGCATGCATAAATATTTACTGTTTAAATAACACACATGTGATTGCAAACAAAAAATATCTGATGTATTATCTATTTATTTTTGTATTATTTAATGTTTAAATCAAAATGTATATTTTGTTTCCTTTGTTTGAAATATTTGGTAAAATGACGTTGGTTGTTGCGATTTCATTAACTAGAAAAAGTCCCACTATAGCACGGCCATTATTTTCAAGAATTACAAAGGTATCTGCTTCAGTTTTTAAGAGCAATACCAATCGCCCGTTAAATGTCATCTTCCATTTAGAGATCAGGAATGATTACCGAGGGATACTAAGCATAACCCGCAGATTTTTCACCATGCCCCATGTTAACTTACGAAAAGTTTTAATGTCATGAGAGGAACAAAATATCTATAAAGTCATTGATAAATATATAACATTAACTAACACGTTGTAGCCTCAGTCGCAAAGTAGAAAAGAATAGGAAAGAACTTCAAGTCGCCCTTGCATTTGTAATAACGACATTGATTTCCTCATTCTCTTGCATCGCGTTACTTTTCGTTACAGTTATGGCGAAACCGACGTCTCTGATGTGATCTCGAACGTTATCAACACCTCTAGCATGGCGTGTTCTTTCTTCTCTTTATAGTCCTGTTTCTTTACCGGTGACGCCATTTCGCATGGATTTGCATACGCGCGTCTGCGCTCTGTTAGAAATATAGTCATTCATAAACAAATGAGCATAAGTTTGTATATCGGTGTGTTCTACATATGTTTTTCACCGTGAATTTTTTTATTATATTGTTATGTTATACATTAACAAATATAAACCTTTGGATTGTCGTCATTTTGCCAAACGGCAAACGATTTACAACTATTCAAACTTGACACAAACTGAATAGAACAAAAACTTGAAAAAGGTTAGAGACCAAATGCTTACATGCGCACATTTTAATCGAATATATTTCTTATTCGGTGCCAACCTGATTATGCCCAGAAAAAACATTTGTTTTTACAGGATTCGAGGCTACCCAACAATTACATCATTTAAAAGAATCAAGACATAAATAACAGTTTCAATAATTATTTAAAACATACATGTTAGATATTCACCGACTAAACTCACGAATACAGAAATAGTTTGCTAATAAAAATAGAAAAAAATTCATGCAAGGTTAGGATTACTAAGCTCTGCCTATTTAATAAATAAAACGATATAGCTTCACATGGCCAAAGGAGTCAGCAGGAGAGAAAGAACATTAGTTTCTTGGAAGTATTCAGTGTATGAACTTGAATATTGTGAAGGTCAGAAAAACTATAAATTAACAATTCATATCGATCTATCTCCGTCTTTTCTCCCCAAAGTAATCCGGAACGAAGACACGGTTTAATAAAACTCTTTGACTTTCTCCCATATTTGATCGACTTAGGGAATTTAGAAGTTTTAATAATATGCAAGCCTTGGAAAGCTCACAGAGACACGTACAAGAAAAATAGCAGCTACCAATGCGTGGATCGATTTGTAAATTTTATGTGTTTTCATGACAACAACGTGATTTCCTAATTTTGTTTTTTTACTAAGAATTCACCACTTATCGAGGCCCGGAGGCCACACGGGGACAAGGGTTAATAAGCGTACAGTGTTCAATGGGGCAATGTCGTAATAATTATTAGTACTGGAAATTTGGTAAATTGTGTTACTTAAGGGGAAAGGGTCATCAAAAACTTGTTTACGTTGGATTGAAGACGACCATATTGTAGTCAGATGGAAAGAAGGCCGAAGGAAGAGAGTTCCACAGGTGTGAAGTTCTAAGAAAGAAACTTTGTTCATGGAATGTAAGACACAGGGTTGGAACTCATTACACAGAATCGGAATTCAGTATCTTTGCACTTGTTAGAATTATATTTTTACGCTTCGTAAATTGCAAACAAGAATTTTCGGATTAAACGTTTCATGATCATTATATATCATATACAATCATAAAAATTGTTTAAACAACTATTTTAAATGTTGGCATATGTTTGGTGTCTTTTCGAACTTTACTTGCGAACCGAGTTATCTTTTCAATGTGTTCATTTATACTTTTTTTTAAATATCTCAACTCCATCATTATTACTTCCTCAAATATATTTGTTTGGCATCCATATTCCAACCAACCCTGCTACTTTAATAGCACTGCATTTTTGAACCCAAAAATTTACAGTATCTCTTCTCAATAAGACCAAACAGCCAAGTCTTGCTATACAGTCAAGATTAAATCTTGCCTCGAGGAAATCTGATTTAAACAACAAAAAAGATTATACGTAACAGCTCATGAAGAGAGCACAAGAGCACGTATCACATATATATCTTCTCTGAAGTAAGACATTTCTATCCGTGACAGCACAGTAATATATTCTTATCAACTTAATGTCTCAAAAAAGTAAGAGAAAAAATGGAATCGGAGGTTATTTTTAACCGGTACATTTCTTTCCGCCTTGTCGTTTACTAATTAGCTGGCGTCTGCAATTCACGAAAATAACCCAGAGGCAACGACGAAACGTGACAATCGTAAAGGTTGCCCTTATATCAGACGATACAGATTAATTCCATCAATTAGAACGTTGCAGGTAAGCGCCACAACTCATTACCTTGTGTATTTTAAACTTTAAATATGTTTTACGTGTGAATGTACGCAATACAAGCTGAACAACGAATTTTTAGTTAGTTACGAGTTTCAATTCTGTTTTTAAACCGCAGTAGTTGTAAGTTAAAAGCACAAAAAATTAATGCTCAGGAATTTTGTTCGAATTCATTTTAACATGAAAAGTTTAATAGAACTGACGCTATGCCGTTAATATTTGAGACGGTGTTATCGTGACAAGCAAATTCAGTTTAGTATAGAGTTTTATTATTGTTGTGTCTGTATCAATAACAACACGAACGCAGAAAGTAAAGGTAAAACAAATATATTAAGACGAAAAGATAATACATATTTACAAAGGTGCAGTTGTAATGCAGTTGGAAGATTGTCCGGCAGAGGACGTGTTAAAGTCTTTCATGGAGCAACCGACCCATGCGTCTTGCCTATCCGGCGTTCGAACACAGCTCCCCGGTGTGGCTGACTTGATACCTTTATCTATATCTTGTTCACCCACGTATGCGAATTAGTGCGCGTCTCCACAACAATTAGAATAACAGATGGATAAATGAATACGTGTTTTATCGTTAGCCTCGAACTACACTTCGTATATGTACAAAGCCTATTCGGGTAGGATATTAATCTACTAGTGGTAAACGTCCTTGGATTAATCACTTTCATGAAAGCGTACTGCCCGATCCTTGCATTATTGGCATTTAGAAAAACATTCGTATATTGATAGTTATGAAGTTATTTCCAATTAAGGGACGAATGAAATGTAAAGCCATTACTAATATCCTATCTGTCACTTGAGTTACCTTTTCAACTTGTACGGTCGAGGTTAATTGACATAATTATATAAAGATATAATTTTATTTAAAATATGCATTCGTAGATAAAACTCCCTTGCTGAATGCTTTTCTAGATTTACGCTGAAAAGAACGATTTCACCTTTTGTACGCGATTAAGTGTGAACACCATTACAAGCCTGGCATAAAGGGGGGGATAAAATTACAATTATTTTAGAATTTTTAGTAGTGGATCATATTATATCAATTTACCCGACAAGCAAATCGATTTCCGACCATCGTTCTTGAACAATTAATCGAGGGTATTTTACCACTAACATCAAGTTCAAGAAAGCTAAGTTTTTCAGAGTTTTTCCACATAACCGCTTAAAATAAGTATACTTTTATTTTTCTTCGGGAAGTGGAACTTATCGGGAGTAGGGGTTAATATACACCATCAGCTGATATTAAAAAAATATAACCAATTTTTCGATATCGTAAAAATCCTAAAGTAAATTGAGAAAAAATATTTCAAATTACGGCCAAAAAAATCGTATTTTTACACTAACACGACGAATGTGTGTGGAAATATTTACACCCTATTATGCATTTCATTTATTCACGAGTTTCGCAAGGTTTTTATATTTTAAAACTTTACATTTTCATTATTTTTGGCCATGCATATATTCTTAAAATTAAATCGGTTAATGTTTGCGGGCAAATGTGATCTAAACATTAACGAGAGATTTTTGTAAACATTCGGGTCTCATTAAAACCCAATATTTGTAAGACGTAAACAAATATGAAGTTGATAATCTCATCAGAAATCACAGATTGTTTTGATTCTCTAGATGGCATTAAATTTGATCTGACAGCATTGCATAAGAAGGTCAAGCAAATACGAAAACTTTTTTTATGCGTTTCGAGAAGTTTACACGAATTGACATAAAATTAATTGCGAATTCATAAAATAAACAGAGTCCTAGTAAATATGTGTTGCCATATTTGCGCAGTGGGATTCGAATAAGAATTCGAGATCGGTAAAAGGAAAATTATATTGCCCAAAACGGAGACAAAGAAAGTTGATAAAACGTGTTCTTTCCAGTACAAATAAGCGTAAAATCGGTAATAAAACTAGGAAAAAGCTGATAGAATTGCGAACGTATAAAACGGTTAACCGTAGTAGAATATCAGGAAGTGTGACTATCGAACAAAGATGAAAGAGCTACTGTAGAAGATGGGATATAACGATATAAAAAAAAATGAGGAATGCAAATAAAATGAGTGAGGTTCATATATATTTGAAGGAAAGTACATTAAAAGAGTGTGAAAAAGAACAAAAAAAAGGAGAGATTAAAAATTAAGTAGTAGATAAAAGGCGATACTTGATTTGGTTGTTTCTTTACGGCATATCAACCCTGTTAATTTTATTTAATACAGTAATTTTGTAAAAAAAAAAAGAAAGTATTTTCATGCTTAAAATTTTTATATAATGAAATATACATTCACAATGTTTTGTTTAGTTTTCTTTTACGCCAAACAAACACTTTTCAGGTTAAATTATTCCGAATTCATAAATTTTGCAAAAGTTCGAATTCTTTTATAACTTCAGTTATTTATTAATAGTGATTGGTTTGTTTTTTTTGTAGAGTAACATTTTGATTTAGTTTGTAAATTGTAAGAACATGGTTGAATTTTGTCAAAAAGACGTGTCAAAAAATACCATTAACGTTTGGTGCATTTTAGGCAAGGAAGATAGCATCTTCAAGCATTTTATTCAATCGCTTAGACATAAGCGGGGAATAGATTGGTGATTGTACATACATTAAATACATTAAATACATTAAATAAAATTATACACGTATTGCACATACATTAAATAAAGGGGATATATAAAAATTAGACACGATCTCCTTTTAGTGTTGGAAATCTATCTCCACGATAAAATACACGATGGAGTGCTCGAAAAACAAAATATAAAAACCCGTTTCAGTCGAGATCGAGTTCTTATTCACTAACCCAAGGTAGAATACTTAAATTGTAGCATCAAAAACAGATATTAGACTTTGTTCTTGGCCAAAACACCGAAGAATAGTTTGTGTTTGATAAAGAAATGAGTTGGAGAGAATAATAATAAAAGAAACATAACGAAATATAAGGAAAGAAGATAAGAACTCTAGAAAGATGGTAGCAACATGGAGATTGGGATAAAGAAAGCTGCGTCATAGAGAGGAAAAGAAAACCGAAATAGCATAATAGACAAACAAACAAAAAGCGGGAGAACAAAATATACAGCAAGAGAAAAAATGTAAGCGGCAAAATAAAGGAAAATACAGGTACCAGAGTGGTATAGACAAGAGATCGAAGAACAACAGCTTTTCGTGGTTTTACTTTGGCCCGTGATCTAATATGCTGTACTAACTATCCAATTAATATTGTACGTAGTCGCTTTTCTATTATTCTATCAATAATATAGGATAATTCTTTAAAACAAAAACTTGTTCATAAAAATGTCGAACAGCCCACGTGGTCAAGATAGAGCAACATGTCCACATATGTACTGACGAACTTAAAAACAAATTTTCTAACGAAACTCAACAAGGACTACGAAATTTACTTACTGTTGGTGTCCTTAACTTGTTCCCCCTTTTTTGTGCTTATGAGGAAATTATATTCGACAACAAAAGCTTTGTCAATTATTGTCAAAGCTTACTGTCAATTTTAATAAAATGAATATCGTTTCCGAGCCAATCGTACACTCAATTCGATATATATATATATATATATATATATATATATATATATATATATATATATATATATATATATATATATATATATGCATCTACGTATATACGTATATATATCTGTGTGTGTACGTTTTATTTGTTCTTACACTGAAAATAAGTATTGATACACAGTCATAAGTATATTTCCGTAACTAGTTATTGAAAACTAACGACTTCCAAAGAAGATGTTGCATTTCCAAATGTTCAATACTTTAGTCCAACATATGATAAAATGCATTTCGTGCTCTAATCTGTCTTAAACACTCTTGTGTGAATATCGTTGTAATTATTTCTGTGAATACTCGCAAATTTGAATAATTATATAATAATAATTATACATATATATATATATATATATGAATATAGATATGTATATATGCGTATATATATGCGTATATATATACATATATATACACATACTTGGTGAGTACAACGTCTTGTCAGACGAGTGCCATTCTCTCAGGCACTGAATGTCCGTGTTGCATGGATGACTTTTTAGTCCTACCACCAACTTGCATAGCCTTAAGCAGACAAAACACTGAAGACTGTTATTGGTACACACAAACACACACACACATACACATACACACACAGATATATATATATATACATATATATATGCATACATACATACATATATGCACATGAATACCCATACACATATATGCACATACATATATACATACACACATATATACATATATACATACACATATGAACATACATACATACATACTAATACGCACATACATACACCCCCCCACATATATATATATATATATATATATATATATATATATATATATATATATATATATATAGAGAGAGAGAGAGAGAGAGAGAGAAGCAGAGAGAGAGAGAGAATGAGAGAGATAGAGATAGAGAGAGGGAATGAGAGAGAGAGAGATGTCGCGCGAGATAGATTAGGAGTAGAGGTTAAGGCTTCGTACCATTAGGCCTGGGATTGAATCCCGGTAGATTCAGCTACTCTGATGAGTCCTGGCGACGAAACACATGTCCGTGGTAAATTATATTTGGGTGTAACAAATTGGTAAAAGGGATTTTTTCTAACTAGCATTTAGGTAAAAATGCATATTCGTATAAAATATGTTCTTTTTTTACTCCACGGAGTTAAAAAAAATTAACCTTTTCTTCAAAGGAAATAACTCGTAAAATAAAAGTAAAACAACAATAATGCTAATAAGTTGCAAGATACTTTCTACTGTTTGGTTAAAGAATTTGATTTTTTTTCCTCGGTAATGTTCTGTAGAAAAACTGAAATTTAAGGAGCAAGTCAAGCAATGGAGTGCCTGAATATATATATATATATATATATATATATATATATATATATATATATATATATATATATGTATGTATGTATATATATATATTTATTTATATATTTATATTTAACTTATATATATATATTTATATTTATATATATAAATGTATATATATATATATATATATATTTATATATATTCATATATATATTTATATTTATATATATATTTATATTTATATTTATATTTATAGATATAAATTTATATCTATATATTTATATATATATATAAATTTATATATATATATTTATATATATATTTATATATATATATATATATATATATATATATATCCGTTCACATACACTTTTCACTTTTCACGATAAAGCTAGCAACCAGAATTAGATAGAATCGAGCAATTGCACACTTCATGCGTGCGACGACCTGGGTTCGCGCCTATGTCGGAGCGCGTCATTGATGAGATGCAGTACATCGAAACCCAGTTTTGGTCTGGCGTTGTCCGTTGTCGATGCAATTGCTCGATTCTATCTAATTCTGAATTCTAGCTTTATCGTGAAAAGTGTATGTAAACGGGAATTTATATATCTATCAAAAATCTCCTCTTAATGTATATATATATATATATAGATATAATATATATATGTACATATATCCTTTTTTGTGATCATATATATATAAATATATATATACACATATATATATATACATACATATATATATACATATATATACATATATATATAATATATATAAATATATATGCATATATATATATATATATACAGGGTGACCAAAAAAAAAACAAAAGTAAATGGAGGCTATCTAGAACATATGCTGTAGAACAGAGAATAAAAGACCAAAGACCCTCGTGTTTTGATCTCATGTTTTGAATATAATAAGTTAGTTATGACCAAAGTTTTATTTCATTCAGACAAAACACTAAGAAACAGAGTCTAATTAGAGTTGGGCCTGTTTTTTGGGTCATCCTGTATTACATAACAAAATAAATATATATTCTATAATATAAAGCTCAACGTCTGTGTGTGTGCCTGGTCACGATTAGGCTCCTATATGCTTGTCTATTATAGAAAACTAATCACATATAATTGTAGAAGATGTATCGAGACATAGGAATGTGTATGTTTGATCTGGCATAATGATGATTCATTAAAATTGTTGGGTCTGCGTATGCGCCGTGTCCACAAAGTCTGGAAATAAAAAAAATTAAAAATTAAAAAAAGTTTACAAGTGTTTGTGATATGTTTTAACTTAAATAGGGATGGTACAATAACATTGTGGTGTCTGCGTTTGCGCCTGGCCTCCATAGAATTGAAATAGGCACAAACTTTAATAAAGACTTTTCATATATATCTGCGTAAGTATACTTTGATAATTATGTTTCACTTTGAAGAAATATGGTATAATAAAATTGTGGGGTTTCTTTCGCGCCTGACCACTATAGAATAGAAATATGTCACAAAGTTTAACAAGGTTTTTTTAATATAGATCTAAAGAATATTGTGATAAGTGTTTCAGTGTGACCAGGTATGGTATAATAAATTATGGGGTTTATCTATTTTTACTTTCATCATATTTTGCTTTGGTTTGGATACCCCCAAATTCGAAGCTATCTCTTTACAACACGTCCTTTCATAACCTATCATACTTTCATAAATCAGAGTCCATTTTCTGTAGCTGTTTTTGAACCCAGTCAACGACGAGTATTTTTGCTAGTATATGTATATATATATATATATATATATATGTATTCAGTTATGTGATATATATATATATATATATATATATATATATATATATATATAATATCTACAGACACTAGTATTTCATCTTTGCAGGAATCGCCAGAGCAGGGAGTTCCAGTCACCACCGGTCGGGAGATTTGAAGCCAGCCATAAAATCATCTCTGACGCCATTAGCAAGGAACAATCTACTCAGTCAATGTTAACTACGGAGAGAAATATTGTTGAAATTCACATTTATACAGATCGTAAATATCATTCAACAAGGTCGAAAGTGATCATGTGATATAAACATCAACATCTGCGTATATGAACTTAAGTAACCGACATTTCATTTCACCGTAACTATTTGTTATACCTTCACGCACAAGTGTTTTATGATTACGCGATCATCAATGTAAGGTGTGCATATTTGTGCCTGCCATTAGATTGCAATCCAGACAGGAAGCAGTTTTTCACTTCATTTGCTAACGTTTACCTTAGTGCCATCAAACAATTGTCATTCGAATGGATAGAATTACGAACTATCAACCGCCGTATCTGGGCGAATACATTAGATAGATCTAGAGTGTTCGAACGAGCTCAAGTCGTTAACATTACATAAATGCTATTTGGAAGCATTTTAGTCATTATTCTTCAGACATTGTTCATAATTACGTATTCTTAAAGCGGCTTGATAATAATAATTTTTTGTACATATACAGAGACAAGTGTTTAATACTTACGCAATCATCAGTATAGGCTAGACAATTCTTGTCGATTATGAGATTTAAACACAGCCACGATTCCACCTTTTGCTCCATGCGTTAAGTCTTTACTGTAGAGTCACAAAACGATTAATGTCAAAATCAGCAAGCAAAGAATTGATTGATTAAATAAATCACGTCAGAAATCCGTGAATAACGACTTAATATATGTAAAGCGATGGAAGTGTGATAGATATAAGAAAAGAAGCGCGTAAAACAAGATCTAATTAAAGAAAGAAAAAGTGATTAAAGATGAGTCACTTCGATGGATATAATAAAATTAAAATGTAATATATTTTTCAAATATATGTTTAATTATTCTAATTATACGTGATTTCAGATATTCTCTAAATGTAGTTTGTGTGATTAAATTATAGAACAAAATGCCTTAGGGACAAGAGCACTGTAAATATCCAAGGGAAAAAGCACCGATCAACTCAGCTTAATATAATCATTGATTACATGTTCAGCTAGATCCAGGATATGTATGAGGATGGCATAAATAGATGATACCTTTCCAAATGCGCTCAGAAGGTACTTGATAACCACTAACATTAAAAGAAAAACATTGTATTTCGAAATGATCACGAAACATGGTATTAACTATGCTTTAAATCTAATCACTTGATATGCTATTACGGAATATACTAACAGGTTGCCTCCCCACAAGGACAGATTGTATAAAACATTCTACTTCTCCAGTAGATATATCACTGTTGATGTAATTCTCTACCTGTATAAGAGCCTAGTCCGTCCTAGGATTAATTACTTTTGTCAAATCTGGGCAGTACCTGCTAGAAACACTTTATCCTTCCTTGAACGAGTTCATCATAGACATCTGCAGCCAAGCAGGGGATGCTTGTTTCTCTTTACTGCATCCATCTTCCCACCAAAAAAGACTGTGTGAGCCTGTTTTTGCTCCATTCTTATTTTCATATAAAATGCTGTCTGAGCTCTCATCTAAGGTCTTTCTTTCTCTGACAAACTTTCCCCCCAAAACACTCATTTATTTGAAACAGCTATCAATGATTTCCGTCACTTTTTATCTTTGCCTAAAACATAAGCGTAGATTAAGTGAACAAAAGTTGTTTCGTAGAACCGCACGCCGTGGAACTCTTCCGTTTCCACTGCTTTCTAACTGACTACAATATGATCGTCTTCAAGTCCACCGTAAAGTTCTTGATTGGCCGTTCCCTTAAGTAATGCAATTTACCAAATTTCAACTACTAACGATTGCTTCGAAATTGTCCCTTTGACTAATGCACACTCATTAACTCTTATTCTCGATTTGTCACCGGGCCTTGATAAGTGGTGACTCTTTTTTTAAAATATACATTTAATAACGAAAAGGACAATAGTTTCAGGCATATGTAAAATAATTCCTGCCTAGAATTATTCTTCGTTAGTGACCAAAGACAGAAGGAAAATATAGCACAATAACACATACTACTTATTTCTCCATGTCGAGTAGTATTATGTATTTCTTCTAAAACAAGGAAAGACGTAAAAACTTCGAATGCACGACGCTTATATGAAGGAAATCGATGTTGAATAGAGTTTATACTTCAAACAATAATCAAATATAAAACCAAAGTTCCAATTTCACCAGACTCCCAGTCCGGATTCCATTCTAATTGGCCTGTCTTTGTTATCAGAGATTTGACAGAGGCTGTTTTATCAGAAAGGATTCCAGATCAAACTGGAATGCAAAGATCACGTCTCTCTTTTTGCGGCGCCGCTCTTTCGAAAGCGGATCGAATCATTTACGTGAGACTGACTGTGATTTTCACAGCATGGCAATTCGAATACGTGACGCCATTCCGATTTTTCCGCATCTTCTTTTATCAAAGCGTGTGTTATAATTATTATTATTGTTATTATTGTGTGCATCAGTATTACTGATATTAATCAGACATCCTTTCATTTAAAAATCAAGATTACTTTGCCAAACAACACTTCACGAATGAAACGTGTCTCTCTATTTCTAAATAGCTACTTTGATCAGAAGGAAAGATATTGGAAAAATTTAATTTTAGATTTAATTACGAAAAAACAAAAAAAAAAAACAGATCATTTTTTTTATTTGAAACTAAATAACATAGAAATGTGTTAATCTAGCAAAAACGGAATCTTTATTATTTAGATTATACGGACAGCTGCTCTAATTTTAAATGATTAAAACGTGCTGGCTGATGTAACCTCAAATTTTCTTTCAAACTCCAAAATTTGTGCGAAATTGCAAAATGAACCATTTATTTGATCTACACGAGATTCTTCCTGCTCCGTCGGTCATTGCCGGTAGGATTCTTTAATAATTAGCAATATCACTGTAGAGGTGACTGAACCTTTAAACCCTAGAAAGCTGTTTCTTAAAACCGATTTTGACAAAGCACCTTTATCCCTTGCGCCATGGATCCATGTTAATACATATTATTAATACTCATATAAAAATCCCGAAACAAGAGCAAAACTGTTTTGCAATTGATTTTACCTTTCGCGTTTCATGGATTCCCTATTATGCATAGATTTGCACATTAAAAAGTCTTTTACTATTTATCTAAATAAAAACGCCCCAAATCACAATTAAACAAAATGGATTCTCACTTATTGTTTAATAGCTCTTCTATACAGGAAATTGAGCAACATAAACTATGGCACCCGGGCAACAGGGAAAAACAACAAAACAGTCAGCTATTCGGATCTACAACATGTTAAAAAACCCTGCTCTATCAATCTTTTTAATTATTATAGGCTCTATCTAAGATATTGAGTTCTCATAATAGTAAGGCAGCCTGCGAAAATAGCCTTCTGATAGATTAAAACCGAGCTGTACAAAAATATTGAAAATCATGTTAACTTCTTGGTAAAAGTAAATTATCAAAGTATGAATCTTTACCAGATTTACGCTTGTCTTTCAGCACGGTCCGTAAATTGCAAAAAAAACAACATTTTTTGAAAATTTCGTACATACATTGTTTCTTTAACGGTTTTACATTATACTAGCTGGAAGCCAGGAGTTGACCGGTTGTACAATACGCTTAAACATGATATTTTTTATTTATGCCGATTACGTATATATTATGATAGAGTCAATCCTCTAGTGATTATTGTACATTATGAGAGATGATTTGCCCGGTTGGCGAATTCGAAAAAATAAGTAAATAAATAAATAATAATAATAATAATAATAATAATAATAATAATAATAATAATAATGATAATAATAATAGTAATGATGGTGATGATTATGTCGTTCGTAAAATTCCGGCTATGCTTTTTACATTATCACGTCAGCTGACATTTGGGCTTGAAGATAAATGCCCTGAAAAAGTCACTTCTGATTAATGCTTAGTTTTAAAATATGCAAACGAAGAAATGATTTGCGGCTATTATAAATGGTACCGCTTCTTTTATCGTAAACTAAACTCATTGATATTAATAAAATAAAATAAAATGGTGGGGTACACTCGATTATGAATAGGGAATCATTCGATCTGTAGTCGAATACGCTATTATTTAGCTATATATATTCACATTGTAACAAATCTGTGCTTCTAAAACATGATTTGCTGGAAATATATTATATCCCTCAGCCGGTGTAACGTAAAATATTCCTCAGCAAAAATGATTTTATTTTATCTATAAGCGAGGAAAGCTATTTTAAAAATCGGATTTTTTCAATTTTCGAGACTTATTTGATGGATTTCTGTACTAAACATATCTAAGAACTCTACCAGGCATATGAATGAACTTTCTGTAAAATCTGCAAAGGACAGACTCGGCTGTTTCGAACCAATGAGGAAGAAACTCACACACACACACACACACACAAAGTCAATTTTATATAATAGTAGGGATTGCGGTTTATTACTTATAAAGTATTAAATACTGCTTCTGTGGTAACAATATTCAAGAATTCTGGCGAAAGCACTGACCCATCAAATTATCGCCCCATTAGCCTCCTTCCACTTTTCGCCAAAACATTTGAGACCATAATTAACCATGCTCTAGTCCGGAAACTTACAGATGCTAAACTTTTGACTGACAAACAATATGGATTTAGACAAGCCCGTTCCACAGCTGACATCCTCACTGTGATCTCTGAACGTATATATCATTCACTGGACAAAGCGGGAGAGGGCAGAGTGGTAGCTCTAAATACATCTAAGGCTTTTGACAGGGTATGGTACAAGCGTCTCCTCAGGACAATTAAATCATACGGTATCACTGGTAGAATACTTAGCATAATTAAATCCTTCTTAGATAAGAGAAAAATCCAGGTTGTCCTCCACGGTCGTACATCTAAACAGTGTGATATAAATGCGGGAGTGCCTCAGGGGTTTATCCTTGGACCTCTATTGTTCCTAATATTTATTAATGACCTCCCCGACAAAACTGCCTTTGAGATGGGTATATATGTTGATGACACTGCACTCTATAACAGGCATGACAGGAAAAGAAATGAACACATATCTAAAGAAATGACAAACACACTAGAGGATGACCTCCAATCTGTAGTGGAATGGGGACATAAATGGATGGTCACATTCAATGCTGCCAAGACTAAACTGGTTTCCTTCAATAATTACAAGATCCTTCTCTGCCACCAATAGCAATGGCCAGTGACTCCTTGTCTAAGAGTACATCTTTAAAACTGCTTGGCCTTACGTTCACAGGAAACATGAGTTGGAACAATTATATTGAAAACATTGCCAGGGCAGCTGCGAAAAAGGTAGGCTCTCTCTACCGTGCTAGAAAACTAATGACACCTGAAAGTATCCTGTACCTCTATAAGCCACTATTCGTCCATGTATTTAGTATTGTTATCACATTTGGGCTAGTATATCTGCTATTAGTCTCTCGCTCCTAGACAAGGTTAAAAAAAGAGTCGCCAATCTGATAGGCCCTGAATTGGCATCTACGCTTCAGCCTCTGTCCCATCGACGAAACGTTGCATCCCTCTGCCTGTTCTACAAGTATTTTAATGGTGAATGCTCTGACGAACTGCATACACTTGTGCCCACACGACGTAGACACCCTCGACAAACGCGACAGGCAGCTAAATACCACCCCCACACAGTAGACGTCCCTAGATGTAAAATATCTTTCTACTCCAGTAGTTTCTTTCCCAGAACGGCTAGACTCTGGAATTCCATTCCAGGTTCCTGCTTCCCTAACTGTACTGACATGCAGAAGTTACAGTGCAATGTGAACCGACATCTTACTGCCCAAATCCCAACATAGTGGCCCAGTAGTTGCTGCCCCTGATAGTAGCCCCCTACACCAAAGTGGCAATGCGCCTTGTTTTGGGTCAAAATGTAATTAAAAAAAACAACAAAATCAACAACAAATATTCAGAAAAAAGTGGACGCTATTAGTTAGATGCGAAACTAAAACGGTAAGATCGCGAATCTGTAATTATAATTGAAACCATCTGCAGAAGACATTAGGCTCTTAATTTCAGTGCTTCGAAAAGAATGAAATATGTGCCTACGCAGAAGCACATTATTAAAATACGATTGCCTTTTCTATCGAACGAATTATCATTTTCACCCCAATAAAGTAATCATGTATTTATAATTTTTTTATTATACATCCGTGTGAATGCTGATAGAAAATACAAACTCTGTGCAATTTGTTTTGTTGTTGTTGCATCAATACATACAGCCCCATGCAAGCAGAAAACTTCCCATTATATAGTAAATCCTCCCGAATTGCTTATCTATAACATTTCTAGTTCCTCCTTTTATCTAATAAATTTACAAATAATTAAAACAAAAACATCTTTATTTACCTTCGTAAACATCAGGTGTATTTTATAAAATCAATGACAGTAAACAGTTCAAATAAACAAAATATCACTTTATTTGTCGTAAATATATCAGGCGGTTGTAAATGATGGAATTTCTCAGACGGTCTTTGGTATTAAATGTTAAAATATATATATATATATATATATATATATATATATATATATATATATATATATATATATAATATAAAGCTGAATGTTTATGTGTGTGTGTGGTCACGAATAGGTTCCTATATGGTTGACTATTACAAAAAACTGATTACATATAATGATAGAAGATGTATCGAGACACAGGAATGGGTATGTTTGATCAGGCAGAACGGTGGTTCATTAAAATTGTGGGGTCTGCGTTCGCGCCTGGTCCACAAAGTATGGAAATAAAAAAAATAAAAAATAAAAAAGAACGTTTACAAGTGTTTTTGATATAGATGTTCATAAGAATACTTTGATAAGTATGTTTTAACTTAAATAGGGATGGCATAATAAAACTGTGGGGTCTGCGTTCGCGCCTGGTCTCCACAGAATGGAAATAGGCACACACTTTAATAAAGACTTTTCACATCTATCTGCGTAAGTACACTTTGATAATTATCTTTCAGTTTGAAGAAATATGGTATAATAAAATTATGGGGTGTTCGTTCGCACCTGACCTCCATCGAATGGAAATATGTCACAAAGTGTTTGGAGGTACAGAATTTATAAATGCCTTTGAAAATAAGCGGAACTCTCTCAAGAGCCCTTTCGGTCATCATCTCATAAGGAGAAATCGATAGCAATTGAAATAATATATCGACGAAAACAAAAGAGCAATGGGGGGTCTTCTGTGAATTACATCTACCACAGGACAGTTAAAACGTACGATTTAATTAATAAACGTGTAAAAAAGCGATTAAAATAGCAGCACGAGGGAGAACAATGCCGATAGCAATTAGTCGTGTGCTCTCGTGTAATGAATGAATGCGTTAATGTAGGAGTGACATGAAATTATTAAAGATAAACTAAAATGAACGGAAAATGGGCTGAAATGGCTTAAATAAATAAAAAGTAAATGACTTAGAATGCCTTTAATGAAGTTAAGGATGAAATGAATGACCTTAAGAATGACTTGAATGCTTAAAGATAACTGACTGGAATCCTTAGAAAAAACCCTGAATGATCTGGAGAATAACTTGAATGGCTTTGAGACTGACTGGTTGTAAAGTGGTTTATCATTTAACATTAAATTAATAGAGAAAAATGATCCCCCACTTTATATCACAATAAGTACAGCATATAGTAAGACAGATACTACACTTTGATCGTGTCCAAAATGCCATGAAAAGGGTATGTATTTGCTGCCCCACAAAGCTATTAAGGCACAAGGCCGGTTTTTAAAGTGAGGAGTGAAGGGAAAATGGTGGCCAACTCCCCTGGGAGTAGAGAAGTTTGATAGTGACAATTGGTATGAAGGGGTGCCCCTACATTGACCAAGGTCTTGTATGTGGGGTTGGTATGTATTTATTCCCCCACCGAGCAAATTAGGCACAAGGCCGATTTTTTATGTGAGGAGTGAAGGGAAAATGGGGACCAACTCCCCGGGGTGTAGGGGAGCTGGATAGTGACAATTGGTATGGAGGGTTGCCCGTACATTGATCAAGTTCTCATATGTGGGGTTGCCCCCACATATAGTCTTTGCTTACAGTATCTGTCGGAACAGATACTACACTTTGATCTTGCCAAAAGGCCAAGAAAAAGGGTATTTATTTGCTCCCCTACCGAGCAAATTAGGCTCAAGGTCGGGTTTTTATGCGAGGAGTGAAGGGGAAATGAGGACCAGCTCCCCAGGGAGTAGAGGAGCTGGACAGTGACAATTGGTATGAAGGGTTGCCCCTACATTGCCCAAGGTCTTATATGTGAGAGTGCCTTTACATATGGTATCTGTTTATAGTATCTGCCGGAAGAGATACTTCACTTTGACCTTGGCCAAAAGGCCATGAAAAGCTTAAAAGCTAAGAAATGCATCTATTAACAACAGACTTCTGATCTTAACCAAAAAGGCTAAGCACAAAAGTGTTACGGACAGACCGATAGACCGACCGACCGCCGACCGACCGACAGACGGAGTGAGTGATAAAGTCGCTTGGACGCGACTAAAAACAAAACGAATTGTTTCCCGAAAAGATTTAACGCTTTAAGCAATTCCTTTATTTAAAATGACTTTTAGAATCCGCTCTTTGAATTTTCCCAAACCACTCGATTTTATACTTATTGGCACAACAAGGATTCTACACCAACTGTGGGCCAATAACGGAGTCAAAAAGTTTAGAGGAAAGGGGAACTCGCGGACCCCGGTCTACACTGTCCAATCTTAGATGGGACTGATTTATACGAGTCTGCAATTTTTTTCTCCTTGCGGTGCTATTCTAATGGCATTTTTTTACACGCTAATTACTTTAATTATAGGTTTTAATCCTCCCTTTCCGTTCCATTTAATTTACAAAAGATCCCTCCTTGTTTTTTTTTTTTTTCATCAATATATTTTATCAATTACTATCGATTTCTCCTGATGAGATGATGGCCGAAAGGACTCTTGAGAGATTTCCGCATTTTTTAAAATGCACACACACACACACACACACACACACATACACACACACACACACATATATATATAATTTTAAAAATAAATTTTAACAAATTTCATACATACATAAACTAGTGTTTCATGCTTAATTAATCTGGATGTGATAATTGCTGCTGTTAAAAAGATTCAAATTGATTTACAAAGCTTCCCTTGACATTATAGACAAATGTCCTTCCTTTAGGCCACTGGTAACTAACACATGAATGAAAGGAAACTAAGTACTTATGAATGCCAACAAGTGATCATAGTTGACAGACAGATCGAGTTTTCTATTAGAGAAAGCCGTCGAACATTCCTATCCTAGTGTGCTGGCTTTTGAAAACCACACATAATCTTGGGTCAAAAATGGATGGCAATAATTTCAAATATAGTACTACGTTTTTTATTTATCATTACAAACAACACATCGACAAATTTTGGTTTAAAATCTTTTAAAACCACCCAGTAATCGAATTGACTATTTCAGAATATCACAGATCCCAAACCCAATTGGTATTCTTGATTTTTGAATGTTTTAAAATGTTCTTCATTGTACGCATGAAAACACACTATCCTGAAAATATCAGAAAATAAAACTCCTATTAATAATGGGTTGAGACGTCACTCATAGAACGCACGGGGAATATTCGCTAGTTCTATTCTATTTGTGTATCTCTTTTGACACTGATCGGTTCTGCTTTAATCTAGAATTCACACTCGTTTTTAAACGTTGTCCATGCACTGTTGTTCAACCCATCCCCATAGGAGACGGGGAAGAGCAATGTATTTCTTGTCAAGCTGCGCCTGGCTAGGCGTTCATTTTTAACGTTCGTTTGACGAAATTGTTTTCTGTATTGAGCGACGGTTGGGACGAGACAAGAAATGAGATTTGCTATTTTTAGTATTGTATTTCATGTTGACCATTTTTGAATACTTACTGCAGGGTAAGGTTTAAAGCTTTTAGTTGAATAATGTTCCAATACGTGTTTTTTATTGCGGGGACAAATGCCATGTATACATTGGTAACTCAAAATGTAAACATCCTAAATAAAATAATGATTCATTTCTTAGAAAATCGTCAGTAATAAGTAATTTAATAAGAATTAAATGGTGTATAGAACTATTCGACGCGAACTTGGCAGTAAACAGTATCCAATTAAAAAAAAAATCACGTAATCATTTATTTTTGGGGGATAAAATAATAAATAAAATGTTAGTGTATCATTGTTTTGAATTTGTTTTCAGTATAATAACATATATTACTTCATGAAATATCTATTGATTTCTTTATGTTTTTAGAAAAAATAAAATATATTTTATTGCCACTGTTTTCGGTGGACTTCAACATAATCTATAAGTTTTATAAATATTTTTAAAACAAATTTTTGAGCCAAATTTCTGGTGAATGTGAATCTATATTAACGCGATATTCATATTAAATTTTTACGAAATTTGTATTTATTACATTCCTAAGTTTGAGCTAAAGAATAGTGTAAAAAAACCTCCTGTCCCCATGTTAAGAATGAATTTCTAAATAATAAAATTATTGTTTAAAAGCGGTAACAAAATGTGCATAAGAACGAAATTTTTAATGCCCAATACCAAGCAGAAAAACATATATAACGATGAGTTTATTGCAGTTCTTATTTTTTTAATTTTAGCTTAAATCATAGTACTTTCGATTGATAGAGGGTGGGTCAAAAAATTGCCCCACCTAAAGAAAACACCACCACCGCTTTATATTAAAATTTTATTGAAAAACTCAATTAAGGAAATTTGATTATGTAGTAGACCTGACATCTATTCAATGTAGCGGCCCTGGATATGACCTTAAACTATATCCGATGGTGAGGCCCCAGCTAGTTGAGACGCTAACAGGTACTACCTCTTTGGGTCAGAGGCGATCTGGGAGTAATGACAATCAAGTGGTGGCTTCACACCCTCCTAATCCCGCACGCTTGGGCCTCACCATCGGATACCGTTTAAGGCCATATCCAGGACCAGTTGATTTTCAAGCCGACTTCAAAGAGGTGAGATGGCATGATGTAGTCCTCACTTTAAACCACACTGAAAACCATAACCGTGGATTAAAACTTCGTTCAGCTGTGCCTTCAAGCATTGAACTGTCTGGATTTGCATTCTGGGGGTACTGACAATGATCCTGGTGTCATGACTTGGCTCAGGAGAGAACATGAGTCGTACAGAAGCCCATCTCTGATCTCGCTCGTTGAATATTGTGTAACTTTCAAACCTGATTGAAGGTTCCTATCGGTATTGGTATTTGAACATAACTATCAAACTAGCAGATGGTCTGCAATAAAAAAAAATAATCGGTTTTCATCAAACAGATATGGAATCATATCATCTTGTTTTAGGTGACAATTTTATCGTTCCAGGCCGTATACTTGTTTTGGAGTTTTAACTTAAGTATTACCATACTAAATGTGATTTTATCAACATTTTTCTTACAGTTACATTGACAAAGATTATTATAATAGGCTTGTTTCTGAACAAAGTCTTAGTTTCAACTTCAACACGCAAAGTTTACTATACAAATGGAAGGGAATATTCTTCATCAGTCACTGGCGAACAAAAACAATTTTTTCAGACAAAACGGCAATACTTAACTTTTTTTATTTTGCTGCGAAACGTCTTTTCTGAATCAATTGGCCATTATTGCATCTTATATTCGATAGTCAGATAACTTGACTTTGCCTGTCCAAGTTTTATATAGCTTTTTTAGTGAGCAATATCATTAGTTACTTACTCCTTCACAAAAAAAAAACACACACTCGAGTCAGTCATCGTTTTTAACGCCTCTTCCTTAGTGGTTCGGTCTTGACCAAGGTCTTACACCACCGTGGATTGAGCTGCACGCGTTTGGATTCTGTTCAAGGAGCAGCATATTTTTACATGGACATATCACGGATGTCATCCCTTCAATTATGACAGCCTATCGTACCAGCACTATCTCGAGAAATTAAAATTAAAATTAAAATTAATCATACCAACCTCGTGAAATTATTTGCGGCCTTCAGTTATATTATTATAAAAATAGAATTTTTTTACATAAAATAATAAATAATTTCTTTACCAATGAGTTTCCTCTGTTTATCGTTCGATTGACAAGTGCATTATGAATCTACGTGCCTGGCATTTACGAGAAGTTGTGTAGATAGAAGGGTCGTCTCATGTTCATGGTAAAAATGTACATTAATTATTATAAATTCCTAAGACGAACATAAACATATAAAAGTGAAAATGAGTGCGTGTGAAGACACTTCTCAAGCTATATACTAAACGAGCTTTATCTACACGCTTGATATAAGGTATGTAGCATATTTAGACACGTGGACAAATTTTATTGTTTTCATCTAGAAAAAGGACTGATATTAGGTAAAAATTGAAAAATTAGTACGTGGGAATCATCGGATTTTTAACTGTTTTATGTTTTACCAATACACATGTATGAATAGTTCACATTACATATTCAATATATTAAAGATAAGTAGTTTGAAAACACTTTTTAAAGATCGTGTCAGCTGGTCTAATAGTTATCGTACTTGATTCACAGTTTTTAGATTTTGGTTTCGATCTAAGCTTATATATTTTTAAAGAAAACAGAAATGAAATGTTACAAACTTATATTTGAATTTCAACGGATATATCTTTTTCCCAATAAGAATATAAATTTGCGTTCATAGTTTTAAAATTAAATTAACGACTATATGACGTCACTAAAATTTCCTTCTCTTTAACAGTGCCAGCCCCCCCTCTCCTTTTTGAATTTCCAACATCAATTTTCCGTTTCTCTGAAATTGGACTGCGTCACACTGTGCACGTGAAACATTTTCAAATATTTTGTACTGGTATATTTTTTTGTTTCTTAATCTCATTCATCCAGAGGAAGTCTCGAAATAAAGACGAAACGTTGATGAACACATAATACGGTTTGTTCCTTTTTATTTTTGTCTCTCTCTCTCTCTCTCTCTCTCTCTCTCTATATATATATATATATATATATATATATATATATATATATATGTGCTCTTAAGTTGTACTTCCATTTTTAATGAGCTTAGTTAATTTGGACGATTTCGGAAAACCATATTGAATATATAATATATATTTTTTACAAACACCCGCATATATATATATATATATATATATATATATATATATATATATATATATATATATATATATATATATATACACTTGTGCCCGATATTATTCATACCCCCCTTGAAAATTGAGTTTATTAGGTGTAACTTTGTAAGAATTTATTGTTTACGTCCATATTGATACATATTCTTAATAAACCTCTTTCTGATCATTTTCGTCATTTTAAAATCTCGGGATACTTGTAATAAAAGAAATATACAGCTATTTATAAAATCTGCAATGTTCAAAAATAATCATACCCCCTTATTTTTTCAGTATTAATCGAGTTTCTGACTGTTTGTTTCCTGTTTGATTCTTATTTTGAATGCTTTTATACAATCTTTGATTAATTTCATTTCGTTTTTTGCATGTTTCAGAAATTAAAATGATATCAACTGAAAACCAATAAAAGAATAAAAATTATTAGAATGGGGAAGAAAAAAGAGCTTAGTAATGATCTTAAGACTAAAATTGTGAATTCACATAAGGATGGTTTAGGTTACAAGTCAATTTCCAAGAAATTTGAGGTCCCTACAGCAACAGTACAGAGCATCATCAAAAAATTCCAGAGCCACCACACAACAAACAACTTGATTGGTAGAGGAAGGAAAAGGAAGCTGTCTGCTAGAGCCACCAGGAATATTGTAAGAAGTGTTAATGCAAATCCAACCACCACTACTAAGGACATTTTAGAAAATCTGGAGTCTTCTGGCGTTAAAATATCAAGGCAAACATTGCAAAGTACTCTGCATGAAAATGGTCTGAAAGGAAGAAGACCAAGAAGGACTCCATTGCACACCGGAAAACACCTTGCAGCACGTCTAAAGTTTGCTAAGACCCATGTGAATTCTCCAGAGTCCATTTTCTCAAGTATTTTGTCGACTGACGAAACAAAAATTGAATTGTTTGGCCATATGGATGCTTCTAACGTTTTGAGGAAGAAAGGAGAAGCTTACAACCCAAAGAACACCATACCCACGGTGAAACATGGTGGTGGTAGCCTAATGTTTTGGGGCTCCTTTTTGGCTAGTGGTCCAGGTAGTTTGGTCAAGATAGATGGAACCATGAAGAAGGAGCAATATTTGGAGATACTCCAGAAAAACATTAGACAGGATGCGGAGAAGCTCCATTTAGGACCAAACTGGGTCCTTCAACAGGATAATTATCCAAAACATACTGCCAAAATAGTCAAGAAATGGTTTGAGGATAATCAAATTAATGTTTTGGAATGCCCTAGCCAGAGTCTCGACCTGAACCCTATCGAAAACCTCTGGCACATATTGAAAACTGAGGTTAAAAAGAGGAAATCTAGAAATTTGAGGGATTTGGAGAACTACTGCATTGATGAATGGTCAAAAATCAGTGTTGATGCTTGTAAAAACCTTGTTGATAAATATCCAAAACGGTTACAGGCAGTTATTAAGAATAAAGGGCATGCTATTGACTATTAGTAAGAGAGGTATGAATAATTTTGAACTAGTGCCATTATTGTTTTTCTTTGTATAATGTTTCAAACTTGCATAATTTATTTATTTGTTGAGTTTAAATTAAATGCTTATGCTTGATTTATTGTTTGAAATCCCTTTAATATTGTCTACCTTCTAGTTTGAGCAATATTCTTATAGAAATCTCAAAGATCCGAGGGGTATGAATAATATCGGGCACAAGTGTATATAATATGTTTTTGTGAATGTATGGTTTTGAATTGAATATTTATTTGATTGTACCATCTAACATGGCTATCCTTCTTGTTCAGGCGAATATGACTGAAAATTTTCATTAAGATTATTTAATGTAAAACCGATACTTCCCTAAATATTCCTTCCAAATAAGAACCCCTAAAAAGCGACGCTCAAATATACGTAAACATATTTCTATCAACTCTGGTTATTGCTGTTTTTATAAGAATTATATATCACCTAGAGCAAGTCTATTATTTTCATGCCAACATGTAACTGATTTACTATGCGGATATTGGCATGTTTACATACGAAATAATTATACACATAACTACAAAACAATGTCAATTCTTTGTGATATGTAATAATATATTATGCACCTGTATATTATTCACTGTATATCAGACTTTTATACTTTGTAAAGTATATATTCTAAAAAAAACAAAAACAAAACGGTTTCTCATATGATAAGAAACGATTCCCAAACGGACGAGTTTGATAATTATAACGAGAACTGAAATGGTTTTCGTAAGTGAAGACTATGTTGGGATTTGACTTGAAATCTAAACGATCTTCAGGTTCGAAGGGAAAGATGCATTTTTCGTATTTTTTCTGAAGATAAAAGATATATAAATCATTAACATACAGAAAAAAAAAACTTTTACGCACCTTTTCTTCACAAAGATACAAAACAGTTATGCCTGTTTAAAAAAATGGGGAATGTTCGTCTAGAAAGTAATATTTGAAGGTAACACACTAAAACGTATGACCATACAATTCTTAACAAAATATGTTTTAACTACAAATAAGAAAGGAAATATATACGTAAAAAAGTGAAATGTAGAAACAGATACAGAATGGGTGAGGGGGTAACTTCAGATATAGAAAAATAACAAGGGAATACGAGGGTACTAAATGCAAAGAGAGGAGACGACAATGTCACTTGATAAGGATAAAAGGCGAGAAAAGAGAAAGAGATAGCGTGATAAAAAAAGTGAAAGAAGGCGACAAAGAACACAAAGAAAGCAAGGAAGTTAGCGATAGAGGGGGAGAAGGTGTAATTGGAAAAGGAGGCTTTAAATAGGGGAAAGGGGGATACAGAGAGATAGAGAGAGCACAAATACGCCGTGGAATCGAAAACGAGTATCCATATTGATAGGTAACTAGTATCAAAAATGGATAATCGCAGAAATCTAACTAAAGAAGAACCATTAACTGTTGATCAAAGTTAACACTTTTATACAGCTTACTAATATAATTGCATTCAAGAAGTTTTGTCACCACACAAGCAGAATCGCTCGGCTTATAAAATCAACAGTATGGTCTCTAATAAAATAGAGGCGCGTTCGAAATGAACACTTCTGGACGATTTTACTTGACTTTTGCATTTTACATTTAATACAATTAATTAAAATTAGAAATTATTCTATAAAATCAACAGAAAGTTCTCTACATGTCACTGTAAACTACATCGAATTGTGGACTAATTAACTACGGGGACCCTTGTGAAGCTTCCTCCAAATCTATAGCGGTGAGTTCCTAATTAGACCAGCCAATCAGTTTATGTGATCGACGAATGAGCGATTTCATCGATTTCTATGACAATTTGTTAATCCTCTTTAAATCTCGAGCAACGTTAGGTCGCTCTGCTAGTAGATATATAAAAGTGAGAATGTGTGTTTGTGAGAGGACACTTCTCAACCTATGTACTCAGTAATTCATTCATCTACGGACGAAATTTGGTATATAGGTTATTCGAACATGTGGCACATTTTTAGTACGTTTTCCTCTGGAGAAAATAGCTTCTTACTGAGAGTTGTCGGATTTTTATCTGTTTGCTAACTATTTCAGAAATACGCATACGGGAATAGTTCGTATTGTAGATTAGTTATGTAAAAAAGTAGTTTAAAAACACATTTTAAAAACGTGTCAAACTGGTCTAATGGCTATCGTACTTGAGTCATACTTTTTATGTTTTGCTTTTGATCTCAGCTCGACCATTGTTTTTACTTACAAAAAGTTGACTGTTTAAAAACAACATAATATTCGGTTGTCTATGTCTCAGTTACTGTATGAATTAACATATAATATTTCTACGTATTTTACGACAGGGCAGCGCCGGACAGCCTGCTAGTAAGAAAGTAAGAAATAACTAGAAATAAAGAACGAGAGTGAAAGGCAATTTTAAGAGAAGAGGAGAGAAAAAGAAAACAAAATGGATGGAGGATAATGTGTACAGCGATTTCCATGAGGAATGATGCAAGGAAAGGAGATACGAATGCGGTAAATATTGAATACTAAAAAAAACAAGCAAAAAAAAAAAAACAGACAAAAACTCTGTTTCAAAAGTGAGAACAAGAATGCATAAATATAAAAACCAAAGACACATAAATCAGGGAAAAGGTGAATAAGTAGAAAAGATGAAGATAATGCAAGTCTAAATATACAGAAATGGATCGGAGGAAAACGAAAAACACAGATGGTAAACAATGGTTTACATCAGAAGTCTATAGTTAAAAACAAACATACTAAAACATCGTGAAGTAAAAAACAAAGATAAAAATCGAAACAATGTGCAACCTAAAACAGCGACAGCTTAAAGGTTGCTCGACAAAACTGCGTCATATTTTAAAAAAGTATTTTAGCGTCAATTACTCCTTTGCGATTCAAAGCAAATTAGCTGAAATATTCTTCTGCACCAAACAACCCCGGTTTCTTCAACACATTTTCAGGTGCTTTTAGTTTGATTTATTTCACGTGTCATTAGATTCATCGTTGAAGTGTTGACGATGCTACCTTACTTTTCATAAAGATAAGTGCGTCATTAAACAATCCGTCTTCCATTATTGCCTCGTATTTTTTTTCTTAAGGCCATCCAAAACGTTTATAATATTAAAGAGTTTCTAATGATAATAAAACCAACATAACGAAGTTGTTTTTAGCAAGTGAACCTCCGTTTATCCGTCCTCCTGTTTATTTATATGAAAAACATATTTGCGTACAAGCACCGCATTTTTTACTTTGCCACTTTTTTCATTTGTCAGATTTTCCCTTTTTTAGATATATTTTACCTTCTGTTAAAAGCAGTTATTTTTTTATTAATTACTTTATATATGAATGATATTCCCGTCTCTCGTTAAGATATGGGGTCCGCCACACCAACAAAGTTGTTCGGAAATCTCCACACATGATTTGCTTATAATTAGTCAGGCTTTGTGCAGAACCAACTTCACTTTTTAGTACAACTGCTAATCTCAGTCTCAAATAGCTGGCAGAAGACAGAGCAGACAGCAGATCTAAGGTTTTACATCGAAGTTTTCCTTCTAGATGCATGTCTTCACGAACACTTGGGGGCATCTCTTCCAGTGGATTAAACGTGTCCCCATATACCAATCTGAAAAAAATCTACTCCAGACCCGGTACATACAGCGCCTAGCATTCGCAAATGGTTACGCCATACCGTATGATCTGATATCCTGAGGAGACCTTCCTGCCATACCCTGTCAAATGGTCACCTATGAGATTTACCATTGCTTAACTTTAGTGATCTGACAAAAATCGATGTGTTAACAGGATTGCCTCGTGCATTATGTATTGCATGTAATATAAAAAATAGTACATCTCTTGTCCCCCCTCGCCAATCTTTCACGAGAAACACCCGTCTGGTTGACACCACTGTTAATAATTTTCTCCACTCTTTATCTGTGCCTAAATCCAAACTTAGATTCCATGAGCAGAGCTTCTTTCTCAGAAGTGCACGACTCTGGAACTCTCTTCCGTTTGCCTGTTTCCCACCTGTCTTCACACATAAACCAATTCCTGACAAACCGCCCTCTTAAGTAAGACACTCTATCACATCTCCAATACTAATGAATACTACAATACTATCTCATTGATTACTGTACACACAATAACCCTTATCCCTGAGTGGCCTCATGATAAGTGGTGACCTCCATGTATATATATATATATATATATATATATATATATATATATATATATATATATATATATGTGTGTGTTTGTGTGTGTTTGTGTGTGTGTGGATGTATGGTCTGTTCAAAGCATTGTGCGTACTATCCAGTGGGGAAAGTATTTCCGTAGGAAGGATGACAAAAACGAAGTTATAAAACCTTTATTAGGTCACATAAAACTTCTGCACTGTTATCGTGTATGTGTCACCGTTTTCTACCCTATATGTCATGAAAAAGCCGTCTTTATATTGAGTATTTAAAAACTCATATAAATTCTCTCTCTCCCCCCGCTCTCTCTCTCTCTCTCTCTCTATATATATATATATATATATATATATATATATATATTTAAAGCTTATATATAGGTGTGTGTATGTGTAGGTGTATGTGTGTTTCGTTAATCATTCTACAACCATTATATTGTATTCATAGTGTTATGAAATATGTCTTACACATTTTTTCGTAAAATGGCGGAAGCCCACCAAAATTTCATAGTAGACAAATATACAAATATATACTCATCAGAAAAATTGAGGAAAAATCTTCATGCATCGAATGAAAGATTATCTGGAAGAAAAAGATGTTGACAAATTAAAATTGGCATCTTTTAAGTTCAAAGAAATATAATAAAAAACAATTTGCAATTTTTATAAGTACCTAATACCAAATTCAATTAAATTCAAAGCAAAAGTCGACATTTTTAGGGCCGCCTTAGTTGATTTGAAAGATTTTTAGTTATATATCCAAGAACTCGTGTCAAAGTCCGAATGAATAGCAATAAAGTAAATAGAACTCTTGACATAACAGTTTGTAAAATACTTATATTAAAAAACAACCTAAAATTTGTTACGTTGTTTTGCCTAACAAAATTTCTACAAAAATATAACTCACGAAACCAAAAATATTAAACAGACCGCCTGAAATTTATACGGGTGTTTTACCAATCCAAAGTTTGTGAAATATGAAACAAAAAATTACTATTAAAATACGTTTCCCATTGCGTCAATCATTAAAGGAAATTCTGTCTCTACATTGCATTTTATTCATTTTAAATTTTATTATGTTTTCTACGTAATTTTTCAAGATAAAAAATTTGAAATATAATTCTCAAGATTTACGCTTAATTATGAATCCTATTAAAACAAAAAATGAAGTTCATATACTCCATTTTCTTAATGATGAGAAATTAGTTAAGATATACAGTTTTTAAAATATGAATTATTTTTACACCGAACTTAAAATGACCTTATTTTGCAAGGAAACAATAAGTCTGCATCGGAAATAAAGACACTAATCTAGATAAGTATTAATAATATTAATTTATATATATATATATATATATATATATATATATATATATGTGTGTGTGTGTGTGTGTGTGTGTGTGTGTGTGAGTGTGTGTATATATGTATATATAGTTTTTTAACTTTAATTTTTTAATTTTTAATTTTAAATTTTTAATTTATTTATTTTCATTTTTATTTATTTATTTTTTATCGTTTTAGTTTTTTATGTACTTATTCACTTTTTTTTACTCTTCTTAACATTTACCTGTTTCTTTGACTCGTGTTTCTTAATTTCATTCTGGCACTTTCAAGTGCGTATTTAAGTTGACCTAATTATGACGCTAACTTTCGCGCTTTTTGTCTGGGTCATTTTTACCTTGCTTTTCAAATTTAAACTTTCACCGTTTTTTTTGTTTTGTTTTTTTAACCTTAATTTACATGATTCTTCCGGCCTTGGCAGACGTGTTTAAAATATTCTCTCCAGTGCTTTTTCTGTGCACATTTGAAGTTTTCTTTAATGTTTTTGAACTCATTCTATTTGTGATTTTTTTCCAAGGAATTCTGCCTTTTGGATCATTTTGGACCATTTGGAACTTACCTGTTGGATTGGAAGTTTTTAATTCGACCGTCTTTGGATTTTACCATTCTTGGATTTTTTACCCTTCACCGGACTATCCATTCATGTGATCTTTTTATCATTTTTTCTTTTACTTCCTATTCCCCTTACCTAACCCTTTTTTAACCAAGTAAGGTCTGTGACTTACTTGTGGTTTCATTAAATACTTTTACATGCAAAATCCGATCCCGAATTTTGCAAATTCCTGCCCTCTGATGAGAAGCAGAGTATTTCTTCGAAACTCCGCGGATTAAGGACTATCCACTTATCTTGTGGTTCCTTTTTCAAATTAAATATGTTTTTAACTCTTTTTCAAGATGTTTTTTAACATGTTTTATTAATCATTTGTTCATATTATAAGCTTTCCCTCTCTCTCTCTCTCTCTCTATATATATATATATATATACACACACATATATATATATTTATATATATATATATATATATATATAATTATAATTTCCCTCCTTTGAATATTGTAATGTTGGGTATGGGGCAGCCAAACCAGCTGCCAACATTGCCCTGCCTTTTATTGAAACCAACCGAGAGCTCTTTTTAGTATTCTCGCTGTTCCCTTAAGTGCAATATTCTGGATGTCTTTTGCACTTGGTTCACCGGGAATATTAGTTAAGCAGGACTTGAGGTCCTGCTTCAAAAACCCTGTGGCAGCTATGATAACTGGTATGATTGATATCTCCTTAGGATTCCAGTTTCTTTTCATACCATGCATGAGGCATTTGTATTTCGTCTGTTTCTCTCTTTCAGCTCAGTTCAGACTGTCATCATTAGGAACAGTCACTTCAATCAAGGTTGCAACTGTCTCTGAATTATTCCATATAAATATGTAAGGTTTCACAGTGTTTCTATCTATATTATAATTTATCTAAATACCTCCAAAAGCTACGAGTGACTATGTTAATTTTTAATAACTATAAAAACTGAAAGGAGTCATTTAAGGCTTTAAACCATTCTTAGACGTTAAAAAAACATTAAAACTATCAGAAAAAGCTTACAAAATAAAACTAATAAAGCTACAGTGGCCGATAACGACCAAATAACTGCGTAGCTATGAATAATAACAAGAAACGAATTTTTGAATCAATTACAAAGCCATAAAAAACTACGGAGATTAAACATTGCAATTTCAATCTTCAAATTAATTTCAAAATTTCTCCATTATGTTTTTTTTTTGTAAATCTTATGATGCTTCAAATTTATTGAGTGTCAAGTGATATAGCATATAAAATCTGGTATAGATCCATGTTTACTTCATATTTACCCTATATAACTATCTCACAATATTATATAGCTAATTTTATTATGATTTGTCGATTAGATAATTAATTTGTTTTTAAGCTTAGCGTATCTCTTTTTCTGCATTTATATTAGAGGAACTTTGTCTATATTTGTGTGCCTGGCTGTGATATCATTCTCGATAGACTCTGAAACGGCCGGGTCGTTTTTTTTTGTGCCTGGGGGTGTTCTTACTTAGATTGTGTATGTGAATGCGTCCGATAAGTATCGAACATCAATAATCTAAAACATTCGATTAAAAGAGTAAACACATTTATAGACAGTCTAAGATCACAAGTGCATTTAAGAAGATTAAACTCCACAAAAACAAAAATGCCAAGCCTATAATGTCAATTCTTTTCTAAGACAGGGCCCCGATCGTAATCAATGTTTTGTGTTAGAACATAATTGAACCACGATGTTCAGATTTTTTAATGCAACTGATCATGCAAAATAAAATGGGTTTGTATTACTCCACATATATATTCGAAAAAGTTGTCAATACATGAATATATAACA
The DNA here is from genome assembly GCF_053919585.1 of Euprymna scolopes. Classification (NCBI taxonomy): domain Eukaryota; kingdom Metazoa; phylum Mollusca; class Cephalopoda; order Sepiida; family Sepiolidae; genus Euprymna; species Euprymna scolopes. The sequence goes on along the minus strand of NC_136506.1, from coordinate 9,761,382 downwards.
AATAAATGTTATCAAAGACAAGATAAGTTACTTTTATACCTAACTGGATATATTTTTTATTCAATGTAACATGTTTCCTCAGCTCGAAAACCATACAGTGTTTACCGATGTATTGGAAAATTCAAGATGGCGCCTGACTCTCTCTTTAACACGGTAAGTTATGGAAAAGGAATTATAAATAAAAAAACTCGACGAAATACTATTAAAAACCTGCCGAATATATATCAACCTATGTTACCGCAACAGATATTGAGCGGGTTTTTAATAGTATTTTGTATAGTTTTTTTTTATTTATAACACCTTTTCCATAACTTACCGTGTTAAAGAGAGAGTCAGGCGCCATCTTGAATTTTCCAATACATCGGTAAAACACTATGGCTTTCGAGCTGAATAAACATGTTACAATGAATAAAAAACACGAAAAATATATCGAGTTTGGTAGAAAAGTAACGTAACTTTTCTTTCCTTTGATAACATTTATTTGTTATATATTTGTTTTTTGACAATTTTTCAAATATATGTGTGCAATAATACAAACCCAATAAAATTTTGTAAAATCAAGAAAGGTTCTTTGATAAAACCTGAGTACGTTCGAAATAAATGCTACATATTTGATTAAACAACTACGTTTTTGTGATAGCTTATTCACGATTATTTTAGTTGTATTTTTCTTTTGCAAGTTGGAATTGTTTCAACCAAAACAAGAAAAAGCAAATTAACAAAATAACAAAGCAAATTTTTTTTTTCCAACGTAAAAAAGAAACAAAAAACAAAAAAAAATATTTGATCAATTTATATATTTAACACAAGTGAAAGACGCTAGCCCCCCCCCCGTGAGTGCGCAATGACTGACGCATTAAAGAATGACTAAGTTTAGTAGTTGCCCCCTCCCTTGAGCCTCTAAAGTCCCCAGGGGACGTCAAATCCTACTGAAAATGAAACGAATGGTGCAGTTTTAGGCCTTAACATATATAAATTTTAGTTCTGTACCATGCAGAAAAAGGAATAACTAAGTCCATTATTTGCCCCCAGCCCCATTTAGCCTCAAAACTCCTTAAGGCCTTAACCTTTTTAAATTTGAGTTCAGTACCATGCAAAACTGCTAAATAGACTATACAGAAAATTTTGGACAAATATAGTAAAACATTCTCAAACTAGAGTGTTTTTATTAACCCAGAGTTATCGCGAAATATAAACAAACAAAATTATATAGAAATCAGTTAGTTACAACTTTTCGGAAAGTTTTATTAAAATCCAAGGCATCAATTTTTTCAATAAACACTAAAGTGTGAATTTTAGCAATTTAATCTCGAAAATCATCCGCAGGGGAACAACCAAAGTTTTTTCCGCCAGATCCGTTCTGTTACAGTTTTACTCATATCATGTTTAATGTTTGTTCAAAATTTCAAAAAATTCCAAGGCGTAGTTATTAAGAAAAGTGTAAACAGACGAACGGACGAACGAATGAACCGACGAACGAACAAGGGTGAATTTACAGGTCCAGCCTTCTTTTGTCGGGGGACCAAACAAAATATTTGTTTATTTCTTACGACGTAATCCAGAGTAGTTTAACTCCTAAAAAATCAAAATCTACATTTTTTTTTAGCTAATCCGTTCTTACGACTTTTAAAGATAATATAAAAGAAATACTTTTTTTAATACTTAAAACTTAACATTTAAACATGTGGACCACATCCCTATATAAAGTTAACGAAAAATTAAATCCCATTTTTGGGGACGTAGCTAAATATGAAACCATCAGCATTTTTTAAAGTTTGGTGGCCAGGGCGTGGACAGAAAAAGAGAATTGGTTGGAGTGGATGTCATAAGTTCTAAACATTTTGAAAATACGTAGAAGCACTTCAATACATGTGAGTGGAGGGCGCTTTTCATTTTTTTTAAAGATGTGATCTGAAAAGTTCTCACTGTTAAATATTACTTAATCAGTTAATTAATATTTCCTGATATTTTAGCCTGCTAACACACACACACGCACAATAGGGTGTACATGTACAATTTCTGTTCGTTATTTTGTCAAGTGTTTTTAACGGATTACACCCGTCTTATATAAACGATTTTTGATTTAACTTAAGTGCAATGGTTTTAAGAAGTTTATTATCCAATGTATTCCGCATTGTTTTCACTGGTCGCCACGTTTGTTTTCGCGTGCACGTGCATTTAACTTTTGCGCGTTTATACATTAATTATGTATACTAATTTACACTTTTTTGTATTAATTCTGAGTATCGCTATTCCATAGTAAGCTATAACATATACTGCCGCAATAGGCCACCAGTAGTCTAATATACTTCTTACTCATATATCTTCGAGTATTCGCTCTTGCTTGATAATTAAATTCGTTTTTTGCATCACTTGATAAAACAATGATTAAGGTCTGATGAGTTTCCTGGCGAAAGGCGACGATAGGGGTTTTACGTTTATTATTTTTTAAACGTTTTAAATTTTTTGAACCGTTAAATTGTTATATATATACATATATATGTTATATATATATATATTATATATATATATGTGTGTGTGTGTGTGTGTGTGTGTGTGTGTGTGTGTGTGCAGATTTAACATTGCCGAAAACTATAAAGCTCGGTGGTAGTTATCGATATATATTCTGCTTTCGACTTTCCAAATTATCGAGAAATAAGCGTATATGTTCATATATTGCACATTTGTAGAATCAATATGAAGATATCATCTGAGATTAGGTTTGGTAGTTGTTATATAAAATAACGTAAATTTGTGATAGAGATGATCTAGGCAAAAGTTTGCGAAACATCAATAATCGTTGACGTGTAGATCGATAATCACACCTGATTTGTTGGTAGAATGAAATTACTGTCAAAAACAGATTTCTTTAGAATGACGTACAGCGGAGTTTTCCTCGATTCTCGTCTTTAATTCACCCATTGAGTGCTGCATGTCCAGAGAAGAAAGGTTTCATTGTCGACCGCTAATTGGCCACATATAATAGTCGCTATCCCACTGCGTATGTAATTAACATGCTGAGAGAAATGAAAGCCAAATAATCAATGTCATTCTATCTTCAATACGAATACGTTTCAAATAACCAACGTTCATATTTTGATTGATGTGGCTGTCATCTAAAGATTCCAACTGTCGATGCATCCGATCATGATCTGGACATTGAATATTATTCTATTAGACGCTTTATTTCGTCTTGAGAAAAAAGCAGTAATCCTGTATTCTTGAGGAAATGATAAAAATTACATCTATTAACCAATCGCTTACTTTTAGTTATAGAGTATTTTTACTTATATATTATTATTATTATTATTATATATATATGATCATATATATATATATATATATATATATGATTATATATATATATGATTATATATATATATATATATATATATATATATATATATATATATATATATATAAGATTACTTAAAGTTACTGAGCCCAAGTGGCTAACGATACGGTCTTATGACCTGGGTGCCCAAAGTGTTAATACAGTTCAATCCACAGATTACTTTCATTTAAGAAGTTGGCGACCTTCGTGCATTCTCTTTCTTAAATACTCAATGTTTTTGCATAAAAAAATATTATTAGCAAAACATCGAGGAAAGTAGTGCCAACAAGAGACTCCTTGGATACATATGTTATGAGTATGAATATATAAGCATAGCAATGTCGTGGATTTATCTGCAATATAAAATATTATGATTTCCAGAATTATAATAAGCAAGCTAATTAAGATAACATTTTACACGCTAGCTAATAACATATTCATGAGTTCTATTCATACCTGTTTTAAATTTCAATAGAGGTTAATTCTGGCTAGAGATGGTACACTGTACCGGATGGCCAAAATTTACGTGCCATCTGATACATTGAGACCTAGAGATAATTTTAAGTTTTTAACGGTCGCTTTAAGTGCTATCGTTTGTATTTATCTTGCGCTTGAGTCACTGAGTGAGTATATTTGCTGGTTAATTTTTTGAAGACACCGCGTATATTTGCTGGTTAGTTTTTGGAATCCCCTTTTTTCTTATAATTACTGAAATGACGACGATCTTCATAAGATTTTAGTTTCTTTTCATATAAACAAGACGTTGTTATTTCGTTAACATTTCCGCCTGGACTGTGTTTTATATATATATATATATATATATATATATATATATATATATATATATAAATATATATATATATGGCTACTTCGTTTAATCACATAAATTAATATACGAAAATATAATTTCATGCTTAAACTTTAAGTATTTACTTCAACATTGTTCAATACATTAGTAGAGCTAGGTAGTAATTTATAAAAATATATATGCCAATTAAGTTAGACAGAATATTTCCCGTTTCATTCTCGTCAGAATTCGTCAGGCTTCTGCAAAGAATTGTAGTTATCTCGCGTTTTTTTATACGTACATTCTATTGAAGTTTTAGTATGCCAATCAGCTTCCCAGTTGCCGTATACGTGCACGAGATAACCACAACTCTCCGCATAAGCCAGACTATTTCTCACGAGAATGTAACGGGGATGAGCTGTGTAGCTTAATTGCCATATATATTTTTATTGGTAATATATATAAATATAAATATGAACACTTTTTTTTGGGGGGAAGGGTCAGAATTTTATAATGACAGACCAATGAACATAATGATTTAAAAAATAAAAATATGAAAATAGAGGTTACCTTACGAGGTTTCGTTCCTCGATCAACAGAGATAAATCAAGGAAAATGCGATTTAAAAAAAAAAGTCATGAATATGGCGGGGGAGGAAAAAAGCGAAAAATTAGCGACCTGATCGAGCCACGTGTTACATTAAATGTCCTGGAAACTGGCCCATGCTGTGACGATGGACCAGTCCGTAGGGTCTGAGTATGAAGATCTGTCGGTTAGACGACTTTTTGTCTTGGTGAAGATTAAAGGCTTACCTGGGATATTGAGTGTGGCTGGCTCCCACACTCAGGATTACAACTTCGCTCTGGTGGTTGGAATCTTATTAATACTAGGATTGTTCGGCATTTTGATGCAGGCACACAACTACGCACGGCACACAATTGTAATATATGAAATCTAAAGTATTTTATTTTACAAAATTTACACAATATATTACAATAACAAGATAATTCATAATAATCGAACTTTTAAGTACGTGGCTATTCTTGACTAGGTTAACTAGTGCTTTTAACTAGCTTGACACGTGAAAATTCTACAGGGGACTCATCGATGTCTAATATATTGATGTTGGCATTCTGTAGATGTTCACTGCAAATAGAGATACTCTGATATTATTGTAGCTTTTTTTTCTTAAAACTGCGCAAGTATTTATCTAAACTAGCACGATCACCCGGCGAGGCCTGGTCGTAAAGTACGCTTGAATAAGATATTTTAATGCTCGTTGATTCAACAACACCTAACATATTCTTCTTATGGACGATATAAAAAAAACAACAGAAGGAACAACGGAAATCTTTTGTTTTCTGATTCTGTTTTTTTAAAAATATGTTTTAGATATTCATTATAATAATTTTTTTAATAAACATCGACCCAAAATATCGGCTCATGGACTCGTCGAATTAGATGTTAATTGATTTTTAATCGATTTTTTCTATACTCTTACCCTTTCATCTCGTGATACATTTTATTGTGTATTTTACATTTAACTTTTCCAATTTCCATTTCTGCTCATATTCTCTTTTACCTCATCAACTCCATCATCAACTTGAGATGATGCATATTTGAATCGAATGCGCTCGCGATTCAATATTTTCGGTTTTGATATAAAAAAGTTTATACGTATAGTCGAAACAATAAAAATATAATCATAAAGCAAAATATCTCCATCTTATTTAATAATGTCTGCGTGAATATATATATATATATATGTGTGTGTGTGTGTGTGTGTGTGTGTGTGTGTGTGTGTGTGTGTGTGTGTGTGTATAAGCGAGATAAGACACTGATAGAAATTCAGATGAAAAATCCTGATAGATATTACTTGAAGAAATACTTTCAAGGAGATCCTAGCCAAAAAGGAAAAGCTCAGTATTTAAGAATAGAACAATATATAAGTTTCTCCATATAATAATCAACAACCATTCAAAAAACTATTTTCAATATTTTGCTAACTGTATTTTGTTTCCTCTGATGAGCAATTTTTGAAAACCCATGGATTAAGGAAATTAAAATACCCCCTTCTATATATTCCTTTGTCAAGCAATAAATTCTTAAATCGAATATATGTCTCTATATGTTGTTTTTTCAGAATTTAATATTGAACCACGAAACGTATATATATATATATTTATATATATATATATATATATATATATATATATATATTTACGTGTAATCATTTTTTTCTTCACCATATTCCCTCTGCTTCACTTTTTTGTTATCAAGTAAGATCTTTGACTTACTTGTTGTTTCATCAAATACTTTTGCATGAAAAATCCGATCCCGTATTTTGCTAATTCCTACCCTCTGGTGAGACGGAAAGTATTTCTTCGAAACTGCGCGGATTACGGATATCCACTTATCTTGTGTTTCCTTTTCAGATTAAATATGTTTTTAACTCATTTCAAAGTAATTTTAACATGTTTTATTAACTGTTTGCTCTTATATATATATATATATATATATATATATATATATATATATATATATATATATATATAAGAAAATAAAAATGGAAAGGGAAGATACAAAACAAGGACATCTTTATTTATCTTCTTACACATCAGATGTTTTTTTTATAAAATCCATGACAGTAAACAGTTCAAATAAATAAAATATCACTTTACTTTGTCGTAAATATATCAGGTAGTTGTAAATGATGGGATTGCTCAGACGGTCTTTGGTATTAACGGTTAAAAATATGAAGAGATAATATATATATATATATATATATTTAAAGGGGATTAGAACAGTAGTCTAAAGAGCAGAGTGTGTTTTAATATGATAGTAAAATTACTAATTTGATTAAAATACAAGAAAAGAACAGTGCTCGTTGTAATTCAGATATATAATAAGCTCGATAGGCAAATATTCTAGAGCTACTTTAATATTTAGTAATGTGATTGACAATTTGAAATTCAAATTAGAATTAAAAATTAAAAATCTGTTTCATAAATATAATGCAAATATAAAACATTATTATTGCCTTTGTTGTTCCTTCTTATGGAACAGATTTTTAATTTTAAATTCTAGTTTGAAATTTAAATTGTCAATCACATTACCATATATATATATATAAATAAATAAATATATATATATATTTATATATATATATATATTTATTTATTGTTAATGAATGGGAAAAGTCTATATTTCAAAGTTCATGATGTTGACCATCTTATAATTTATTCCTTTAATTCAGTTCAAATTCAAAATTCTTGAAAGTATCTAATTCGTAGGATAATATAAATCACTTAATCATTATATCAATTAGAGAATCCATTTTTTTCCTGAACTCATCAGAAGAAATAGCAATACTCAATCCAGCAAAATGGAATAAAGCGCGTTGTTACATGCTTAAAATCTAAAAATTGGAAGAGAAGCTGTAAATACCTTATAATATGTTTCCATTACGCCATATATATCATAACTTACTCTATCTCTCTCTATATACACACACACACACACACACACACACATATATATATATATATATATATATATATAAAGTTATGAAAATATGTATATCAATTAAGCTACACAGAATATTTCGCTCTTAATTCTTGTGACAAATTCTCACGAGAATGAAACCCGAACTATTCTGGGTAGCTTAATTGCCATATATATTTTCATAACTTACTACCTAGCTCTACATTTGTATTGAGCAGCCTTGAAGTAAATTCTGAAAAATTTACGCATAAAACTATATCTACGTATATTAATTTCTGTGATTAAATCAAGTAATCATATATCTATCTATACTCCTATAACCTCGTTTTCATTTTGTGTGTATCGATATTTATGTTAAAAACCCTCTTTTCTATTTATTTAAAAAGAAAATACAATTTTCTTATAGCTTGGTTGTGGAATTGCATTCACTTGCAAAAGATCTAGCTAATTTGCATATTCTGTTACACATTCATTTTAATTAATTCCCTATTAGTTGCTTCGGTTTTTAATAGGATAATCATCTTTAGTAAACTATTACGTGTAATTATGTTCATGCCGATATTCTATATGAGTTGTACTTGCATAATATTTGCGAAAAAAGTTTATAGTAAAAAAAAAATTGTGTCCATATATATTTATGCATACGTATATGTTTTTGTTAAACAAATCTATCTATCTTCTTCACTCCTATAAATTCGTGTTTCTTTTGTGTGTATTTATATTCATATCAAACACTCCTTTTTCTATTTATTAAAAAAGAAAATACAATGTTCTTATATATGGGTCATGGGATTGAATGTCGCTGCAAAAGATCTAGCTAATTTGCATATTCTTTTAAAAATCCATTCTAATTAATTCCCTATCAGTTTTTTCGGTTATCTGATGGGATGATCATCTTTAGTTAACTATTTCGTGTAATTACATTCATGCAGATATTCTACATGATTTATACTTGCATAATATTTGCGTAAAAAGTTTACAGGACACACAATAGTGTTTCCATAAAAATTTATGTATACATATATATTTTTTTTAAAATCTATCAATCAATCAATCTATCTATCTATCTATCTATCTATCTATCTATCTATCTATCTATCTATCTATCTGCTGTGTGTGTGTCTGTGTGTGTACATTTCCCTACGCAATAACTACCGACTCGAGATTTGATATAAAGGGTACTGAGATTTGGGAAAGTCTATGTGATCGGTTTGCGGTACGAAATTTGGCCTGTAAAGGGCCAAAGTTCAATGATTTGACATTTGAGAACTATACCAAACTCCTCCGACAATTTCGGGTTTAAACACTTGAAATTTTAGATATAGGCTCCTTGGACATGGATCTAACTTAAATTTATGTGAAACCAAAACAATACATTTTAAGGGGTCACAATAGGGGTCAAAGTTAAAAAAAAAATTGACCGCTTTAATTTTTTTTTGGTGGGGGGCGTCAACATACACCTCCAAATGCCCGGGCAACGCCCGGTACCCATGCTAGTACGTACATATTTTTGTTTAATCTATCTATCTATCTATGTATGTATCTATCTATCTATCTATCTCTCTGCCTGTCTGTGTGTGTACATTTCCCTACGCAATAACTCTGTCAATTTTAAGTCTACAAACTCGAAATTTGATATACAAGGTACTGAGATTTGGAAAAATCTATGTGATCGGTTTTCGGCCAGAAATTTTGCTGTTAAGGGGTCAAAGTTGAACGATTTGCCCTTTGAGAACTCTATCAAACTCCTCCGACAATTTTGGGTATAAGCACTTGAAATTTTAGATATAGGTGTCTTGGACATGGATCTAACTTAACTTGATTTGAGCCCAAAATTATAAATTTTAAGAGGTCATAATGGGGGTCAAAATAAAAACAATTGACTGCTTTTTTTTTTTTGCTCAGCATACACCTCCAAATACTCGGGCAACGCCGGGCACCCATGCTAGTATATCTATAAAAGTGAACGTGTCTGTGTATCTGTCTGCGTGCCTGTCTGTATGTCTGTATGTGTGTCTCAGTGTGCACATTTCCCTACGCAATATCTGTCAATTTTTAGTCTACACACTCGACATTTGATATACAGGGTACCGAGATTCTGGAAAATCGATGTGATCATTTTTCGGCCAGAAATTTGGCGATTAAGGGGTCAAGTTCAACGATTTGACCTTTGATTACTCTACCAAACTCCTCCGACAATTTTGGGTCTAAACACTTGTATTTTAGATATAGGTCTTGGACATGGATCTAACTTAACTTGATTTGAGCCCAAATCAATAAATTTTAAGGGGTCATTATAGGGATCAAAATGAAAAAGAAATTGATCGCTTTTCTTTTGCTCAACATACACCTCCAAATACTCGGGCAACGCCGGGCACCCATACTAGTATATATATTGGTGTGTCGTGTGTGTGGGTGTGTGTGTGGGTGTGGGTGTTTAATCCATCTTTTTCTTTTATGTTTTTTCTCGTTTCTTTTTTAAAGTGTGAACCTTGAACATATGATTATTTTTGGTAAAGAAAAAGGAATCAGTATCTAAAATATTGTGGTTATTTTTGAATCGACGTCATGACTGAAAGGCGACCTAAACACTTATACCAGATATTTCCAGATATAGACAGCACCGAAATAATTATAATGCTTTATAACCTTTCAAGATGAGTTTGATAAGTGATCGGTAGGCAATTTAACGGTAGGTGTGAATATATATATATATATATATATATATATATATATATATATATATATATATATATATATATATATATATATATATATACCGGTATTTATAGAATTCCATCAAATGTTTTAGTATTCTATCTAGTATATTCTTGGCCGACACACAAAATAGCTACTTTTCAAACACACGTCAAAGTATGTTTAAATTTTCATGAAAATATCAACTTGGAAACTCGTGTAGTGTTTTATTAAAAAGAAAGTGTACTTGAAAATAAATAGTTATTTTTCACCGCAAAAATTTGAATAGAGCTACCTGGCAAGATCTATGGAAATTCTACAGTATTGAAAATATATTTAATCAAGAAAATATGTTTTGATTAACCTTATATTCTTCTGAAATATGCTAATCTAATCATATTTCTTTCTTTATTCATACTAATCCTTTAATTTATGAAGCTCGATGTAACTACAGAACATATACAAACAAATGACAAACGCCTGTATTCCAAATTTCAAGATATTGTCTATCTTATCGTTTATTTTAGTATGTTAAAATGTTCAAATCTGTACAACACCTGTTTCTTTATGCATTTCTGTAGTTAATCTGTCAAATTTTGTAATCTTTTTGTCCTCACTCATCAGAGGAATATTAGCGCATCAACGTTAAAAGAAATTAAAGGAACATTAGCATGATTACAAAAATCCGAAAATATTGAAAGAGTAGTTGTAATTGTGTTTTGTGATAGTTACGCCATCTTAGATTCTAATGAAGAGTCATTAACACCATACAAAAGTATGGGTATGTTTTGGGCAGATAAAACAATAACACGCCGCAAAGTTTATTTACATTTGAATAAAAATAGTGTCCATCCCCGACAATCTTCAGGTGTATATTGTTGAACTCGAAAATCTTTCTATGGTAATCTGGAAATTATTACGGAATTTTGAAAGGAAGCTTTTATTCAATCCGTATAATAGCATGTCCACCATGACTGGGTTGAAGGCCTATGTTATTCGCAATTGTATTTTAATAACATCGCCTGCTCTGAAAGCTGAACGTCAAACCCCGAGAAGAGTGTACCTATTTACTATGCCTCCCCACGGGACAGAGTTAGACACCAGGGTCGTTTTTTAACGTGGAGAACTGACAACTGAATTGTATTAAGTACTTTATTTACTATGCGAATGGAAATTCTAGTATAAATTTTACGATCTTTACAGCTACTATGTTAGGCGCACATTCATGAAGAATCACAGAATCTTGAAGCTAAGCCCGTAAGGTTCCATGCCCACTATTTAACCCAAAACATGTTATTGGCAATAAGTTTCAATTTATAGGCATCAGTCTTCAACAAAGATTTTAACTTCGCCACAACCACAATAGCACATGCTTTTAATTGCTTAAATGTTACAACAGATTATGGTGTAATGTTGTAAGATACTGTCAACGTAGCTCGAATTGAACATATTTAAAAAGGAATATATTTTTATGTTTGATTCTTGATTGATTGATAAATAGGAGTGTTCGATAGCTGAGAGACATTTCACCTTCCATGACTGGTCAAGTAGAATCACATATTAAGATATAAAACTCTTTTTGTTGTTTTGAGTTAGACGATAGCAATGACACAGTAATGAGGATCGTTCGGAACTCCTGTCTTGAGAAATGTATAAGAAATGATAATGCCTACTTTTTGTTTTCCTCTTGCAAATTCTTCAACACAGAAAAGATGTTGCGGATCTGTCTCTGCTAAATTGTTATTTTCCTGGCAAATGTTTTACTGAGCTTCAACTTATAGTCTTCAATAATCTGTAAAACATTGACATCCAGTGCACGTCTTGCTTCAACTATTATCAACAATTTCTCTACTTTCTACCAGTTTTCTTTTCATCTAAAAGCAAATCATATGAACAAAGTGCCTTTATATATCTTCCTGCACGTAAAAATCTGTTGCACTTACCTGCTTCCCAAATGACTACAACACGAGTGTTTTTCCAATGTAAAGAAATTCTTATAGAACCTCTTCCTTAAATATTCAAATAATATTTAAGTGTTATTACAACTGATAAGTACGGTGTTGTTCTCAGTAATTATTGTGCTTTACGTCCAAATCGTGGTTTGTAGAATTTATTTTAAATTTAAGAAGGTATTTCTTCTATTGAGGACCTAGAGTTCCTAAATACTCACCCATTTTGGGTTCGGAAGACATAATGTCACTTAACATGCTTGCTTTAAGAAGAATTCTTCTTATTTTTTTTTGTTGGGAATTTGCCATCCTATCGAATACTAATCATTCACTTGCTGCCTCAGGTATTTTAACCTGGAGATCTTTTTAATATTGTAACCGTCATTCTAATTGTCCCTCTTTTGCACTTCGTTCACTATATTTGTATAAGTATGTCTGTGTTCAGCCATTGATCTTAAGCTAGTACCTAGCTATACAGCACCAAATCAATACAGCAAGGGCCTATCACGCGGAGTAAAATATAAAATCACTGCAACAATGATTGAAGTAACAATACAAGAATCTTGAAATATACTGCAGTATCCAACAACATAAGAAAAATATCTAATCGCAATTGCGAAGTTTGACGAATAGGAAATAAGACATGGTTAAATTTAGTTGTTAAAAAAAAGTGAGAAGACAAAAAAAAAGAACACATAAAACTGCGTGTTTTAAAGGAATGTGATTTTCTAAATAAGTGTTCAGATGTGTGTCGACCAGAGAACGCTATCGGGGGAGTCATTACTAACACGAAAATGGAAGCCTATTTTGTTCATGTTTTTTTTTATCGAAATATTCACCGTACTTGTTCTGAAATATTTGGGTAATTTAACATTCGTCTTTTATCCCTCGGGGATTGTTTCGACTTTCCTATCGATATTCATGAATTCAGATCGACCCGCCCCCCTCTCTATTCATCGTTCGTTTAATCAGATAATAAGTAAAGCGCCACTGACTTGTTCGGATATAAACAAAACAACAAGTGCGAGTATTTCTGTAAACACGCCTATTCAATGTACACGTTTAATGCCGAAAAACATCCATTTCAAACCTAAACCCGATAAAGATATTTTTCCTTAATATAAAACGGGACTTACAAACTGGAGAATCGTTTAATAACATGATCGGGCGTAAGTAAAATAATATACGTCTATATAATCTGTACCATTAACGAACAGAAGTATTACTAAACACTATATAAGGTCTTTGAGTACTGTTGCTTCATCTGGGAGTAAGTTTCCAAGAATACTGACTTTTATATCTGCAATGTGATAATCCTTTCGCGTCACGACGTTATGAACCAATCTCTGCTTTATCATTGTTTTCATCGCAGATGCTCGACTGAGCTTTATTTAATTATGATCTACCCTATAAAGGATTTACGATAAACAGTCGTTTGCAGCAACTATTTTCAGCGACGTACTATACTCTCTGTACATGCGTGAATCTAAACCAATATTCTCTGAGCAAACATTCTTTTATAGAACATAACGTATTGTAACAAAGCGTTGCGTTCTTATTTAACAGAGCGCGTATGTACGCGTGTGAGAAAATTAACAGCAGCAGACTAGCGAAAATATTAGCAGCCGTACCTTAGCACATATGCAAATAAAGCAAGTGTATACGCGCTGACGTCACGAGAATGGGGGAGTAAAAAAGCAGAAGAAAGGACAGTAAGTTGCTGAGCAAAGAAAATGATCATGTGTTTTGACTCGTATGCGGCGAGAGAGAAAATACGCCGCATGTTCGAAAAAGCGTAAAGGCAGACGATGACAAAGACACGTGCATGAAAGGCGTCTCGACTGACATGTTAGTCGCCAGAATGATATTTTAAAACACACTGAAATGTAGTGTCAGAAATTACTGGAATAAATATATTTTGCATTCACTGAAAATAATGCTGAATTGTATTTTTTATTTCCTTCCTTTTTGTTTGTTTGTTTGTTTTTTTGTTTGTTCCCTTTTTGCTTAGATGGTACCCGACAACGTGCGGGTCTGAGTTGTTTAAATGTAACGACAGGGTTAAAGTGTAACAGCCACGTTACGGACTTTGGAGCACAATATCGGGGAGCTGCTTCGAAGTTGACTCTTATGTGGTCATTTTCAAGTCAAAAGTACCCAACACCTTAAGTCGTCGTCTTAAATAATTCCTACCAATTTTTACTTTAACCAATGATCACGAGGTTGTCTAACGTGACACTCATTAACCCTAGACTTTTAGTAGCTTCCGGACATTCGGAAGCGGTGACTTTATAGTATATTAAAAAAAAAATTAAGCTTGAAAGACAGAACATTTCATAGAGGGCATTTAATATATTTAAAATTAAATGGACCCAGTTAATCTATACGATTATTAAGTAAAATTATATTTTAAATATTACATACATTCTGACAGACATACTTTTCCAATCGTAAGCTATCTAAATTAATTAACTCGACCACTAGTGCAAATTTCACAGAATGAGAAATATATTTAATCAATAAATATATTTTAATATAGCCGGTATATTTCTTGATATCAAAAATATTTTTTTAATTTTTCGACGACGGACCGCTGCACTAGGTGTATCAGAATTTTTGTAGGAATTTTTGACACCCCTAACACGAAACTGCGAATAAAATATAAAAATCTCGTAATTTCTCTGTTAAAAGTGGGTTGTTTATTTTTTGATGGATTATACTTCCAAAATAAACTATTTAAGTTGTTTTAAAAGTAATAGAAATATTTTTAAGTAATGAATTTTCCGAACTCAATATTTTTCAATTTTTAAACTTTAAAAATCTGTCAAAATTTTTCTATTGATTCTATTTTTAGGATATTTTCAGGGTCAATGTGAAATTTTATGTTCTTTCCAATAAACCGAATATAATATTTTAGACAAACGTTTTTTTTTTAAATTCACGCCCCCCCCCCTGTTCAAGTGTCTATTAAAAAGTAAATAATTAATTTACTCACATATTGAAGAGAAAAGGTCAATAAAAAATATATTTAAATTTAAAAAAAAAAACGTAGTGTTTTTTAGAATTTTACCTGTAAAGTTTGACGCTTTAAACCTTTTTTTTAACCACGTTGTTTTTTTCTTTTTGTTTTAATGGAACCTTGGTCCTTGCTCCTTTAATTGAAAAAAAAATTAGGGCTTGAATTACATTTTTCGAGGAATTATAAGCTTGGAAAGATGGGATTTTTTTTCAAATTATAAAGTAAATACTAAATAAGAAAGAAACAAACAGAATATTATATAAGTAGTAAAAATAAAGTGGCCTACCGTAGTTGAAGGCGATCCGACGGCTCCTTTTTAATTATTGCTACTACACTATGACTCTTCGTTTCACCACATATTCTTGAGCCACATTTTCATTTGCTGACTGTTTACCATGGATAATTTTTAAAATCTTCGACTGAGAAAACCCTAAACACTACTCCGAATGGACTTGTTAAACAGACATATAGTTGTTTCTATATAGATGCTCTAAATCGTTTCAGAGAAGATGCGACTGTTTTATTTTAACATAAATGACAGACCGATAATTCGTCTCCCACTGATAGAAGCACCTATTTTAAAGTCGATTTTTTTTAGTTTGCCGTTCAATTTATGAATCTTGGCCGTTTTTTTTCTTTTTACTTCGTATATAAATTAGAAAAAATGTATTTTTTTATCTTTTTACTTTTATTGTATTGTTTTGTTAGTCAGCAACTTATTTGCCGACATTTTTAGTTTAGTTGTCTCTTTAAGAAAATCAAAATGTATTGTGAAAAGAAATAATTTACTGACAACATGATTGTTTTGAAAACAAAAACGAGTTCCTGTTTGAAGCATCTTTTTAAATTTTTTAAACTAGCTGGACGCCTGGCGTTGCCCGGTCGTGCATTACAATTAAACAGGATATTTTAATTATGCATCATTACACAATCGACCTCTATAGAATAGTATATATAACGATTGCGATATTAAGATTACGAGTAATAAATTGCCCGGTAAATTAATCCTCAAAATAAAAAAAATAAAGACTAATGATAATGTTGTTCATCAAATTCCGTCTGTATTTGTTTACAATATGATTTCAGCTGATATTTGAGCTTCGCAATGAATGCCCTGGAAAACCCACTTCTGATTTATGTTAAGTGTGTAAATATGAACACTCAGAAATGATTTGCGGCGATTTTAAATCGTACCGCTTCTTTAACTGAAAATTGAACTCATTAATGAGAAAAAATGGTAAGGTACGCCCGTACTTGAATAGAGGATCATTTGATATGTAGTTGAATGCTCCACCAGCGATCTATATCTCTAAACGATAATAAACCTGCTAATTAAAAAAAAGAAAAAAAAAAGAAAAAAGACATCGCTTGCTGAGTTTTTACTTGTTTTTCTTGGCCGGTATAACATAAAATATTCTCCTAGCACAAATTATTATTTTTTTTATTTATAAAAGAGAAATACTATTTTTAAGATCGAATTTGTTCGATCATTGATACTTATGAGATGTATTTTTATAGAACTTATCTAAGAACCCTTCCAGACATATAAAATACCTTTTTGTGAAATTTACAAAAGAGAGGCTCAGCCGTTTAAGAATCCATGAGGAAGAAATTCACACACACAATGTGACGTTTATATAAATGCTAAAATGTATATCAGTTTTATTTATTTCATTACTATCGGAGTATTATATAAGATCTGTATGTGTACTATGATATAAGTTAAAAAAAACATTTTTATAAAAATCGTTTGAGACAATACATGAAGCCACTAGGATTCTTGAAAATATAAGAGATGCATATTGACGTTAGCTTTGAAAGACTAAAGTTTTAGGAAGAAGGCAAACAGTGAGCAAGAATAGCATTCCACGACCTAACAGTCTCTGGATAAAATAACTCATGTGGAAAGCTTATTAAAATAACGTATTAAAACAGCGAATTCATAGGAACCTCTTGACCAACGATTCAAAAGAGCTTGAACAAATGAAGCAGACAATACATCAGGCAATGGATTATAAATATGTGCCATAAGAATACATGTAAAAACGATTTAGACTAGCAGCAACACATCTGCGAGAGATATGTTATAGTGAAGAAGAATGTATAGGGTCAATTAAATTACAGAAGTATTTCTGCAATTTTAACAAGCACCTTCAAATTTAACACCTATTTACCGGCAAAATATGACAACAGTACTCCATACATAGTCCGATACTATATTTGTATAGATAAAGAATAGACGCAAGTGGGAGAAATACTAGAGCTGTAGAAGGAGCATATTTTACGAGAAGCAGAAAAAGCAGTTAATTTAATACATGGACTTAAAAAAAAAGTTTGGACGAGAACGAAAGACCAAGAAATTTTAGAGTAGATTTTCTAATAAAGAGTAGTACAATCCATAAAAAAACAATACAGAAAGAAAAGGATAGGTCTGCAGTTGAGAGTTAATAGCTGGATCTTTTAAAAATAAAGGACAGAAGCACTTTATTTGCCCAATCTAAAGTCACATTCTTGATCAACTGTATTAAACTGCTCCGGAGAAAAATAGGCGAGAAGCAGTTC
This sequence comes from Euprymna scolopes, assembly GCF_053919585.1. Classification (NCBI taxonomy): domain Eukaryota; kingdom Metazoa; phylum Mollusca; class Cephalopoda; order Sepiida; family Sepiolidae; genus Euprymna; species Euprymna scolopes. The sequence goes on along the minus strand of NC_136506.1, from coordinate 9,743,530 downwards.
CACAATAGAGGGTGGTGTCATCATCATAGTGTTAGTTTTCTGGAAGGTCAAGGTCATTTAGATAGAGACGCAGCTTTTTGGTCCTTAGATAGAGCTCTGAATAATATCGGCATTGATAGGAAAAGAGTATGAAGATACTCCACCAAAAGTTATTCACAAGATCTGATTAGAAAGAAAAAAAAATAGAATGTCAAGAATATTACCACCAATATCATAACATAGAAGTTTATGTAAAAGACCAGGATGCCACACTCGGTCAAACATTACCATGGCCAGAATTATCTATACATCGAAATATCCGTTTAATCAAATAAATTCATCTATTGGAAGAAAATCACGAACTCCATACTAAACATCACTAGAGTTCTGGATTATTCAGATAAAGTGGGAATGTTAGTATTATTTATTATTACTGTTCATTTTCTGGGCCTATTTAAATTAATCGGACAATTTTACTCATATTAAGTGTTATCTGCGCACTGTTTTGGTTAGAGAGTTTTACACTTGACAAAGGTCAGGGGTTACATCGACCAATTCGTTATGAAAATAACAATCAAGATGAAAAAATTGTCTGATTAATTTAAATAATACAATCAGTATAGAGACACAGAAAATGAACAAGTCTGCTGTTGACAATCTCTCCAAAACTTTGATGATATCAAAGTTTACAGTTAACCAAAGTAGCTGTGTTCAAGCCTGGACGAAGGCAGTGAAAAGTAACACTCAAAACAGAGAATCAGCAGCTATGTCCCAGAGCCTAGCTGGAGTCCGAACACGGTAGCTCCATAATAATAATAAAGGGTTGGTTCGAGACTCCTAACAAACGATTCCCCAGTTCGATACCAAACACCTGATGAAGGCCGGAGGGTAAAACGGCCGAAACGTTGTATCTATAACAACCAAGATGAGGAAGTCAGTCCGACAATCTCATCTATTGATTCATTTTCCATTTTCCATACTTTTTAGAAGGTATACTAATTTTGACATGCCACATAAGTACGTAATAATGTTTTCACTTGAAATATGTTAACAATATAACACATATTTAGTATCAGCATAAGTAATTATTTTTACCTCATATTGTATATATGCCTCTCTCTCCCTCTTTATCTGTATGCGCCCAAAACTATAACAACGCAACCATTCAGCCATCTCATTGTATGTAATATTTAGTATCAGCATGAATAGTTACTTTTATATCATAACGTTTCTGTTCCTGTCTTAATTTGCATAGTGCCTCAGACTATCACAACGCAACCACCTCATTGCGCGTTATGTATTTAAATTAAAAAGAAAACATAATTGTACAAAATAAATTGTCAAATAATTTTTTTTAGATGCGATATTTTTAAATCATAGAAAAACAAGAAAAGACCATATTTTATATAGGTTCGTCCACACATATTCAGGACATAACAAGAAAAACCAAGATACACATTTAAAAATACAAAAACAAGAGAGATTTAAGAGAGAGAAACTAATAGTCCTCGAAAACGAAAGCGCATATTAGATACTTTGATAAGATAGACAGAAACATTCTGTGTCCTGCGCTTTTTTCCGCGAGGACTAATTTATTAGATATGCATCTTTATGGATACGTAAAAACATTTTGTTCTTAAGATTATCATATGATTGAAAATTTGAATGTGTGATTGGCATAGATTTATGTACTATGTTGATGACACCTCTCTCTATAACCGACACGACAGGAAAACAAATGAACACATATCTAGAGAAATGGAAAAAAAACACTAGAGGATGACCTCCAATTTGTAGGGGAACGGGGACAAAAATGGATGTCACATTCAATGCTGCTAAGACTAAACTCGTGTCCTTCAATAACTACAAGAAACCTTCTCTACCACCAATACCAATGGCCAAATACACTTTATCTGACAGTACATCTTTTAAACTCCCCGGCCTAACGTTCACAGGAAACATGAGTTGGAAAAATTACATTGAGAATATTGCCAGAAACGCTACGAAAAAGGTAGGTTCCCTCTTCCGTTCTAGAAAGCTACTAACGCCCGAAAGTATCCTTACCTCTATAAGGCCACCATTCGCCCATGTATGGAGTATTGTTGTCATATTCGGGCTGGTGCATCTGCTACTAGTCTCTCACTCCTAGACAGGGTTCAAAAGAGAGTCGCCAACCAATAGGTCCTGCACTGTCATCCAAACTTCAGCCTCTGTCCCATCGACGTAATGTAGTATCCCTCTTCTTATTCTACAAGTGTTTCAATGGGGAATGTTTTGACGAACTGCAAGCACGTGTGCCCCCTCGACGTAAGTACCCCCGACAAACCCGACAAGCAGCAAAATCCCACCCCTTCACAGTTGAGACCCCTAGATGTAAGAGAGCATTCTACTCCAGTAGTTTCTTTCCCGGTGGACTTTGGAATTCCCTTCCGAGTCCCTGCTTCCCAAACTGTACTGACATGCAGAAGTTCAAGTGTAACGTGAACCGACATCTTGCTGCTCAACTCCCCACATTGTACCCCTGTAGGTTATGTCCTTGATAGTAGTCTCCCGCAGCAAAGTGCAATTTGCCTTGTTTGGGGTGAAATTGCAAAAAAAAAAAAAAAAAAACTATAAATTTTGAACAACCATATTACTTTTACGCACACTTTTCTTTTGGAACATGATTGCGTCAAAACTGCATATTTATGATGTTTTAAAAAGCGCTCGTTTATATTCGTTTTTTGACATAGGGAACACTGACATTTTACTGGCGTTTGTAGTAGGTGAATGCTAACATTTTTTCAGTCTCGATAATTACGCATGTATTGATGTCTCATACTTATTCGATATCGATTATTTCTGAAGTCTAATAATTTTTCTATAATGTCAACCCTCACATCACGAGTTCGTTGATTGAAATCACTAATTTGGCCTCGAGAAACCAAAAACCCAACGAGTTTTCAAATGTTTATTAACCTTTCATATATTCCAGGAATTGTATGGTTTAGTCTCATCGAAAGTAAAGATATAAAAACGATCAATATGTTGCTCGGCTTTAACAATGCCTGTCAAACTGCTGGATTTTAATCAAAATTATTTGTTTGTAAAACTTCTGGTCCTTAGCCCAACCATGAAAATATGTTACCCCTATTAAAATATATTTTTTATTAAACATACGTGAAATCTCATTACAGGATTTGATTTATTTAGCAACTAGCTTGATAACCCACGAATGTTTTACTCACCCATATTGTTAATCATCATCGAAGACAGTGAAATCGTCCCGTTTTCAATCAAGTACCTTGATTGTCTGCTTTAGTTTGGGACGCATAGCGTATACCGGCAGATTCTTTTTAGTCTGCATTGCACTGTAGAGAACATACGGTTTATTATATAATATATTTATATATAGTTGCTTGAATTAAAGATGTAAAGTTACGTATAATGCTCCGTTTGTGCTCTAAACAAAAATATTAATTTCAAATGCACCCTTGTTATATCAAAGAACATACTGTTGGATTTTATGAGCGGTTTTACTGCTTGTAGTATATAATTGCTTGATTTGAAGTTTAGAATGCAAGCGTATTATAATGCAATACCTTAGACAGAAACGTTTAATTCTAACGCACCCCTATCATATCAAAGACATTTTATATGTCGGGCGTTTTGACTTGTGTGGTAATAAAACTCATCCAATGATCTTGCGATGTTAGTTGTTTACTTTGGTCAAAATCGCATGTTGCTTCTTTCATCAGGTTATTTTGATTTGAAATCATCGGTACTCAGCGAAGACATTCCAGTAGAAAGTCTATCTTAGGATTCTGACAGAGACATGAATTATTTTTTGTGAAATCTCATGAAAAATGGCCCAACTGTTTTCGATTGCATATGAAACGAACCCACATACATGCTCACACATATAATGAAATGACACAAACTCAAAGTAAACTAACCTGCAGACATTTCACCCTGGACCAGAGTATGTAGGTTTACGACAAAAGATGCCACATACAAAGTTAATGTGTCATGAATATTAGTCACTCTCTTATGTAACTTAACAACGTTATTTTAGACATATTTGTAATAAAATCCTACATTGTGTTAAAGAGCATCTCTCCCCCCCTCTCTGGCTTTCTTACTCTTTCTATTTTCTCTCTGTGTGTCTCTATTAGAGAATAGAGAGAGGGAGAGGGAGAGAGAGAGAGAGAGAGGTGAATAACGTGGACAGTGGACACGTTTGCAAAAGAAGGGTCAGCTGACCAGATGACGTGGTATCATGTGATGAGGTTAGCTGATTCTTTCTTGGCAGTTTGGTTTTCGGGTGTTGAATAAGACAGACGGCTTTTCAGCTGTCCCCCCCCTGGGCTGGGGAGGACGCTGACGTGTATCATCAAACAAGCAAGGTTCACCTCCATTCTGTGTCGACCTTTGGAAGGTGAATAAAAACTATAAAACCATTTCATCGTCTTGGAGTGAATTCTTCATCCAACAGGCCAGCTCCCCTCCAAGAGACAATGAAAACCAGAGGAACAACAGACGACACATGAATAAAGGTATGTTAAGAAATACATGTACACAAACACACATCCACGAAGACATCAAAAATAAAACCATTAGAAACTAGACGATCACGTACACGAATCTCCTTGACAAAATCTCCTTTATGACTCCCCCGAATATATAACATATTCGTTTTGGTGCTCGTGACTAAGTCGCATCACCGATGCGATAATCGAACCTGTGTTTAAGAAAATACAACGTGGAAGCATGGAGATTTAGTGTCAAGAAAAAAGAAATAGACTAAAAAAAAAAAAGAAAAAAAAAAGGACAAGAAAAAACAATAAAATGTATGGAAAAAAAAAGAAAAAGAAAGAACAGTAAAAAAAAAAAATAGAAATCAACACACACACAACGTAGGGTCCATTAAAACACTAGGCGAATTAGAAAAATAATTAAGAAAAAAAAAAAGAAAAGCAATACACACGTACAACCTTTTCACGAAGAAAGAAAAGGAAGACATACAGACACACAGATGTAAAACTTTATATATAGAAAATAGTTAAAAAAAAATATTTATCGTATTGGGAATTAGCTCGATATGAACGAAGAAAAATATCACTTAATGTCAAAATTAGAAGGGAAAACGAAAAATGACCTTATTTTGTAAATTTTTAACAACGGCCAGTGAGAAAACCAAAAAGAAACGAGCCTTACCACAAAGATAAACATGTCAATCAAAAATATGTGTTATGAATATTTCGTGTCATTTTTAAATTGTGAACTAAATGTAACTTTTAATGAAAAACAATATGTACTTTTGATGAAAAACAATGGATAGGTTCTGAAATGTGATTTTTTTTTTCCTTTTTTTCACTAATTGAACGATTTTATTTCTTAGGATTTTTTTTTTTCTTACATGGACAATTTTAGTTCCATCGAGTTGTCTGAGACTTTATAAGTGAGTCGTTTTATTTTATTTTAGAAACGACTGTATTTTAATTGTAAATGTCTAGGTATTTTTTTTGTAAACGACTGTGGTTTTTCTTTAATTTTGAATTATGTGGAATGGTAAAAGATGATGCACTATGCAGCCGACCTACTTGCTGACGTGGACAAAATTTTGTTGTTTGGATTTTTGTTATTGCTAAGATGGGACTTTGTGATTGCTTATAGGATATTTTTGTATTTTTTTTAATTTATTATCTTTATGTAATTGATGTGTTCTAAAATGGTATTGTGCAGGATTTTCTTACTCTGTGACATGTATTTTTTTTTTCGCAGAATGGGGAGGTGGAATCTTGCTTGTGGGGTCTATGGAAAGAAGGATTAATAAAAGAAAAAATGTGTTTTTAATTAATTAAATAGTAATAATAAAATAGGGAGAAAGAAATAAGATTTAAACAGTGTAATAAATGATTTAAAAAAAAAAAAAGTTTCGGAAGAGTCAAAGGTTCAGTCGGTATTAATTTCAATTTTCGAAAAGTAGAATAAATGTTCTATTCGACATGAGTGACGTTTTGACCACATAAGTAAGGTAAAAAAAAAAAAGAGATAAATATAGGGTTAAATAAACTATATGAAGAAATGAAAGAAAAAAGTGGGGCGTGAATGGAATTTAATTTCTGTGGCAAGCATGTTAGAATTTTGGAGAGGTGTTGAATTACATGGGTAGTTATTAATTTCATTATTCTCGGGAAATGATTCGAATTTTATTTTTTTTTATAGTGATTTCTGTTGATTTCGAGTAGAATCAACATGGAGCAAGTTTGAGTACTTCATGTGTGGAAATCCGATGTTTTCCGTGAAGCTATGTGTCTTCAAGGCAGGTTGCGCTTACCGACTTTGGAAAAAAAAAAGAAAGTTTTTTCTGACATAGCAGTGAACGGAATGTATTCTGTCCAGCGTGAGCGGATCTAGTTGTAATCAACTTCAGGGAGCAAATGAAATGCCCTCTGACATGGTGTAAGGGGCAGAGGGGGTGCAATGGCTGACGTGGCCATTATGTTACGAATCGCTCAAGAGAAGATGAATGAAATATGTATGCAAGTACTTAGGAAAATAAAATGTTACCATATTGTGAATTAAAGGTACCAAAATTAAAAAAAAACCATGCTGGGTGAATTTAATTGGTATTATTAAATTAAATTATTTTGGAATAGATTTGGTTGGTTTAGTTATATTTTAGGGACGTTTAGCGCGTAGTTGCATTTTTTTTTCATGAGAATTACAAGGCGATTAGGCTGTAGAAAGCAGTTTTTTCTGTTGTTTTATTTTTTTTTTATAAGCCACGGTATTGTCACAAATTAGAAAATTTGGCAGGGGAAATACTATTTTAGAGTAATGAGAACCCTGTTAAAACAATACTAGTGGTTCCAGTGAGTTGGAAGATGCCACGTAGGCCCAAGCAACGGCAATAAGTCTTGTCCAACAAAAGTCTGGCGTGCGAGGTCGCGATAATTCCTCAGGGTACGGAGCGACTGGACAGTCGGTACCAAGCCTAATCACGGGGAGATAGAAGAAAGGGAAAGATGCAGATTACGTAAGGGACAAGATAGAGCCTTATTATTTTTTTATTTTTTTTAGAGGAATGTGTGAGGGATATCTGGGTTGGAATCTTGGGACTTGCTGAGAATGCGGAAAAATCACAAAGGGAAAACTACTTAGTTAGAAATCGATGGCGCATTAGTTAGGGAGTGATGATTCCGTATCTTGTCGGGTTCCAGGAACTCAAACAGGCTCCGAGTGAATCAGTGTGAAGGCGTATCTTGACTTAGACCAACCAAGGGAGTTAGTAGAAGAGCTTTGTGAAGTCCCGAAGTAGTAGATTGAATAGAACAAAGCTCCAGTAATAGGACCACTCAGAGAAAGACGTCAGGGCATTACAGTAAAGGAAAAAAAAAACTGGGACTTAGGCCTATGCTGAAAGTCGAGAACGCGAGTGGGATGGTTGGGTCGGTAGAGCATCAGACTTTTAATCTGAGGGTCTGGGGTTCGAGTCCCCATGCGATAAAGCTACCACCAACATGGAGCATCCGACGTTCTGGTCGTAATTGCGATATGCTGGCCCCATTTCGAAAAAGTGATCGAAAATGGAGTCTCCATTTGTTTGGCCAAGTGGTCCAAATAAAGAGCAGAGTCAGTGGAAAATATCCAACAATGCGACCGCCTAGACAAGATGTATATCTGCAAAGCTGTATCTTTGTCTAACTTGGAAGCAAGTTAATGTCTAGGAGGGACTTTTGAGAAGCAGCAGAAGGGTTGATAGTGTTGTAGAAGAGTACTGGTGCCTGATCTTTCTTGGAAAAGGGGTGAGTCCGGAAAGTGAAAAAAATAAAGATATACTTCGGACATAATTATTTTTTTTAGTTAGTTAGTTATTAAAAATGTATGGCTTGCCATACATTTTGATAAAAAAGGGGTGGAGGAATGTTAAAGAGCATCTCTCCCCCCCTCTCTGGCTTTCTTACTCTTTCTATTTTCTCTCTGTGTGTCTCTATTAGAGAATAGAGAGAGGGAGAGGGAGAGAGAGAGAGAGAGAGGTGAATAACGTGGACAGTGGACACGTTTGCAAAAGAAGGGTCAGCTGACCAGATGACGTGGTATCATGTGATGAGGTTAGCTGATTCTTTCTTGGCAGTTTGGTTTTCGGGTGTTGAATAAGACAGACGGCTTTTCAGCTGTCCCCCCCCTGGGCTGGGGAGGACGCTGACGTGTATCATCAAACAAGCAAGGTTCACCTCCATTCTGTGTCGACCTTTGGAAGGTGAATAAAAACTATAAAACCATTTCATCGTCTTGGAGTGAATTCTTCATCCAACAGGCCAGCTCCCCTCCAAGAGACAATGAAAACCAGAGGAACAACAGACGACACATGAATAAAGGTATGTTAAGAAATACATGTACACAAACACACATCCACGAAGACATCAAAAATAAAACCATTAGAAACTAGACGATCACGTACACGAATCTCCTTGACAAAATCTCCTTTATGACTCCCCCGAATATATAATGGATTATAAATATGTGCCATAAGAATACATGTAAAAACGATTTAGACTAGCAGCAACACATCTGCGAGAGATATGTTATAGTGAAGAAGAATGTATAGGGTCAATTAAATTACAGAAGTATTTCTGCAATTTTAACAAGCACCTTCAAATTTAACACCTATTTACCGGCAAAATATGACAACAGTACTCCATACATAGTCCGATACTATATTTGTATAGATAAAGAATAGACGCAAGTGGGAGAAATACTAGAGCTGTAGAAGGAGCATATTTTACGAGAAGCAGAAAAAGCAGTTAATTTAATACATGGACTTAAAAAAAAAGTTTGGACGAGAACGAAAGACCAAGAAATTTTAGAGTAGATTTTCTAATAAAGAGTAGTACAATCCATAAAAAAACAATACAGAAAGAAAAGGATAGGTCTGCAGTTGAGAGTTAATAGCTGGATCTTTTAAAAATAAAGGACAGAAGCACTTTATTTGCCCAATCTAAAGTCACATTCTTGATCAACTGTATTAAACTGCTCCGGAGAAAAATAGGCGAGAAGCAGTTCCACAATAGAGGGTGGTGTCATCATCATAGTGTTAGTTTTCTGGAAGGTCAAGGTCATTTAGATAGAGACGCAGCTTTTTGGTCCTTAGATAGAGCTCTGAATAATATCGGCATTGATAGGAAAAGAGTATGAAGATACTCCACCAAAAGTTATTCACAAGATCTGATTAGAAAGAAAAAAAAATAGAATGTCAAGAATATTACCACCAATATCATAACATAGAAGTTTATGTAAAAGACCAGGATGCCACACTCGGTCAAACATTACCATGGCCAGAATTATCTATACATCGAAATATCCGTTTAATCAAATAAATTCATCTATTGGAAGAAAATCACGAACTCCATACTAAACATCACTAGAGTTCTGGATTATTCAGATAAAGTGGGAATGTTAGTATTATTTATTATTACTGTTCATTTTCTGGGCCTATTTAAATTAATCGGACAATTTTACTCATATTAAGTGTTATCTGCGCACTGTTTTGGTTAGAGAGTTTTACACTTGACAAAGGTCAGGGGTTACATCGACCAATTCGTTATGAAAATAACAATCAAGATGAAAAAATTGTCTGATTAATTTAAATAATACAATCAGTATAGAGACACAGAAAATGAACAAGTCTGCTGTTGACAATCTCTCCAAAACTTTGATGATATCAAAGTTTACAGTTAACCAAAGTAGCTGTGTTCAAGCCTGGACGAAGGCAGTGAAAAGTAACACTCAAAACAGAGAATCAGCAGCTATGTCCCAGAGCCTAGCTGGAGTCCGAACACGGTAGCTCCATAATAATAATAAAGGGTTGGTTCGAGACTCCTAACAAACGATTCCCCAGTTCGATACCAAACACCTGATGAAGGCCGGAGGGTAAAACGGCCGAAACGTTGTATCTATAACAACCAAGATGAGGAAGTCAGTCCGACAATCTCATCTATTGATTCATTTTCCATTTTCCATACTTTTTAGAAGGTATACTAATTTTGACATGCCACATAAGTACGTAATAATGTTTTCACTTGAAATATGTTAACAATATAACACATATTTAGTATCAGCATAAGTAATTATTTTTACCTCATATTGTATATATGCCTCTCTCTCCCTCTTTATCTGTATGCGCCCAAAACTATAACAACGCAACCATTCAGCCATCTCATTGTATGTAATATTTAGTATCAGCATGAATAGTTACTTTTATATCATAACGTTTCTGTTCCTGTCTTAATTTGCATAGTGCCTCAGACTATCACAACGCAACCACCTCATTGCGCGTTATGTATTTAAATTAAAAAGAAAACATAATTGTACAAAATAAATTGTCAAATAATTTTTTTTAGATGCGATATTTTTAAATCATAGAAAAACAAGAAAAGACCATATTTTATATAGGTTCGTCCACACATATTCAGGACATAACAAGAAAAACCAAGATACACATTTAAAAATACAAAAACAAGAGAGATTTAAGAGAGAGAAACTAATAGTCCTCGAAAACGAAAGCGCATATTAGATACTTTGATAAGATAGACAGAAACATTCTGTGTCCTGCGCTTTTTTCCGCGAGGACTAATTTATTAGATATGCATCTTTATGGATACGTAAAAACATTTTGTTCTTAAGATTATCATATGATTGAAAATTTGAATGTGTGATTGGCATAGATTTATGTACTATGTTGATGACACCTCTCTCTATAACCGACACGACAGGAAAACAAATGAACACATATCTAGAGAAATGGAAAAAAAACACTAGAGGATGACCTCCAATTTGTAGGGGAACGGGGACAAAAATGGATGTCACATTCAATGCTGCTAAGACTAAACTCGTGTCCTTCAATAACTACAAGAAACCTTCTCTACCACCAATACCAATGGCCAAATACACTTTATCTGACAGTACATCTTTTAAACTCCCCGGCCTAACGTTCACAGGAAACATGAGTTGGAAAAATTACATTGAGAATATTGCCAGAAACGCTACGAAAAAGGTAGGTTCCCTCTTCCGTTCTAGAAAGCTACTAACGCCCGAAAGTATCCTTACCTCTATAAGGCCACCATTCGCCCATGTATGGAGTATTGTTGTCATATTCGGGCTGGTGCATCTGCTACTAGTCTCTCACTCCTAGACAGGGTTCAAAAGAGAGTCGCCAACCAATAGGTCCTGCACTGTCATCCAAACTTCAGCCTCTGTCCCATCGACGTAATGTAGTATCCCTCTTCTTATTCTACAAGTGTTTCAATGGGGAATGTTTTGACGAACTGCAAGCACGTGTGCCCCCTCGACGTAAGTACCCCCGACAAACCCGACAAGCAGCAAAATCCCACCCCTTCACAGTTGAGACCCCTAGATGTAAGAGAGCATTCTACTCCAGTAGTTTCTTTCCCGGTGGACTTTGGAATTCCCTTCCGAGTCCCTGCTTCCCAAACTGTACTGACATGCAGAAGTTCAAGTGTAACGTGAACCGACATCTTGCTGCTCAACTCCCCACATTGTACCCCTGTAGGTTATGTCCTTGATAGTAGTCTCCCGCAGCAAAGTGCAATTTGCCTTGTTTGGGGTGAAATTGCAAAAAAAAAAAAAAAAAAACTATAAATTTTGAACAACCATATTACTTTTACGCACACTTTTCTTTTGGAACATGATTGCGTCAAAACTGCATATTTATGATGTTTTAAAAAGCGCTCGTTTATATTCGTTTTTTGACATAGGGAACACTGACATTTTACTGGCGTTTGTAGTAGGTGAATGCTAACATTTTTTCAGTCTCGATAATTACGCATGTATTGATGTCTCATACTTATTCGATATCGATTATTTCTGAAGTCTAATAATTTTTCTATAATGTCAACCCTCACATCACGAGTTCGTTGATTGAAATCACTAATTTGGCCTCGAGAAACCAAAAACCCAACGAGTTTTCAAATGTTTATTAACCTTTCATATATTCCAGGAATTGTATGGTTTAGTCTCATCGAAAGTAAAGATATAAAAACGATCAATATGTTGCTCGGCTTTAACAATGCCTGTCAAACTGCTGGATTTTAATCAAAATTATTTGTTTGTAAAACTTCTGGTCCTTAGCCCAACCATGAAAATATGTTACCCCTATTAAAATATATTTTTTATTAAACATACGTGAAATCTCATTACAGGATTTGATTTATTTAGCAACTAGCTTGATAACCCACGAATGTTTTACTCACCCATATTGTTAATCATCATCGAAGACAGTGAAATCGTCCCGTTTTCAATCAAGTACCTTGATTGTCTGCTTTAGTTTGGGACGCATAGCGTATACCGGCAGATTCTTTTTAGTCTGCATTGCACTGTAGAGAACATACGGTTTATTATATAATATATTTATATATAGTTGCTTGAATTAAAGATGTAAAGTTACGTATAATGCTCCGTTTGTGCTCTAAACAAAAATATTAATTTCAAATGCACCCTTGTTATATCAAAGAACATACTGTTGGATTTTATGAGCGGTTTTACTGCTTGTAGTATATAATTGCTTGATTTGAAGTTTAGAATGCAAGCGTATTATAATGCAATACCTTAGACAGAAACGTTTAATTCTAACGCACCCCTATCATATCAAAGACATTTTATATGTCGGGCGTTTTGACTTGTGTGGTAATAAAACTCATCCAATGATCTTGCGATGTTAGTTGTTTACTTTGGTCAAAATCGCATGTTGCTTCTTTCATCAGGTTATTTTGATTTGAAATCATCGGTACTCAGCGAAGACATTCCAGTAGAAAGTCTATCTTAGGATTCTGACAGAGACATGAATTATTTTTTGTGAAATCTCATGAAAAATGGCCCAACTGTTTTCGATTGCATATGAAACGAACCCACATACATGCTCACACATATAATGAAATGACACAAACTCAAAGTAAACTAACCTGCAGACATTTCACCCTGGACCAGAGTATGTAGGTTTACGACAAAAGATGCCACATACAAAGTTAATGTGTCATGAATATTAGTCACTCTCTTATGTAACTTAACAACGTTATTTTAGACATATTTGTAATAAAATCCTACATTGCATGCGAGGAGCAACATCACTACAATCACAACCATCATTAGCGAAAGTAGTTCATGTTTTCTCCTCTAATTAACAGGTATTTCTTCCGCCCCAACACATCACCGAGAGGAACACTGCACTTTTGAAAGATCTGGGGCTGCACCCTTATTATCTGTACCCTATACTCATAGACATACTATGGTCTTTCCATTTCCAAATTTAAAAACAATAAATTCTTCATTTGTACATTCCGCTAAATCCTATTGGCTGACAGCTGACAATTACTTTATTCCAGAATCTAAGTATTATTGCAAAAATGAACGCTTTAGAAAGGTTTAGATATGGCGTCACTTATTAAATGCTGTTTTTCAACATATCGACACACGTTGATAATCAATTATTTCATGTTTTTATAAACTACACAAATCTTTCCTTTTTTTTAGTACGATTTATTAAATTTCTTTCTTTACTTACGCTAAATGAAAATAATAAAATGGATCAAACGTTAATATAGTCGAGACCCGCCATTTTGACGAACAAGAAACTGACAGTTTATCTACTACAAAATTTTTCTTATGCATGCTTTGGAAGCCTTTAACCTGTTTATTCCTGAATATTTTAATAAATGAACGCATCCGAGTATCGAGACAGAGTAGGTCCATTCCATTCTCAGATTTCGCCGCGGTTTGCTTGATCTGTGTTAGTTAATAGAATTTCTTGTGTGATGAGCATTTCCTCAGTAGACAGAGCTCATGTCTCGCTTAGGGTTTCGAATCCTGGGTTGGGATATGTCTAACTGATGAGCTCAGATGAGAGCGAAATTCGAGACCTGGACTTCCGGTTTGTTGGCAGTCATGGCTCTTGTAGTCTGCGACGTTGTTTGGCTGTGGAAATAATACACTCCTATGTATGTATTTTTTATTACACCATTATTATATATATATATGTGTGTGTGTGTGTGTGTGTGTGTGTGTGTGCGTGTGTGTGTGTGTGTGTAAATCGACGAATAACAGAAAAATACATGTGTACTAATTCCCTTGCTGTTGAGTTTGCGTGTTAGAAAAACTAGATTTAATCCGGATTATGTTCGCATACATTTTAGTTTATACAGGTTTTATTTTTAATTTCTTTATTCATAGTTATTATTTAGCTTGCTGTTGTTGTTGCTGTTGTTTATTTTATTTTTCATGTATTTATTTATTCTTTAATCTATTTTATTTTCAGAAAGTAAATACATGCACCCGTTTGCAAATTCTAACAGATTGAAGTTCTTTTAAATTAAATTTCCGAATGCTGATTCCTCGTTCAAATAGTCTACAAGAGCCGTCAAATTCCTACATGTTCTGACCTACCGTATTATGTTTCCACAGAAACACACACATACACACGCACACACACAAACACACACACAAACACACATACACGTATATGCGTATTAATGCATCTATGCATAGATACATTATACCACAATATATACCACCTTAATTTACGCACATAAAATTAATATACGAAAGTATAAATTTATGCGTAAACTTTAAGTATTTACTTCAAAAGTGCTCAATACGTAGGTAGAGCTAGTTAGTAAGTTATAAAATATATTTGGCGATTAAGCTACGCGTAATATTCCGCGTTTCATCCAGTCTAGGACTCTTCAGGCTTATGCGCTTGAAGAGTCGTAGAATGGATGAAATATTCAGTGTAGCTTAATCGCCATATATATTTTATAACTTACTATATATATATATACATATATATATATATATATATATGTATATATATATACTCACATATAATATATATTATACCACAATATATATATATATATATTTATATCATATATATTATACCACATTATATGTATTTAATATAGGTAGTAGTCGTGATGAAATCTTAAATTAGTATATCAATGTTTGATTGTATTTACATCATTTAATGTGTCGATGAAGGAAAGCCTCGTCATTTTAGAAGCGTTTATAATATTTGTAATAGGTTACACCCGTAAATCTAACAACCCCTCATCCAATCATTACGCACACTTTAAATAGAAGTTTTGTTAAACGATTACGCTCATGCTGTGAATACTATTTTCACCTTGTAGTCGCGCGTGAATAGAATTTTCTTCAGTATGAGATATCAGGTTCCAAACACCATTGACATTACTACACACGCAGATTTAATTTCACATTAATAGAATAAGACGGGCTACACCAATAAGGTTATACTTATTTCAACTGAAATCTATTACGCTTTTAATACTAAGATACAAAACTTACGCCATGAAAAATACTATCTACCTGAGTTTTGTAAAACGAGCCTGTACGCAAACGTTCGTCATAACCTTGTCACATGAGTCTTCTGTGAACAGCCTCGCTCTTTACCAGTTGTGTATTTACTTCTCAAGATTACATTATAATATAGCAAAATTAATTTGAATCCGTGTTCAAATGAGTCATAGATAATTCAACTGTTGTAGTATTTGCTATACAGAAACATTCCATAGTAAAAACTAAAAAAAAAAAAAATCTTGGAGTATAGACTCATAAAAATGTATAAAAAATGCAGTGATTCTCTAGTCCAAATTAAAAATCACATTTCTATTAAACATTTTGCTCACATTTAATGTTGAAAAAAAAGGAAAATACTTTTACGCAACTTAATAGTATTACGTAGTCTATTTTTATTTGCTTAAATGAGAGTCCGAGTTATTACCACTGATTTACGACACGTTACTCTTAGTTCAATATCGGATCAGGAAATATGATATGTCGATATTTACTTTAAATAAAAATCTCTAGTCGATCTTTATCGAGCATGTATTTTGAATTTTTTGTTAGGATAATTATATTAGCATAATATGTTAGTACGTCGAAGTGTGTTCACTTGAAATATAAGCTCCAGATTTGAAATAAAAATATGATTTTTTCTATTATCCATCTCTATTTTCTAAGGGTGAAGATATCCTGTAATCTCAGAGGAATGTGTATATCCTCCAATAAGACAATTGCACTATTAAGGTTAGGCGCGATGATATTTATAAAATTAAACTCTGGTTATTTTAACTTAGATTTATTCTGGACTAACATTTGATAGTCTTCATATAGAGTGTTTATAAACACAATACATGGAGGTTAGAGCTAGTTAATCCCCTACAATAACTGAAATTAATTTCAATTTTCTAATCTCTTTCACGTCACCTGTCTCTTTTGTTTGTGGGTTTATTGTTATCTGTCGTACTCTTACAAAATTGTTTACTTTTGAAAAAAAAAAACTTATAGCGATTGAATTATAAGTGGTTTGCCATACATATAGGTAAAGTGCACAGAACAGATACCATAATATATAAAGTTAAATTCTAATTTTGATGTATCTTTTAATTTAAACGCGAAAAAACAAAACAATTGGGACGCTGAAAACGTACACATTAAAACAATAAGTTTTATTGTCGCGTAGATTATTTATTTGTAAATATGTTTTTTTTTTTTTAAATTTCTGTTACAAATTAATAATCAACGCGACAATAAAACCTATTCTTTTACTGTGTACATTTTCGGAGTCCCCATTTTTTTTCGCGTTTAAATTATCCAAATAAACAATTGAAAATACTTTCTGTTTTTTTTACACCGTTCATTTCCGTATTACGTAATAGGGTTCTCTTTATGTATGCATGCGTAACCGGAAATCGTAAACCGGATTTTGGGTTACAACACCTGATACAAGGTCATATGAGTTTTATAATATATAGATTGTAGCCGTAATGGCTTAGCAATTAGTAAACACACCCATTACTTACATCGTGATATCTATATTTTCTTATTTACTTTTATACTGGTTAATTGCAAACTATTATAGATAATTGCATTTACCGATAATATCTTTTAAGGATTTTGAATTCATTTGAAAAAGTCGATACTGTAACAGACTAGATCAAACATAATATTTGTGTTTGGTTTAAAAAGTTAATTTCCTACTATTCCGCGATTTCTTTTCACGCATGCTTCTAACTAAACCTGTAATAGAATATTCGGTACTTCACGTTATCTTTGGGTTTTTTTCGGCAGTTCACGTAAACCGCTTATAGATGCCGAAACGTTGAGCCAACGACATTGTAGTATCTTGACTTGACTCATGAAGACGAAAAAATGATATAAAATACATCCCTGTCGAGATTTTACTTCATCAGTTGTTTGTTATTTAAGAAAAACTTACCTTACAAAGAGTGGTTTCATTTTGTCAGTATTTCAATTTTCTTAAATTCTTTTTTTAAATTGCCCAATAATTATCTATTGCATTTTGTTTTTGTAAAATTAAAACAAATATTGTTGACATTTTTATCCGTTGATATATTATCGTAATAGCAGACATAATTTATTTTTATTGGTTCACTTAAACCCGAAAAAACAATCTACGGAACCTATATAAGCATCTTTCGGCGTTTTACGTAAACTGCCAGAAAAAAATTTCGAAAATAGCACAATCCTTATCCTCCATCATTGCTAAACATTAGTTCGTTTACTTAACTAAACCTGAAGATGACATTTTCATTTTTAACGAAACTCTCATCAAATGTAAATGTAGTAAGACTTAATTGCATGTTATAGATTTCTAGTGCTTTCTTACTAAATGTAAGCCAATACTATGAAGACGGTAATATAGCGTCGGATATTCTGACTTTGTTAAAAAAAATCTATATGCGTTACATTAAATTTTCACTCCAAACAAGACACAGCGTCACTTCGAAACAGTAGGCTACTATCGGGTACATAAGGTACAGGGGTATTATGAAGGAAGATGAGTAGCAAGATGTCTGTCTACATTACACTTGAACTTCTGCATGTCAGTACAGTTTTGAAAGCAGAACCCGAAAAGGAGTTCCAAAGTCTATCAGTTCTGTGGAAGAAACTATTGGAGTAGAAGGCTTTCTTACATCTAGGGATCTTTACTGTAAATAGATAGGATTTAGCCGCTTGGGGGGGTCGGGGGTATTCACGTCGAGGGGGTACAAGTGCTTGTAGTTAATCAGAACATCCAACATCGTTTTACGTATAGAACAGGCAGAGGGATTCAACCAGAAGCATAGATGACAGTTCTGGACCTATCGATGTTTGAACCCGGTCAAGAAGTGAGAGATGCACCAGTAGCATCACTAGTAAGAAGTAGCAGATGCACCAGCCCAAATGTGACAACAGTACTCTATACAGGGACAAATGATGGCCTTGTAGAGGTACAGGATACTTTCAAGAGTAAGTAGTTTTCTAGCACGGGAAAGAGAGCCCACCTTCTTCGCAGCGGCCTAAGCAGTGCGCTTAATATATCTATTCCAGTTCATGTTCCATGTAAACGTTAGGTCATGGATTTTAAAGGAAGTACATTCGGATAATGTGTTCTTGACCATTGCATTGTTCCTTGTAATTATTGAAGGAAATAAGCTTAGTCTTGGCAGCATTGAATGTGACCAGCCATTTTTGTCCATATTCCACTACAAATTGAAGCAGTTCAATATCTATACTGTCATACACATGTAAGGTTTTTAATTTTTTAATAGAGTTTCGTTTTATTATAAAATTTAAACTCCATATCGTGGACTATGTATTTAAAAAATTACAAATTATTATTAGGAATAAAAAATACATAAATAAAAGTAATTATTATTATTAATTATTAATAATAATATAAATTAAAAAAGAACATTATAAGTAATAATGCGTAGCAAGAGAAGTACTGCATTAATTATGCTTAATAAGTTATGCATTAAAATCAAATAAATTTATTCCGATTCATCCGGAAGTTGCTCAGTTTACAATAGTCACAGAATGAACGACAAAAAATACGAAACATTTCCCAAAATACACGGATACTCCACCTGGCTACTTGACTCAAGTAAGGACACGATGCTACTAATATATATATATATATATATATATATATATATATGTATGTATGTATGTATATATATATATATATTAAAATTCATCATTCAATAAGATAAAAAGCTATAGCTAACATCTTAATGACTATTTTAACTACAGTTCCTGATTTCAAAAAACGAAAAATTAAAAGGTAAATATCTCTATATATTTTTAAAGCAAATTTATTATGTAAATTCAAAAATATATATTTTTCTCTACTTATTTCTATCTCTAACCCATATTAAGTTTCTTATAAATTTTAAATCCAGACCTTTTATTTCAAGTTTTTCAGATAGATCTGCCTTACTTTTAATGCTAGGTTTATTTATGGTGTCTTTTAAATTCAATAAAAACCCTTCAAAATTTGCTGATGTGGAGACCTTGCTTATCAAAAATCTATATATAATTATTGTACATAACTTGATGTATACCACAATAAAAAAACATTGTTTTCCGAAACGATCGTACAGATAATTGATTTTGTTGTTGTTCCTTCTTATTAAACGGATTTTTAATTTTTAATTTAATTATAATTTGATTTTTAAATTTTAAATTATCAATCACATTACTTAATATTGTATTAGCTCTAGGACATTAAACTATCGAGCTTATTATATATCTAAATTACAACGAGCACTTTCTATTTCCTGTATTTTAATTAAACTAGTAATTTCACTGTTACATTAAAATACACTCAGCTCTTTAGACTATTGTTCTAATCTCCTTTATATATATATCTATATATATATATATAGTGATGAAACGCAGAATATTCAGTGTAGCTTAATCGCCATATATATTTTATAAATTACCAACTAGCTCTACCTACGTATTGAGCACTTTTGAAGTAAATACTTAAAGTTTACGCATAAATCTATACTTTCGTATATTAGGTTTATGTGAGTAAATGAAGTAGTTATATATATATATATATATATATAGGGTGTCCATAAAGTTCGTGTGCACTTTAAAAATTTATAACTTTATTTATATTTGCGATAGAAATAATCCGTAAATATGTTATAAAGTTTCATGTATCTAGTTTGAAGTATAGTTATTGAATAATTTTCACCACAAAATTCGTAACAATTTAAAGATAAGTAAAAAATAAGTAAAACATATTTTCTTTTGTTTTTCAGAATCAATTTGATCCCATGGCTTCAATTGAGGGAAAAGTAAACTGTGTCCTTTGATTGGCTGAATTTAAATCTACTATTGTTGTACAAAGAAAGTTTAGAATTGAATACAATAAAAAAATGCGCCTCATAGGAACACCATTGTTAAATTTGATGAAATAATTTAAAGAGACAGGTTCTGTCCATGATAACCCATGGTCTGGAAGGTCATATTTCAGTGACATAAGTGTTGCTTCCATAGAAGAATTCTTTACTGCAAGTCCAAGAAAGTCTGTAAGACGGGTATCATTGGAACATCATTATTTCTATTGCAAATACAAATAAAGTTAAACATTTTTAAAGTGCACACGGACTTTATGGACACGCTGTATATATATGTATATATATATATATATACATATATATAAATCATATCCGAGGAATATTTTAACATGTATTTTCTGTGATCTGTGATACACCTATAAAAGAAATATGCATATTGACACAAACTGTAATGAAATCGTAATAGTTTACCGTTAAACAAGAAAATTCAGGGTAAGCTATTATAATTATAAAAATGAGTTAATCAACGTTTGTCTCGATATGCCTATTTCTTTTATATGTGTATCAAAGAAAATACATCTAAAACTATTCCTCAGTTATTATTTTTAAATGCTATTAAGTGGTTTTACAAATACGTTTACTTAGAAAGGCACTTTCTCTTAATATAATTTATTCATCACTTCGAAAATCTCTTACACTATTTTTCCTTGCTTCATCCTCTGGTCTACGTAAAATCTACCCTCATTACCTTTTTACTTCCGCTTTATAATGACAAAGTATTAAAAAGGGAGAAAAGTAATGAACCACAAACAAATGCATTAGCTACTTACAAAAGGGAATATGACTACATTTATTAATATTATTTAACTATAGACTGAGAGAGATTATAAATTGAGGGAATAGTCACGTCTTTTACCTTATATATATATATATATATATATATATGATTGTTGAGCTGGATTAAATCCGACCATATGAAATAAAATGGAGGTGGAAGGACCTGGAGCAATCGGTGCCCAGCAGCAGTGCCTAGGTGTTTTGAAGTGTATGCTGAGGAAAAAAAAAACGGTCATTTTTTTAAAAATTTGACCCCTATTATGACCTCTTAACATTTATTGTTTAGGGATCAAGTAGAGTTAATAAGTTAGATCCATTTCCAAGGAATCTATATATAAAATATCACGTGCTTAGACCTTAAATTGTAGCAGGGGTTTGGTAGAGTTCTCAAAGGTAAAATTGTTGAATATTGACCACTTAATCGCCAAATTTCTGTCGAAAACCTATCACATCGATTTTCCCAAATCTCAGTACCCTGTATATCAAATTTCGAATCTGTAGGCTTAAAATTGACAGAGTTTTAGCGTAGGGAAATGCACACAGACGCACATACACACACAGATACTATAACTTATACATTTATATAAACATAAACATCATATATATAAGGATAATAGTACGCCATATATATAACAAAAGACCTTTATTTACTGAAGTGAAAGGAAAACCCGGGGGAACTTTACCCAAAAATAAATCTATATTTTTTTGTGTGTATTGATAGTCTGGTACTTACACAGTTTAGTGACGACATTAAAAAATGGAAATATTGAAAAAAAAAATATTGTACGTAACTGTTATAGACTGAAGTTCTACGAAAAAAAATTCACTTCATTTGATCAAGTAGTTTTTTTTTTACAGCGAAAAACAATGAATTATCACGGCTACGTCAACGTGGCCATTTTGGAAATGTTACTGCAGGCCCAGGAATTCCCCAAGGGCAGGTAACTGCCGTACATAGCAGAATACCTCCATTTTAGGCCAATCTAGCCCTTTTTCCCCCACCAGAATGAGATTTTTTTTTTTTTTTTTTTTTTTTTTTGCGAAGACAGATGCCATTTTTGGGGTGTTTTTTTTTAAATTTGTAACAGAAGTAAATAAACGAAGTTTCGAAGTTATCCATGCGTGTCCAACTGCGCATGTTTCGAAAATAATCTCGTATAAAAATTCTTCAATTCTTTGCATTCTTCAATTTCTTTGCATATTCAATAGTATTCTTATTAAAAAAAACGCAAAAAAATTGCAGATTTAAAAAAAAAAAAGAAAAAAACCGTAAAAAAATTGCAGATGTGTTGTGCGCATCTCAATATGGCGAGAAAAAAAGGCTAGATTGCGAAATTTGGCCTAAAATGGAGGTATCTGCTAGGTACATTTCCAAAATATTAACACCCCTTTTTTCTATTTATTTAAAAAGAAAATACAAATTTATACAAATTCCCTATTAGTTTTTTTTTCGGTTCTCTTATACGATGATCATCTTTATTTAACTATTACGTGTAATTATATTCATACAGATATTCTATATGATTTATATTTGCGTAATATTTGCGAAGAAATGAAGAAAATCAAATTTACTGTGTATTTATCGTGTTGCCATAACAACGTGACGTAGCCAAGGACGATAGTGGATGTGAGTGTGTGTGTGTGTGTGCGCGTGTTTTCGTGCTGTATTGTTTCGTATCTTATCAACTTCTTCGAATCTATGTGTACAGTAATACAAACCCGTTTTTCGAGCTGAATAAATGTGTTACATTGAATAAAAACACGAAAAATATATCCAGTTTGGTAGAAAAGTAACTTATCTTGCCTTTGATAACATTTATTTGTTATATATTTGTTTTATGACAACTTTTTCGAATCTATGTGTACAGTAATACAAACCCGAAATGAAAAGACCACGAGAGAACATGCTATAAAGAGTGTGTGTGCGTGTGTGCGCTTGTGCTGGGTAGTAGTAGTAGTAGTAGTACTAATAATCTGTCCAGCGTTTGCTTTCCTGTTGTGTGAATGGCGGACGTTGAGTAGGAGGTTGGATTGTGATGTCTGTAAGTTTCGTATTTTTGTAATTTGTAAATGGCAAGTTAGAAAAAAATTTAACCCTTCCAAGATGGACAATAAATAAGACCAAAATATTTTAAAGTAAAGTTAAGAGCGTAAGAACTATAGTTTTTAGGAGATGTGATTATTGGATTAACCAATCAGAAATCGTCTGTGGCACACACATCTCTGTTTATATATATATATATATATATATATATATATATATATCTTTTTAGTACTGATCCTGAATCAAAGGCAATGTCGGCCTGGAATGTTCCAGTAATTTACGGTAATCTATAGGTATAAACATGATTTCGTCCATAGTTGTTCCAAGTTATTGTCTTATATAAATTTATTTGTAACATTTATTTTTTAACAGATTTAATATGTAGCTAAAAAAAAGCTAGGTTGTATTTTTTTTGATAACGTTTTATTTTGCACATTTTGAATTAATCGGCTGGCTTTTTCAGCAAGCTTTCCAGTTGGTAAACTACTGGAACATGCCGAAGACACATGAAGCAGGTTGTGGATGAATACCCCATTTATTTTTGATAAAAAAATCTCACCTCTGGTCAATGTGTGATCCAATTGATTCCATTGTTTTTAGTTTTCAATTTAAACCCACACATACCAAAGTATCGAACAGACGAATTGACCAAAACACGTGTAATTTTTATCGTGTAAAAAAACCAAAAAAAAACAACAAAAAAAAAAACAGAATAAACGTTCTATTTACAGAAATCCGCAATCGCTATTGAAATTTTATATTAGAAATACAAACTGTTTAATCCAATGTTTTTCTATGTTCATCTCAGGAAATTAACGCTAATCCTCCATTAAAAATATTTCCTGTTTATTTTTAATTCTTAAATATAAATCTCATCTCGCAAGAAGTCATTTGACACTATGCATTCGTTTGAGAAAAAAGATTTATTCGCTGTTATCTCCTACAACCATTGTTTATATTTTAATGCAATTTTTTGAAAGAATATTTTGAAATTTTAATTTTAATTTTAAACTCTGGTTTCATTGAGATAATCCCCAGCCGCTTCCTTTCCTGTTCTTGTCGACACAACAGTTGCAAATTTGCTGTTTCCGCTACTTAGTTTACTTCTATTTTTATCAGGCTAATTTTTCTAATTGACATTTTGTAAATTAATTCGAAATGTCTTCTTCGATTTGAATTTACATTTCGTATTAATGATTAACGAGGGAAATTGTAAACAATGTATGACCCATGCAGTATTATATTAAGTTCATTTTAAACTTTCACTTTTTATCATGTTTGAAAAGACTAATAGGATTGGTATGTCTTGCTTAAGATTAGATCATATTTTTTTTTACTATTTTATTATGTGTCCATGCATTTTGCGAAGTTATACATGCTGTTAGTTTTACTGAGAAAACAGCTTGCGCTATTTCCCGAGAATATGTTAGACACCAAACAGCCCCTTTAAGAAATTCGTTTCTTATCGTTGAGCTCTTTCAGTTGAATTAAAAACTCGGTCAATTTAGCTCTTATGCGTAGATCATCGTATAACGATTTGATCACTGTCTGTCTGACGTAATGAACATTTAAATTAAAAAAAAATGTTTAAAATTCAACGCTATTTCACACGGTTAATGGTAGCCGAATGGATACGGCCTCCGCTAATCGAGCCAGAGATGTCTCGTGTCGCGGGGTTCGAATCGTTCGACTGGTAGTAATCGTGACACCCTGCACTGAAGAATCCCGAAAGGATGAAACACTAGTGTCTGTAGGTATTTAATTATTATAGTAAAAAAAAAATAATATATATATATATAAATAAATATATATATACATATATATATAAATATATATACATATACATATAAATATATATAACGTCAAGGATGTGAATTCATATAGAAACGTTGTTTTAATTTGAATAAATTAAAATACGCATCAACGGGGCTTGAAAAACAAATCACATTCGGAATATAAACAAGTGTTTTACTTGTTTGACATTTATCACAAATATATTTCAGAGATATACTCCATCTTGTTTTTTTTCTATATGAACTCACACGCTTGACGTTATTCTTGCGTTGCCTACACACAGTTCAAACATTTTAAAATACAATCGCTAAATACAAGCGCGGCTCTTCACCAACATACTTTTCTTTTTTTAACTTTATCACATGGCAAGGAAGAAGAAAAGAAAGAACAAGAAACAAAACAACACACTGAAGATGGAGTATATTTCACAAATATATTTGTAATATATTTCAAACAATAGAATATGTGTTTACATTTTTTGATTTGGCTTTCAAGCGCACTTGGTGCGTATTTTCTTTTATATGTATATATATATGTATGTATGTATGTATGCGTGTATGTATGTATATATATATATATGTACGTGTATATATATGTATGTATAGCTATATGTATATATTTCTGTAAGTATATATGTGTATACATTTATATATATATATATGTATATACGTATGTATATATACATAGCCATATATGTATATATGTGCGTGTGTGTATTTATATATATATGTATGTATATGTATGCATACGAGATGTATATATATATATCTATATATGTATATATATATGTTTATATATATATGTGTGTCTGTAATTATATGTATATATGTATGCATGTATATATATATATATATATGTATGTATATATAATGTTATGCATGTATAACTAAGGAAATTAACGAGGTTATTAAGACTGCTAAAAAAACAATATATTTATTTATATAAGCAAATTTACAAGATAGCAAGACTGGACATGCAATCCTTTGAACAAAGTAATTAGATTAGGATAAGCATAAAAAGGGCTATTAATAATCGACTTGCAAACGATTATGTTATACTCGGCTGGGAATTAATCCTATTGAATTGTGTTTTAGAGATTGTTAGTTCTATGAAATGAACGTTCACATGATGTTTCTTGTAAGTACACAGATAAATAAGCGGCCACTTGTGACAGTGGTTGCGGCTAGACGAGTTTTATTTTGAATGCTTTACAGGAGAAATCAGAAGAATACATTATAAAAAAAATACAGCGATAGAATGAAGAAAGAATAGCAATCCTTTCTATGAGATAGAGTCTACATGAAAAGACTATGATCCCCTGCCACTAGAACTCCAAGTTGCTTTTGTAGTTTATGGAAGCGGGAAATGGTATTATTACCAGCATCTCACCAGACGTGCGAGCATGAGTGCAGTTTATGGCGTATTTGATTATTATACAAGTAAAATATTTCCTCAGGACTGTGATATATTCTCAAAGATTAGAATGATAGTTGGTATGATTTCAGAATCATATAACTGTTTGCAAATATATTGTTCGGATGACGCATGATTACGTAAGGATAAAAGTATGCCTTAACATTATGTGTCCTTACATGCTGAAAATCCCTCTACATTAATAAT
The DNA here is from genome assembly GCF_053919585.1 of Euprymna scolopes. NCBI lineage: Eukaryota > Metazoa > Mollusca > Cephalopoda > Sepiida > Sepiolidae > Euprymna > Euprymna scolopes. The sequence goes on along the minus strand of NC_136506.1, from coordinate 9,717,085 downwards.
TTCTTTCCTCTGATTGCTAGATTTGTAAGTTCACTTCTAGTTTCATGTTTCATTAACCGCACTGATTGGAAGAACTTTAAATGTACCATGAACAGTAACCCCTCTGCTCAACTCCTCATATTCCCCTGTAAGATAGATCACAAATAAAATACTCGTTACCAGTTTTTTTTTCGGCGTGAAGAATGGTAAAGGAATAGCGTACTGTATATCGATAGTCTTTGGCTGACTGGGATAGCTTCCGTACATTCATATCTGACCTACCTCTGCATTCCATGTTTTAAAAGGATGTGTCCTCTATAATATCAGACCTGACCGAATGGTTAATTGTAGGCATAGACCGATTCATACCATCCAAAAAATTCCAACAAAACCCAACAGCCAGCCATGGTTCTCCGCTGAATGTACTGCTGCCATCGCGCACAGAAATCATTTTTTCCATAGCTACCAACGTAATAGACTTTTTTCCATAGATACCAACGTAATAGATGTACTGAGACTAAAGCTGCTTTCAGGACTGCCAGCAACCACTATAAAAGAGTAATAAAAAATGCAAGAGAACTATATGCTCAGTCTGTTAAATCCAATGTAGCTGAGCAGCAGCTTAGTTCCCACCAGTTCTGGTAAATAGCAAACATGATCTTGAACAGAAGCGTAAGTTCTACTCCAACTATCATCAATGCACCTGAGGTCATCTCGTCAGCATCAGACAAGGCCGAACTATTTGCCAAGAATTGTGCAGCTAATTCTACCCTATGAGACAATAGCCATCAATTCCCTGTATTTCATCCTATAATAGAAAACTCGCTATGCAACATACAAATATCTGTGCGCGAGGTCGCGAAGCTAATCAGGAACCTTGATCCCAGTAAAACAACTGGCCCTGGCGTCATTCCAGATATAGTGCTGAAAAAGCTCCAACCAGAACTTGCCCCATATACTTACAAAATTGTTTAAGCGTTGCCTTAAGGAGAAGTGCTTTCCAACACCCTGGAAAACCACATCAGTATGCCTTGTATTTAAGAATCCAGGTGAAAAGTGATCTCCCTCTCGGTACAGACCAATAAGTCTCCTGCGTGTCATGAGTAAGTTGTTGGGATCCGTATTAAATAAATAAGTAGTCAACCACCTCAACAGAAACAACCTTCTTAGTGACATGCAATATAGTTTCCGCTCGGCAATATCTACAGCAGATCTGCTAACAGTTATATAACATAGGATTAGTGAATCTCTTGACAAAGATTTCCTTTCCAGGGCAATTGCTCTTGACATATCGAAGACCTTCGATAAGGTATAGCATAAGGGCCTACTTCACAAAATTTCCAGCTACGGTATAACTGGAAATGTTTTCTCAATCATTAAATCATTTCTCTCTGATAGGTTCATAAGAGTAGTGTTTGATGGGCAGAAATCAGAGGTCCACAGTATTAATGCTGGAGTCCCCCAGGGGTCCATGCTGGGCCCAACTCTCTTCCTGATCTACATCAATGATTTCCCAAAACACATACTTAAATCATTCGTTGACATCTATGCTGATGACACGACCATCTATGGCAACACATCAAATGCCATAAATGACTAAGTTCTCTCTAATTCTCTCTCCTCTGATCTTGAGCACGTGGTACAATGGGGGAAGAGGTGGCTGGTCACTTTTAATGCATCCAAAACCAAGATTCTATCTTTACATCATCAAGGCTCTGATCCCCATCTGCCATCAATTGTAATGAATGGCTCTCATCTAGGGGAGGCTCTATGTTTTGACAAGCTTCTGGGTTTGACCTTTACTCCTGATCTGAAATGGAACACATACATCAAATCTGTTGCCAGGGACGCTGGTAAAATGGTGGAATCCTTCTACCGCTCCAGAAGATATCTCACTACTGATGCAATTCTCTATCTGTATAAAAGCCAAGTACGTCCAAGTCTGGAGTACTGCTGCCACATCTGGACAGGAACTGCTAAAACAGCCTATCCTGCCTTGACAGAGTACAAAATAGACTTCGTGGTTTGGTGGGGATGCCCTTTTCTCTTCCCTGCTACCTCTCTCCCACAGAAAAGACGTTGCGAGCCTGTCTTTGTTTTATCGTTATTTCCATGGAAATTGCTCGTCTGAGCTCCAATCACTCGCCCCCCCCTCGCCAATCTTTCACCAGAAACACCCGTCTGGCTGAAACTACTGTCAATAATTTCCCCCACTCTTTATCTGTGCCTAAATCCAAACTTATATTCCATGAGCAGAGCTTCTTTCTCAGAAGTGCACGATTGTGGAACTCTCTTCCGTTCGCCTGTTTCCCACCTGACCACAACTTGGATGTCTTCAAATCCAAAATAAACAAATTTCTGACAAACCGCCCCCTTAAGTAAGACACTCTGTCAAATCTCTAATACTAATGATTACTACACTACTATCTCTTGATTACTGTACATGCAATAACCCTTATCCCTGAGTGACCTCCGGGCCTTGATAAGTGGTGACCTACATGTAAAAAAAAGGAAAAGTGTCTTGTGCTAAAAAATAGCAAATAAGCAAGATTATATTTTTAAACGATGACACACTGGCACTCTATAATCCGAGGAAAGGTGTTTAGATGTTGTATAACAAACCTGTTTAGCATTTCATAAGTTAATAACTTAAGAAATATTGATATCCTGTGAAAAGGGATAGATTTCCTATAAAACAAGGAATGGTGTTTTCTACGGATTATTTAAAAATGAATACACTGTAATTACGTATGCATTTACTGTGAGCGATTTAAATAATCCATAAATAGTCGATGTGCCGTAAAGAATATACGCAATGTATGTTCGCCCTAAATAACCCGATTGGCTGATGTTTTTATATATTATATAATTTTGGCACAGCTATGACGTATAAGCTGTTATTGTGTTTTCTTTGGTGACTTCAAAGGGAAAAGCATGAGAATAGTGAGAAATAGTTTTTTTTGCATTTACTATTACTAAATAGAAAGTTCATGTTTTGAAAAAAAACAAACTAAAACAAAACCAAAACGACGGTTTGTGTTTTTAAATTACATAATAAATTATAGAAACAAAAAATCCATTTTTATAATTTTTATTATTCGAACAACTATTCGCATCTTGAATGTTATTCTCAAAATGTTTGTATTGATGTATCCCTTTACTTTTTCAACTAAGTTATCTGCATCTCGAACTCGGAATCTGCACAGGATATCTAGCGAAACACTTTATTTCATCATCGGGATTATCATTCCCCCGTTCTATTAGCTATGAGCAGGGATATATCTCAAGATTTTCGCAAATGCATTCATAATATTTTTGTATTGCCTGCTTACAGAACAAGATCGTTTTATCGCCGTGAATGAAATCAACAATTTTCCTTCTCAATTTCGTACAGGTTCTTTTGTACGAGAAGAATATTCTTTAGTGTTAAAAGATAAACCGGAAAAAGATCGAAACTTTTTGTGCATTACACTAAAGATGAGAACACAAGTTCGAAAAAATCCAGATAATAAAAATCGGAAGTCATTATCACTAAAATTAAGAATCATAAAAATGTTGATATGCCGTACAATATATGACTATATATTTTTGACATGAAATATATAGAAATAATTGATATGTCATAAAATACATACGTATAATCCTTTGTCTTTTTGTATATTTACTATAAAGCAAACGGCAGACAAGAACTAAAGACGCAACAGTCTCAAGAACGCTTGGATTGAGATGCGCTTATATGAACATATCTTTTACGCACGGTATTGATAGCAATTTCCTGTTAATTGCAAAATGGCTAACATTTTCTATTAAAGTTTCTTTTTGTTGTCTTCTGATCTGTAGGCCAAACTGTTTGCTACACACATTTCATATTGCAATTATAAGTCCTTTTTAAATATTTATGTTCTTCGCTTACTGATCTTAAATGGTCATTACTTCCTTTCTTTCCTTCGATTATGCTACACGTAATGTTCTTGCAAAAACTTTTTTCAAGCCAGAAGCGAAATGATAACTTGTACATTACGCTAAAACAAAGGTAAATTGAAAAGAAAAAAATAGTTAATAGCTGTCATCTTTGACAAATGTTAAAACTCGTCTAGTGATCGGTCAATTCGAATGCATTCATATAATATAAAATGCTCCTGGCAATATTGGTTCTCCGATCTTATTTAAACACCTTTACACACCTTTACACACCGGGCAGACTATTCGGCGGCTTTCTAAAGAAATTAATGTTTGATAAAGCAAGAAATACTATCTAACATTTATTTGGTAGTCATACTCATTATTTCATGTGTGACTGCTTATTTTACTTGTAGATTTATTTTATTGGAATTATGCAATGGTCTAAAATAGTTTAGGAAAAGGAGCGTTATTATATTACTGAATATATTTTTTTAGATAAAGATTGGCAAAGTTTAATATTTGTAGTATTTGGACTATTGTTCTCATATTGAGTGTACATTTCACAACGTTTCAGCTGATGGAAGCTCACGGGATTTTAGGGTGTAGTTGTTGAATACGAGAATTATTGAGGTCTCTGAATTTTATAGATGCGGATTGGTTATTCGTATTATTTGGATTCATCAGACTACTGTTCTCATCTTGATTGTCATTTTCATAATGTTTTATGTCGATGTATCGTCTAACTTTCTTCAACTGTATCTTGTCAAACTCCGAGTGTTCATATCGAACACAGGGATTTGGAAAGAATCTCGAATAGAACCCTTTATATACTTCAAAGGGAGAGCATGCTCTTGTTCCGTCAGCCACGACTGGATAGAGGTCCTAAGTAATTCAAAATATTATTTGTCGGACGTCTACACATGGAATTGCACTTTTAATTTTTCCAAGTATTCTAACCAATGCAAAACGGGTTCGCAGGCTGCACTACGCCACGGGTCCAGGCTTACGGACATGTATCTCAGTGGTTAGAGCTTTGAAAAATCAATTTTGAATATTAAGGGAATTCAAAATAATAACATAACTATAAAGCGAACAATAAACAACACAAATGTAATATCATACAACATAGGTATGAAGAAATATAAAATAGCAAATTAAAGCGAAAACCAGCGAAAAAATAGAACATACAATAAACACTAAGAAAAAAATGAAAAGCTAGATCATAATAAAACAGAAGAGAGATCTAAAATAAAAACAAAAGGAAGAGCAAATCCTGGTTTAATCCACCGTTCAGCGACCATAAAAAAATTATATTCGGAGTGAATTTTACTAAATTGTACACAAAAAAATCCGCAAGGTAGTAAACTAAATAAGATAATTAATGAAAACACTGTCAAACTATCTTTCTTAACATCCGCTTACTTAACAACAAACAAATTAAATACATTTATGAAGAATAGCGATCAGATTAAAAATGAATCCAATAAATAAAAGGAGTGTAAAATGTCAAATTGGGGAACTTTTTCACCTTAGACATAGTATACAAATGTGAAGTTATACTAAATAATGAAACAAAAGTATATCTGGGGAACACCAGAACCTGCTTAAAGGACAGATATCGTAATCACCTAAAATCTTTTAAACGAGATACTGAGAAAGACAATAACACAACAAGTAACGAAAATAACAGCAATGTAGATAAAAATTAAAACAATAGCAGAAAGGATAGCAATTATAGAGACAATAACAATAATGAAGATTGTAAGAAAACCAATAGCAATAACGAAAATATGAAATCGAAAACGAAGAAAACTACACCATACTAACACTATAGGTAAAGGGAGTAAGGAAACATAAAATTGAATATGAATTAAGATGGTCCATAATAGGTAGAGCGAAGAAATATACACTAGGCAATTCAAAAAGATGCAACCTTTGCATAATAGAAGCGTATTATATATTAATATCAGAAGAAAAATGATTTAACAGACAAGATGTAATTCATTGATGTCTGCACAAATATCGATGCTTAATTTCATGCAGTAGACTAAAACAACAACATAAATGGAAATTTACAGCTAGAAACCTAACAAAATCAGGCAACGCGCCGTATGTCGATTAAAAATGAACAACATGGGTCAATCGACCATGTCCGAATAATATAAAGATACATAGGACAACATAATGGAACGCAAGAGTATAATAAAGACACTGGATAAATATTTAAGAAAGAAATAAAATGAAAAACAAATAAAACAATTAAATAAGAGACAATGTACAAAAACAACAAAAGTATAATATAGTTAATGAAAAAGGAAGTAACTCTAGAATTAAAATACTTTCCATGAGAGTGACCTCCACTTAAAACAAAGAGCTTAACTGACCAAACCAATTCGAAGTCGAACAAAATAAATATTAGGATATATACGCATAAATAAAGAAATTAAAATTATAAAAACATAGAAAAGATTAAATGATGAGCAAAAAAAAACTGTACATCAAAACAAAAAAAAATATATATATAATAAGAAAATAAGGCGTAAAAGAAGAATGTTAGTTTTCACGGTACGAAAGATGACGGCCTGTAAGAACGTGGGGATAGAATTTCTTTTCCCCAAAATGAACGCATCAGGTTTACCGTGCACAAATAATTTTTCTTGTTGTTAACATCAAATAGGAATTGCATCTGACGAGTTGATGAGAGGAAAATTTCTATGAAAAGGTAAAATAATAAAATTATCATTCTATTATAGAAAATGAAGATATCCAAAGTGAAATATACACATTTTAGTCTTTACATTTCAACAAAATGTTGTACTATATATGCTCTGTCCCCATGGCATTAATCAATTGAGCTTTTCCCGAAATAAACAATGATTCAATGTTTATTATAGCAGTCTCAACCCGTTGAATGAAAACGGTATACATTGAAGTTAATAATATTTCATAAATGAATATTAATAATAAAAAAAAAAAAAAATAATAATAATAATATTATATATATATATAAATATATATATATATATATATATATATATATATATATATATATATATATATATATATATATCGTAGCCATTGGCTAATCTCGGACACGAGTATGCATTTTGCTCATAAGGATTGAGTTTGCTCCAGCTACGAAGGGTTTTAGATGATGCACGCTCCGAATAGCACACACTTCAAATACTACCATTCGCTGCGGCAAACATCTGCTTGGCATTCAGGTTCAGAAAGGCGTCTTGAAATCGCTGGCCTGTACATTCTCATGTAGAGTATTCGCCAAGCGAGTTTATTCAGAGGGCATCTCCCGTAATGAATTAAACGCACTCCCATATACGAACCTGGAAATTTGAACGATTTGTACAAGGTACATACTCTGCCCAACCTTCCATCAATCATGTACTGGCCAGAATCCTCGTTGCGTAACTTCGGTGGTCTGGCGTAAGTCGGTCTGTCAACGTAGTTGTGCTGTAATATATATATATATATATATATATATATATATATATATATATATATATATGTGATTGATGAGCAGGATTAAATACGACGATATGATATAAAATGGAAGTGACAGGAGCTGAATACTCAACGTTTCGCCCGATTTATGCGGGCTTTTCCAAGAGGGATGGTCATTGACGAGAGAGTCGGAAGATTGGGGCTATATATAATGATGGGGGGCAGCCTGATTTCCTTACGTAAATTAGATGTCTATATACGTATATATTTTTAAGAGAAAATAAATTAGAGTAAATTAGCGTAGTGGATTACGTCTAAAAGTTCAAATATCGTAGTCATTTAAAAGATTTCGTCTGGATATATAAATGAATTACCTCTACCAATAGATAATATAATTAAAATTATAAGTATATGCATTAACATGGCGCATTTCACATTCGATGGACTCTGCTACAAACAAAAATTTGGATTGCCCATGCGTAAACCTATAAGTGGGGTTTTGTCATGTCTATTTTTGGAATTCATAGAAACCGGACCCATGAAATATAAATTGCCCAAGGACATTTCCTACTATAGATATATAGAAGATATTTTAATTTTCCTCCTCATGTCTTCGAAAATAGAGAATATCACTGATAAATTAAATAAGATCGAACCCACTATTAACTATACATATGAAAGAGAAAAATAACAACTCCATACCTTTTCTGGACATCAATATCAAAAATAACAATGATCGTCTGTTTTAAAGTCCATCGGAAAGTAACGACTAAAAATGATTACATACATTTTTATTTTCATCACGATGATAAAGTAAAAAAGAGGTATTCTAATAGGATTTTTTCTTAGGGCCCTGAGAATATGCAGTGGAAGAATACATCAAGGAAGAAGTTGAGTATATCGAACGTACATTCATGAACTTACAATATCCTCAACATTTTTGGACAAATACAAAAAGGAAAGCACTAAAATTTTACCATAACTGAAACCGGGACAATTCCCCCAAAAGACAGACACACGAGACAATTAACATTGCCAACTAATAAAAACAACGACACAATCTATAAGAACCTAAATAAGACGGTCATTAAATTACAAAACTAAACTCTTTAACAGTTAGGGATCCAACACGTAAAATTATGACTAATACCAACACTAAAACCAAAGCCGGAATATATTCCATTGATTGTGGAAGAATATATTTAGGAGAAACTCAACGTAAGTTAAACCAAAGAATATATGAACATAAAAGTGATGTAAAAAAAAGCAAAATCATACACTCAACGCCATATTTTGTCACATCATGGAGAACGACCACAATTTTAATTTTAACAAATCATCTTTCCTTAAACACATACATAAAAGATCCACACGACGTTTAATTGGGTCAGCTATAATCTTCCATTCCAGCAATATAATTAAACAAAGAAAAGGTTTTTATCCACATTGCACACTATCTGTCGAAAATAATTATTAAAGAGAACAATTTAGACACAGGTTTAACTCGAAATATATGTATATAAAAAAAATCACTCGTAATTTCACTTCATTTTATTATTTTATTTTACTTATTTACTCTATATTATTTTATCACTGTCCATTTTTGGACCCCTATTTTATCACCTCCTATTTTAATTTTTAGATGCCATCTACAGTTACTGCGCTATTTTATCCCAATTCAATTATCTCTAATTTTTTAAAACTCCCTTCGTAGTCTCGTTTCATTTTATTTATTTAATCTATCACGGTTATATTTCCAGACGCAATTTTTAAAATCTCTACGATATTTTAACTTTTAGACGTAATCCACTACGCTAATTTACTCAAATTGATTTTCCCATAAAATGTATATAAACATCTAATTTACATAAAGAAAACACTCTGCTCTCCCCCATCATTATATATAGAACCAAATCTTCCGACTCTCTTGTTAATGACCATCCCGCTTGAAAAAGCCCGCATAAATCGGGCGAAACGTTGAGTATTCAGGTCCTGTCACCTCCATTGTATTTCAAAGGCCCTAGTCGTTTGATGTAATGTATTGAATATATTAAATAATTCATGACAAAGTTTAATTTCATTCAGACAAAACACTAAGAAACTGGGCCTAATTAGATTTGGACTGGGTTTTTATTTGGTCACCATGCATATATATATATATATATATATATATATATATATATATATATATGCATGTGTGTGTGTATGTATATATATGTATATGTGTATACATATACATATATATATATATATTGTTTATATATATACTATATATATACTGTATATATACTGTTTATATATATATACTATATATACTGTGTGTATGTATATATATATATATATATATATATATATACTGTATATATACAGTGTATATATACTGTATATATATATATATATATTGCGATCATGAGGGGAAAACTTATATATATGTGTGTGTATGTGTATATGTATATATATGTGTGTATGTATATATGTATATGTATATATATGTATATATACTGTTTATATATATATATACTATGTATATACTGTGTGTATATATATATGTATATATATACTGTATATACACTGTGTATGTATATATGCTGCATATATATATATATATATATATATATATATATATATATATATATATTGCGATAATGAGGGGAATACTTTTATCATTCATGATAAAAATTAAAGTGCGTAAAACACATTTTAAAAGGGTGAAAGAAGAGGAAAGAAAAATAGAGATGGGGCAAACTGTTTCGCTTTTGATCATGAATAATAAATGTCTTGCCATCATCATTGCAATAATTACATTTTGTCTCTCCTTAAGGGTCATTAAATCTAATATATAAATGTATTTCTCTCCTTTGTGTCTGTCTCTCTATATTTTCAAACTTTATCTACCCCGAATATAAAATTCGCAGTGTAGCGAAAGGGGCCCCAATTTATTGGATTTTAACTGGGCCGCCATTTTATGAGGGTTTGCCGATAAAATCGCTTTTAAGGAGTAAAGAATTGGTCAAATGAATAAAAAAATTGTTAAACATGTTGCATTCTATTTTATTGTTTTAATTTTGTAGTTTTTAACCGGTTACGGTGCGTGTTCCGTTAGTACACTGGTAAGGTTATCAGCTTTGTATGCTATACCTTCGGTTTCGATTGTAGCTGATGGCATTTGAATATTTTTGTACGTTTGAAATCACGGCACTATAATAATATACAAGAAATCTGTGCTAATTAAAATATCATATTGAGCGCCGCCGCAAGTGTGTGTATATATATATATATATATATATATATATATATATATATATATATATATCATCTAATATTATGTTGGTGCAAAAATAATGTCGTTTTTTACGTTTGTCAAAATCGATATTATTTTCGAACCAGCCTATTATATATATATATATATATATATATATATATATGCATGCGTATATAATATATAGATATATAATATGTCCATAGATATAATATAGATATATTTTATAACATATATATGTACTATTCTATATATAGTTTATTGTATATATTAATATATGTATAATATATCTAAATTTATATATAATACATATTATACACACACGCATATATATAAAATATATATATATATATATATAGAGAGAGAGAGAGAGAGAGAGAGATATTGATAGATAGATTGATAGAGAGTATGAGAGAGAGACGACATATGTTTTTTGTAGGATTAGTTCTTTTTTTATGAGAAAAAGTTGACAGTTTTTATACTCATTAAAATCTAATAAAAAAAAACTGTTCAGTCTTTTGAGTAAAGGTTGTCAGCTCTTATCAAATTTTACAGTTGCTTCAACAACACTTCGTAACGCTTAACTGCATATCTGATTTTTCCAGATATTTACGCGGCATCAAATCCATACAAAATTTCAGCCAAATCAAACCAGAAAAAAATGGAACGGACAGACCAAGAGAAATATGACTTAAAGAATGAATCCTGTCGTGCTACACGTCAATAACGGTTGGAAGCACCGACTATAAAATAAATAACAATAGCGCAAGCAAAAAGAGAGGCAATCTTCGAATTTATAAAGTCATACATTTAAAACCTTATAAATAATCGTCCTATGATAGGGAAAAATTAATTCCCCGATACACTATTGCATTACTTACGAAAAATTACAATCTATTCTATTTGACCTAAGAACTGAAATCCTTTAATTTAAATTTTCACATCTACTATTACACCATGTAGTTGTGTCAAATATATGTAATAATCGCTTATTTTGTTCATTAATCGATTATGTAAACACACACACACACACACCCACACACACACACATATATATATATATATATATATATATATATATATATATATAGGGAACTTTACATAAACGATTTTATCACTTAAAAAATTGCTGTGGTTGGTTGGCTTTTTTGTGTTTTAGGTTATATCAACTATTTTTGGCTAAGTTAATGACAAAACAACAGTAGTTTTTGAAAAAAAAGACTTTGGAGGTTACAAGTTCCTTCTGTATTCCAATATTTATTTATTATGCGCAGTTTGTTGTTTTATGGTTATATCAAATATTTACAGAATATGCAATGTCTAATCTAAAAATATTAGAAAAAAATTAGTTTTGTTCTTTCAGTTTTTATATGTGAAAATATTTCTTCATTGTATTTAGTTTTGTGGTTTTCTAGAAAAGAAAATTGCCCCTGTTTTTGACTTTACAGAACACAATTCAATTTTGCAAAGGTAAAGAAAAGAAAGCAGTGATTTTAAAGTTTTGTTTATTTTTGTGCAGTAGAACAATATCTGTAATCGGATCTTGAATATCAAAGACCCTAACAGATATTAGTTCAGGATTGGACCTGGCAGCAATGGTGCATTACTGCAAACTTTACACTCACGACAGATACCCAAAAGTCTTCATGACTGGGTATAATTTAACTTGATACCAAGGCACCAAGAATCTTGGATCGCCTTTTAATATTATCGCTAATAAAAGTCAGTAGCTTTTATTACAACGATGTTTTACTAAGAGGAGAGCAAAAAGATATCTGGTTATTTAAACACTGTCATGCTGGACCAGATATTGTTTTGAATGACTATGCAAACCAATGTTTTTAGATGTGATTGGAATTCGATCATTTTCGTAGTATTTGTATTATTCAGAATACTTTTCCCATCTTGATTGTTATTTTCCACTGTGTTTGTCGATGTTACCTACCACTGACTTCAGGCGCCTCATGTCTATCATAGTAATCTTTCTGTCTATTTTGTGAATCCTTCTAACTCCGGATTTTTTTCTGCCGAATGAGGGAATCTATGTATATTTTCTAAGAAAACACTTTATTTTATCTACAGAGGAAGAAGGCCAAAGGTTACATCGACCAAAACGTAGTGAGGATAACACTAAAGATGAACATAGAAGTCTGAATATTCCAAATAATACGAATAATCTTGTATTTAAAAATCAGAAATATTTGATCGTGTTGTGATATATTTGTTTTCAATTCTATTTTTGACGTTAGGATGAAAACCAAAATTGATTGTAACTTTGCGTTTCTTTTCGAAATGTTGTGATCGAAAACATACACTGCAAAAACTAACCAAGCCTGTCTTTTTTTCTTTTACTCGTGCGTCAAATCGTATTATTGACCGGAAACGCAATTCATTTATTCGCAGTTTCTTTTTTTCCGATATGTTATGAAGAAATAAATTGGAACGCAAATCAATAACCGACATTCCCATAGCCGCAAACCCCATTGCCGCTTTGCGACGAGTGCAGGCAAATCAATTGTTAGATGACTTATTAATGACATTTTCAATATGCTAAATTGCTACGCGTCCAGATACGGGCTAGATTGCCTATATAATTAATTGGTTATGCGGAAATGAGTGTGCAGGTATTTGTCGATATGTGCGCCCGTATAGACCTCGTCAAATATCCATGTTTTTGTATCAGATGTATGAAGTAGTCGGGCATAAGGCCCACAAGTAGGTGTGTTCTTGTGTGAACATGTGATAAAACATCCAATGGCGACTGGTTATTTTGAAAGATGGTGATTTAGTAAAAGTATTATACAGTTATAAGTAAGGAAAAATCTTGATAGAGAGCATTGTATAAATCAGAGTTAATAAAAGATAAAGAGGAGAGGAGAAATCTGGAACTGGAGAAATCGATAGAAGGATAGGAATGCATAGAGCGAGTGTGAGGGAGGGAGAACTAGAAAAAGAAAGATCGAATAAGGGAGAGAGATCGGGAGAGAGTGAAAAATTGAGGGAGAGGGAGAAAATGTAAGAGAAATTAAAAAGATGGAAATATCGAGAAAGAAAGAGAAAGACCAAGACAAAGGGGACGGCGCGATTTAAAGAAATAAAGCGAGAGAAATATATAGAAAAGAAAGAGATACTGAGATGCGCAAAGAGAAATAGAGAGAGACGAAATAAGATAGGAGATAGATAGAGAGGACGGGAGATTTTGAAAAAGTTATAACACCTCTTTAAGTTACATATTGTCCTTTTACTTAGATACAGTTTTCTTTCGTATTAATTTTTAAATCAATACTGTGTTGAACGATCAACTATATCTGAATAACCGAGCAGCATCTGGTTCTGATGTTCGCATAAAAGAAGGATAGTTCTAAAAAGATCAATATGGTGTCTAACCAATCATAACTGCTGAAACGAGAACATGCTATCACCGTTGATTACATATAGATTTCTGTTCGAAATTCCGTGCAGATTCCCGATGTTTGACAGAAAGATTCCCGAGTTTGACGGAAAGATTTCAAAACTCAAAAAGATACAGCTGATGAAAATCGGATGTTACATCGGCCCAAAGATTGTGAAAATGAGACTCAAGGTGAGAACCGTAGTCCGTATAATCCAAATAATACGAAATATAAATCCTCATCCCAAAGATTGCGAAACATGTAGCGTATTTATCTTTATTCTTTTATTCTATTATTTTTAATAAGATTGATCCAGGGGTAAGTTGGCAGAAAATTATATCTTTCTGGTGGACTTCTGCTGTATTTTTGCCACCCTTGGTTCGGTTAATTTGTCCACTTACGATTTATTGTGGATATCACCCGGAAACACTTTTTACCGCTGCTAGATTTGTAAGATACTAGCAAGTCACCCGCTATTGAGCGGTTGGAAAATACTGATACGTATTATATTTTAATCAATGTAGAACTCATATTTATTTTAAACAGAAATACCGTAAGTATTAAACGCAACATTAAATTCTTAAAAAAAAGATGAGTAAAAAAAATGAGAGAGGCAGACAGACAGACAGCCGGAAATACATTTATGTATTAGATTTAATGACCAGTTATTTATCGATATCTGTGCCCGTATAGACATCGTCAAATCTCCATGTTTTCCTGTCTGATATATGAAGTAGTCTGGCAACAGGCACACAAGTAAGTGTGTTCTTGTGAGAACATGTGATTAATCATCCAATGAAGACTGGTTATCTTGAAAGATACTTATTTTATTAAAAGCATTATACAGTTAAAAGTATCACGTGGTAAGAAAAAATCTTGATAGTGAGTATTGTATAAATCAGATCCAGGGAGATCAACGAGGTGGGCCAGATGAAGAGATTTGTAGAAATAGAGAGGGATCGAGAGTGAATAAAGGATGAAGAAGGAAGACAACTCTAAAACGGGCAATAGAGAAATCGATAGCAGGAGAGGAATCCATAAAGGGAGTGAGAGGGAGGGAGACTGATAAATATTGTAGTTATTAAACGTAACGTTATATTCGTTTAAAAAAATGAGTAAAAAAAAAACGGAAGGAAACTGAGACATGTCAAAGCGAGTCTCATATTTTTCTAAACAGTTCACTTTTGTAAGTAAAAATATACTCAAGTGAAGATCGAAACCGAAACATAAGACAGTCAGTTGAGTAAGATTATCCTTTGGTCAGCTTGAAACCATCTTTAAGTAATATCTTAAAACCTACTTATTCTTTACGTGAGGAAGCTGACATTTGAACGGTTCACGTATGCGCATACCTTAAACATTTACAAACAAAAAAAATCTGATGACCTCCACGTAATTATTTTTCAATTTTGAACTCTTTGCCGACTTTTTTCCCCAAATTTAAATAAATCAATTTTTTCACATGTCTGAATACCATATACAACAATTATCAAGTCTGTTGGCCAAATATTCATTGAGTTCATAGGTTTAGAATTGTCCTCATTCTGACTTTTATAGATATATAGATAATGGTTAGTTGCATATTTTTCCATGTGTAATTTTATTTAACTTTCATTATGCAATCTTATACATGTGTCCATTTGCTATCTTAATGTACATATTATTTTGTACGTTAAATTCAGGTGGGGAAATAAAGGTGAAAACAATACAAACAAAAGAAGAACTAATTAATTAAGATTTTTTTGTTAAATAAATTACTCTCTTTCTCTGTTAAATGATTTATGTTTTACGACAGAAAAATACGTCTAGAATAGCAGAGAAAAGATTAGTTAACATCAACCAGAGAAAAAAAAGAAATAAATTTAATAAATTGATGTCTAATGTAATTAAATATTCGTTATAAGGAGAATCGCTCTTAAATAAAAGGATTTACAAGTTTTTCGCATTCGACTCAAACTGCTATCTGCATATATTTACTGAACCGGAAAATTATTACAAAAATTGGATTTGTTTTTTTTTTCTTGAATCAATCAAATATTCAGATACATCCTATAAATTTCAAAAAAAAAAAGAAGAAAATCATTGTCGGGACTGAAGTCGATGTTCCACGGGCGTTTTCCGGCATATAACGTAAACCACTGGGATATGATGAAATGATTAGTCCAGTTTTTTTTAAACAATAGAACGGAAATAAATTAAGACAGTAAATTTCAAATACGTTTATTTATTTATTTATTTATTTATTTATTTATTTATTAAATCTTTCCTAATTTTTCCTGGCAATTTACTTGATTTCTCTTCTCTAAATGTAAGAAGCAAAAAAAAAAAAAAAAAATTAACACAAAACTATCAGAAATTGTTTGAAAGATAAAAGTTGTTTCTTTCCTTATTCTCTTTGAGCGAAATAATGCAAATAAAATACCGCGCTAAAATATTAGTTTTATTATTTAAAAATCCATTCTAAACAAGGAAAGAGTTTAGCTTTCTTTTTAGCTATTATAACAATTCATATATGAGATATTTGTCTAACAATAAGTAACGCTACAATAGTATGAGGTATATGTGATTGCGACATCGTCGAAAGGCAGTCAATCTTTGGAGAGACTCATTCCGAGGTATTACTTTAGTAGAGACATTTTTAAAGAAACATTTTTACAGGAAACAGTTTGGAATAAAATTAAAACGTGAGAAAGGAGAAGAAATGTTATATTATAAGACTAATTTTACACTGTGTCTAAAAAGTATGAATTCATAAAAAGATTATTTTTTTAGTGTGTCTGCTTGTCTGTTCCACTTTCTCCCCGATACTACTGGTGCAATGTGACTAACATGTTGAATTGAACTTTGTTGTGATACGGTGCAGCAAGCTACTTATGTTATACTTTTGATATGCTTTTTGGATTCAATAGAATCCGAACTGCGCATCAAATAGGGATGAGGATTGATGCAAAAATGAGCACAAATTCAACCATAACTTTGAAGTAAAAACAATCGCTTTTCGTCAACGAGGAATAATATTTGTTCGCTTTAATGGGTAAAAAATTTAATAGTATATACATGTTTCAATTAGAAGTTTAAAAAAATACGAAAAATTGAATGACTGTTCATATAATACAAGCCCTTGCATTATAAACCGATTCATTTGCTGAGATATCGGGAAAGTCGATTATTTAAGAACCGTGAATTATATTCGCGTTTGAGAAATCGTAATGGAAATTTCCCCCCAATTACTCATATTATCATGAATAAGACTATATTTATATTAGCTGGTAGCCCGGAGTTGCCCGTACAATATACTTTTATGTGATATTTTAATTCATGCAGATTTCTTATGTATTATTAGTGAATCGATTCTCTATTAATTATGATATATTACGAAGAACAATTTGCCCGGTAAACTGCTTCGGTAAAAAAAAAAAATAAATAAATATAATAACAATAATAATGATAATAATAAAATAATAATATTAAATAATAATAATAATAATAATAATAATAATAATAATAATAATAATGTCGTCTATTATATTCCGTCTGTTTTTGTTTACAATATGGATGGACGGATGGTTGTTTGTTTTCCGGCATATCAACCCTTTTAAGGTCATTTAATTCAGGATCAAGTGATTTTGAAGAGATTTTAATAGAATGTTTATTCAAGCCAGTTTCTATTTAACCGATTGTTGGGATCCTAACAGGTACTCCACTCTGGGTCACAGTGGACCTGGAAGCAATGGCAATTAAAGGGTGGCTCCACACTCTCCAAAGCCCGCAATCTAGAGCCCCGCCATCGGATATAGTTTAAGGTCATATCCAGGACCATTTTCACAATATCATGTCAGTTGATATTTGGTCTTAATTACTAATGACCTGGAAATGTATATTCTGATTAGTGTTATTTTTAAAATAGACAAACGAAGAAATGATTTGTGGAGATGTTAAATGGTACCTCTTCATTTATTGTAATTTGAATTCGTTATTAAGAAAAAAAAATGAAATGGTGAGGTACACCCGGGCTTTAACAGGGAGAGTCATTCGATCTGTAGTCGAATATTCTACAAGTAAGCTATATCTCCAGATTATAATAAATCTGTTTTTAGAAGAAATGATTTGCGAAGATTTTATTATTTCCCTTGGCCGCTGTTACGTAAAGATATTCTCCTAGTAAAACACATTCTTTTATCTCTAAGAAAGAGATAACCTATTTTAAGATCGGGTGTTATCGAATTTTGATACTAATCGAATGCATTTCTGTACAAAACATAACTAAGAACGCAGCCATCCATACAAATTAGGTTCTGTGAAATTTTCAAAAGTACGCATAACCGGTTCGGCACCAATGAGAAAGGAGCATACGCACATATACACAAAATTATCTTATATAATAGGAGAGATCCTTTTGTTTAATTCCCATGTGTGTCAGCGCTACAATATGGACATATATTATGTGTTATATTTATTATCACCTAAAATCGACTTCGTGGCTTAGTGGGAGATGCCCTCCTACAGAAGAGACGTTGCGATCCTATCCTTGTTTTACCGTTATTCCCATGACAAGTGCTCGTATGAACTCCAATCTCTGCCCCCCCTTGCCAATCTTTCACGAAAAACACCCGTCTAGCTGAATCCACTGTGAAAAAATTTCCCCACTCTTTATCTGTGCCTAAATCAAAACGTGGATTCCATGAACAAAACTTCTTTATTAGAACTGCACGTCTGTGGAACTCTGTTCCGTCTGCTTGCTTCCCACCTGACTAAAACTTGGATGTGTTAAGGTCCAACGTTAACAAATTCTTAATGAACCGCCCCCTTAAGTAAACACTGTCAAATCTCCACACTAACGTACTGTACTTGCAATAACCCTTATCCCTGAGTGTCTCCCGGGCCTTGATAAGTGGTGACCACCGTGTAAAAAGAAATCGAACTATTTAATTATTATACATACCCATAGAATGCTTTTACCTAATGTTATTATTATTTTTTATCAATCCAATAGACGTGATAACACGTACTCATCATCGATATTTGCTAAACTACACGTGACATCCCAATATGTGAAGGCAATCTTTCAAATGATTAAAAAAAATAAATCCGCAGTTTTAAGTTAAATATTTTCAATGCGCAGTCACGTATCTCAGGGTCACATTAGGTCATGCATTTCCGCGAGGTATGAACGCTTCTTTCACAGAAAACAAAAGCATTGTCTATAGTCTCACTGTCTTCTTCCGAAATCATGATTTAACCTGGAATTGCCCATAAGCAATACTTACAATTGCACTTCCGGTTGTTCGATCACATATGCAGATAGATGTTAATTAGAAAATTATATTTTATTTATATTTTCATATGAAACTTAGATAGTCTAAAAACGCTGATAACGATGTAAAAATGTAAAACAGATTAAAAGTCGTTTTGCTAACAATAATGCCTGAGGTTATCATATTTCCATATATATTTTTTTACGGAAGAAAGTAAGCATTGTTTTATATTTAAGATATAAAACAAGTAATTTAAATTAAAAAGAAAATTACAATTGTTCAGGAATTAAATATAAATTCTTTCAACTGCCGCTCCGTGCACTGCACTATATTCTGCTGAATTCATAAAAGAATTATGCCCCAGGGAGAAAACGCAGTTCATTACAAAGCAATAACTAGTGCTGAATAATCCAAACAAAAGCCGAGAAATATTGCAGCATATAGAATTTATTAGTTAATGTTAAATAGAAATTAAAAAAAAAATATCTTAATGCTGCGATATTTTAAGTTATAAATTCATTATATTTTTTTACTAGAATATCTTCTCCTTTTATTTTCCAGTTTTAACAACTAGACCTTTTACTTTTCTAAGTTTAATCTGAACTATTAATATTGGAATTTTTCTATGTAATCAATGATTCTTCCGGGCTTTGCTTTAACATAATATTTTCGTTTCTTTTGTGTTCAATAGCACACGCATTGTCAACAATCTATAACAAAAGTATTGGCAACTTTTTAAATGGACAAAATAAAAAAAAATCAAATTAAAGATTAAGTAAATAAATAAACAGACAGTAGAGAAAAAAGAGAGAAACAGAAACAGCGGATGATGTCGTGAGCAACATTTTTTCAGCCCTAGCACGGCAAAGAGCAGCAATTTTGTAAAATTTCTCTATATGACCAAAATAAGATGGCATGCCAGCGATATTCTCGCTATGATTTATGAAGGTGTAGACAACGAAAAAGTTGCTATGGTAAACAAAAGCCAATCACAACAAATTGTACTCAGCGTTTAAAAAGTTTCTATGCAAACCAACATCCTATCATCTCTATGGAACACCAGTAATTTGATTATAACTTTTGTTTTAATAAACGAAAATTGAAAATGTTTATTTTTAAATATAGTGAAGATGCGAACCTATGAACTATAGAAAAATTTAAATTTGGTCGCAAAATGAGTGCTTGGTGAAGCTTTAAAGAAAATTTAAATCAGTAAAACTAACATATATAAAAACACGGTGGTGTTTTAATGATATATAAACATGTATATATATACATATATATATATATATAATGTATACATGTAAATACACACATATATACATTTATACATATATAACATATATATGTCTATATATACACATATTTATACATATCATACATATTTATATATACACATAGCATACATATATATATATATACATATCTATACAAATATCATATCATACATATTTATATACGCACATATTTATACACATATAAAATGTATAAGCATAGATATGTACGCATATATATATATATAAATACTTATACACACATATATATAAATATAGACATATGTTATAAAAACAATGTTTCAGATTAATTATTTTGTTTTTATTTTTTCTAATTTTCGAAATGTCTTTTGTCTTAGTGTCGAAGTATTGGAAATGGCATCTATTAGTTTCTGATTCTTTTCCTCGCGTGCGCTTTCACCTGGGATTTCTAGTCGTCATCAGCTGGTTATATGATGTAAGCTTAAAATGTGGAAATTTATGATGTTAAAAATTACGTATGAGCATCCAATGTATATTAATTTTTTTTTCACTTTGATCCCGCGTTGGCGGTGTAAGTAAATAAACGTTTGAAATCTAAATTTACAGTTCCCCTCCCCTCTTTTTCGCTTACTTATAGCCATTAAAGAATCTTGAAAATATTACGGATCGAGTCGGAATTAATGTTATTTATCTTTGGGTGTTTTGTTATAAAAAGCCTTTCTAGTGTTTTAAGTCTTTTGCATCGGGATCATATTAAGTAGAATTTTGGTATTTTCGACCATAATTTTTCGAAATTGTGAGTGGAAGCGGCCAGTTTTCTTCAAGTATTTATATATCGAATGAGAATCAGAAAGATGAAGAGTAAGTAATCGGAACACAGAGTTGATTGTGTAGCCAATTTATCTAGTGTTAGAGCTGATGAAGAGCCTATCTAGGCCCTGAATATGACCTTAAACTCTATCCGGTGACGAGACCCCAACTTGCGGGCTTTGAGGAGTGTGGAGCCACCCCTTAATTGTCATTGCTCTCAGGTCCACTCTGACCCGGTGTGGTAGTACATGTTAGGGTCCCAACTATGGGTTACATAGAAACTGACTTAAAAAAAACAATTCTTTTAAAAAAAATTTCTTCAAATTAAATGAATTTGGCATTAAATGACCTTAAAAGGGTTGATATGCCGTAAAACAAAAGCAAGCAACCAACAAAATCGACTAAACCTTTAGTTTGCGAAAATATTGTTGTTAATTATCAAGTTCATTTATTTTATAGTAAATAATAAACCTAGTTTTTGTATTATTGACAGCACATCTATAATATATCTCACCTCTTTGTTTAAATGCATGTATGCATGCATCTATGTCTGCCTAAAACTGTCGACGAATTTTCATGAGATCGGAATTGCTTTTAAGCACTGCCATTTGAACAACTAATATCGAAAAATTGGCATAAAACAATAATTCCGTCGCCCTCAACTGGACACTTTCTACAGGAAGGGGTCGGAGTTTTCGCCAATATTTTTGAAAGTCGTCTTCTCTTTGCTACTTCTGGACGCAATGGCAAAGACATCACGTTTTTTTTTCT
Source organism: Euprymna scolopes (assembly GCF_053919585.1). Classification (NCBI taxonomy): domain Eukaryota; kingdom Metazoa; phylum Mollusca; class Cephalopoda; order Sepiida; family Sepiolidae; genus Euprymna; species Euprymna scolopes. The sequence continues at coordinate 9,695,001 of NC_136506.1, read as the reverse complement.
CCTTACTTCCACTTTTTATTTGACTCAATACACACCTTAAAACACCCGGACAACACCGGGCGCCCATGCTAGTATGTCTATCAATTACATTTTTAAGATCCCTCTCATCGGATTATAAATAATCATGTAACTGGTTACGTTAGAGTATGTTAATGGGAATATATTATTTGATCTAAGTTTCTAATTGTTAATTTGTATTGTTTATCGGCTAAGGAATCTTTTTATGTTTTTAATGGATTAATATCATTATAGCGTCTTCATTCACTCACACAACAATGCAGACAGAAAAAATTTGAAATTATAGTGGTTGTAGCTTAATAAATTTTTGTTATGAATGTTTACCATAGGTGGTTTTGGTGACAGAGATAAATAGTTAAGAACGGAAAATGGCATCGGCCACTAGATTCCAAAGTTAGTTTTGTACTTTCTTACAGTTAAAAACGAATGCCGTAAGCAATTAAAATATATTACAAAACACACATTTCAATGTTGAAGCAACGTCAAATCTCACTGTTGTAGGTATTTAATTGAATTAAAAAAAAATTGAAATATACATAATATGGCAAATAATAGAAAGTTATCCCAAGTAAGTGATAATCATGAATATGCCTAGAAAAGTAAATTTCATATATTTAATATATTATTAAAGTAAAAGAAAATGCCATTAACTCTTGACCTACCCTCGGAGGAAAAAGACACTATACAATCACTTAAATATTAACGTTTAAAAAATCATATATTCTAACACGTGCGTGATTTTAAGAAGCCGAAGTGTGTTGTTTATATCTAAGTACATACAATGGCCGCTGCGCTAATGCATCGTTAGCGAAAATGGCACCTTGTCGTCTGCAGCGAACATAAAAACTGGTAGAAGAAAAATATGTTATTTTCGTTTATTGTCATGTTTTCTGATTTAAAAAAAAAATATGTAACTTCAAAATATTCGCTGTGCGTATTTCTTGACAAAAAAAAATCTGTGAAAAAAAATTACAAGAAAATCAGACGACTTTCTGGTAACGAAATGCTTTTAGATGAGATGGATTCTCTCCCCTGTCATAATGAAAAACAAGACGAGAGTAAAAAAAGGACAGATGGCAGACATGTTGACGTTTTCAAACATATTGCATTAGTTTGCCGGCGACAAAATTCGAATTTCTTTGTTAGTTTGTTAATTTTCGTTTTGTTTTTCTTATAACTGCTGACGGCTAAATGAAACTAGATTTGTGCTTGGGTGACAATTAAATTGTCTTCGTTTCAAGTTTAATTTTTATAGCAGTATTTATCATGAGAGCGACCAGGTAAAATGTCTTGTTGTATCTTTTTTCTTGTGTAATAAGGATGCTCAATAATATTGCTAAACTGAAAAGCAAAGTTTGTACGCATTAACATTGCATTTCGTTTATTGTAGTATATGACGCCGTTTATACAGTATGTTAACAGTTTATTAAATAAATATTGGCACATTTTTGTTAGCTTGTCTATAAAGTAGAGCAAGCAAACGCAGTTCTATACACGTTTATTGTGTTTGTTTACGTAGAATAAGTTAATTCATTGTATCTCGCCTGTTCTGTCTACGAAATAGGTGCATCAACAAAGTTCAGGTTAATACATACACGCTACATTCTACCTGTTTCGGTGTAGGAAAATATCCTGATACTAAATCCGACTTATTTTTGTAAATTAGAGACCGTTTCATGTACTATGAACCATAGTTTAGTATTATTGCTATATACCATTTTGAGAACATCGCGAGAATACATCCTCCTTAATCAAAGGTAACTTCTTTAACGAATTGTTATCTGAATTAATTTTTAAGTAGCATCTGTTCAGCCTCCAGCAAAGCGCGGGCAGTCAGGCAGCATTTTCATACATGTCGCCTGAAACAAAGAAAGATGCTATTTCTCTGTTGCCGAAACATGTGATTAGAAAAATTTGTTGCTGAGATGAAGGATGCAAAGTACTTTTGAATATTTTTTGATAGCACACCAGACGTTTCGTATGCAGATCAAATGTTAACAGTAATTAAATATATACATATAAGCGATGGGGCATTAAAAGTACGTCTGTCATCCCTGGGATAACCGCAAACATAGAAAAGAGAGCATAGAGAAAGTGGAAGGAAGCTGAAGGTTATATTGAACTACCTGGTTTATTATGCAGACGAAACGATCTTTGAATTTTTGTCTCCACTTGAACTCTGTCAGATAGCTTTCTGATAGTTGCCCGTTATTCCCACATTCGATTTTCTTTGCTTTGCTTCGCTCCATATTCGCTCGGCGTGGTTCGTTATCGCGGGTGTAGTACGGTCAACAAAGTTTATAGATTCATTATATTAATTATCAGGAAACTTTGGCAAAAGAGAACTTTATTCAAGTGTGAACCGTGCCTCCCCACCCAAAAATACATTTACATTTTTAGCGTCTGTCAACTTGGATAAGATTAGTTAAATGTTTTGGTATTACCCGGTTCTTCTCGATATCTGACTGGAAACGCCCCTAAAGGTTAAGAAAAATCAGATTAAAAAAAAAAACGGTATATGTTTCATTAATTTAAAAAGTAAAACATCGTTAATTCACTTTTTCGTTCTTTTTTTCAATTTTTATAAGCGTCTTACTTCTTTTCTCATCGATTTTTTCCTTTTTTTCTTTTTCACCGTTTCTATTTGGCTGCGTTTCTAATGCCCATTTTTCTTCTTCGTAACAACAATTAATTAATTTATTTTTCCATCCATTTACTAAGTGACTTGTCATAGTATATACTTATGTTATTGTTCCTAAAATGTTTTCATACTAGTAAATAACTTTATTATTATTGTGATGTCATTTGGACTTATTGTTTTTTCGTATTTCATTTTGTCTTTGGTTGTGCATGTAAGCAGTAACGTAGCGGTAAGGAAGTAGGAAGAGCATGTATGAAAATGTAAGATTGCTAACCATTCAGCATAGAGTGAAGTTGGGGTCAGTCGGGTGATAGTTGAGCGGATCGCCCCGGGTGACGTTAAGTTAGATACGCCAGTGCTTGATGTCTCAAATAATGGACGCGATAGCAGTTATATCGTACAGTATTATCCATATGCTTCTCCAAGCTATGTGAATCCATATGTATTTAATGTATTTTCATTTCCCTTAATGATATCCAAAACGAAAATATTATCTCTGTCAATCGCATGAACTTTATACTGCCTAATCGAGCTTCCTTCTTAGACAAGTAATATTACATTCGTAAACAATTCCCAAACACGTGTATATCCGTTGAATGCAGACGCCGACGTAAGGTTTTTGCTCTTATGGAACAAAGGCGTCCATGTCCTTCTACAAACAGCGTGTATTATTTCCATCTTATTCTTACCAGATTAAACGTTGCTTAACTTTATGTTTACCTCTTAACATATATCTTATTACTACCTTTTAAAATCCCGATTTGTTTAATCAAATATAAAAACAATGTCTGTCTGTCCCGATTTGTTTAATCAAATATAAAAACAATGTATGTCTGTCCCGATTTGTTTAATCAAATATAAAAACAATACGTCTGTCTGTCGGTCGTTCTCTCTGTCGGTTTCTCTGTCGGTCTTCATATTTTAAAGCTCTATTCCCTCCGAAATAGTTTTTAAGGGGTAAACAATGGGTTAAAATAGTTTTTAAGGGGTAAAAAATAGGTTAAAATAGTTTTTAAGGGGTAAAAAATGGGTTAAAATAGTTTTTAAGGGGTAAAAATGGGTTAAAATAGTTTTTAAGGGGTAAAAAATGGGTTAAAATAGTTTTTAAGGGGTAAAAATGGGTTTAAATAGTTTTTAAGGGGTAAAAAATGGGTTAAAATAGATTTAAGGGGTAAAAAATGGGGCAAAATTGTGTTTAAGGGGTAAAAATTGGGGCAAAATTGAAAAAAAAAACACCTTTAAAACTTTTGTGCATTCATCTTAGATTTTCTTTTAATTTTTAATTTTTTATCACGTTACATGCGTGTCACGTTGTTACTGTAATAACTTCGCTAGATATATGGTTTTGATTCTAGCTGATGGTACCTAAATACTTTTTAATTTTGAAATCAGGACTCTACAATGATATATACAAAATCTGTACAAATTAAAAAATACTATTTAAGCGTATTTTACGCCTTGGCAGAGTCGGACGTCTCGCCCCCCCCACTAGTTAAATATATACTTGTATGTATCTCATATTCGTTTTTTTTATTTCAATAGACTAATTATAATAGATTTGAATAATTCTTACGTTTTTTTTTTCAAAATCACAAGATGTAAGACTGTTTTCCGTAACCAAATAGCACGTTTCGGTCTTTAAATCACGAAGTACTGTATGAAACGTAACAAAAATATTAATATATTTCATATAAAAACCCTAAAAAATGTCATTCTTGAATATAATCTATATTTAAAAGCAATAATTAAAAAATACTCGATATATCTTTGTCTTTAATCGAAATGATTTATTGTAAAATCGTCATGTAAGACAATAACGCATTCAGATTAATAATTTTATTTAATTTAAGTCTGAAGCTAAAACATCACGTAATTCATAAATTTTCCAATATTCTATTTGAAAAAATAGGGGAAAAATATCATGGCTTAAACTATATAAAAGTGAATTTAATCTACCGCTCAACGTCGGACCCATACATCTAGTATCAATCAAAAATATTTTAACTTAAAAAAAATGCAGGACTGTATAAATAGTAAAAATACAGAATAACTATTTTAATAGAGAAATGATTAAATCGATAAATGTAAACGTTTAAAAAATATCATTTCACATTCCATACATCAAACGATTGAAGAATGTTATATAAAGAGTTTTATTGAAATGCATCAAATCCGTTGCCGAAATCCCTGGAAATATGTTTGGATACTTCTACCGCCCACGACGGTATCTCAATGCAAATGCAATTCTCTTACTGTATAAGAGTTAAATGCATCCTAACATGGAATACTGTTGCCTCATCAAGGTAACAGCTGTTCCACGCACCTATCTTGCATTGATAGAATTCAGAACCGGCTTTGAACACTAGTAGGCGATGCCCTTTCCATATCCCTGTAAATTCTCTCTAACAGAAGAGACTGTCTCTGCTCTCTCATTATGTCCATGGCAAGTGCTCGTCTTAGCTCCAAACTGTGCCCCCCGTTTAACTTTCACAAAGCACTTGACTAGGTACCACTACTATCAACAATTTACACCACTCTATCTAATTCCAAATGCAGATTCCATGAACAAAGTTTCTTTCCCAGAACAGCCCGCATGTCGAACACTGTTTCCTTTGTCTGCTTCACAGCAGATTACAAGATGGTAGCCTTAAAATTCAATGTAAACAAGTTATTGTTGAACCGTTCCTTTAAATGATCCAAATGTTACCTAAACTAAACCATTTGCGATTACTAATATCCCACTTTATATGCATTAACCCTTATCCTTGAGTGGTCTTCGCGTCTTAATAGTTAGTGAATATTTTATAAAACATAATGATGTAATTAATCTAATTTCTTTAAGTTTATAAGTTTCACTATTCACGTTTCTACTCGTGGAAAATTGTGTTATTTAGTCTGATACTAAAATTATGTTACGTTATTAGCTGCCAAAATGTTTTTTCCATAATGTAGAGTACTTCATTCGTGTGGTTGACATTTCCACATCAAAAATAATAACCTTTCCCTTCCTTGTCCAGAAATTGTGGACTCAAATTCAGTCTTATTAAAAATGACAAAATACAGAAAATTAATTATTAAAAAAAAAAAAAAATGCGAAAAATATTGATAAGACTCATTTCATTTTGATAAGAACATCTTTTTGCTATTCCTTGAAGAGAAAACTATCATAATATTTTTAAACGTATTAAGAAACATCTAAATTAACAAACTCACATTTATAAACTCACATTAAAAAAAATATATGCTATAAATTGGCCAAATAGAGCGTGTCACCTATTAATGTCATTTAATCTGACTCACACAATATTCTGAAATGCAACTATTTCGGATAATATTAACTTTAATGCATTTAAGTGACATTTATGAAGGTGTAGCGTTCATTTATATAGTTTATATGTGTAGTTTGAAGTCAGGATCACAAATGCTAGTTTTTTTGATTAGAAAATCTCTTCAGACAAGATATAAAGCCACTTGATGTAACGAGGTAAAACATACTACTTCAGGGTCAAGTAAACAATTAGTGTTTGATGTGTGGATTCTCATTTAGAAAAGAACAATCTTTCCTTTTTGTCAGAAACAACGCCGATAAAATGTACTTGTTAATATTGAATAGCCGGTTTATATTGTGAATCTTGTCTTTGTGTGTATGTACATTTCAGGGCGTTTATAGTATGTGCACATATATGGCAGTGTGTATATCGGGGACATATATATCGGAGTACGAAACATTACTGTGACAATATTACACAGCGACGACGTCGTTTGTATAACGGCGTAAACGGCGATAACGATGAAGATGACAATTCTTACCTATCTTTTATTATTATTTACATCAGAGGGGAGACACTTCTTTATGATGATGGAGGCACATAATACTTGGTAGGACCTTTCGCAAAGCTCGTTTATAAATAATAGATAAAAAACATTTACCTTTGTTTATGAAATGAATACACGAAGACCACGTTTACAAAATATAAATGATGATCCTTTATTCGGTTGATTGATTAATCAGGAATTCAAACCGTTATGATTGCATGGTCTTATCTTTCCTCCTCCTCTCCAAGGGGACGTCAAATAATTTGGGTTGACTGTCTCTGACCAAGTCACTCTCTGACTCTGTCTCCTCTCCTAACTAAATGACTCGAACCCATCTCAATCTATTGGGAATTCCCTTCTTTTTGACGTCAGAGACGCAGCCAATAATGTGGTTCTCTCACGTTTAGCATTACACGTGCGCTTTGCATATGCACATGCTTTTGGTAAACAAGGAAATCCCTAAGTTAATTGTATCGTTTATAACCTTTTGTTTCTAAAATCGTATTATCCATTCTTTTAACTGACATAATTAATATATCTATTTATTTCTACGAGCAATAGGTCATCGCGTTTAACTTTTGAATGCTGAGGTTAAATTTAACCTTTTCCTTTTAACAAATATTATTTTCAACTTAAACTACGCTGTTCCTTTATTTACTGGAGTCTATCCCCTTCCATGTTACGCTAAATCATTTAACACGGGATATATATATATATATATATATATATATATATATATATATATATATATATAATTATATATATAATTATATATATATAATTTTATATATATATATATATAATTATATATATATATAATTCTATATATATATGTATATATATGTGTATATATATATATGTATATATATGTATATATATATATATATATATATATATATATATATATATAGAGAGAGAGAGAGAGAGAGAGAGCAATCTTAGCAAATTGTCTATCTGCAATCTCAATAGTTTTGCTAGAAATGTATTTCTCTTTAAGCTTTATTTGTCAAAAAAGATTTAGACATAAACATCTAACAATAGTGATCGTCGTTGAACGCCCACCTGAATCCGCCCTTCGTGATATGAACTATATAATTGATATTAACTATGACACAGTCTCTCTTTTGCATAAAATATACTCTCATTTCGCACTATAACATCTGGGTTTGTGCATCTAATACTAGTCGCTTCCTATTAGACATAGAAAAATACGTTTAAAATTTAATAAGTCCCGTACTATCAACCCTGTTTTCCAAATATTTACTAGAACCTGCTCTGAGGAATTCGCAGGAATTATGTTGTTTAAATGAATATACCATATATCATATAAATCATATAATTGATTAGCAGCAAAATCGCACCCCATTAAATGTAAAATGACCTTAGATAAAGGAAATCATTTTGCCCTAATAATTTCATTATTCGAACTACTAGAATTTGAAATTCAATCCCCTTTTTCTTGCTTTCCTTACCTTAACAACGTGCAATGATTTAAATGTAATGTGAACGGACATCACCATATTTACCTCTCTACATTCTATTACTGTAATAATGGACCTAAATGTTCATGTCGCATGTTGTCGCATGTTGTCGCGTGTTGGGTTTAATAACTAGAGAACAGCTCTAGAAATTATTGGATGCAGGAGTATTGTTTTTTGTTGTTTTTTTTTCATACATACTTGGTTAACAGTGATGTTTTCAACTAGTGTATATTCTCTGTGGTTAACAGGTTTCGTATAATGCAAATATTTCGTTTCGGCAATTTGAATACTAGATACGAAATAATGTGTTTGGAATACATTATTATAATTCTTTGCCATCATTTTAAATCGCCACACTGTTTGGGCATGCTATAAACAATTCGGATTTTATAACTTAATACTTAAACATCGTAACAGATGTCAGTGTCATAATCGAAATCAATAGCGATTTTTCTATTGGAATTCTGCAATGCGAGTGCTTATAGATTGTAGCTTTTAGGGTTTAGCAATGAGCTTTCAATCCACAATAGCAATAACTGATGATATAAAGCTGTGTCAGAATTTTACGAACCCTTCTATTGGAATACAAGTAAAAATAAAACAAAAAAAAACAACAGCAACAATACAAAAACAGTTAATTAAAACACACAAATGAATTACAACATGGTCTCGTTGACATAACAAGACTCATTAGAAAACGGTGTTTTACCAAGCTGAAGTCCAGTGAGTAGAAGATGAGCGCCTAATTATAAACGCTAGGCACTATATTTTCACATTCTATTACCAGGATATATATATATATATATATATATATATATATATATATATATATATATATATAAGGGTGGACACCGTTTTTTTTTAATTACATTTTAACCCCAAACAAAGCACATTGCCACTTTCATGTAGGAGGCTACTATCAGGGACATAGCTACAGGGATACTATGTAGAGAGTTGGGCAGCAAGATGTCGGTTCACGTTACACTTGAATTTCTGCATATCAGTAGAGTAAAGGAAGCAGGGACTCGGAAGGGAATTCCAAAGTCTAGCGGTTCTGGGGAAGAAACTACTGGAGTAGAAGGCTTTCTTACATCTAACGATCGCTATTGTGTAGGAGTGGGATTTAGCTGCTTGCCAGGTTTGTCGGGGGTATTTACGTTGAGGGGGTACAAGTGCTTGCATTTCGTCGGAGCATTCACCGTTAAAGTACTTGTAGAACAGGCAGAGGGATGCAACATTTCGTCGATGGGACAGAGGCTGAATTTTAGATGACAGATCAGGACCTATCAGGTTGTCGACTCTTTTTGGACCCTTGTCTAGGAGGGAGAGATTAGTAGCAGGTGCACCAGCCTAAATATGACAACAACACTCCATACAGGGGCGAACAGTGGCCTTATAAAAGTACAGGATACTTTCGGGCTTTATTAGCTTTCTAGCACGGTAGAGAGAACCTACATTCTTTACTGCGGTCCTCGCAATGTTCTTAATGTAATTGTTCCAACTCATGTTTCTCTTAATATTTCATATATTGTTTTAGAAAAACCCATCTAGCGCTTATTCTTACTGCTAATGTTCCTATTGTTTTGCCCCTAAATCGCAATATGAATATCAGTATATCCGCCACATCATTACCTTGAATAAAAAAAAAACAAATAATAACAGGTTTTTCTAACGTGGCTTACAATTCCATAAAAGAAAAACATTACTATGTTATTTCTTATTAATTCACCCTTGTCCCTCTGTCCGTTCGTCTATTCATCGGTTTGCCCGTTCGTCTATCCGCACATTTCTCAATAACTACCGTCTGGATTTTTTTGAAATTTCGCATAAACATTAAAAATGATATGAATAAAGAAATAACAGAACGAATTTTCCGGGAAAACGCCGGTTGGCCTCCGGGCAATGAAGGAAAACTTCTTTAAGATTAGGTAGGTTTCTTCCTTTTTTACTAAGGTTAACAATGATTCCCCAACTTGGGTATAAGGGGCTAGTATTTGGGACCATGCCTAAGAAAGATTAACTAGATGTCAGTTTATGTAACCTTTAAAATTCTGCTAGTAGAGCCAGCGAAACGGTAGAAAGAAGGGGATTCCAAAATCTAGTTGTTCGAGGGAAGAAACCATTAGAGTAGAAAGCATTCCGATATTTAGGGATCTCAACAGTGAAAAGATAAGATTGTGTTGCTTAGTATGTTTGTCAGGAATATGTATGTTTAGGGTGCACAAGTGCATTAAATACATCAGAGTACATTCCATTAAATTATTTAGAAAACAAGCAAGAATATGCAAAATTACGGCGATGAGAGAGCAGTTGGAGCTTAGTTAACAAAGTGGGACTTATTAGATTGAAAACTTTTTTCTGGACCCTATTTAAGAGGGAGAGGCTAATGGTAGACACACCAGCCCAGATTTAAAAAACATGTTGCTCTAATTCCGAGTGCCTCTTTTTGGGGTAGCAGGGGTTTTCACTATATTAAAAACTGACGCGTTGTCTTCAACATTGCCGTCATAGGAAGGCAAATGTATATATATTATTCACGTGTGGAAAGCTTTCTGTTTTTAATGTTTGCTCAGAAATAAATGCTATAAACTTCGCTGAGATGTTAATGTATACTGTATCTTAGAAAATGAGATTCATGCTTACAATTAAATGTAATAATAACCGTTGAAAAATTAGTAAAAATAAATAAAATCAATATTTTAAACAATAACAAAAACCAACAAATACCTTACATCAAACGCAGTAAAAATCAAGTATTTTTTTATATGTGCTGAAATTGTGTTTACGTTCTTTTTATTTCTTTTTTTTTTATCTGCTTTATAACAAATAACCGATGGCTTGTTGCTTAACAGTTGGGACTTTTTTTTTTTTGAAAAATT
>NC_136506.1:9616666-9679166 GCF_053919585.1 Euprymna scolopes | reverse complement strand
TATTACAGGCAGAGATAATCAGCTTGAGCATTAGGTAACATTTCATTGATGTGCTATGCAGTAAGTGTGATAAAATTGATATTATGTTTTTTTAACGACCTATAGCTATAAAACTATTATATTCATAAACTATTATATGCATAAACAACCGATTGAACGGAGATAAAAGAGTGAATTAGTGCAGTTGCCAATTAATTTCTATTTATAAACAACATTACAAAAGAAGAAAGGAAATCCATTTTTAAACACAATTTAATGCCAGGACGAATGTATATGATAGAATAGCAAAACATAATCAAACAAAAGGTCAGTCAATAGTTAAAGCGATTCTTCTGAACTCGTATCGACATTTGATATAGATTAACGGTCAAATAAAAGAAATACAATGTTTATAATTAGACGGCATCGCATACTTTTGGCATCATAACAGAGTAAACTTAAAATACATAACGTTTCCCCATTGTTGTGTAAACATAATTTGGTACAGCTTTTTTGGCAACACTTTTCATAATCTATCAGTAGATCTGCACCCAATAATTAAGGCCATTACTATAAATAAAATGTTTATCATTATTAGTTGGGCGAAAGATATTTGTATTCCAATCCATATTCAAGCTTAAGTAATACATGAAAAATTCGACTCAGCACAGGAAACTACACGTTGCAGAGGAAACACCTATTTAATCAATTTCAATCATTATTTCTGTTACTAAGGAATCACAAATTCTCAAGGGTCGAAGATCATTCGAGTAAAAAAAAAACTTAATTATTTTGTCAGGAAGACTGTGAAACACATAAAGATATTTGACTGATTAGAAGTTGATTACGTACTAGTTTACATGTGACTTGAAAGCAGCAATGTTTTACTAAGCTGGGATTAAACAAGTGCTTTGTATTATATGTCTGTAAATGTTGCGTTCAGTTTTACATACACAAACACAGCAAAATAAATTATTGATAGTGGGATTTTTTATATTGGGTTTAGTTCTGAACGGTTTACTGATGGAAGGCACAAATTAAAGAATACAGTCGCTTTAATTGTATAGCTTATTGCAGTAAATATTATAGATACGTAAATTTAATTTGGATCAACACCTATAAAAATCTATATCTATCTATATATCTATAAAAGTGGAAATGCCTTGTGTGTGTGTGTGTTTGTCTGTCATCCTGTGTACATTTCACTACAAAATAATTCTGTAAATTTTCGGTCTACAGACTCGAAATTTGGCATTAGGGGTCTTGAGATTTGGGAAAATATTGTTTATAAGGTTTCAGCCAGGAATTCTGCTGTTAAAGGGTCAAAGTTCAACGATTTTACCTTGAAGAACTCTCCCTAACTCCTCCGCCAATTTTGAAACTAAACACTTGAAATTTCATATATAGGTTACGTGGACATAGATTTTACTTTATAATTCGATTTTAGCCCCAAACAGTAAATTTTCAGGGATCAAAATTTGGGTCAAAGTTCATAAAAATTTGACCTTTGCTTTCTCTAACAAATAACTCAACCAATTTTTGGTCTAAACATTTGATATTCTCCATAAAAAGTATTCAGACATAGGACAAACGTTTTAATCGTTTAATTGAATGATTTTAATGAAAATTTGGCTCCGAGGAGATCAGAATTTAAAAGATTTGCCCTTTGCAGTCTCTCGCAAACTTTTAAGCCAATTTTTATTTTAAACGTGTGAAGTTTTACATAAAAGATATTAAGACATATGGCAAGCTTTTAATCGTTTCTTTTTCGCTGAAAATTTGGATTCCAAAGGGTCAAATTCAAAAGATTTGACCTTTGCGGCTTCTAGCAAACTATTAAGCCAATTTTGGGGTTAAACATTTGAAATTTAACATAAAGTGTATTCATACTTTCAGCAAGCTATTGAATCAGTTTGGGGGCATATATTTGACTGCCACGATGTCAAAGTAGAAAGAGTTCACCTTTGCAGATTCTACCAAACTCCTCCGCCATTTTAAGGTCTAAACATTTGAAATTTTAGAGGTAGGTTACTTGGATATTGATCAGATTTTTATTTGATTTGAGCCAAAAAAAATAAATGTTAAGGGGCCAAAATGTGAGTCAAAGTAAAAAAAAAATGACCTCTGCGGTTTCTAGAAACTTTTCTCTATGGTAGTTAAGGAATCCTTTTATATAGAAAGGCATTACAAACCACATGCACACGTTTTGATATACAACTATGCATATAAAGTTATGAAGAGTGTATAGGGTTCGGACAAAGCCGGGCTGTCCTGCTAGTATCTATAAAAGTGAAAATATCTGTGTGAGTGTGTCTGTGTACATTTTTCTACCAAATAACCCTGTGAATTTTCAGTCTACTCGAGAGTTGACATGAGAAGGACTTTATTTAGGAGAATCTTTTTAATCGATGTTTGGCAAGAAATTCGGCTGCTATGGGGGTCAAAGTTACACGATTTTTACCTTTGGAAACTCTACCAACGTCCTCGCCTATTTTGGGTCTAAATATTTAAATTTTAAATTGTGAGTAACTTGGACATGGATCTAAGTTTTTTTATTTGATTTCAGCTCAAAAAATATATGTTAAGAGGTTAAAATTGTAGTCAAAGTTTTAGGAAACGTGGCTCTAGGATCTCTACTAAACTAGTCAGCCAATTTCCGGTCTTAACATTTGAAATTTTTCATGAAGGGTATTCAGCGAAAGGGCAAGCTTTTTAATCCGTTTGAGTCGGACATATGACCTGCCAAGTAGTTAAAGTTCAAAAGAATTGACCCTTGCGGTGTCTAGCAAACTACGAATTTTGGTTTTAAAAATTTGAAATTTATACATAACGGCTATTCAGATATGCGGCAAGCGTTTTAATCAGTTTGGGGGCAAAAATTTGACTGCAAAAAGGTCAAAGTGAAAAGAGTTGACCTTTGCAGATTCTACTAAATTCCTTCACCAATTTTGGGTCTAAATATTCAAATTTTAGATGTAGGTAACTTTGACATGGATAAAACTTTGTATTTGTATTTGATACCAAAATAATAAATGATAAGGGGTCAAATGGTTTTTAAAGTTAAAATAAAATGACCTCTGCGGTGTCTACGAAATTACTCCTATTAATTTTGGTCTAAACATTTGAAATCTTACATAAAGTGTATTAGCACGTAGGGAAATTTATGAACAGTACATAAGGCCAGAGCAAAGCCGGGCTGAACTGCTTGTAAAAAATATATTTTATTTGAAAAATATAGGATTAAGAAATAAACTGTTTTAAAACACGTTTCTAAATGCAAATATATATATATATATATATATATATATATATATATATATATATACATATATATATTCTAATTGGATATGAAAATTCCTCATCAGAGAAAGAGTTGTTAAGTTTTGATTTATTTTTCCTCGTAAAAAAAACTTATGTTATACAACGTTGAGACTGGTTATCTCTTAAATGGGTGACCAATGTGGGAAGTCCAGACGCTGTATCTAGGCGGACGTCTACACTTCTCTACAAGAGTGTCAAAAACCTAACGTCGCAATCTCCCCTGACAGGGATATAGATGCGACTGGGGACAGCTGGTGAATTTCACACTTTGGAGGAAGCCGGTTAAACCCGAATAAAGTTTGTACCGGTGCGTGCGCGCGCGCACACACACACACACACACACACACACCAGCCATCGCCAGTCATTTCTCGTAGTGGACATTACAAGTCTATCTTTCCCGACGCGCAATTAAACTCTACTGGACCACGCGTTGTCTTTTTCTATTTCTTGTAATGCAAGCCAACGCACACTAGCGAATTTTCATACGTGCCAAAACGTCTGCTGCTGTTAATATTTTCTGTAACCAGCTATCCTTTGACAGCTGCTGATAATTAATCCACGGTCATACGCGCTCTGTTACACAGTTAAGGCATAGGATTTTGCTATTATACGCGATTATGTACATCAATGCGGTAGAACTCATCAGAGCATATACCATTAAAGTACTTATAAAACAAGTGCAGGGATACAAGATTTCAGATATAGGATACATTGGATTTCAGTTGCCCGTGTTGATACTATTAAATTGGTGATTCTTCAGTCTTAGATCTTCCTCGAGGAAGATTAACCAACTAAAGTGTAGCAATAATACTCCATCGATTAGAGAACGGTGGTGTGCAGGATTAAATATCTTATAAACTTATCACAAATGGACACGAGCTTCTCATTTCAATTCCGGAAATTGTTGGGTCTTTCTGCTAGTTGAAAATTTAATCAGATTTAACTTCTGTTGTTTGGTCATAAAAAGGCGCGTGTGGTGTTCGTTTCCTATTCTAATTGAACATAACGGCTATTTGCAGACGCACTTAAATATGGTGGTCATGTCTCGTTGTCTTACGACAGAAGTCAATTATCTAATTCTCGATCTTTGGAAATATAAATACTCTCAGAAAATGTGAAATCCGTGTTGTTTTTTGTATAACTGATATCAAATTTTGCGGGTTATTTAATTCCGAATCCCAAAATTTTGGAATCACGTTTATTTTATCTTCAAATATTAATTGATGAGTTTCGATTGGTTGTTTTGTTTTGCGATTTATCTAACTCTTTTATGTTTATTTAACAGAGATTCCATATATTGAGACAGAAAGTTTTTATTCTTAAGGCTCATTGTATTTTTACATATTTATACGGTGTTTGCTTTGATAGTTGGGTAGAAGAAAGCATTTCTTTGTTTTACATGTTGCCGGACATGATTGAGTTTAGTAAAACAAAGGGAAAAGAATGACATCATTGTATGATTTTTTTGTTCAGGAAGCTTGTATTTCCAAAAAAACCTGATCGGAATACCCTTCCAGGTATTACCAGTTAACGCCAAAGTTGAACCGGGAGAAATGGTAACAAAGAGTCAACTCCACCATTTTATAAGACATTTATTTTAATATCATACCCAGACCCAAATATTATTTCCTAATGTACTTTAGTTAAATTATGTACGTTTCCAGACAAATTCAGACAATGTGATTATTAATGGTAGATCATTTAGGAAAGCGGCACAGAAGAAAATTATTTACATTGCAGTTAAACGTATATTTACTCGTATTTCCTAACCGAGGCACTAGTATATACGGAGTACATTATAAGAATCATTAGTTACTTAATTCTACAATAAAAAAAAATAGCAAAATACGCTTGAATTTAAGCGTATGCGACGTTCGGGCAACACCTGCTAGTATATATATATATATATATATATATATATATATGTATATATATATATATATATATATATATATATATATATATATTTCGATATATTTCGTAAACAGAATTTGAAAACAGGGGATTCTCCCAGGTAAGGAAGACATTTTTATAAGATGAAATTAATCAAAAGTGGGAAACTAGCTCAAATATCTGTAACTTCTTTTTTGTTCTTGTCGTTTTATCAACACTGCTGGGGAGTCACGATTTAATGTACTGTTTTTTTTTAATCTCCAAAGCGGTGGTTCATTGTAAACAACTGTTGGTCCCTTAAATTAATATTAAGACTATAGTGAATTCGAGAAAGCAAGTTGATGCATTGATTATAGGTGATTAAATGACTTACTGACTAAATAATTTTCTAACGAATAACCAGAAACAAAAAAAAATAAATTAAATAACTTTTGTATAGTGTTAAAATTAAAAAAAAAACTTCAAAATTGTTGGTACTCTAAAACAAAATCATTGCAATCGGAAAGGGCTACTTCGAAGGGGACTAAAGTTTCATGGGTATACTATGAATAAAAGTGCTGAGGCGTAAGAAGTCTGCTAACATATCTAAGCCGTCTTGTCTTCTATAGTAAGAAGAAAAGAGCTAGTATGATTAAATTATAGATCGAGCCTGCAACTTCCACCGGATTTGGTTATATAAAATAAATAATCTCTCTCTCTCTCACTCTCTCTCTCTATCAATCTATCTATCTATATATATATTATACATATATATTATGCATATATATATTTATATATATGCATATATATGTATATATATATATATACATATATATATTACAGAGGCATAACGAGTTCTCTAGGCCCAGAGAGGGCATGAGGGTATGGGTTAAGAGTGTACAGTAGTCAATCGGACAATATAATAATAGTTATTGATGGAAATTCGGTAAATTTGTTTATTTAAGGGGATAGGCTCATCTAGAACTTGTTTATGTTGGACTTTAAGACAACCATATTGTAGTAAGCTCGAAAGCAGGAAAACGGAAGACAATTCCAAGGGCGTGCAGTTTTAAGAAAGATATGCTCATAGACTCTATGTTTAGGTTTAGGCACAGATAAAGAGTGAGGTGGATTATTGATAGTGTTTTCAGCTAGACGAGTGTTTCTTGTGAAAGTTTGGCGAGGGTGACCATAGATTGAAGATTTATGTATATATATATATATATATATATATATACATGCATATATATATATATATATATATATATATCTCCTGTCGATTTAGGCGTATGATGCCACACACATCACTTTAGTTGTCCGTAATTAGCACAAAAGAATGCCATACAGTGGTGGAACCTATGCAGATTTATTTTAACTTTTTAATAACTGTTAATCTCAGTAGGGGACATTGTAATGCAACAGACAGCGCAGAGAGTAATCCCCTGGCTTTATATTAGATATTCACCTGTTTTTCAAACCCAGTATATATATATATATATATATATATATATATATATATATATATATATATATATATATATATATATATATATATATATATATATATATCTTTCGCTTCGAAATACCAGATTTTATTCGGGGCGCGTTTAAAAAAGAGTGTTACAGCTGCACCATAAATCCCTGTCTAAACATATATATATATATATATATATATATATATATATATATATATATATATATATATATATATATGCGTGTTTCTGTGTGTGTTTTTGTATATATGTGTTCATGGGGAAAATGTGCATATTTTATTTTATCAGTTTTTTCTATAAATATTTTCATTTATATAGCTTGAGGTAACTACAGGGCATATAACATTTATGGCAAAAAATCTAAATTCAAAACTTCAAGATTGTGTTTATCTTTCTATTTATTACTTTTATTGTGTTCAATTCCTGCCAGCACATCTTTCGTAGCAAAAATATCTTACGTTAATTTCCATGCCAATTGTTGTGATAACTTATAATAAATCCAAAAATTGACATATTTACATGAATTAATCTGAGCTACGAAACAGGTGCTATAAGGAATTGTACATTTTACCATGCTGATAGAAATAATCGGCAAGATGGACAATAGGTAAAGGTCCGTTCGAAAATTTGTAATGAAGTTCGGAGGTTAGATCGGTTGAACAGTTATACAGAAAAACATCCTACACGAGAGAAACAGATATGCCATTTTTATATATTGGTAACATTTTGTTTTGGCAACAGAATAAAATTAAATCTATGTATACATTTATTTCGATTTGGTTCTATTTGAAAATGACATGGTTCAGCTCTTTTGGCCACATTCCTAGTAATTGATTAACATTCGACAAACACTGATTGATGTCGAGGTTTCTAGGTCTACATCGCTTAAGAAAATAAATCTAATTGCTACTCTGGAATTTATCACTAGGAAGTGTAAAATATGTATCAAATGAAGATGTGTAAACATATTTTAGTTACACGCCAAAAATACATCAAAGATCGTGAAAAAGCAACAAAGACATTTAAAAATTAAAAACATATTTTGGCTCAAGTATCAGTCTATCGGAATATTTTTTATCTAATATAACAAAGTCCAGTGGAAATTGCACGCTTGGTCAATAATTTAATAATACTAGCTTGATCAATAATTTAATAATACCAGCTCTTAACTTCTTACTATAGAAGACAAGATGCCTTAGATAAGTTTTGCAGACTGCTTACGCATCAGCACTTTTATTCACAGTATACCCATGAAAAGCTAGGCCCCTTCGAAGTAATCTCTTCCGACTGCAAAGCACTTGCTGTACCGTACCAACAACTTCTTAAGGGCACCATTAAAGTCCTCTTGTTTGATCGTGTTAATGACCCTCGTCACAGCCCCTTTCATCTATTCAATTGTCTCACATCGACATCCTATAAGGGATTCCTTGGGTTTAGAGAACAACCAAAAGTCACAGGAAGCAAGGTTTGGACTGCAGGATCTAAATTGATCAACGCGACCATTACCCTTCTGTAAGGACAACGTCTTTGTTTCTGATCTTCTCTGATCACCCTCGCGACAGACTTCCGCATTTTCAGTTTCTCGCGAATAATTGCGTGTATAATTTCCACCTTAAACTGACCACTTATTGTCTCTATAGACAGCCGACGGTTTTATGTATGAATTTTAAGGGGGGCCAATAACGTATGTGTTCTGACTTAATTACTCCTCCCACACCTCTCATAACTTAGAGACTCCCTACCCTCCTTGAATCTCTTATGCCACTCCAAACCTGATGCTAGATTCATGCAGGATCGTCGAATATTGGCTCAAGAGCTTGATAAGGATATCTTAAACGGTCCTAATTATCGGTCTTGAGACCGACGGTACCAATGACTTGTCTCATATAACACCTTTTTGTACACAAAATACAAAATAGAAATACGCTCTTATATCTCGGATTTTCCTTTTAATTGAGCACTCTGCTGGATTTCTTTTTCCACCAAAAAATCTAATCATATATATATATATATATATATATATATATATATATATATATATATATATATATATATATATATATATTACATTTCGCATGCGATGGTATCAATACAGTACTTGTGAAACAGCACATATAAGGGCGTATGAGTGTATTAGGATTAATTGGTTGTTTTTGTTTTACGGCATATCAACACTTTTGGGTTATTTTGTGCCAAATCCAGTGATTTTGAAGAACAATTCTTTTAATAGAGTATATTTGTTTTTTTAAGTCGGTTTCTATTTAGTCCATAGTTGGGACCCTAACAGGTACTACCGCTCAGGGTCAGGGTGGACCTGGGAGCAATGGCAATTACAGGGTTGCTCCACACTCCCCAAAACCCACAAGTTGGGGCCTCACGATCGGATATAATTTAAGGTCATATCTAGGACCAAGTGTATTAGGAGAAGCAACAGCGTTTGAATGCGTATGCAGATTAGCATTTATTATTGAGTTTTTGTCTGAAGAAAAGGCAAACAGGACACCACATGATTGGGGTAGAAGCAAAGTTTTCATTGAGGAAATGGTCTTATAATGCCAATGAATGGAAATGGCTTACTACGACCGGCATGTGATCGGAGAGGAAAAGTCTACGCCTTGCGATATGGACGATAGCGAGAGACTTTTATACTCGTGTCAAGACGGCACGAAAAAATATAACAGCCATCTCGATTTTTTTAATTTCTTGCTTTCCAGTTCTATTTTTACGAATTTCTAAAGTAAAGTGTAACGCTATGTAACGTTTAATTTGCATAAAACCAACATTACAAAACATGATCCACTTCATTAAATTATTTAACTTCGCTCCGGGTGCAAGAACTGTTTGAAAACTGCTTCTGTGGTACCAATATTCAAGAATTCTGGCGAAAGAACTGACCCATCAGATTATCGCCCCATTAGCCTCCTCCCACTTTTCACCCAAATATTTGAGACCATAATTAACCAGGCTCTAGTCCGGCACCTTACAGATGCTAAACTTCTGACTGACAAACAATATGGATTTAGACAAGCCCGTTCCACAGCTGACATCCTCACTGTAATCTTTGAACGTATATACCATTCACTGGACAAAGCGGGGGAGGGCAGAGCGGTAGCTCTAGATATATCTAAGGCTTTTGACAGGGTATGGCACAAGGATCTCCTCGGGACAATTAAATCATACGGTATCACTGGTAGAATAATTAGCACAATTAAATCCTTCTTAGATAAGAGAAAAATCCAGGTTGTCCTCGACGGTCGAACATCTAAACAGTGTGATATAAATGCGGCAGTGCCTCGGGGGTCTATTCTTGAACCTCTATTGTTCCTGATATTTATTAATGACCTCCCCGACAAAACTGCCTCTGAGATGGGTATATATGCTGATGACACTACACTCTATAACAGGCATGACAGGAAAACAAATGAACACATAACTAAAGAAATGGCAAAAACACTAGCGGATGACCTCCAATCTGTAGTGGAATGGGGACATAAATGGATGGTCACATTCAATGCTGCCAAGACTAAACTGGTTTCCTTCAATAACTACAAGAAACCTTCTCTGCCACCAATAGCAATGGCCAGTGACTCTCTGTCTAAGAGTACATCTTTCTAAATGCTTGGCCTAACGTTCACAGGAAACATGAGCTGGAATAATAATATTGAAAACATTGCCAGGGCCACTGCAAAAAAGATAAGCTCTCTCTCTACCGTGCTAGAAAACTACTGACACCTGAAAGTATCCTGTATCTCTATAAGGCCACCATTCGCCCATGTATGGAGTATTGTTGTCACATCTGGGCTGGTGCGTCTACTACTAGCCTCTCGCTCCTAGACAAGGTTGAAAAAAGAGTCGCCAATCTGATAGGCCCTGAACTGGCATCTAAGCTTCAGCCTCTGTCCCATCGACGAAACGTTGCATCCCTCTGCTTGTTCTACAAGTATTTTAATGGTGAATGCTCTGATGAACTGCATACACTTGTGCCCCCACGACGCAGACACCCTCGACAAACCGACAGGCTGCTAAATCCCACCCCCACACAGTAGAGATACCTAGATGTAAAAGATCTTTCTACTCCAGTAGTTTCTTACCCAGAACCGCTAGACTCTGGAATTCCATTCCAGGATCCTGCTTCCCTAACTGTACTGACATGCAGAAGTTCAAGTGCAACGTGAACCGACATCTTGCTGCCCAAATCCCTACATAGTGCCCCAGTAGTTGCTGACCCTGATAGTAGCCCCCTACACCAAAGTGGCAATGTGCTTTGTTTGGGGTGAAAATGTAATAAAAAAAAAGAAAAAAAAGGGGTTCAATCCAATGTTCCCTATGTACAAATTATTTCCTTGGCGTCAGCTTCTGACTTCAACTAGTTCAATGTCCTTTATGTAGAAAGTATTTTCCTGGCATCATCTTCCAACTTTAATCACTTAAGTATAACATAGTATGCACGCGCCAAGTTTAGGTTATCTGCATGCCGTAGACTTTGAAAGTCATTTTAAAAACTTACTCTAATTTAATTGCAAGCAAATTTTAAACACCCGAAAAACTAACTTGAAAATATTATTAAACTATGGATAAAATTTTGGAAAATTCTTATATTATTAAACTCTGGGAAAAATTAAGAAAATCCTCATATTATTAAAATATGGCGAAAATTAGGAACATTCTTATACGTTTCAATCTTCAAGAAACTGGTGTTTTTAAAAGTAACGTAAGTTATTTTAATATTCTCCAGCA
Source organism: Euprymna scolopes (assembly GCF_053919585.1). Lineage (NCBI taxonomy): Eukaryota > Metazoa > Mollusca > Cephalopoda > Sepiida > Sepiolidae > Euprymna > Euprymna scolopes. Next base: position 9,667,763 of record NC_136506.1, on the reverse strand, counting down.
ATGCTAATCACAGTGGCTTTTCTGAAATAACGTATACACATTTATAATTAAATAAACGAGATGATTAAACATTAGAAAGCAGGTGAATGCCAGAAATCATTTACTCTATTTTGCTCTGGAAATATTATCGAACAAGTCGTCTCGTAGCCTGATTTTACATTTGTTTTTTAATATCGAGACATTACAGTCGATACTTTCTGGTGACATCTCTATTTGAAGTACTTCTGCTTCCGCCGATGATTCATATTAGGCGTCTACAGTCGATAATCGAGATGAAAGTTGCAAGCCACCTCTGTCAGCTGCAGGTATCGCCGGGAAGCTATTGATTTAATTGATGTTGAAAAAAACTTCTTGCGGAAATGGGCCATCGATTTAATAAGGAATAAAATCAAAGTAGATCAACCCCAATATATATATATATATATATATATATATATATATATATATATATATATATATATACACGCTTGAGTGTTTGTGAACTTTGAAACTTTGACAGGAAAGTCACTTTGGTATATTAAAATCTATTTCTAATAATTTTGAGTACCTCTCAAACACATTAATAACTTTGTTTTTGATCTCCGCGTAAATACAGCAATTCCGCTTTTCAGCTTTATATAGATATATAGATACTAACAGTTCAGTCCGGCTTTGCTTGGGCCCTATGTACTGTTCATAACTTTATGTGTATATATATATATATATATATATATATATATATATATATATATATATATATATATATATTAAAACGCTTGCCTCATGTCATTCTAACCTACTTAAAACAAGTTTAAAGTTGTTAGACCCAAAAATGGTCGTTGGGTTTAGTAGAGTATGCAAAGGTCAACTCTCTCAGCGTTTACCTTTTGGCAGCCATAGTTTTGCCCAAAAACTCAATCAAAAGCTTGCTGTATGTCTGAATACTCTTTATGTAAAACTTTCAAATGTTCAAACCAAAAATTAGCTAAATAGTAAGCTAGAGAACACAAAGGTAAAATCTTGTAAGTTTAACCACTTGGCAGCCAAATTAACGGCCAAAAACCTGATTAAAATCTTGCCCTATATCTGAATACACTTTAGGAAATGAACACATATATTTACAGAAAACAGACAGACAGGTAGACACTTTCTCTTTAATATATATATATATATATATATATATATATATATATATATATATATATATATATATGAATATGTAAGTGTAATCGTCTATCTGTCCGTATTTTTGTGTGTGTAGATTTCCCTGCCAAACTACTCTTTCAATTTTTAATCTACACAGACTTGTGATAGGGCATAATATGTATTGATGACAACAGTAAAGGATAGCTCTATTAGGCTGTACCGTTGGATTAAAAAGACTTTCTAATTTCAGATATAAATAGTTACAGAATAAGAATATAGTTTCCGAAAAAATTGTAGGGCTTTCTGTGACGCGCAGATTGATATCGAACCTGAACTGACTAACGGATATCTAGTGATCAAAATTGTAAGTCCTTTCAAGATCCTCACAAATTATTCAATCAAAGTATTTACTCCTAAAATGGCTGGAAGTTTCTTGTTTTTAATCCTTACTTTTAGAAAAGCAATTAAAAAAATAATTACGAAAAATTGGATTCGAATTTAATGTAGGAAATCATCTTCCGGCAATGTGAAAATATATTAATTTTTGGCACCAAACAATTAATATAATTTTTGTTACTGCTTCGGCGATATATTATCAAACGATAAAGTCGGCTTGCTTTAAGGGCGTTTCCTCTACTTAAATTAGTATACTTAAAGGAGTTAAAATAATAAGACCCGCATTATTAATGAACGTTCGTAACTAAACTGACCTGACGCCAGCAAATATTATTAGAAAATTAGTTTAATGCAAAGTGTAGTGATCCCTTACTGAATATAATCAGTTAATATTCATATCAGGATTTTTTTCTAGAATTGCAATTTAGGGTGTCTTTGATAGTGTGCCAACTACTTAAGGTGAATTAAACCAAACTCAGTAATTTTCAAACATTTTTATGTTTCTTTATATCTTTAAATATTTATTTAAAGAGTTTTGTTATTGGTTATTTTTTTTTTTGCTTATTTGCTTATTTGGTTATTGGTTATTTACTGATTTAGTGATAGCTTATGTTATTGATTATTTGCTTATTTGATTATTACTCATCGGCTATTGGTTATTTGGTTATTTGGTTATTTGGTAATTTTATTTGAATGTATACCACTGTTAAAAACTTGTGTTTCTTATAAATTATTATAATAAGCGTCGGAAATCAAATGGTAAAATGTCCCGCAAATGACTAACACACAATTGATTACCTGAAGTGACTAATTTTAAAATGTATGCTATCGCAGAAAGCGGAGAAAAACACATTATACCATATTTACAATTGTACACATTTAAGATAGGTGTGTACACACACATAAACACGAATATATATATATATATATATATATATATATATATATATATATATATATATATAATGTATGTTGGGGGTATAATTAAAAATTAAGATGAAGGAATTCTCTATATCTGTCTCTAATTTGAAACAACTTAAACGCTTCGAAATACTCTTTTTTTCCTCGATCGCTTCCAAACTCGATTTACCTACAGTCTTTGATAACACACATTTTGGATTTTTAATTTGTATATATTTGTTAACAATGTAGACGCGAATAGTCATGAACATATTTATTTATTATACTGTAATTGTTTTTGAATACAATATCTACTTCCTATTTTTGTTGTATTGAGCTGTTTTATTTAGTCGTGATAAATCTGTCTGTCTGTCTGTGTATCTGTGTATATGTGCGTCTGTGTTTGTACATTTCCCTACGCAATAAGTTAAGTCTACACTCGAAATTTGATATACAGGGTACTGAGATTAAGGAAAATCGATGTGATCTGTTTTCGGCCAGGCATTTGGCGAGTAAGGGGTCAAAGTTCAACAGTTTGACCTATGAGAACTCTACCAAACTCCTCCGACAATTTTCGGTCTAAACACTTGAAATGTAAGATATAGGCTTATTGGATCTAACTTAATAACTTGATTTGAGCCCAAAACAATAAAATTTAAGGGACATAATCGGTGTCAAATTTAAAAAAAAAATGACCATTTTCTTTTTTTTTTGCTCAACATACATCTCCAAATACTCGGGCACCTATGCTAGTATATATATATATATATATATATATATATATATATATATATATATATATATATATATATATATATATATATATATATATACTAGTATTTCAGCCCGGAGTTGCCCGGGTGTTTAGATGTGTATGTTGAGCAAAAAACAAAGTGGTTGTAGGAAGGCAAGCTCGACCCCGTAAATCAAAGGAGGAAAAGAACGGGGTAAAACCTAACGTTTATGCTGTTACGACCACCACCAAACCGGAATGACATTTTTAAAAATTAAGGCTAGACAATCTAAAGGAGATGATAACTTTAAAAAATATTGGTGAAAAAAGTGACCCCCCCTGTAGAAAAGTGCCTAGTTGAACCTCTAGTAGATATTAATGTTTTTAGCCAATTTTTCGATATTTGTCGTATGAAAGGTCGAACTTTAAAACGATACTGATCTTGCTAAAATCCGTCACCTCTATTGAAAGTTTAAGGCAGACATGCAAACATACATACATACATACATTTATATATTGGTAACGAAACTTTTGCGGCCCAAACTAATGAAAAAGCTGGCCTTATCTTTGAATACCCTCTATGTGAATTTTCAAATATTTAGATCAGAACTTGTGTGAGTAATTTGGAAGAGATCGCAGAGGTCATTTTTTTAACTTTGACCCCTATTATGACCCCTTAAAATGTATTGTTTTGGACTCAAATCAAGTTATTAAGGTAGATTCATGTTCAAGAGACCTATATCTAAAATTTCAGGTGCGTAGACCAAAAATTGTCGGAGGAGCTTGGTAGAGTTCTCAAAGGTCAAATCGTTGAACTTTGACCCCTTAATCGCCAAGTTTCTGGACAAAATCCGATCACATCGTTTTTCCCAAATCTCAGTATATCAAATTTCGAGTCCGTAGACTAAAAATTGATATTGCATAGGGAAATGTACACACACACAGACAATCACGCACAGGCACACAAACACGTTCACTATATATATATATATATATATATATATATATATATATATATATATATATATACCCACTTCATTTACACTAGGAAAATATAATTTTGTGCGTGAATTTTCAAAATTTACTTCAACAGTGCTCAGTACATAAGTACTGCTTGTAGTAAGCTATAAATATATATATATATATATATATATATATATATATATATAGCAATTAAACTACACATAATATTCCGCGTTTCATTCTCGTGACGAATTCTCTCGAGAATGAAACGCGAAATATTCTATGTAGCTTAGTTGCCATACATATTTTTTTACTTAATATATATATATATATATATATATATATATATATATATATATATATATATATATATATATATACTAGCATGGGTTCCCGGCGTTGCCCGGGTATTTGGAGAAAAAAAGTATTGGCCCTTCTAATAATCTTCCATTCTATAGTAGGTGTTTTATTTTCTCTAACTAATTCCCAGTAATATAACGATACGGAAGTGGACTTTTCATTAGTTTGATTATTCATCGAGCGTGTAGGTCCATAGAATCTATTTTTGAAAGTCATTTCGGTACTACCTATGTAGAATCTTTCGTCCCTTGGGTTCTCTACTGGGAATATCCTAGCCTGGTATACCACTGATGAGGTCAGAAATTCCTTTTTTATATGGCATTCTTCAGGCTTTTGGCAGTTACATTTATTCACAGCCGTATTAGCACTAGTATTTACACCTTCTCTATTAGTCATCCTTAAGATTCTTCCATTATGCTTTTTTATAATCCTTTCTAAGTTATCACTACAGCTATCACTTAATTTTAATGTATTTTTATTACATATTTGGTGGGAAATGCTTGTTAATAAGTTGTAAAAATTTTGTACCAAGTTGTGTTTTCAACATACTCTACTGGCTATATACATATATATATACATATGCATATATATATATATGTATATATACATATATATATGCATATATATATACATATATATACATATATATAATATATATACATATATACATATATATATATATACACATATACATATATACGTATATATATACATATACATATATACGTATATATACATATACATATATATATACATATATATACATATACATATATACACATATATACACATATGTATACATATATATACATATATATACATATATATATACATATGTATACATATATATACATATATATATACATATATACATATATATACATATATATACATATGTATATATATAGGGGAGTTAATATCATGCAAGTTATGTGATTATCTATTATTTCTTAAAACGTAAAACAATATATATATTTATATATATATATATATATATATATATATATATATAAAGTCTGATTAAAGGAATTCCCCAAAAGATTGCAGCCTGTCAAATTGCAGAAGGGGTATGCTACTAAATATTAACTAATTCATTGTGATCCTGTTGTATTTGTGTTTATTTATATCCTAAAGTTGCATGAAATTACCAATTTTACATTGTGCGGACATTCTTTTTGTCCCCTCAATTTCTAGTTATTTCTACGTGAACACTAGAATATTTCAATTAAAATAAAATATGAACAGGTAAAATTATAGAGGAATAAAAGGCAAATCAAATGAGGTATAATTTGTTTAAACAGTTACATAAATTTAGTTTAATTTGCAGTTTTTGAAAAAATTAAAATTGTGGACTATCTTTTTGCCGGCACTATATATATATATATATATATATATATATATATATATATATGTGTGTATATATATATATATATATATATAATTCAGGCAAAAGGAATGAATAGTTTTCCAAACATAAGCGTCTGTAAACTTAAATCTAATGTAAATATTAATATTTATAAAACAATCCCAACAATAAAAATCACCCTATACAACCTCAAAGAAAAATATAGTTATAAGGAATAGACATCAAGACTGTAAATTAGAAAAAAATCAGTCATATCTGTGAGCGACCGGCACGTACAATTGCAATAGGCATGACTGGTCGAACCAGAAAATGCTACACCCGTTTAGTAAATAAAGTGTTTCGGTCGAAATTCACTCGTAATTCCCCAGTTCAACAAGAATACACCTAAATAAGGTCGGAGGTTACATCAACGGACCCTTTGTGAAAATAACACTCAAGATGAGTACAGCCGTCCGAAGACTCCAAATAATACGAATAACCAATCCTCATATAAAAAATTAAGAAACTTGAAACGAATGCATTCGCAATAATAATTTGAAACAAAAAAAACTGATCGAAAAGTTCATTGTGCCTCGCATCATAATGTGTAGAGGCATTTATGTAAAAAAATGTGAGTTTATTAGACATTCACTAAAATACTACATTCATTCTCTTGTTTAATCTTACATTGATGATCCCCAGTATTTTAAAATGATTTTATTTACAAGAACATTTTCGTGGGTAGTAGGAAAGCATTTGGTTGAATTACGCTATTACACCCTAATCAGAAATATCATCGCAATTGCCCAGTAGATAATTAGGAGGCCAAAATACTCTTCCTGAAGTGGTTCATAATTAATTCTCTTTTACTTTCTACTAATCACTCTACTCACTCTAATCATAGAGGCTTTCATAGCCACGGTATCGAACAGTCAGAATGATTTAATGCTTTACTTTAATAAATACTCGTTTCTGTATTGTGTTGAAATGACGATATAAGCGTGTGAATTTCAAATTCTATCGGTTTCAGAATTGACTCGCTTCAGAGTGGACTCGTTTTTCAAGTATGAAAAAGAAAAACTAAGCGAATTTTTTTTTTCTATCGGTTCCATGGGGCTAATTCTACTATGGATGCTCGCTATCTTGATGTGGTCTCGTCTGTATATACCTGATTTAGGAAAGGAGAGATTAAATAAGAGATGAGTCATTCAAAAGCCATACGTTGCTGCTATATACGTATTTTCGTTTTATAATTGGTCTTTTTTTTTAAATAAAATATTGTAAAATGTCTAACAAACACTAAAGCAAAAGAAACGGTGTTCATATCTGGCTAATATACGCGTGTGTAGGTGACTGAAAATAAACGCAAAGAAGCTTATCAGCAACTCTAAATTTATCAGAAATAACTGTAATATAATCTACTTGGTCAAGCCATAAAAATTCTTATCAGGTAAAAGAGACTTCATAGATAAATAGAGCGGAGAACTAGAATGCGTTATATTTAAATGCTTTGTTTGCTGTTTTCGTATTTAAAGAACACTGGATCAATAACTCCAACGGTAAGTGAACAGAGATTGTGTGTTAAATTGCTGGGAGGTCAACTATGGATAAGCTCGATGAGAAAATACCCTTAACCCCCCTCCCAAATTCATTTCTGTTACCACTTTATATGAGATATAACTGGTAAATATGGCATCTAATTTTGTTTCAACGTGGCATTCTAAAATGATATTTAAATGTTCTTTGAATGATATATAATTTGAATATGCTACATAATAACTTAGCTTATATGTATGTATTTATAAATATATTAAGGTATGTGTCTATATTTTTATATTTTTGGTATATGTTTAATCAAAGGATTAATATGAATGGTCGAATTCATACTGTAGGTATCAATAATCTTAATGCAGAAAATATTTTTTGCAAAAGTGGCAAATAGTGAGTGTACATTCCAACGGGTTTATAAAAGTGATATGCTTCTTAAAGTTGAAGGTTCAATTTCCAGTATTGGCGATCAGACATACAATTGTGAATTACCTAAGACTTCCATCCAGTACTGCTGACAAAGCGGGAGCATGCTACCCGCGTGAAGTAAATAAAGGGTTCCCTCAGAAAGTCTGTCCAAGTTTCCCTGATCGATAGAAATAAAATTCCGATTTCGACAAGATATAGCTGAAGAAGGTCATAGATTACATTGATCGAAACGTTGTACAAATGACAATGTAGACAAGAAAATTGATCCAATAATTTAAATAATACGAATACACACTCGTCATCTAAAATTCCGAAACATAAGTTGTAATTAATAGGCGTGCAGTTATTGTAAACAAAATACAATTAGACGTCAAATACTGAATAATCCGACAAATTGTAGTTTTTTGGCGGGTTAAATTGTATTTAAAAGTATTTTAACATAAAAAAAATGAGATTTGCGTTGAATTTTATCCGTAGTCATTCAGACACAAATAAAAATGCTTTTAAATTTCATTCAACGATCTTAATCTTAAGAAACCTTAGATTTAAGCCGTTTTGTCGACTGAAAATCATTAACATGTAATTAAGATAAAGATGTAATTAAGAATAAGGAGTCTTTGACTAAATATTAAATACCTTTATTTTCGCAAGGCAATACTAATGGATATAATGGTTTTGATAGGAATAATTAATTTTATCTAACCCAGGACGAATATACTTCCTATATAAATATATACTATGTATTTTTCTATCTGGCTGTCTGACGAACGGTGTTTTCTAAACTTTTATGTCGATTTTTGATTTACAGACCGGAAAAGCGATACATAGAGAATGTGAATCCGTGGAAGAAATTCAATTTGCTCTTTCGCCAATGAACAGCAATGAAAATTACACTTGGTATGCATAGGTCGAGTTATCGTGATCTTCTATGCATGCTATAAAGAACGTCTTCTGCGCATAGATTGAACAACATTCGTTTTTGCAGTTTTTCTATGGCCATGAAATAAGGTTAAACGGAAATAGATAAGGCTGGAGAGCTAGATGCTCTGGTTTCACTTTAAACTGATAGCACCTAATTCCTATATTTTTTTAATTTTCAAAAACCATTACTCTACATGAAAAATAAACGATAGAAAATTGACTGTAAATAATATAAAGAAGTCTGCATCAATTATGTCATATTTAGCACAGGACCAGCTGCTAGTATATATACATATATATATATATATATATATATATATATATATATATATATATATATATATATATATATATATATATATATATAGGCACCGCCAAAAATGTCCGAAAAATAAAGTTGTTGTTGTTTTTAAAACGAAATTACATTAATGCCAATCCATTATTTCTGAGTAACTTTTTTTTCCAGAAAGATTAAACCCTGAATTTTATCATATAGAAAACAGAATACTGTAAAACTTTTTATACTATTTTTAATCAAATTTTAAATGTTAAATTTTCCCAAAATGTTAACAATTGCCATTTTTTGTCTTGCACAAAAAACGTACATAAATATTTAAAAAAAAAAAGGTTTTTGAAATAATTATTTCATTTATTTGTTGTTTAACTAAGATTTAGGATGATTTTCTATGAGAATATGACAAAAAAATATTATAATATGAGTACCTGGATTTAAAATAATTCCACTTATTCATATAGGCAAACAGTTACTTCGCGTCGATCTAGAGTCTAGATCGACAATGTTTACGATTGTATTCGATAAAAAGCAGACTATGGGAGACCAAACAGGCCAAAAAAACTTATTTTTCAGTGACGAAAATGTCAGTGTATTATTAACGCTGAGGCTGGCCAGTACCAGGTGGGTGACCATTTGTATGAGTTAGGTTTTTAATGTGTATGTGTGTTGAGGCCAGGCTCCCCAAAATGGGGAGGGGGATTTAAAGCAGAATAAAAAAAAAATATTTCAGTGCGTTTGGTCCACCGTACTCGAAAGGCGGCAAACGTTTTCAAACGGGATCGAAAAAATTATGCTATTTTTAACACAAAGGGCACAATATTTTCGATTTTTTTTTGTATCGATTCTTCAAAGCATGCCCTGTTTAATTATGGTAATGCATTATTTGGCTCGCTAAAAATTATTAATTTATTTATCAAAGATTTTAAAATGGCTTTTTTCGTATAAATATTATGTTTTTTTTTTTGCTTAACTTTAATTAATTATTTTACTTAACATATTCACCGAATTTCACACTTCAAAATTAAAAAGCGGGATAATTAAACACAATCGAAGTTCTGATATTCAGACGTCAAAATAATGTATGTAAACAATTTTTTTTTAAATCTATAATTCTGTCCCTTACAACAACACAATATGTTGTGTTCAGTTTCAGATGATTATTTTTAGCATAGTCGTACCCCCTCAAAACAAGGGGGGTTGTAAGAAAAAAAATTAAATATCGTTTATTAAAAATAAGTCCACTGTTTCATTCTTCTCTTAATAATCGCTGACAATTTCGTATTGATCGGATAATTACCTGATTTTTGGTAGATTTGTAAAAGACGGTCCGTAAAAAAAGTACTTACCTGCCCCCCCAAAGTTTTGGCGGTGCCTGTGTGTATATATATATATATATATATATATATATATATATATATATATATATATATATGTGTATATATATATATATATATATATATATATATATATATATATATATATTCCATATTCCAGGTATAAAATATGTAAAAAAATTAAGAATAATTGAATTTCAACAAGGGTCGTCGATAGTTCTCAATCAAAGAGATCAAATTATATATTTTATTGTTCTTTATGTAAATTCAGTCATATCCTGCTCCTATGTGCAGACCGTTTCAATATTTGTTTTTAGCCGGCAAAAAAGATAAAAATACAGAAATTAAAAAGGTCCAAGACCTTTTCAAATTTTGAGGAGCAAAAATATGCCATGACTGGCCTGAAGCAAAGGTGAAGTTCGTAAGATTTGCTTCAGGCCAGTCATGGCATATTGTCTCTCCTCAAAATTTAAAAGGTCTGTAACCGTTGGAAATTTTGTATTTAAATTTTTCTTGCCTTATAAAATCAAATATGATTGAAACGGTCTGCACATCGTAGCAAAACATGACTGTATTTATATAAAGAATAATAAATATTTATTTATTTATTTAGCTGACTTTATGTGTGTTCATTTGCGAGCTCAGTTTACAATAATCATGCTCGATCTCCAATATTGATAATATTTTTTAGTATTACGGATTGATTTAATAAAAATATATTAATGAATTATTGGATAGTATTCGAAATATATCTCCTGATGCCTCTCTCCCTATCATTACCGCTGATACTATATATATATATATATATATATATATATATATATATATATAAACTACTTCATTTACTCACATAAATTAATATACGAAAGTATAAATTTATGCTTAAACTTTAAGTATTTACTATTAAATTGAGCTCGAAAATGAACACACATAAAGTCAGTTACTTTACATTTTAAATAAATGTAGATAGTACAATGCAGTGCAGTATGAACCTAACGAAGTATATTTAACTTAGATGTTTCAAAACTCCAAACCGATTGCATAATAACCTGCAACTTATAGATTTTCATCGAGGGATAACACATTCACTTTAATTAAAATTAAAGTAAATATAGCCCATTTTAATAACTATTAAATCGAGATGAGTCACAACATTAACAGTTATTTAATGGTTATTTTAGGTGTTATTGGGTAATTATTTTAGGTTATTGAGTAATTATTTTCGGAGTTGATCTTGTATATACACATACGTAATCATATATACATTCCTAAGTTTATATATAGATATACACTTTGTAACTGATTTACCTTTTTAAATAATAGTAAGGAATCTGCGACATAGATATAACGTTGCAGTTATGAACAAACAAAGGAAAGAAAGAAAGAAAAATTCGGGTCGGTATTATTTACTGACGTTACTTTCCCGTCTCGACACTGCTAAAAAATTTCACGCCATTTTCCATCTCGCCCGGTGTACCTCTTTCGTCTTCCTTCGACCGCAAGTCAGACACAGCCTGCTTCTCTGCATTCTGGACTTTACGTCGATTTACGTTAATTTTTTCGTACCATGTTGCGCATTTAACCGCATTTTTCCTTCTTCCTAATTTTCAGATGTGCGTTTTTCGGCTACCGCTGCTGCTCTTGATCTCCTCGCAAGCCGACTACCTTCGCTGCTGCTCGTATGCGCTCTGTTATATAGAAGTATTTCAATGGATTTTGGATGTAGAATGGCACTGCCAATAAAGTTGTAAATATCCTTTCATTCCCTGTGGCAAACGTCATTCAACATTTTCACGAATACATGTGCTTACTGTTTGTTTACCACGTCGAAAAAAATCGACTTTAAATCCAATGCCCATATAATCATGTTAGAAACCATCTCCACAATATTTGAACTTGGTTCATGTTAAAAACATTCATCATTCTTTCATCTCATCGAACACCATGCTACAGTAGCTGTTAAGTGGATAAGTGATGATACCTCAGTAAAAAAAATAATCAGCAAGTTGGTTAATTCGTATCCACGTGTTTCACACGTTAGTACTACTAACAGTTCACTTTGAAGGAATTAAACAAAAAAAAAACAATTAATTCGCTGTACAATAAACGTATTTAACTATGCCAATCGTTTAATTAAAAGCGTCATATTTCCTGCTAATTCATAAAGTAATAACACGTTCAGATCGATACGCGTTCTCCATAAATCAATAGCAACAGCTGCATAAACGAAGATCGAAAGCTGACTATATTATGCATTCTGATTGGTCCAGAATATCATGTATTGAATTTTACTTATGTATTGCAAAGCAAACCTTGCTTCGATTTGTTTCAAGGAACATTGACCTACATAGCTGTTATATTTTCTATTAGGAAGGAAATTAATGCGTATTAATATTAGTAGTATGTACTACACAGATGCCAAGAGTTTAATACAAAAAGCAGGGCTATCCGGCGTTGCTCGGGACCGTATAAAACAATAAGAAAATTGAAGTTGATTTTGAACATACCTGTTATTCTTAGCATAGAGGATTTTTTGATGTCTGCATAGCATTAGCTACCTCAAGCAAAATAATGTTACCTAACGTAGGACGGGTATTACGCAACACATGGATGAAATTTAATATGTAATACAATGATATTGGGACACAGTAATAGTCAATAAAATGGGTTGAAACCAGGAAGTGTATATTAGACTTACTTTCAGCTGCTTCGTTATTCTAGTGTTCCTTTATTCCATGTGTAATGCTTCTCACAAAGGAGAAACAACTGCTGTTCACTGACTTGGAATATTATTGGAGTTGCTACAAAATAAGCTACCCCAGAGACTATAATTAAATGCATACGTAACACATTTTAAATTAGTACTTCTTGGAGATTATCGTGTAGCAAAGTTGTTATAAGCGCGTGAGAAAAAAATATTAGCTATAAAATAGCTGGCTTACGATAATTTCAGTAGAATTAGCGGAAAAAGCAGACATACAAATTAGGAAGTGCGTGCGTGCTAGCGCGACAATAGAAAATAAAAAAAACAAAGTTACGTAGTCTGCAGACGAACTAGTGCGGTTGTAAAAGATTGAACTATAAAATCAAAGACGAAAAATAGTTGTCTACGACCGAAGTATAGTTGCACAGAAAGGAAAAAAAACGCTCGCCAGGGGAAATGGACGTGACACCGCTGTAACAGTGAAAACTTTTAAAGCCGGTTACAAGACGCGTAGAAAGAAAAAACTGTACAAAACGACTTTTGTTTTGGAAAAAATATAGAAAAGGCGAGTCGGATTTATTAATTTTTGTTTGTTAGCTCATTTTCGACGGTTCCATACAGTGTGGGGGTCCCGGAGAGGATTGAACTATAACGAACACAGTTTGAGTGTTACGTCCACATATATATGGCTTCCAAGATAATGGCTTGTAATCGGTTTCATAGTTTTGCTAGTATAAGTTTTATTAATAATACAATTTACTAATGGATTCTTATTACCAGCTTGCAAGATTACAACAATGAAGACGAGGAAGTTTAAATTTATATCACTACAACAACATTATACATATAATATTTATATTTTGCGTCTTTTACCTGGAAGTGTTTCATTTTTAACTTTTTACATTATGTCTTTTGTCGTTTCCTGATTGATTTCTATTCAAAAATACCTTCAGGTTTATATTTAGATCAAGTTTTTGCACATTTTAGATTTACGATGAATACAAGCTGGATTAATACTCTTCTTGATTATTATAATTTCATCTTGTAAGACATCTAGACGGGCTTCACTCTTTTAACGATATAGTATAAATCACTTTTATGCTGAGACACCCTTTAATTATTGTCCTTTAATGTAATTATTCTGTAGACCTAATTCGAGAAATCTTCAAACTACTAATTATTTTAAAAGTACAAAGGATTACTGGTTGGATATTATAGAATCAGCTCAAATTTCAAACATATAAGTATAGGCTTTTTTTATAATAGTTTTATATTGATCATATATATATATATATATATATATACATATATATATATATATACATATATATATATATATATATATAAGAAAATGTAGTTAATAAAACATGTTAAAGAAGAGTTACACACATATTTAATTTTAAAAAGGAAGCACAAAATAAGGTGATAGTCCTTAATCCACGGAGTTTCAAAGAAATATTTCCTTTTCATCAGAGGGTAGGATTTAGCCAAATACGGGATAGGATTTTGCTTGCAAAAGTATTTGATGAAACTATAAGTACATAATAGATCTTACTTGGTAACAAATAGTGAAGCGGAGGAAATATGGTGAAAAAAGGTGATTTCATGTGAATGGATAGTCTGGTGAAGAGTAAATAGCCAATAACGGTAAAATTCCAAAATCAAAATTTTAAATGTGGTTAAGTTTCCATTTCCACAAGGAAAATCCAAGGGAGTCGCGTAATTAGAAGATGGTCCAAAGTAATCTCAAAGGCAGACATACGTGGGAAAATTCACAAATTGTGGTAAGGTAAAGGGAATGAGTTCAAATAATATTATTAAAAGGAAGATAAGATGTGCGTAGAAAAAAGAATTTAAAACGAGTTCCAAGGCTGGGCAGATTTTGGGAGAAATTTTAAATTATATATATATATATATATATATATATATATATATATATATATATATATATATATATATATATACGGTTGTTAGTAAAATTATTTGGTACATCGTTTTTTTTGTAATTTTCAAAAGCTATATAGTTAATTCAAATGAAACTAAACACTCAATCTTTGAATAGATATTATCTATGTAAAAACTTAAACGGAAATGAATATATACTTAGTAGACAAATATTTAACAAATAATAAAATTGTCGATATGGAAAAGCATTTAACACACTGTCAAGTTTAATTCTTAAATAGTCATTTCATCTTGCTACAATATTTTAACCAATCAGAAATTTCATTTACATGCAGTTATTTAATCTGGCTACAATATTTTAATCAATGAGAATGCACCCCAGGGTTCCAGCTCCTTGCAGGTCAGTTGATAACATCTCTCCGACACTACGTAGATTGCCCTCTTAATTGCTTTTTAAAATGGTTAAAATAAATGAATTGACTAATGATATACGCCAGGAAATAATAGCAAAGCATAAGAATGTAAATGGGCACAGAAAATAGCTTTAGAACTAAATGTGATTGTTAGTACAGTTGGAGCTATCGTGATAAAGTGGAAAATAACGGGTGGTTATACTAAAAATCATCAATGATTGGTAGGCCATCTAAATTTTATAATGATACATTGCTTACAACGTGAAGAAGGAACGATTTCTTACTTGTTCAAAAGTTCGGATAGATTTGCAGGAAACATGTATTGAAGTAAGCAAGGATACACTCAAGAGATTATTGAATCGTACAGGCCTGTATTCTAAATCATCGCAACAAACTCCATTGTTGAGTCTGAGATGTGCGAAAAATCGTCTGAAATTTGTTTATAAATATCAATATTAATCAGACGACATCTGGAACAAAATGTACTTGGGCAGATGAAACTAAAAATGAACCTTTTGAAAGTACATGAGCAGCAGTGTATGAAGGAAAAAGGACAAAGTATTTAAACCATCTGATACTATTCTCACTGTAAAATTTGGAGGTGGAAGTGTGATTCTTTGGGGCTGCTTTTCTGCAAATGTAGTTGGAGGAATAGCAATCATAGCAAAGTTAATGAATGCAGCAACAATACAAGAGTATTTTGTCACTACATTTATTCAAGAATGCCGCAGATTTAGGATTGTGCCGTGACTTTATACTCCAGCAAGAAAATGATCCGAATCACACAGCTAAAATAACTATTAAATGGTTTAAGGATAATTAAATTAGGGTACCGCAGTGGTCTAGCCAGTCAACCGACCTAAATCCCATAAAAAATATGTGAAAAACTTTGAAGTTAATGGTGCATGCAAGAGATCCCAAGAATATCAAATAATAGAAGAATATTTGCGAAGAAGAATGGCTGAAACTACCAGCAAATGCTTGTAAAAAACTAGTAGACAGTTACGGAAAACGTTTGGAGCTTGTAAGGTAAAACAGAGAATATTTAACTAAAGATTAATAAATGTGGTAAATACTTTTGCGTATGGTTAATTTGATTTTTGTCAATAAATATTTGTCAATTAATTATATTTTAATTGTCTTTTATTTGTAGATGGATAATATATGCTCAAAGGTTGAGTGTACATGTCATTCAAAATAACTTGATATTACTTGAGAAATAACGAAATCTACTAATATACCAAATACTTTAGCTACCCACTGTATATATTTAAATCTTAAACACTACGGCATGAAGGCAACAAATAAGTTGTAGCTAAATAAAAACAACTATATACAAAGGTTTGCGCTTCTAAAAACAGTGTACATATCTTTAAATCTAACCGTCATGACTTGAATTAATGCTTCAAATGTTTTCATCCCGTCTTCAAACATTGCCAATTAGCACGATCTGCACGGCTGTCTCTGCTTAATTTACGGTGGACACACTGGTTTAACGAGTGTCATCACTGTGACCAGATTACATTCAATGTTGATTTATTAACACAGCTTACCCTTACCGCTAAGGACACGATTAAGAGCTCAATGACGCTTTATTTCGCAAGGTTCCAGAATCGTCTCCGTTAATGAGGTTGGTAGCATTCGGTAAATATTGGTTGTATCAAAGACCTGGCAAAAACATGCGATTCTATTAATCACTGTACGTCATTGATTTTATTGTAAATATTCCACTTTCATTTATTAGCATTTTATTATATTGCAATCGTATAAACATTTGAATACATTTTATTTGGAAGAAACTATGTTAAAAATATAATGTCAGGAATTTTTTAAGCAATGCAATTACATGAATTGTAATTATTGAAATAAGCTCTTCTGTTGAAAAAATATGTAGATTGGATACCGACACAGTTTTAGCTATTTTTTCTATATTTCTTAATAAATATCGGCCCAGACAATATATAAGGCCAATTGATGTATACCTTTAATTTATTAATTTTTTATTATTGCCATGGCTCTGATTTAGCCTCAATAAAAACAGAACAGTGTAAATCATGACGTGTATTAATAAAAGTCAAAAGGTTACAGAAAGAAAAGAGTGTTTTGTGTTCCCCCGAACAAGCGAGGTTAACTCCGGAACTAAAGACCTACGTGGTATCCTTAAGGGTTCTGGTATATATGGACGGTGTTTGAGTCCATATTTCCCCAATAACAATAATGCAAATGTTGAGAATTGATGTAAAGAGCTTCTTAGTAAAAACATGTCAACAATATGGATCGATTATGAGCCAACAAGCAACAGTTATCTCCCTTTATCAGTATCTCTTCTCATGTAATGCTAGGTCTAAAAGACACAATAAGGGTGTCGTGATTTACGAGGCTGTCAGAAGTAAACGCACGCCCTAATTTGTACTTTTCTTAAAGTTTTAAACCGGTATTGTAAGTTTGCTTCGAATAAAAACCTTTTGCTTCCGATGCACGTCCATGAAATGGATTGATTTCTTTAAGTCTGACAACGTCAATATCTTCTACAGAGTGTTCAATCATTCACTTCATAAATGTATGAGTTAAATTTTCATGCTATCTAATTGCAATTCCTTCTTATCTACTCGCGTTGAATAAAAAATAGGAAGCATTACTTTTGAAATGCCTCTCCTATATACGCTTTTATTATGAATAATCATACTTTCGATCGCTGCATATAATTCATGAATAATAAACAAAAAAAGTATCTGCAAACTACAACTGTATTTAAAAATAACTTACTTGACAAACAAAAAATTCCCCCTCTTCACTCTAAAGAAACTTAAATGTCGGAAAGATTTTACGCTAATATTTTATCCTATTGAACTGCTAGACTTTGGAATTTCCTTTTAGTTACCTGCTACTCACACTGGGCTGAGAGGCAAACATTTCATTAGAAGGCACATGGGAATCTCACCGCTCAACTCCCCACATAATGTTCCTATAGATATGTTCTTTAATAATAGCCTCTTTTGTCTAACTTGCAATGTTTCTTGCATGGAGTGAATAAAAGTAATACAAATATATCTCTGCATATAATAACAGGGTTTTCGCCTGTGCGTCTGCGTTAATGTGTGTCTTTGTGTCTGAATTCGTTCCTTATGGATTCAGAAACTTCTTGGCCGATTTTTAGATTTCACACAAATGTACCTCATATGCCTATGATAGTTCGTCAAATTCGTTGCTAAGATCGCTGGGAAAATGGTGGGGTCTTCCTATCGATCCAGTAGATATCTCATTACTGATAGAATTCACTACCTATATAAGAGAAAGGTACGTTTAAGGACGGAGTACTGCTGCTACATCTGGGCAGGAGCTGCTAGAAAGATCTTATCCTACCTTGACAGAATTCAAAATAGACTTCATAGCCTAGAAGGGGGTGCCCTTTTCTCTTCCTTGCAATCTTTTTCTCACGTTATCTCTCTGCGTTATCGTTATTTTGATGGCATGTGCTCGTCTGAGCCCCGATCTATAGTCCCCCTTCGCCAGACTTTAAGGAGAAACACTAGTATAGTTGAAAACACTATTAATAAATTTCCGCCACTCTTTATCTGTGTCTAAATCTTAACTTAAATTCCACGAACAAAGCTTCTCTCTTAGAACTGCTCGCCTGTGGAACACTCTTCCGTTTGCCTGCTTCCAACTGACTAGAATACTGTCGTCTTCAAGTCTGACGTAAACAAGTTCTGGATGAACCATGTCCTTAAGTAATCCAATTTACCTAATTTTCATTACTAACGATTATTACGATATTCTTCCTTTGACTACTGTACAGCCATTACCCCTTATACTCGAGTGGCCTCTGAGCTTTGATAAATTGTAACTTCTATGTAAAAAAAAAACTTCGATAGATTTTGTATCAGGGGATAAGTACGGACAGTTGATACGAGAAAAGATCCGATTAAAGAAAAATAGTTTAATTTTAATCCGGATCAACAGACTTATACCGTATAACATTAGAAGTGCGTTTGAGAAGTTTTATGACCTCAGAGTTCGATGGGTTTGATTTATGAGACAAAATGTGTTCAAAGTAATTCTTTCTGTTTACAGCATGACCTTATTTTGGTTTAACTCTAGCTTCGGAATGTATCGTGGAGATTCATCGGCGTCTAACCATTGAGCTGAGCATCGCCGCTTGTCGTAAATAATCCAACATTTCATCCCAAATCAACACCAGGTCGAGAAATGTTTTCTTTTTGTTTAAAAGTAGGAAAGACGGCGTTTCTATTAAGTTCAGGAAATAGTCAGATACGTTACGTCTTATTCAGAAGCTTATTCTCGTTGTGCCTGGATTGAAGTCGATTAAAGCTCTCAATTAAACGTTGTCAACATCCACTGGCTGACGACTGGGCTAATCATCTTAAGGACTCCCTTCTCTGCTAAGAAATTTCTTAAATCCATATGCTGTGTGTGCAATAGTATTTCCTCGGCCAAACGAGCTGTTTCCACACGTTTCCACCTAGCTTTAATTAGAATAAGAAAATTTTGCTTTTTTTCAATCTTCTATCAATGTTCTGAAAAGAAGTTCTCTCTTGTTCTCTCTCCTCTGGTCTTAAGCACGTGATAAAATGGGGAAAGAGGCGGCTGGTTTATTTTAAAGCATCTAAACCTAAGCTACTGTCTTTATGTCATAAACGCTCTGATCATTGTCTGTCATCAATTGAAATGAATGCCCCTCGTTCTGGGAAGGAATTATGTTTTGACAAGCTTCTGCATTTTATAAGAGCCAAGTACGTCCAAGAATGAAGTGCTGTTTTCACATCTGGGCAGGAGCTGTTAGAAACACTTATTCTGCCTTGACAGAATTCACAATAGACTTCGTAACCTAATGAGGGATGCCCCATTCCGTTTCCTGTGACGTTTATCTCACAGAAGAGCCCGTCTCTAGTTTATCGTTATTTTCATGGCAAGTGCTTCTCTGAGCTCCAACTATAGTCATTCTCTTGCCAAACTTTCACAAAAAAACTCCTCTACTGAAACCACTATCATTAATGTTCCCCACTTGTTATCTGTGCCCACAGCTAAATGTAGATTTTATGAACAAACCTTCTTTCTAAGGATGTCCCGCCTCTCTTCCGTTTCCTATCTTTCTAGCTAACTACAATACATATAGATCCATATAGATGGATGTTTTTGACGAGCCTTAATAATTTTATTGTCCAAATTTCCACTAGTAACGATTACTACGATATTGTTCCATTGGCTATTGTACACTCATTAACCCCTGTCCCCGAGTGGTTTCCGAGCCTTGGTTAATGGTAACACATTTGTATGGGAAAAAGACAATTCTTAAAAAAAACAATTGTAATTTTAATGATTAGATAGAGCGAAAACGCAATATAAATTCAATAGAATACCAAAGTATTATAACAAAAAACATATTTGAAATGCATTATGTCCAATCATAAGTAAAAATTCCGCAAGGACTTTTTTCTCGACCTAATAGTAATTAGTAGTAATAGTTGGTAAAACTACGCCCAATAGTAGCCTGTAAATTTACGCTTCCATTCGCACATGTATGTAGTGTGTTGCCAGATTTGGGCTGATGCATCTGCTACTAGTCTCTCGCTCCTGGACAGGGTTCAAAAGAGAGTCTCCAACCTGATAGGTCCTGAACTGTCATGTAAGCTTCACCATCTACCCCATCGACGAAATGTGTAATCCCACTGCCTGTTCTACAAGTATTCTAATGGTGGATACTCTGACGAACTACAAGCCCTTGTACCCTCTCGATGTAAATACCCCGACAAACCCGACAATTGACAAAATCCCACCCCTACACAGTATAGATTCCTAGATGTAAGACGGCTTTCTACTCTAAGAGTTTCTTCCCTAGAACCTCTAGTACTCCCTTCTGGGTTCTTATATCCAAAACTGTACTGACATGCTGAAGTTCAATTGCAATGTAAACAGACATCTTGCAGCTCGACTCCCTACAAAATATCTTCGCAAAGTATATCCCTGATAGTAGCCACCTACATCAAATTGACACTGTGCGTTTTTAGGGAGTTAAAATGGAATTATAAAAAAATAAATAAGATTAGATATAGTGAAAACGCTCTTTAAAATGATATATAAAGTAACGGTTTTATAGCGAAAACTCATTTAGAAATACATCATTTGAAATTAAAATTTTAAATTCCACAAGAACTTATGCGTCAACTTAATATATACATTATAAAAACATTTATTCAAGGACTGAGGAAATTAATATCATAGAACGTTGTTACCAAATTTTATTTCGCCATTACGAAAGTTAAATCTATTTATTATTACATAAATTTTAGTGCAATATATACAATTTTAAAGGTAATTGATTGCATATATCATGTGCAAATTTAAACAATTACGAAATATGCGTAGTATTTGGAATATAATATAGAACTATGCGTATTATTTGGAATACATTATAGAAATATACGTATTATTTGGAATAAATATAGAAATATACGTATTATTTGGAATATATTATAGAAATATAGGTTATTATTGGGAATATATCATAGAAATATACGTATTATTTGGAATATATTATAGAAAGATTCGTATTATTTGGAATATATTATAGAAAGATTCGTATTATTTGGAATATATTATAGAAAGATTCGTATTATTTGGAATATATAGAAAGATTCGTATTATTTGGAATATATTATAGAAAGATTCGTATTATTTGGAATATATTATAGAAAGATTCGTATTATTTGGAATATATTATAGAAAGATTCGTATTATTTGGAATATATTATAGAAAGATTCGTATTATTTGGAATATATTATAGAAAGATTCGTATTATTTGGAATATATTATAGAAATATACGTATAATTTTTAATATATTATAGAAATATACGTATAATTTTTAATATATTATAGAAATATAGTATAATTTTTAATATATTATAGAAATATACGTATTATTTGAAATATATTATAGAAATATACGTACTATTTGAAATATATTATAGAAATATACGTATTATTTGAAATGTATTATAGAAATATACGTATTATTTTTAATATATTATAAAAATATACGTATTATTTGAAATATAATATAGAAATATACATATTATTTGGATTCTTTAAACTATTGTTATTCGCTTAAGTGTCTTGTTCCCAATGTTTCTCTCGATGTAATGTCCAATCGTTATCGAATGGACGTAATAAAACTCGGGGATGTCGAACTTGGGAATCAAGACGGAATTTCGAACAGGACGAATTATGAATTCACGCGGATACCAAGCTCTCGTTCTGTAAGCAATTACTGTTTAGATGGGTTTAAATAATTCGCAATTACATTTTTCGATCTCGCACACTTAGAATTAAACCTTCAACATTCAGAGCAATATCGCCTTTACAATTGTTTTCTCTCGAGTAATCTAAGCTCTGCGCCACGGATTCTTGTCGACAGTTTCTGTGGATAGGCTCAAAACTATTTTTTCTAATTGTAAACATCATGATTATTATTATCATTATTATTATTATTACAATTATTATTATTATTACAATTATTATTAGTAGTAGTATTAGTAATAGTATTAGTGTTATTATTAGTAGTAGTCTTAGTACAAGTAGTAGTATTTATTATTATATCATTATTTATTATTATCATTATTTATTATTATTATCATCATCATCTTTATTATTATTATTATTTTATTATTATTATTATTATTATTATTATCATTATTATTATCATTATTATTATAATTATTATTATTATTATCATCATCATCATCTTTATTTATTATTATTATTTTATTATTATTATTATCATTATCATTATTATTATCATTATTATTATCATTATTATTATCCTTATCATTATTATTATTATTATTAGTAGTAGTAGTAGTAGTAATAGTAGTAGTAGTAGTAGTAGTAGTAGTATATTACCCTCCTAGAGATAATGTCTCGATACAACTATCGGTGGTGGTGTAACCTTAAATTCACTAACCCCATTTATGGGAGAATGTCAAATCAAAATATTGAAAATAACGACGTAAATGAGGTTAGAACATCTTGTGATAGTCTCACGTAAGATTGGTGTCCCACTGGTCAACAGGATGGGTCCTGTCGTCATCATACAACTGTTCGAAATTTTAAGGATGTGGCTGGATGTAGGGGGAGTGAGAATTACCAAAGAGGGCACCAAGACATGAAGGAAGTTGGAACAGGAAATGTAAAAAAAAACATGGACGGATGAGGAAAGAAGATTCTTGTGGGAATGCTTTGTAAGAAGTGGAAGTACCAAATCTGGTGGATATATCCGAAAAGTGAAGGAAGAATGGGATTCGAGAGGAGGGAGACATAGAAGTGTCGCGAGTTTGGAATCCCAGTTAAAACAAATTAAATATAACAACCTACTTTCAGTGATCGCAAGAGAAGAGATTGAATGGATGGTTAGTAATTAAATGAATAACGAAAATAAAATTGATGAAACTAACTCTGATGAAAGAACTAAGAGAGTGGAAGTGCAGAAGGGAAATGTAAATGATGATGTGAGGTGGACAACTGAGGAGGTATGCACTCCTATGGTTTGGGGAAGTAGTGAGAAAGAGTTTGAAGGATCTAAGGCAAATGAGATCATTGACTCTGAGACAATGGAACCAGTGAAAGGAGCAGATGTGTGGAGAAGTGGTGATGAAGTTCGAACTTTGACTTCTGTAGAAAAAGAAGTACTTCGGAAGTTAGAGAGATTATTCTTAGAGATGATATCATAGAGATTCCAAGTATGAAGAGTAGTGATAGGCGGAAGGTGAAAAACGAGGTAAAAATAATTCAAGGAGTAATTCACAACATCATAAGAAAGAACATATCGATTACGGAACTTCACATGCAACTGCATGCAGCATCATACGTTATTGCGAATCGTCTTGGCTTATTACAGAAGAAAAAAGGAGAAATGAAGGATAGAAAGCCACATTGGCACAGGCGGCTTGATAAAAGTATTAAACGGTGGCGGAAAGACATTGGTAGTATCGAAGAAATAAGAAAAGGAGTAAAACTACGACAGAAAGCTGAGGACGAACTTGAAAGGAGGTATAGATTGTTGGAAATGGGAACGATGAACGTTCTAACAATGTTGAAAGAGAAGGTACACACTGGTGGTATAAATATTAGGAACTTTGTTGAAAAAAGTGTTGCATTTCGGGAGAACAATCTTTTCCGGAACAATCAGTCTCAGCTGTATAAAGAATTAAATGGTAGTAAACAGGCGGGAAATAACAACACTCCAAATGCAAAAGACGTAAGGAAGTTCTGGAGTGGGATTTGGTTCCGCCGAAAAGCGATATAATGAGAAGGCTAGCTGGTTGGGAGAGGCCAGATAAAGGCTATCAGAAATGCAGCAGATGAAGAACGTTCAGATAACCGTTGATGATGTTAAAGCTGGCATACGAAGGATGACAAACTGGAAGACACCTGGTTCAGATGGAGTGATGAGCTTCTGGTTTAAACAGTTCCCATGCCTTTATCCACTTATAGCTGCTGCTCTGCAAAGAGTTGCAGAGTCGAGAGATGTCCTTGATTGGCTTGTGAAGGGAAGAACAACACTGATTAGGAAAGATCCTGCAAAAGGAACAGATGCCAATAATTATAGACCAATTACACATTGTCATTGATGTGGAAACAGTTGACTGGAATATTTGCGGAGATAATTTATGAACATCTAGAGAGTAATGGTGTTTTTCCTGAAAAACAAAAGGGGTTCCGGAAAAGCTCGAGAGGTACTAAAGAGCAACTACTAATTGATAAAGCAAAAATGCAGGATGCGAAAAAGAAGAGAAATCTGAGCGTAGCATGGATCGATTACAGAAAGGTTTATGACATGGTTCCTCATTCATGGATACGTGAAATACTATTGATAATGAAGGTTGCTGAGAATGTGGTAGGGCTTTTAGAGACAAGTATTGCTCAATGGAAAACGGTGCTGACAGCAAACAGATAGGAGATGGGGCAGTTTGGCATTAAACGTGGGATATTTCAAGGAGATTCGTTATCGCCACTTCTTTTTGTAATGATAATGATGCCACTGAGCATCCTCTTGAAGAGAGAAAAACTGGGGTATAACTTTAGATCTGCCGACAGACGCCTCAACCATCTACTGTTTATGGATGATTTGAAAATATTCGGTAGAAATGAAAAGAAATGGAGAGACTGGTAGAACTTGTGGGGACATACTCAGGAGACATTGAGATGGAGTCTGGGAGTAGTAAATGTGCGGTGCTGGTGAGGAAAAGAGGAGTAAAGGTTCATTCGAATGGAATAGTGCTGCCAAATGGAGAAATCATGAAAGAAATAGAAGATACATGATATAAGTATTTAGGAGTGCTAGAGGGTGTAGGCATCATGAACAGAGAAATGAAAGAAAAAGTCAGGAAGGAGTATCTTAGAAGAGTGAAACTAATAGCAAAGTCGAAACTGTATGGAGGAAATCTAATGAAAGCAGTAAATGCATGGCTAGCCAGCGTTTTGAGATACAGTGCGGGGATTTTAGAATGGTCTGACAAGGATTTACATGCTATTGATATCAAAACAAGAAAAGCAATGTTTGGTATATTTCACATTCGAAGCAGCATAGCAAGGCTGTATCAAAAGAGGAAAGATGGTGAGAGAGGATTGAAAAGTGTAAAAGATTGTGTTAGAACCGAGGAGATGTCGTTGAAAGAGCATGTGGTTAGAAGTGGGGCATGGATGCTTAAGGTTGTAGCCAATGAAGTGGAGGTATGTGAGACCAAGGCTGATTATGTGAAACGTATGGATAGAGAAAGGGCAGAGGAACTAGCTAGGAAGAAAATGCATGGAAGGTTCTTCCAGGATATAGCAGAAGTGGCTGATGAAAGATCATGGCAATGGCTTAGAGCTGGGTATCAGGCTAAGAGTACTGAAGCTTTTGTTTGTGCAGCACAAGAGCATGCGTTAGGAACACGATTGTTCAAAGAAGTGATACTAGGAGAGGAAATTGCTGCAGAATGCTGGATTTGTGGTAAGACCTCAGGGTCAATTGCGCATCTTGCAACAGGGTGTAGTGGATTAGCCCAGAGAAAGTACCGCAAAAGACACGATCGCATGGGACTCCGGATATATTGGGAGGTGTGTAAGAGGGTTGAGGTGAAGTGTGCTGGAAAATGGTTTGAGGAGGTGCCTGATGAAGTGAAAACAAGTGAGGATGGCAAGGTAGACGTATGGTGGGACAACAGTGTCATAACGA
The DNA here is from genome assembly GCF_053919585.1 of Euprymna scolopes. Lineage (NCBI taxonomy): Eukaryota > Metazoa > Mollusca > Cephalopoda > Sepiida > Sepiolidae > Euprymna > Euprymna scolopes. The sequence goes on along the minus strand of NC_136506.1, from coordinate 9,641,154 downwards.
CCAAGCAATCGGAACATAATCCTCCGGATTTGGTCGTCATTGACAAGGTTTAAAAAAACTCGCAGATTGTAGACTTCTCAGTACCCTGGGATAGGAATGTGAAAGGGAATGAGAATGAGAAGTGGAGCAATTATGCTCCATTGGCCTTGGAGATAAGGCGTATCACGGGGTTAAAACACAAATAATCCCGGTCGTAGTTGGTACACTAGGAGTAGTATCAAGTCGTCTGGAAGGACAAATGAAAAACTACAAATCCCCGATGTTTTAGGTGGCCTTCAAACCTCTGCAATTATAGGTAACACCAACATCCTTAGGAAAACACGTGATATTTGAAGCTCCTGGTTTGAAGCCGGGATTAAGGGAAATCCTCCGGAAATGAATCCCATCCCTTTCCAGAGAGACGTTCATAAATGAAACCAGAAATATTATCATCATTATACTCATTATTATTATTATTGATATTATCATTATTATTATTATTAGTAGTAGTAGTAGTAGTAGTAGTATTAGTATTAGTATTAGTAGTAGTCGTAGTAGTAGTAGTAGTAGTAGTAGTAGTAGTAGTAGTAGTAGTAGTAAATCTGTGTGCAAAAACCCGTAGCGCAGTGGTTAGATTACTTAGATAAATCAATTATGAAAGTGATATTCTCCTGAGAGTTGATGGCTCAATTGTCAGTTAGGCCGACACAGAAATACAATTGCGAATTACTAAGGACTGCAGTCTGACTGAAATGTAGCATGCAACCCCCGTTTTGTAAAGAAAGTGTTTCGTTAGAAATTCTCTCCAGATTCACAAATTCGACAAAAACCTTTCTTGAGTTTGACAAGATACATCTGAGGAAGATCGGATATTTCATTGACCAAACAGTTGTGAAAATGTCGCGCATTATACCGTAGTTCGAAGTGTCCAAATGATACGAATAAACTATCCCGCTTCGAAAAAATCAGAAGCTAAAATACATGATCCAATATATATCTTTATAGTAGCCAATAATGTTTGCGTTTTTGAAAATACGGTAGAACAATCTTCTGGGAAAGAAACATTAATTTACACAGCTTACAAAGCTACTCAGACATGCACACGCACATATATATATATATATATATATCAACATACAATATATATATAAACATACAATATATATATATATATATATAAACATACAATATATATATATAAACATACAATATAAACATGCAGTATATATATACAATTTATATATATAAATATATATATATACATATATATATATACATATATACACACACACATATATATATATACATATATATATATATATATATATATATATATATATATATATATATATATATATATATACAAAACCAAAGGTGCATCTTAAATAAAATAAATTGAAGCGATGTAAATGCATCTTTGGTTTGGTGTGGTTACTTCCGAAATATGTTCTCTGAAGGTGTTAATTAATTATTATGGAACTTTATTAATTATGGCATTATGGAAATATGAAGATACATAGTCGTCAATGTATAATTAGGCGCGCGCGCACACACAGAGAGCACACACACCTAAACACACACACATATATATATATATATATATATATATATATATATACATATAAGAACAAATGATTAATGAAACATGTTAAAAACATTCTGAAAAAGAATTAAACACATATTTAATTTTAAAAAGGAAGCACAAGATAAGTGGGTAGTCCTTAATCCGCGGAGTTTCGAAGAAATACACTCCTTCTCATCAGAGGGCCGAAATTAGCAAAATGCGGGATCGGATTTTGCATGTAAAAGTATTTAATGAAACCACAAGTAAGTCACAGATCTTACTTGGTTAAAAAAAGGGTAAGGTAAGAGGAATAGGAGGTAAAAGAAAAAAATGATAAAAAGATTTCACATGAATGGATAGTCCAGTGAAGGGTAAAAAATCCAAGAATGGTAAAATCCAAACACGGTCGAATGAAAAACTTCCAATCCAACAGGTAAGTTCCAAAGGAATCGCGTAACTGGAAGCTTGTCCAAAATAATGCAAAAGGCAGAATTCCTTGGAAAATATCACAAATTGAATGAGTTCAAAATCATTAAAAGGGAAGTTCAAATATTTAATATTTATAATATATTTAAAGTTTACCATTTTGATTACCTTGGTAAACTTATTGTAATTTTTATTTCTTATATATATATATATATATATATATATATATATATATATATATATATCCATATATATATATATATATATCCATATATATATATATATGTATATATATATATGTATATATATATATATATATATATATATATTGAGACGAAGAAACAGCGTAGTATATTCAAATGTAGACATATTGAATTTGCTAAAATATGAACGTGTCTTAATAGATTTTATTTTTGTTAGCGCTATCCTTTATATTATTTCGTATTTAGTGAAAGACTAAGAGAATGCAGATTAAAAACATCACCTCGGTTTCTGAGAATATCAGATGTGCTAATTCCTCAAATAACAGTTGTTACATATATTATATAGATAGGAAAACACGTATTGATTATAAATTTAGACGTCTGGCACTTTTCTCCTATTTCTCATACCAGGTCAAACGACACAAAACTATATATAAATGTAATCGATTTTCTGTAATAATTTCAAACGGTAAGATTAAATATATAAATTAGTGTCAATTTATTATATTTACATTGTCAATCATAAGTTTCTTTTAACAAAACTATTTAAACGTAGGTCGGGAGGTTTTGTCATGAGACGTTAAAGCGTGCTGTTAAGACAAATTAGATATAGTGTAGTTTCCTTCCTAAAATACTTTGTCCGGTTTTGATGTATTTATAAATTACCACTCTCTCTTTAGCAGGACGTAATTCTGCTATTATCAGTACAGAATTGCTTTACTTAGCTTGGAATCCAAACTATTAACATTAAAAATAGACTATCAATTATCGTGTATATGCATACTATAGAGAGTAATCCAATTTTTATAGAAACAAATTATATAACAGGAATCTATATATATATATATATATATATATATATATATATATATAAGTATATGCACACATTAATATTTATATATGCATATACAAATACTTACACACGTATATATATATATATATATATATATATATATATATATATATATATTCATTCAAAACTTATCACTTACAGCTAAGTAAATCCCGATATATCCAAACAGTCGTGGGAGATGAATGAGGGGTAAGGAGCTTATTACCGTGGGGTCCTGATTTCGAATCTCGCAAGATTCAACCCTGTGATGAGTCGTAGAGGATGAAACACGTGTCAGTGGATACTCATATTTTTAGAAAAATAATATGAATAAATATATATTTATACATATATATATATATATATATATATATATATATATATATATATATATATATAATAAAGAGTAAATTAAGGCTACAGAAAGGGGAATAAGAGAAAACGTATTTAGGCCATGGACTTTTCGATACAAAATGCGTCCTGTCCGTGGAGGCTAAACAGCTGGATTATACAAATGTAAAAATAAAATAACAGCAACAACTTAAAAGAAAACACACACACACACCCATTCATATAAGAAATATTAACATGTTATTGAAATTAAAATCGGAAAAATAAAAAGTCTGGTAATAGCATAGAGATAAAAGAGATAAGTAAAGAAATAAACAATAACGGCTAAAAGATATATAGACCAATATATAAGAAATAAGAAATACAATTTTATTTACAAAATTTACAAATACAATAAAGTTCTGATAAAAAGATTTACATTATGAAATATACATAAATTATATTTACTACAAACACACATACACACACTCACACACACACACACACACACACACACACACACATATATATATATATATATATGGGGGTGGGTGGGTGTGTGTTTTTGTGTGTGTGAATAGAAACGGTACTAATCGATGCTTTCTACCGGCTTCCTCCAAAGGAGGAAGATTAATGGTAGTATAAAATTAACAAGAGGTCCCCGGTTGCAATTATATCCTCGTAAGAAATATGGCGACGTTAGGTTTGGCAACTCTTGCAGAAAGGTGTAGACGTCCTTCTATATACAGCGCATGAGACTCCGAAATTGGGCACCTATCTTATACTGGCCAGGCTCAACGTTGCTTAACTTCAGCGACATTACAAGAATTAACGTGTCCACGTGATTATACCGCACACAGCCACACACACATATATATATATATATAAATATATATATATATATATATTACACACACACATATATATATATAAATATATATATATATATTACACACACACACATATATATATATACATATGATTACTTAAGTTAGTCACATAAATTAATATAAGAAAGTATAAATGTTTGCGTGAACTTTAAGTATTTACTTCAACAGTGCTCAGTATGTAGGTAGAGTTAGGCAGTAAGTTATAAAATATATATGGCAATAAAGCTACACAGAATATTCCGCGGAATATTCTGTGCAGCTATATATATATATATATATATATATATATATATATATATATATATATATATATATATATATATATATGGTTTATTTTAAATATTCAAATAAGTGATTATTTTAGCCATAATTAAATAGACAATAATATAATCTGGATTCTACATCTGTCTGATACGCACTTTTATTCAGATCACACACATACATACACACACACGCACCCCCCATATATATATATATATATATATATATATATATATATATATATATATATATAGAAAGAGAGAGAGAGAGAGAGAGAGAGAAAGAGAGAGATAGAGAGAGAAAGAACCGTCTGCTTGAAAACGGCGGAGTTATTCCTTTTTTCGATTTTTCTGGATATCTTTTCTAGTTGCCGAGCGTGCTTTTTAATTTCGGCAGGCATATATATATATATATATAGAATGGCGCCCACAAATTGTTTGACCATATTTTTCTCAAGTGCTTTCTATCGGTGCATAAGTTTACCGGCAGGAGCAACTGTTGTCGTTTTCTTTTCCTTTTCTTTACCTTTACGTCTTGGTGTATTTATTATTTTTTTTATTGGTTATAAAGGTGGGAGCTGGAGGGTTGGGGGGCATATTATTGCTATATTATTTTAGTTTTGTTTCGAATTTCCTATTTTATAGTTTATTTATTTAGTTTCATATTAGTTATTAAATACAGTTAGTATATTTGTCCGGGTGTTAAATGAGAACCGATTTAGAAATTCCTTTTTCTTACTCCTTGTCTACGCATCGATCGGATACTATAGTATCGTGTCTATTAGAACATGCCAAGGAAAAGGTCTATACACAATTTGAGCCAGATCACCTAGTAGTTTCTGAAAAAAATTTTTAAATGTGGTGTTTATATAATTAATTCATATTATGCATTATTAATCAATAACTGAACATCAAATCAATACCGTTGTACTTGATCAGAACAGTGACACAATAAAAATTCCAGCTACATCAACGCCTAGATAGACAAAGAAGCATACAGACAAAAAGGAATATATTATAGACATATGAAAAGTTAATGTCGACAAATTCGGAAACATTTTAATCTGAATACGTTCGGTTTGATTCCATTTCAGTGACAACAATTAATTCTCGGCGAACTGTTAATAGGATATCTCGCATTTAATCTTCAATATTGATGTTTAGGTGTAAGCATTGATTTGAAGTAGAAAATCGAATGGATTTTTATCTTGATTAAATATTTTCAAGGATAAAAAGCTACACGACCTTGTGCGCATTTTCACTTATAAATTGAATATATCAAAATAGAAAACGAATTTTCGGTGGTTGGCACACAAAATAGGACTTTAACCCGATATTATTAATATGCGCCAATTAGAGTTGATAGATTTTTATAATTATTTTATATTGTAAGTGTATTTTTGAACTTTAAGAAATATTTAGTAATCACAAAACGACAAACATATTTTGAAATATACGATTTCATACATAATTTTACAGACAGCCTATTGTTTTCCGGTTTATTTAGAACCACAATTAGGCGACCTAAAAATGGGAGTATGATCTCAGTGGAATAAAGAGAGGATGAATTAGAAGAAAGCAGCTGTGTAAGATAAATGATCATTCACGTTTTTCTGATTTGTTTAGAACAAATAAATTAGTAGATCATTTCCAAAAAAGAGGTTTATCTCAGTAGGAATAGACTGGAGTTAATTTAAATAATTTTTGTTTTTAAATAATGCAAGTTTTAGGAAGCTGAGAACTAAAAAAATTAAAGTATAGAATTATCATTTTGGGTTATTTCTATTACCAGAGTGGGTAACTTATTCTCTCGACTGATGAAATGGCCGATGATAAAACAACAACTGGGGCTGGCAGGACATGTGGTCGTATGCTCCTTGTTCCGCAAGGAAACTTACTCAATTGATTTTAACTCTAAAGCTAATGGTAAAAAAATGATAAATTAACCATAGAAAGCATAAAAAAACTAATATTTTTAATGTTACAATACTACTTTCTCTTTACCCTGGGAAACGCCTGAACACGGGTATGACTTAATAATAAACCTTTAATATAGAAACGAATGCCATGACCGGAAAGCTGATTCTTAGGATATTCAGACTTGCATTCCCTACTGAGCTATTTGCTTTTTATTATACCTATTTACAATGCCTCTCAACTGGACAGAGTTAGACACCAGGGTCATTTTTTAATGTGGAGAAAAAGTACAAAAAAAAAAATTGTCTGAGTCGTGAAGGACTGATCCTTCACCGAAAGAGAACAAGAAATGGAAGTGCAGCATCTGAAGACAGATACTACACTTTGGTCTTGACCAAAAGGCCAACGGTACTATGACGTCACACAATTATTAATATTTGGTTAATGTTGGTTTTTACCAACATTAACCAAATATTAATAATTGCGTGACCTCATAGATTTATGACTTACGTCATATTATAAAAAAAATATTAAACCATAAGCGATGATAAATATACGTGAATAAATCGTTTAACTTTATGAATAGCGTTCAAATAATCTGGGTCCGTAGGGCGCATAGTACATGGTTATACACATGTAAGTATGTGGGAAATTTGACATATTTGCATGCAGGACATACTCGGCTAAGTATTTAACTGGACACAGCAATTTTAGAAGTACATTGCTATGCATAAATGTGGCTAAGGTGAGCCTACTTTATTTTTTTTAATTTTATTTAAATTATGAAACAGAGCAAACGCTGGAGTAGACCTTCAGGTGTATGCAATTTTTTTATGAAATTAGAAAAACAGCTATTATATATATTCCCCGCCTAGGCATTGCGCGCACGGTTTCAAGTCCTGTGGACCCCAGACCACTAAAGTGGCTAGATTGGGTAATTAGCTCGCCTAGTGAATGGTACTCCCTATTTTCGATAGGAAACTTCCAAGACTCCCACACCCCAACTTTTCTTTTTGTCTCCGGCTACGCCTATAAGTGATCTCTTCTTGGGGCAACTTTATATACACCCCCTACACATTTTGATCCCGTCTAGAATTTACACCCATTATGAGATCGACCTTCTTGTTTGCGGCCTAGTAATTTCTTTTGGAGTTTTTTTTTCCCACACCACACCAATTAATAAAATAAACGGACATCTGTGTATACAATTTTATTTTTAAGATTTGATTAATGGAATCTTAGGTAAAACGACCCCCGGTGTTTCGCGGTATTATGGTGGATAATATACCTAGCTGGGACTAGTATAGACCAACGAATCAGCTGGGACTAGTATAGACCAACGAAAGAGACATTGACTAAGATTTTCATACTCATACATTTTTTTAATTCCGTTGTGTTTACTTGTTTATTTTGTATATTTTCACAGAATAAAAAACATCAAACTTTATAAAAATTGTAAGAAAAATGAACAGATAATGTTTAGTAGAATGTTGATTTTAATCTTAACAGAGTGACAATAAAAGGGAATTAGCGGTCGATTTTGAAAACATACCTGGATCGAGTATTATTTTCGGGATATTATCTTAATATTATAAACCTCTGTTAGCCGTCCGGACGTCCTTGCTTATATTCTTCAATCATGTTATAAATGATTTTTCTATGAAGTCATTTATTTATTTTTTAAATCGGTTCTATATATTTGATACAATATAATATATAATGGTCGATAAAAAATTGAAATAGCATTTATTTAGTGCTTGGCCCCGGCTCTGGTATTATCTACTACCAGAACCCATTTGGGGTCCAAGACACCTATGCATCTGGGCCAATAGTTGGACATGGGGTTGAGGATCATGTAACTACTTTGCTAGTCATTTTATTAAAACTTTATTTCAGCCCTAAACTAGACACTATCACCATAGTGTCACATTCTCTCTATGGAGTTTATCTACTTAAAACATCCCCATATTATGCCTTGAACTTTAATAACAACAAATCTTTAAATTGAATTCAAATAGTAATAATATATATGAAATTTGCAAAGATTAACATTTTATATTTAAACATATTTTACCACCGGGCAAGGTCGAGCGCCTCTTCTAGATTTAGAAAATGGCGATGAAATATGAAGATATTTTTTATAGAATTCTTGGCGAATAACTAAAATGCATCTGCAAATACGTATTGCACCAGTTGAGAAAGAACGTAACGTTATGTAACGACGACGTATGTAGTTATATTAAGAAGGATGCTATATTGTGTTTACAATCTCCAAGTGTAAAATCGATATGCATATAGGTCAGTATAAGTTACAGCATACTATATGACATGTATGCCTTTTTTCTCTATTTATCTATCCATATATATATATATATATATATATATATATATATATATATATATATATATATATATATAGTCTTTGAAGTTTTTAACCTTTAAAACTATACAAAAATATTTTTTATCATTCGTTAGAAAACCATCAAGTCAGTAAGTTATTTAATCACCTGCAATCACTGTATCAACTCGCTCTCGAATTTACTATAGTACTAATAATTTATTTTTCAAGGGATCATCAGTTGTTTACGATGAAACACTGTTTCGGGGATTTCCTACTCTTAATTGCAGTTACTAACCTACTGTATATATATATATATATATATATATATATATATATATATATATATATAAAGTGTTAATTAGTAAAACCTGAAGAAAGTGCTCAATACTATTGCAGAGCAAATGTATATTTTTATTACCGGTTTATCTGCTAACTTACACATGTTTAGGTTTCCGAATCGCATCAACGTCCCAATGACTTCACCAGACATTTACGCAATGGTTATCATGATTCGAAAAACCATATTAGAGAGAAGTAAGAAAAAAAAAGGAGGAGTATTTCAATTCTGATTCGACAACATTTAAGTGTTAAGATTTAATAATTAAATAAACATTGAATAGGGATAAGGTGGAGTTTAAAATATTCAACCAGGCACGGATAAGAGTAGAGGAAGGGGGGAGATAGGAGGATGATTGAAAAGAAGAGAAGGGTGTAAACTACGTAAGATTTGGAAGGCGGGAGTAGGGGAAGAGAAATAAAGAGATAGGGACTAAATGAAAAAAGGGAAATACAAGCAGTCAAGGAGGTGGCGCTCACTAGCGGACTGTCGGACTGTCGCTATTAGTTGCTGGGGAAATGCCATATGGAATTTGACACAGTAAAGATTTATGCGGATGGGGGCGTTGTTCGCAGTAACTAAGATTCGTTCCCCAATCATAATAACCATTTCTGTTAAAGTCTGATGTAGTTATTGGGTCGTTGATACGATTCGGTAACCAAAACATGTGTAACTAAGCAGATAAAACGGTAATAAAAATATTGTATATATATATAAGGTGTTTTGCCTGTGTGCATGTGTGTGAACACGTTCTCTATTTAATAATAAAGAGTCAGACGATTTTTTTTAAAAATATAATGCAAATGTACTTACTAGTATCCTTAGAAAGGTTTGGGATCGGAATACATTTTCTTCATTAAACTAAACTGAGCTTTTATTCAAAGTACCATATTCAACTGACATTTTGAATTTATCAATTCAATGTGCATATATATATATACATATATATACATACATATATATATATTTATACATATATACATATATATATTTATATATATATATACATATATACAAGTATTTTAATGGTGAATGCTCAAAGGAACAACAAACACTTGTACCCCTTCCACGTAAATACGTACGATAAACCCGACAATCAGCAAAATCCCACCCCTAAACAGTAGAGATATCTAGATGTTAGAAAAATTTCCTACTCCAATATTTTCTCCAGAACTGCTAGACTTTGGAACTCCCTTCTGGAATTCTGCTTTTCCAAGTGTCTGACATGCAGAAGTTCAAGTGTAAATGAACAGACATCTTGCTGCTCATCTCCCTACATAATATCTCTGCAACTTATGTCCCATATAGTAGCTCACTTCATCAAAATGGCACTGTGTCTTGTTTGTGGTGAAAATGGAAAAAAATATTTTCTTATTGATAATACCCCTCACAAGGTAAAACACCACTTTGACGTAATCGGCAACTATTTGCGACAATGCCATGGAAAATATAACAAGATGTTGGCTTAAGTCACATTAAAACTTTTTTCCATATCAGTATAATCTGGGAAGCAGATGGTAGAATAGAAACCCTAAATTCTAGCTGCTCCAAGGAAGAAACTATTAGAGTAAAAAACTTTCTGGCATTTAACGGCCACCTTAGCGAAGGTATGTGATTTTGTTGCTAAGCGTGTTTGTCGATGATATGTACATTGAGGGGGACACACGAACAACGAGTTCATCAGAGCATATTTCATTACATTACTTGTAAAACATATACAGTTATTTAATGCTGTCCATCTTTTGCTTGCAATTTTGCAGATTTAGTACGAGTATTACTGTTGTTTGCGTCCAGACAAATGAGACTTTACCACTATCCATATTTCGTTATAAATCGCTAAAGTAGTTAGAAATCTGTGGCAGTTGTTTAAGATATTCGTGGAGTATATCATACCGACCTGCTGGTGCTTTATATTTTTTGGGGGAAGTTCAATCGTGCTTCGATCTTTATAAAGAATATTACGTATGTGGTTAGTTTTTCAATTGAAATTTAGTTTTTCTCTTTTTCGTTTCTTTAAGAAAAAGAACAGTCTGGCATTTATAGTCAAAGGTTTTAGAGAAGTTGGATGCTGTCATGAGATATATCTTTTGTGTTACGGAGATTTTCTATTACTTTATTGCCACACTGCCGTTCTTGCCAGCAATCTTTCTCGTCATTTTACTCGTTTTGGGTTTATATGTAATCCTTCCATAAAATTATTTAAGACTTCCAAAATATTCGTGAAACCTAATTTAAGTGATTTTAGCAAAGTTCAAATGAATTTCTTAAACGTTTCCTATGAAATCAATGTGCTTACTTAAGTTTATTTGTAAATGACTTCATTACACAGTCCAGTACAAAATATATGTTACCTGATCAATTGATTTTCAAGCAGAGGATCTTTTTTCTTTCAACGGTAACACCTTTAATGTAAACCATTAATAATATATATATATATATATATATATGTATATATGTATATATATATATATATATATATATATATATATATATATGTATATGTATACCATACTCACATATAGCATTACTTAATATTCGATTGTTTACAAGAAAATAAAGGGCATGCGTATTTTGGTTCCTAAGAATAATGTTCTGCGATATTTTGTTTTGAAGTATTGTTTTCACAACGTTTCGGCCAACATAACCTCCAAACTTGTTCTAGTGTATATTGTCGAACTAAAAGTTTTTCTCTCTGATTCCGGACAGAGCACTATATTTAATATACGAAGGTATAGTTTCTAATCCATGACTGGGTAGAAGTTTCAAATCGCAATTACATGTTGTGTGTCGCTCGTCGTGAGGGTTGTGCTTGCTTCCCCCGGAAAAGTATAACTTTTGCACCTTAATTTTACGAACTAATCTCTATATAGCGCTAGTGGTTCGCAAGGACATATGGCGCAGTAGATAGAGTATGGTATCTTTGTAGAGATTCCCAAGTACGAAACAAATTTCCGCGTTCAGAGGATTCCTGAATTTGACAAGATAACTTGTGTAGAGGATCAGAGGCTACATCAACTGAAATATCGTAAAAAGAAGAAAATAATAGTCTGAAGAATCCCAAAGATTAAAATAATCCTCATCTAAAAATCAGAACCGTAAAAGAATGAACTTGGATAAAAAACATTATCTGGAAAGTATTGCATAAATGAACGATTAGAAACTAAATCTCCCCACGTACTGTAGTGCAGCTGTTTTTATTCAAGCCGGAGGTCACTATGGCATCATGATACCAACGTAGGAGATTCTGTGAGAAATTGGAGTTATATTTGCCGAAATAAAGTAACATTTTGCTCAGTCCTGTAATTTGCACTCTGCCAGGAATGGCCCTCCCTTTTAAGACAAAAGTTTGATTCATTACCATCAGTTGAGAAAAACCCTCCCTAAAAGCTTACTGGTTAGTGTGAAACTTGTTTTATTTCCGACCAAAATGCTACTTATGCTGGGCGGTTTTCTCACTTTACAGGATTGTACTGCTTTTCGGTGAAAACAAGTAAAAACCCAACAGTAAACAGACGAAACGAAATCAATCGACGCTGCTCTGAAAGTATTACTAATAGTTACCCTATTGTTTCCATGAGTAGGGCAGAATATCACAATAGTGAAAATGCAAGGAAAAAAAGGTATAATTATAGACGAACTGCGAAAAGAATCGACATCTACTGTAAACAGTTTCTTTAATATCGAACTACTTAAAATTAGCCACTATTGTGTTTCAATTAGATATCTGTTTTGTCATATTCAACGCCGTTTACAAAAACGATACAAAAAAATGCATGGAATGATTGCCTTCTATTCCAATCAAATATGCGCATGCGCAAATAACCGCCCGCATTTATTTGCCAGTCGGTTGTACTTAAGATTGTTAACGACTCATGCAAATGTGACAAAAAGTCAACGATGTTTTGTATAGTAAAGCGACTATTTATATTGGGGAAAAAACATTTGCGTGGGATGTCATGTCTTACGTAACTAACAGAGATGGACGTATACTTGCGTAGGCGGAGAGAAATGGAACAAATTTTGTTGTGGCACAGTAAGACTTTTATTAGCATTAATATAGCAGCAATGAGGATATATAAAAGAAGAATGAAAATGTGAACAAATGATACAGTAAACCGAAAGAGTATTAAAATGAGAGGAGCTAAAATGGAGGAGTAAAATTGAGAGAGCACGCTTTAATTGCCTAGTGTCATATATATATATATATATATATATATATATATATATATATATATATATATATATATATATATGTGTGTGTGTGTGTGTGTGTGCATATATATATATATATATATATATATATATACATATGTCTGTATGAAGCGAGACTATTTTTTCTGCTTACACAGTCACCGGTGTTGGACAGATAATTACTGTCCATCGGAAATCGCTAACCGTAGTGTAACTCCGAAAATAAAAACGCATATATTGGACATACAAAAACAACATTGTCCCGTCGATTAACGATGCATTTGAACAGTACTAGCTCAATATACCAGCATTTAACAAATCAACAGAGCTGCCCCCCCTCTAATCTTAGAAAGGCCCTCCTGGACAACACAAGGATTTTGCAACGAGAAAGTAATTGTAAAAAATTAAAAATACTTGAAGCACTATATATAAAAAACCCAGCACCCATCTATAAATAGCATTAATTTTGAAAGTAGTAATAATGTGCTAAAATGACTGGTTTTACTAACATTATCTTTTATCATCCTAATTTTAAATCGAGTTTTTTATCACTCGTAAATGTATATTTTAATCGACTTTTCATTGACTCTTTTTATCATTTGTAACTATATATTTCACTTCTATTTTTAATATATTATCTCCACCCGATGATGATTCAAGAAAGAATCGAAAGCGCTCGCGTGAACCATGAGACATTCGTAAATACCTTCCATCTTGAAGTTAAAAACATCTTACGAAAGATCGAAAAAATGAAAAAAAGTATCATTAAGCAAGGTATCTCTGTTGTTTTTAATAATGTTTGCCTGAATGAAGGAATGCTGCCTTAATACACTAATAAATATATATATATATATATATATATATATATATATATATATATATATATATACTGATTATATTAGAGTAGATTCTTAACATTTACTTAGAACATATGTCTTTAAAATTCTCGATACAAGCGTAGAGATTTTGTAAAATAAAATTACGTAATCATTTAAAGCTATTATTTTTTAATGATTATAAACGACGCTTGATGTTCTGAAGTAACGTGAAATGTTACAACACTGATCAATCCGTGTAGTCTTTTTTTCTCATTTTTTGATAATTTCATACACACACACATGCATATCTCTCTCTCTCTCTCTCTATATATATATATATATATATATATATATATATATATATATAAATTCCCGTTCGCATACACTTTTCACAATAAAGCTAGGACACATAATTAGATAGAATCGAGCAATTGCATCGACAACGGACAACACTAGACGCAAAGAGGGGTTCGATGTACTGCGTCCCATCAGTGACGTGCTCCGACATAGACGCGAACTCATGTCGTCACACGCATGAAGTGTGCAATACTGACAACCTAACCATATGCGCCACGGCGCAATCTATTGGCTATGCCTCGATTTTTTAAATTCTTGTATTTCATCCAGTTCTATATTCTACGATGTGACAAGCAACGCGTCCTATACAACTAAGATAGTTACTGCTGGTATGCAGGACGTAGATATCACATCTACAAACACATTGTAAAATGTAGAACTGGATAAAATATAAAAACGGAACAAAAATGAGAGTAGATTCCCCGAGGAACACTGAAGAGGCTACTAGCATATAATATATATATATATATATATATATATATATATATATACTACTCTCATTTTTGCTCTGTTTTACATTACATCATACATAACATTATAAATGACATTATCAGCTATGAAATTCTATATGGCCCCATAACATATATACTATATGCTATGATAATTCTTAACAAACAAAAGACAGACAGAAATACAGATTTATGATAATATATATATATATACATGCACACATATATATATATATATATATATGTATGAATAAAGTATACGTAGAAAGCCCCCCCCTGAAAATATCGTAGATTAGCAACAACAGATGCCACATACAAAGTCCATAAAAAAGTAACAGTCACTGTCAAATTACAGATCTAAATTGCACCTCCAGAAATGTAGTATATGCACTAAGATGCACAGCATGAAACAAATCCTACATAGGCGCCATCAAAAATTTCAGCAATAGAGTGGCCTTACATAAGAGCAAAATCAAAATTGCAGAAAACAGACACCTCTATGTTTCAAAACACGTACACACATGCAGTGGAAACAGCTTCAAAATAATGCCAATCTTCCAAACAGACAATTATTTTTATTTACTTACAAAGGAAAAAAAAAACTTCATCACCAGATTCACTCCTGAACTGAACAGAGCCTAATATCATCACACAAAAGCCTTAAATGCAAGGTACACTCGCATGCACATCCATACACATACACATATACTCACCACCTATAAATCAGAACCGACACATTAAAACGCACACACGTGCGCGCATACAACCACACACATACATAACACCCCTATCTCTAATACAACACACTGAACAATACCAACCCTACTTAACCTCGAAACCAACAACACTAGGAAACACCTAGAACCATAGTATATTATCTGTTCCAACACCTCGCTCCCTCCTCAGTCAGTGGAGGAGAACCCCCTCGTGACTGAAACAACTATCATCCCTTCTATCATCCCCCTCCCATACCTATACCCACTCCAATGCCCCTCCTCTGGGGAACAAAATCTTCCCCACACTAGGAACCGATCCTGGGTCTAGCCATACCCATATGGGGAGACAAATAAATAGAAACATTAAAAAATCCCCTATACATATTTTAAATACACCCCTCTTTCTAAACAAACATAATATAAGGAATATCCGAAAAGACTAAAACGAAAAATCACAATACTAAAATCCAAGAATCCAAAAAATAAATATTAAAATAGAATGAAAGCACCCCTACCCTTATTTCAGAAGAGCTGCCTCCCTCCTCACACATACACATTAGTAACGACCTCGGATCACAGTCGCCTTCCTAAGGAAGCAAATAACCTCATAACACTATAAAACAATATACACATTCCCAAACCAATAAAATCAAACACACACACGCACACACACGCGCACATACACACACAAAACACACACACACACACACCCTACTCCACCCTAAAGGAAAAGAAAAAACATTAGCAGAAAGAGAGAGCGACTACAACCAGGTCAGCGGCCTCCCTCGACTAGCCCAATAAAAGTGTAATAAAAATTGAGCATGCCAATGAATAATAAACACTTACAAGCCTCCATCCCTTGGAAAAACTTCAAATTAACTACGAAAATTGCCATTTTTACATCTCCCACACATTTGAAAATAATTTCTGACGAGGACGCTTCACAGAACGTCTGAAACGCGCGTAAAAACGATTTCAATGACTTAAATACATTATTCAAATTTGTATCTAGTTACTTTTTATAAGAATGCAATTCATGGATGTATTCATACAATTTTCAAGACATTTCTGCAATCCAACCATAGGGGACACACACAAAACTAACGGTGTTTACCTTGTTTATAAAGTTTCTGCCTATATGGTTCTTCCATGTTTAAGGTTATGCGGCATAAATATTGTTTTCGGAAAGATGTCTAGACGTTTTAGATCACCCAGGAATAACTGCCTCTATTTCATGATTGTTTCATGGATATGGTTTGTGACAATAAATAGCTTTCAACCTCACAAAAAAGTTAATATACGGATTTCTACTAGCATGTTAATCTTGAGTATAAAACCTGTAAAAATCCTCAAACTGTTAAAAAACTGATGTCGCTTACCAAGACCACCCCAAAAGTGTTGTTTTTTCAGATTTGTAATCTTGAATAAATATTCAGATGCATCTGAATACTATTGTGTTAATGAAGGTTGCATATTTATCGATAAACGCGATATTGGAAACCGAATCACGATCGACTGACTAAACTACTAACTATCAGATCTGATTTGAGATCCGATGACGCATCGGAAAAATTATTGTGACCTAGATTTAGTATCTGGCGATAAATTATCTCGATTTGCCTCCTGTAAAAAAGAAACTGTTTTCCACCACACGATAAGTTTATTATTGCCCCAAGTCTTCAAGTCAATTCATATCCGACAATAATTAGCATGAGTACTTTTTTATCATTAGCTGAGAAGTATTTTAATGACCAAAGATATCACAATCTCTGCCATGTAGAACTATTAATGTAACTAAGATGTGTGCATCGCCCGTATTATATAAAATGTTTTTTCAACGCATAGCTTCTATTTGACAATGAGACTTGCTAAATTCGCTGACATTATAAAACTAGTTATTTAAATAAGATAAACGAAGACGACAACCTACAATGAGTACGAAATTAACACTATAACCAGTTTTGGACAATATTCTGTTGTATTCTCCCTATAGTAAAGTAAAAAAAAAGGTTACCGCCGCAATAAAAATATTTCAATAAGACTCAACAAGCATTGATTAATCACATCACATGCTAAAGATATTGTGCTCGGAAATAATAGCGGGATCATAATACAGAAGAGACCAGACGTTTTGTCCGTATTATATTTACCATACAGATAACGCCACATCCGAACAACTACGCTTTAGACCTTGATTCTATGTGAGACAGACAGGTAGTCACATCCGCCTTCACGCTGTGTTATGTATATCTTTTCCTACTTAAGCCGCAGGTTCTCTTAAAAGCAAAGACAGTAAAAATTGAGAAAATCAAGAGAATATATTTTAGCGCGCTGAAAACGTGTATTGATAAGTTAAGAGAAATTGGTTCAATGTATGCGATAGTTTCCTTTAAAGATGTAAAAAGCCGAACGTTTTTCCAACAGTGTAACGTTATGGACCATGGCGGTTAAAGAGAAATCGCTTTGCGCCAAGATGTATATCACGCAGACTGCACGGGACAAAGAAAGGAAGCTTACAGATTTCCCTACGTAACAAAAAATGCAAAAAGTCTAAAAAGTACGTTTGACCGAAAACTGAGATTCATATAAACGTAAAAAAAATTAACGGAAATCAGTGAAACCGTGTTCATACTTCGCCATGTAGTAGAAATAGGTCGGAAAACCAGATAAATATAAACATGGAAAAGACACTAACAGAAACGGGCGAATCGAATGCAGAATCGATTGTCTTGCACAAGAATGCAAAAGAGCTGTTACTACAGAATACAAAGCAAGAAAAGAGAATTGGTTATGTTGCATTGAGGATGTGTTTACTTCGCGTGAAGTAAGAAAACTGATTTTCTGCTATGTCATGAGGAATCACCCTTTGTAGGAAAGCTGTGGAAATATTCGCTGGAGAAAAGGACAATTTTTTTTCCTGCAAAGAGTGTGTAAACCAATTATTGGATTATACCTGAACTATATTATCGTGTATTTAAAGTTCGGAATCCTTCAAAATTGGATTATTATTTCTGTTAGAAATTTTATTTTATCTGTATTTCGTATGTTTCCACCAGCTAAATATTTTGGATTTTTTATTCACACCCCTCCCACTGACCCTTTCCATCCCCATTGAAAGCAAATATAATTTCCAATAAAAATTATGTTATATATGTTTTTTGAATTTTTTTAGAAAGAATAATCCGTTTGTATCGAAAAAAAGGGAAGTATATTTTATTTTATTTACTGGCTTATTGTGTTCAACTCTTTATTGTGCCGTTGAATATTGTACGAAAATTCTTTTGGGTAGATTAAACGCTCGTCTGAAATTGAAGCATTTTTCATATATAAATGTATATGTATGTATGTGTGCCCGATTCAGATAAAAATATATATTTTTCTTTTTTACAATTCCGCGTCTGTTTCTATGTAGACAGATTAGTGTATTACCTTTTTAAGTAAAACAACCAGACGCATAATTATGTAACTTACTGCGAATAAAGATTGATCAAGTAAGCCCCATGTATATATATATATATATATATATATATATATATATATATATATATATATATATATATATATATAGTCATCCACATACAGTACTGTTTTGTTGTATCAAAACTCATCAGCGGTACTAGACTAGAACATTTCTAATTACAGTGATTGGACATACACCTACCGCATTAATTGTCGTCGGCAGTTCTGGGATCGGTACTCGCAAATGACCTATACAAATGTTCATCTAGATAAACACTCACCCACCGCTTTTCCAGTACTCGAGCTGTTTGTTAATTTAGAAACACAATTTCTTGATTTTTAAATTTAATGCTAGCTTGAATTGTATTCTATTGCAACATTATGAACCGTTAAATGTGAGAGAGATAAATCGTTAAACTATCAGTTTTACTATTATCCCGGGTTAACCCTATTATAACCCAGTAGAAAAAATCAAGAGGAATCAAGTTTGAGACAAAACAATTATACTCGGCAGAAACCCTATAGTCTCCTCACTTTTACTTACATGTGACCATCAGAACGAGTTTTTACTGACAAAGTATTTCCACGTTTTAATTGCGTTGCTGATTCGGTAATCAAATTGTCAAGCCTATTGTGTTACAAGGTCCTTCGTTGTACGTACAGACATGTAGCTCAGTTTTCTTTCTTTTTTACATTTATATTTATGGGGCAAGTCTTTTTTTAAGATTAGTATTATTTTTGAATTATAAATACATATCAGTGTGTGCGTGCGTTTACTTAACATCTATCTCTATATACACGCGACTGAAGAGCCATATACAATGAAACACACTATCAGTTGATGATTATATATTAGCTATATGTGTTACATATACATGGATTGCTTCAGAAATTTTATTTATGTTTACAATTCTTTATAGACATAATAATTCAATTTGTCTGTGCCATAAAAATAAAAATAAAAGTACGTGTATCGATATGTTTGGCAAAGTCGTGTTATGAACCCCCCTACTACCCGACTTAGCTAAGTTAATGTCCAAAGAGATGATCAACAAATCTTATTTGTTGTCAAGAAAGGTGCGTCTACCTTTGATGTCTACCATTTCTTTTGATGACACTTTTCAAAGAGACACATCGGTAGAGTGTGTCCAATTGTAACGATATTGTGGCGCCATTAGGATAAAACAAGGATGAGACAGGCACACATTTGCATGCACAGAACGCCATCAAACGAAGGAAAATGCGAGAAAGCAAAAAGCGAAAGTTAAAAAGAGTCACGCAAATATAACGCAACGCCACAAGAGCAACTGGAGATTTGGTTATTGATCATTTTAACACTCTATTGTTGCATTACTAGTAATACAAACTTTTTTTCAAGGTTCAGTAGGGTATTTGCCGTGAGGAGTTTTACGTGGGCAATGAGGAGTTTTGTTTCTTTACACGTACACATCCCTCATCTTGAAAATTATGTGCAAGATACTCATTCTCCGACAATAAATGCTTTAATGTATAACAATGAGTACACACGTTTCCAAAATTCTTTATATCCCATATTACATGGGTATTAAATTTGAAAAACTTATACAATTTATCAATTCCAATTCCGAGACTTTTTAGGGAGTATATTAAAAATACTCTGTTTATATATATATATATATATATATATATATATATATATATATATATATATATATATATATATATATATATATATATATATATTTATATATATATATTTATATATATATTTAAATATATATATATTTATATATATATATATTTATATATATATATTTATATATATATTTATATATTTATATATATATATTTATATATATATTTATATTTATATATATATATATATATATATATATATATATATATATATATATATATAAAGGGTATCCCAATAAAATAGATACACTTTTAAAATGACCAAGATTCATTATAAGAAAGAAAAAATTAATATATTAAATACTACTGAGAATAAATATAGAACCCAACTAATTATCTAAACTGTTTAAATTATTGACCACTGTTCTCCGTGAAAAGCTGGCCACCCTCACTAATTGAATAAAAAACGTTCCCAATAAGTTCAATAAGAATGTTAAAATATCTGTTTTCAATGGTTGCTTTCAACTCATTTATTGTAGCTCCTTTTGTGGTGTGAATCTTGTGTTTAACACCTCCCCTCCACAGCAAAAGGGAAAGAAAATCCATGGCGGCTGAAATCCGGTGAGCGTGGACATTACTCGATATTTCCTCTTCATTCTAACTATTTTTTCGCAGATGGCTATCAGTATATGATAGCGAGATAGAGCTTCATCCTGCTGGACGTGCCATTCTTTATTCTTAAACATCTTTTGAGAACGTGACATAGCGTTTTCATCTAGCAAGTTGATACAATTTCAAGTGTATATGTTTTTTGGTACACACACTATATATATATATATATATATATATATTACATTTTCACCCCAAACAAGGCGCATTGCCACTTTGGTGTAGGGGCTACTATCAGGGTCAGCAACTACTGGGGCACTATGTTGGGATTTGAGCAGCAAGATGTCGGTCTACGTTGCACTTGAACTTTTGCATGTCAGTACAGTTAGGGAAGCAGGAACATGGAATGGAATTCCAGAGTCTAGCGGTTCTGGGGAAGAAACTACTGGAGTAGAACGGTCATTTACATCTAGGGATCTCTACTGTGTGTGGTGGGATTTGTTTGTCAGTCAGAAGTTAAGAATCTGTAAGGTGCCGGACTAGAGCATGGTTAATTATGGTCTCAAATATTTTGGCGAAAAGTGGAATGAGGCTAATGGTGCGATAATTTGATGGGTCAGTTCTTTCGCCAGAATTCTTGAATATTGGTACCAAAGAAGCAGTTTTCCAACAGCCCAGAAAGCATGATTTATTAAGGCATTTGTTGTAGAGTTTGGAGAGAACTGCAGCTACTTCGGCTGAGCACTTTTTTAATCGCACATCTGGGATGAGATCAAGTCCACATGCTTTGGAATGTCAAGGTTTTTTATGATAGCGTGTACCTGAGCAGGGGTTATTTTTAGATCGTCTAGCGTGGCGTCTGTCCGCAAAGGAAAGCCAGGCAGGGGGTTGTTGGTAGGGTTCGCTGTGGAGTTCGAGGCAAACCGGCTTGCAAGCATATTAACCTTGTGGTTGCTGAGTAAACAACCTCGTGATTGTTGGTTAGCGGGGGAATTGTTGATTGCCCATTATTTACTACACTGTTATAGATTTTCCAGAAGTAACGATTTCCTAATTTTTGTGCTTCGATGCGTTTTTTAGTGGTTTAAGTAAATTCTCTCTTAGCTGTCGCTATTTCTTTCTTAACGTTACTTCCAGCTTCTATATACTTCTGTTTGTTTGAACTGGACTTATATCGGTTAAATATGCGGTATGCATGCTGCCTTTGAGCAATGGCAGTTGCGCAAGTAGAAGTAAACCATTGGGGAGAGTGGGGCTTGCTATATAATTTCCGCATGGTAATATGTACTTCAATTGCTGTTTTGAACCATTCAGTGGTCTCATTTGCGCACTGTTCAGCAGGAAGAGAAAAATATTTCCCCATATGACATCTCTGATAAGATCTCTGGTGTCTTCCCTGTCAGCCTTTTTATAATATCTCGTTGTTTTGAGCACTTGCTTTTCAGTTTAGGGCGATTTCTACAATTATCACTGCATTGTCAGCGTTCCCGAGTGGGCTGTCAGCATTTGCGGTACAATACTCGGGAACTGTAGTCAGAAAAAGATCTAGAAGTGATGGTTGTTGCTTGTCGTTCTTGCTGGTCAGAGAAACGGGTTGCAAACGTAACCATTTGTGATAGGGAGTGAGATATAGCAAAACTATGTGTTGTGCTGCCCGCTGCATCTGTGTGACTATAGGAATCCGTTGTGATTTTGTCGGATATCTTTAATTTAATATGTATATGTTTTTTTAGAAAGTTAAAACGATCTATTCATCTGGAAAGTGTTAAAGTTTTCGGGTGCAATTGTTATGAGAAATAGGGTGGCATATATTGTTAAAATATTTTTAAAAAGCCAAAGGGATTTTTTCATCTAGAAAGTGTTAAAATATATTAAGAAAGGAATCGGCTTCAACTTGAAGATTTAAAAACTGTCCAACTAACATCAAAACGGTCTATTATCGAAAACGAACTATACATCTCCAAGCTGGCTTATTATACTGTCTTCCTTGATAATAACATTACTTGAAAAGACAAATATCGTTTTTTTTCTTACTTCAAATCACCAATTACCTAGGCTAAGTATCTAAGGATAAGTGGTAATAAATGTTAGGTAGACGATGGCATAAGAAGTAAGATACCATTTTTCATGTATTCTGGTAACGGATCTGATGTATATGTTCTATTTCAGATCAGTGGTAAAAGTCAGTTTCAAGAAGGGATCAAAAGAAAGAGTTTTCTCAAGAGGAGAAGCGTTCATTTCGGTGGGAGTCAAGTGGTGATTTGAGTGTTTGTGGTGATAAATAAAAGTTTTGTATTGGATTCATTAAAAGTAACTTGCAATGTTTTCCCTTTTTGTATATGTTCTCGGACAGAGGGAGAGAGAATCAGTTTGTTATTTCCGGTCTTTTACGTATTGTCATACATAGGATTTCGCTCCCCTAGATATCGACGAAAGTTAAAAAAAAATGCGAGTTTAACGCGGTTAACGTCAGGGTTTTGTAAAACGTTTACCTTCACTATCCTTCTTTATGAATGTCAAGAAAAGAGGTGACTCTAGGATTGAAGTACGCCAGCGTTAATAATGTGAGCTTCGGAACTTACATACAAACTACTACTTTAATAAACCTATTGGAGAGAAAGGCTTTGATAGTTGATAGGACATTTCCAACAATACCATTGCTGGAAATGTAATGAAGAAGACTTTGGATCTAAATGTGATAACATTTCTTAGATATATCGAGAGCTATTGCTCTAGAAACAAACGCACTGTCAATATGTGCATTGATTCTGTGTGGCATTACATAACGATATCGCCTGTCGCTGAATAGGTTATTTTTGCTGAATTGCTTAACAACTTCTCTATTTAAGTATTTATCACATTCAGGCAATTTACCCATGCCACACAGGAGATAATTGGTCTGTACTGTGAAGCGGAAGAACGATCTCCCGCATTTTATCGAAGTTTTGCAAATAGTTGAGAACCGTCTCTCTTAAAGTCAGTGCTTAAACAATTTGTTTTTTATAAGAGCCAGTTTCGGTTGCAGTTTTTTGATGGGGTAATTCAGGGGATAGGCAGCTTTGATCACGCAGGCTGTAGTTTAATGAAGAATTTTACCCAGAGAGTTTGGTTATAACTTAAAAGTGTTGATTATGATTGGGAAGAACGATACGGATGTGTATTTAACCCTGTGTGTTATACGCAATGACTCGCGCTG
>NC_136506.1:9446666-9611666 GCF_053919585.1 Euprymna scolopes | reverse complement strand
TATATATGTGTGTGTGTGTGTGTGTGTGTGTGTGTGTGTGTGTTTGCATTTAAAATCCGGTAGGAGTGGTGTGATGCATGCCTTCTCGCCTTTAGCTAAAACCACTGGCTAACCTCGCGATGCAGAGGGAATGTGTATGCGTAAGTCTTCCGTGCAAGTACATATGCTCTCCATGATCAAAACTCCTACAGTGCCTCAACGTTGGCTAAACACCGGGCCTTTTTGGTCAAGATCAAAGTGTAGCCTTTGGGGCAAGATCAAAGTGTAGTATCTGTTCTCTCAGTTACTAAACTTGACCCACCACCGGGCTTTCGGGCTAGGTTAAGGTGTTTTTTCGTACTAACCTTTGTTAGTTAGGACCGACCCCCTCCTTTGGGGAGTCAGGACCTAGAGGACCGACTCCACATTTGTGGCAGCTTGGACCCGGAAACCGATCCCCTCTTTTGGGAGACTGGAATCTCGGGACCAACACCACTATCGCTGGTAGTTGAGACCTTCTTTTTTCATTTGTTGTTTTTGCATGTTGTTTTTTCTTCGTTTCGGTCTCACTCCTCGAGACTGGGATGGTCTAATTTCTCAACACTTAATTGCCTGAGCAGCACTCTGACCTGCCAGGCCCAAACTTTGTCTATCTTCGCTGCTCTCCCAGTGGATCGAGCAGACAGGGTTCTCTTTCTCGCTTCCGTTGGGGTAACTTAGTGGGTAGGGTGACGTGGGGTAGGGCGGGTGCTTCGTTTCTGCTCCCCTCTGTGGGCAGGGATGCCTATCCCCTCTCTCTCTTAATTGCGACGCGGCACTCTGACCCGCTAGCACCCACTGCATCTTTCTTCTCTGCTCTCCCCCCTCACGGGGGGATCTGAGCTGCTAACCCGACATCCCCGTGAGGGGAAGTCAAAAACTCTAATTTCTTCCAAGTCCGCTCCTCCCCCCTCCTCCCCCTCCATTCCCCTGGGTTTTCTTTTCCCCCACTACACTTTGGTCCGCGCCAGCGGCCAGTGCAACCGCCACGATGCCAAGCAGGAGGGGTACGTCACCCCAAATGCGCAGCATCTCAACTGCTAACGACTCCCTATGTGAGGGAGCTGATGCATCTCCCGGCGAGACGGCGCCAGGAAACAAGGTAGGGCCCCGGCGCGCGGCGACCTTGGAAGAAAGCGGGAGGGTAGGGCCGCAGCCCGCGGCGACCCCCCGAAAAGCACCTGCAACCGCTCCCCACGAGGGCAACCCAGCGGAAAAAGCTGCCGTTAAGTCACTAGCTGGGGAAAGTACAGAACCCAGCCAACCAGCTGCACCCCAGGACGGCAGAACCAAGGGAGGAAGACCGGGGAACCCATCCCCCGCTCCCCCAAAGGGCGACTCCCCAACAGAAAAGGAGGAAAACAGCACCGCGGACCAAACCGAGGCGCTGGATGAAGACGTAATAGCCTCCATCTGCTTACTATTCGGCGGGGAAGACAGTGATTGGCCCCCCAACACTCCCCAAGAGGACCAAATACGGAAAAGGGGTGACTCTCCGGCCAGTGGTAACAAAAGCAAGTTGGAAGGAGAGACACCCTTGACAGTACCCACCAAGGCTCCAGCTGGGAACACGGCACCAGAAGGGGAGACACCTCCATCCCCCAAGGGGACAGCCACCCAGCAAAGGAAGAAAATAAGAAAGGGGAGCGGCCCGGAGAGCAAACCAAGCCAGGACGAAACAACGCCAAAGACACAATGGCCTACTTTGCCTGGTAACGGCCCCGTTCCGAAACCAAAAATGACCATAACAATGGAGAGCCCCACAACACCAGCTACGCCCCCCAACCCGAGTCCAGCTGACACCCACCAGGATGGAGGACCGGCATGGGGCCCCAAAGAGCAGCAAGGGAAGTTGACGCCCGAAGACTACAGAGCACTCTTCGACTCCACTTACAAGGAGTATACCCAGGGGAACAACATCCAACCCCTCCCGGGTCAAGTGGAAGTTCTGGAGAAAAGAGTGCTCTCGCTGATAACTTCAGACACCAAGACAAGGGGTCTGACGGGCGTCAACAAGGACACCATGATGAACGTGTTGCTGGAGCAGAACATTCCCGCCAACTACATCTGTAGAAGGAGTTACGCACAGTGGGATGTTCTGCTCCCCACCTCCGAAGACGCAGTCAGGCTGTCCAGGACCTGCCATCAGAGCAGGAACATAAAGCTCCAACCCATCTATATGAACAAGAGGAGAGCAAATGTTTCTGCTCTAAACGTCCCCTGCTATATGGAGGCCAAACAACTGGGGGCTATCCTAAGCCAGTATGGAGACGTAGAGGAAGTCACCCCGGTCCGCGGATTAAGAAACATCATGACCGGGGACTACAAAGTACAGATGGTCCTGGACAAGGCTGGATTCTACGCCATCCCAGCCACACTCAAGTTCGGAGAGTGGACACTCTCCCTTATAGTGGAAGGGAGGAGGCCTCATTGCTGGCTGTGCACACAACAAGGGCATATGGCGAAGGACTGTCCAAAGAGGAACGGAGGGAAGAAGCCCACAAAAGCGGCGGGAACAAGCGTGACAACAAATCAAGCCGCTGCTCCCGCGCCGGCCGCAAATCCTCCAGAGGCACCGACAGGCTGGGTGACGGTCGTAAAGAAAGGCAAGATCAACAAACAGCCATCCTTGCAGACAGTCACCCAAGACCAAGAACAACCGAAGAGCGAGACGGAGAAAATGGACACACAGACACCCTCCTCCTCAAACAAGAGGAAACTACCAGAATCTGAGGGGGAGGCCGCGTCAGAGGCAGAGGAAGAGACAACAACAGTCTCTATGGCCCTGAGCGCAACAGAGATCAGGAGGGCCAGGAGGAGGAAAAGCCGCAAGACACGCGCAAACCCTCCTACCCCCACTGAGACTGAGAAGGACTCCCTTGCAACAATAACACAGGATGAGCCCCCTGTGATCCCAACACCCCAGCAACCTGAACAACCTTCCCCCTCTCCTATAAAGGCCCCAAGAAACTCTTCCCGCCCCTCATCCCGTGACAGGAGCCAAAAAGAAGAAAACGAGCAGGCTACCCCCTCCCCAAGCGCTCAGCCTCCCCATCAACCAAAAGAGATCCCCTCCCCCACTCCCAAAGTCCGCACTGAACGGACCAAAAAGCTCCCCTTCCTGCCAGGAAGCAGGATTTGTGAAACAGACCCTCTCCAACCGGCTCCGGACCTTAAAGGACAACAGAAGGTCCGGTACAATAAACTTAAAAACTTTGAAAAAGTCGGAGGAGACCTAGTAACAGACCCCACTAAATTCAAGGACGCTCCCTTGTTGACCACTTTCGTTAGGGTCAACAAGGACGCTAGGACTGGAGGAATGTGGGCAATGATTAGGGCAGCGAAGAATGCGATCCCAGGCCAGCAGCTGGTGGATAGGGACCATCCTTCACTGACCAACATTTTCTTTAAATGTGAGGGTAGAATCCCCATGTATGTACACCCATCGCTATACAGGGCACTCAAACTAACCTTCCCCCTGGACGTGGGGGGCGTGGCCAAGGATGGATCACCTTCATCGGATTTACTAACCGGCAGCCTTGGCCAGGCCTGCCATGTCCTCACTGCCCAGGATTTCAGACCCGTCTGTGACAGTGCTTGAGGTAAGTGATCATGTCTTTGAACTTGGCTACATTGAATGTGAGGGGCATCAGGTGTCGAAGCAAGGCCTCGCGCGTTGTGAGAGACTTGGTGTCCCTCAAGGTAGATATCGCCGCTATCCAGGAGACCCACTTTGTTTGTGACGGGGATTGTCAGGTGCTGGTAAACGATTACGATGTCTACTCAGCATATGGCAATACCTATAGTCGTGGAATCTCCTTGCTAGTGAGTCGCACCCTGTCAGCGTCGGTGAATGTTGTTCACGCAGGCGAGGAAGGGCGGGCGCTTGTTGTTGATGTTGCTGTTAATTGTAGTGTTTTTCGGATTGTTGCTGTTTATGCTCCCAATGCTGCTATAGAGAGGGCAACCTTTTTTCGACGGTTGGAGGGCTTCTTAGTGGATCCGGAACGGTTAGTTTTAATGGGGGATTGGAATGCAATCCTTGATCCCAAAATAGATAAGGTCGGGGGGACTAGCGGGTCGGCGTGGTGTGACAGCAGTCTGTCTGACCTGATGGCCTCGTGCGATCTCGTCGACAGATTTCGTCTGGATCATCCGGGGCGGGAGATGTGGACGTGGCATCCTGTAGTGCCTTCCCATCCAAGCACTTACTTGGATCGGATGTTAGTTAGAAGAGGTGATGTAGACTTCCTATCTTGCCCCACGTTCCACTTGCTAGGACACTCGGACCATAAACTTGTTATGGCCCGTTTGAGCTTAAGTGCTAGGCCTAAACTGGCCGGATACTGGAAGTTCAACAGCACCTTGTTGGAGCTGGAGGACTACCGGTTGAAGGTCACTGAGCTAATTCAGCGGGCTTTAGTGGGGGCGGTTACAGGGAGTAAGTGGTGGGTTAGTCTCAAGGCCAAAATTAGGCGCTTCTCTGTCCAGTATAGCCAACGCCTCGCGATAGATAAGGCTAAGGCAAAGAAGCGTTTAGAGGATAAGCTGACCCGGGCGGTGGAGGGGGGGGACCCCCTAGAGTTAGCACTAGCTAAACAAGATCTCAACCGCTTGGCTAGCGAGCGGTATGAAGGTCAAGTAGTTAGGGCTAGGTTAAACAAAGTTTCTAACGAGGCTGTGAATGTTGACGCTGTTGAGCGTAAGGCTGCTTTAAGGCGCGGTTCGGATGGGTACATTCGTAAAGTACATAACCTGGAAGGACACCCCTTAGTATCGACTCGGGAGATCTGCGAGGGGTTTCGGGAGCATCTATCGGTGCGCTTCACCCAACTACCCGGACTCAGGGTTGATGAGTTTGGCAGCTATTTGGCTGACTCGCCCCGCCTCACGGCGGCTCGGGCGGCTAGCTGTGATGGTCTTATTACTGAACATGAGGTCATTACTGCGTTGAAGCAGGTCGGCTATAACAAATCCCCGGGTCTTGATGGTTTACCCTACGAGTTTTACTTGAGGCTGTCGCCCATGTTGGTCCCTATTCTGAAGGATATGTTCAACCATTGGTTTGCCCAGGGTTCCATCCCTGGACAGGTGACCAAGGGTGTGATCACATTGCTGAGGAAAGGTCAACGGCATGGTGGGAGGGAAAACTTTGATGATTTTAGGCCCTTGACTCTGCTAAACACAGAGTTAAAGATTTTGGCAAAGATTCTTGCGAATCGCTTGCAGGTTGTCATCACTGACTTGATCGAACCGGACCAGACTTATGCTGTGAAGGGGAGATCGATTCAAGACAATTTGCACTTGATACGCTCGATCATAGAGGGGACAGAAGACGACGCCGAAGCCGCGCTGATCAGTTTGGATCAGTCCAAGGCATTCGATAGGGTCGACCATCGGTTCCTGGGATCTGTGCTAGAGGCCGCCGGATTTAATCCGGGCTTCCGCAAGTGGATCTTTGTTCTGTATGACAGGCCGACGGTAGCGGTGCAGATCAACGGTAAGCTGTCGGAGTCATTCGCTGTCTCTCGGTCGGTGCGACAGGGTTGTCCGCTGTCGCCTCTGTTGTATGTCCTGGCGTTGGAACCCCTCCTTCGCAAGTTAAGGGACGAGGCGGCTACACCAGTCCTGCGCGGAATAGCTCTCCCTGGAGGCACACGAGCCAGGGTTTCCGCGTTCGCCGATGACGTCACCGTGTTCGTGTCTTGCCTCACGGACGTTCAAGCGGTGGTCGAGGCGCTCGCTCGATACGAAGAAGTAACAGGGGCCATCTTCAACCGTAGCAAGTCTGTTGGCCTGCGGTTGGGGGCCTGGACCGGGGTAAACTCGCTTCCAGGTATTTTCAGCTGGACGGATGGACCGGTCCGCATTCTCGGTGTCTGGTTTGGACCGGGACTTCAGCTGGAAAAGAATTGGTCGGAAGTACAGTCTAAGGTCAAATCGTCAGTAAAGACTTGGATTGGAAGGAAATTGTCCTTGAAGGGTCGGGCGGAGGCGTGTGCTACATACGTCTTTCCGCTCATCCTTTACCGTTTGTCTGTACTTCCTCTCCCTGCAGAACGACTAACCCGCTTACAAGGGCGCCTCGATTCACTTTTGTGGAACGAGGGTAAGCATTATGTCTGCAGAGAGGTCTGTGTTCAAAATCCGAGCGAGGGAGGCCTGGGTCAGCCCAGTCTCTTGTGTCATAGAAACGCCGAGAGATTGGCTTTCCTGGGTCGTTCGCTTGAAGGAGACGCTCCTTGGGTCCCTGTGGTTGAGAACTCGTTTCCCAATCTCAAACCCAACCCTTCGGTAGAAGGTCGTCGTAGACCGAAGGGGGAGTCCAAGTTCTTCTCCGAATGCCGAACTGCTCTTAGAGCTTTGCCGGGGACCAATGTCCTCGATCAGCCAAGGAAGAAACTGTATCGGGATTTAGTGGAGGGGACCGCGAAGGATCCACTTTGTAGGCGGATGGGATGGTCGATGGAGGTTGTCCGTTCTCAATGGCGTTGGGCGCCGGGACGGGAGATTCTGAATAACTCGGAATTCTCCCTGACTTGGCGACTGGTCCGAAATGCGCTGCCCCTCTTCGACGTACTTTTCCGGTATAAAGAACATACCAGCCGCTTCTGTCCGTGCTGTGACGAACGCGAGCCCGAAACAATCGAGCACGCATTTTTTAGTTGCAGCCGGATACAGCCCCTATTAAGGTACGTCGAGGGGGTAACAGCTCGCATCGATGCCGAGTGTCTGCTCGATCTCGACGTAGGAACTTTTGTGTACAACATGGAGCCGCCGTTCCCCAGGGAGGAAAGTTTGGTTTTCCTGGCGATCCTAGCAGTAGCGCGCATGACCATTTGGATCGCGCGCCTCAAGTTGGTCCACGAAGGGACATCTGTTCCTGATCGGGATCTGATCGTTTACTTTAAACATTTGCTTAAAGTAAAGATCAGATGCGATTGGAAGAGGTTGCCTAGAGTGGAATTTGACAAGAGGTGGGTGCACAGCACTAGTTTGTGCATCCGTCGAGGAGCCAAGTTTCAATACGTGTTCCCTCCTTAGGCATGGCATGGGCGGTGCTGGGTCCTACGGAACCCATCCCGCCTAGGTTAGCATTATAAGTTCAGTAAAGTAACTCTTGACTGGTGGTACAAATGAGATCCTGTTCCTGATTTTATTTTTTGGTATTAGAGAACCTCTGAGTCTGCCCAACCCCCCTGCTCCTCATCTTTATTTTCTGATGCTCCCGGTCATCCCCCTACTCAGAGGTCACCTTCCTACCCCCTCCATCCGTTGCTTTATTTTCTCCCACCTCCATTAAGGCGACTTCCCCAAACCCCATTAGGGATGCTCTGCTTGTTTTCGGTTCCCCGGAAAACAGTGGGGGATCTAGCCACATAGAATAGTACAGGGGGGTCTTACTAACAACACATTAGTAGTTTTTTCCTTATTTTTGAAATGAACATTTTCATTAGTTTTTTCCCACTCCACGAACATTTTATGCCAATTAATTCAAGAACTCTTTCTAATGAAATCGAACTTTATTTTCTCACACATACACACACACACAAAAAAAAAAAAAAAAAAAAAAATGCACACACAACATACAGAAATGAATATACAAATTGTACATAGTTAAATTTTACATTGAACGCTGGGGTTATTAGTTAGATTAGGATCCACAGAGTGATTGAGGTATTTTGGTAAATGTTGCCAGTCAAGAGTAAGACTTCAAAGTCTCATCTGTTACATAGTCAAAAAGACCCTGTACCCTCCCCCTCCCAATTTCTTGTAGGGCCTTGTGCCTAATTTTGTTGAATTGAATTTTTTGTACGTTTTTTTTTTTATGTTCAATTTTTTCTTTCTCAATAAAATATATAAACAAGATCAAAGTGTAGTATCTGTTCTCTCAGTTACTAAACTTTCCGCCACCGGGCTTTCGGGCTAGGTTAAGGTGTTTTCATACTAACTTTCGTTAGCAAGGACCGACCCCCTCCTTTGGGGAGTCAGGACCTAAAGGACCGACTCCACATTTGTGGGAGCTTGGACCCGGAAACCGATCCCCTTTTTTGGGAGACTGGAATCTCGGGACCAGCACCACTAGCTGGTAGTTGAGACCTACTTTTGTTGTTTTTTTTTTTGCATGCGTTTTTTCTTCGTTCCGGTCTCTTCCCTCTAGAGACAGGGGATGGTCTAATTCCTCCACACTTAATTGCCTGAGCAGCACTCTGACCTGCCAGGCCCAAACTTTGTCTATCTTCGCTGCTCTCCCAGTGGATCGAGCAGACAGGGTTCTCTTTCTCGCTTCCGTTGGGGTAAGTTAGTGGGTAGGGTGACGTGGGGTAGGGCGGGTGCTTCGTTTCTGCTCCCCTCTGTGGGCAGGGATGCCTATCCCCTCTCTCTCTTAATTGCGACGCGGCACTCTGACCCGCTAGCACCCACTGCGTCTTTCTTCTCTGCTCTCCCCCCTCGCGGGGGGATCTGAGCTGCTAACCCGACATCCCCGTGAGGGGAAGTCAAAAACTCTAATTTCTTCAAAGTCCGCTCCTCCCCCTCCATTCCCCTGGGTTTTCTTTTCCCCCACTACACTTTGGTCCGCGCCAGCGGCCAGTGCAACCGCCACGATGCCAGGCAGGAGGGGTACGTCACCCCAAATGCGCAGCATCTCAACTGCTAACGACTCCCTATGTGAGGGAGCTGATGCATCTCCCGGCGAGACGGCGCCAGGAAACAAGGTAGGGCCCCGGCGCGCGGCGACCTTGGAAGAAAGCGGGAGGGTAGGGCCGCAGCCCGCGGCGACCCCCCGAAAAGCACCTGCAACCGCTCCCCACGAGGGCAACCCAGCGGAAAAAGCTGCCGTTAAGTCAATAGCTGGGGAAAGTGCAGAACCCAGCCAACCAGCTGCACCCCAGGACGGCAGAACCAAGGGAGGAAGACCGGGGAACCCATCCCCCGCTCCCCCAAAGGGCGACTCCCCAACAGAAAAGGAGGAAAACAGCACCGCGGACCAAACCGAGGCGCTGGATGAAGACGTAATAGCCTCCATCTGCTCACTATTCGGCGGGGAAGACAGTGATTGGCCCCCCAACACTCCCCAAGAGAACCAAATACGGAAAAGGGGTGACTCTCCGGCCAGTGGTAACAAAAGCAAGTTGGAAGGAGAGACACCCTTGACAGTACCCACCAAGGCTCCAGCTGGGAACACGGCACCAGAAGGGGAGACACCTCCATCCCCCAAGGGGACAGCCACCCAGCAAAGGAAGAAAATAAGAAAGGGGAGCGGCCCGGAGAGCAAACCAAGCCAGGACGAAACAACGCCAAAGACACAATGGCCTACTTTGCCTGGCAACGGCCCCGTTCCGAAACCAAAAATGCCCATAACAATTGAGAGCCCCACAACACCAGCTACGCCCCCCAACCCGAGTTCAGCTGACACCCACCAGGATGGAGGACCGGCATGGGGCCCCAAAGAGCAGCAAGGGAAGTTGACGCCCGAAGACTACAGAGCACTCTTCGACTCCACTTACAAGGAGTATACCCAGGGGAACAACATCCAACCCCTCCCGGGTCAAGTGGAAGTTCTGGAGAAAAGAGTGCTCTCGCTGATAACTTCAGACACCAAGACAAGGGGTCTGACGGGCGTCAACAAGGACACCATGATGAACGTGTTGCTGGAGCAGAACATTCCCGCCAACTACATCTGTAGAAGGAGTTACGCACAGTGGGATGTTCTGCTCCCCACCTCCGAAGACGCAGTCAGGCTGTCCAGGACCTGTCATCAGAGCAGGAACATAAAGCTCCAACCCATCTATATGAACAAGAGGAGAGCAAATGTTTCTGCTCTAAACGTCCCCTGCTATATGGAGGCCAAACAACTGGGGGCTATCCTAAGCCAGTATGGGGACGTAGAGGAAGTCACCCCGGTCCGCGGATTAAGAAACATCATGACCGGGGACTACAAAGTACAGATGGTCCTGGACAAGGCTGGATTCTACGCCATCCCAGCCACACTCAAGTTCGGAGAGTGGACACTCTCCCTTATAGTGGAAGGGAGGAGGCCCCATTGCTGGCTGTGCACACAACAAGGGCATATGGCGAAGGACTGTCCGAAGAGGAATGGAGGGAAGAAGCCCACAAAAGCGGCGGGAACAAGCGTGACAACAAATCAAGCCGCTGCTCCCGCGCCGGCCGCAAATCCTCCAGAGGCACCGACAGGCTGGGTGACAGTCGTAAAGAAAGGCAAGACCAACAAACAGCCATTCTTGCAGACAGTCACCCAAGACCAAGACCAACCGAAGAGCGAGACGGAGAAGATGGACACACAGACACCCTCCTCCTCAAACAAGAGGAAACTACCAGAATCTGAGGAGGAGGCCGCGTCAGAGGCAGAGGAAGAGACAACAACAGTCTCTATGGCCCTGAGCGCAACAGAGATCAGGAGGGCCAGGAGGAGGAAAAGCCGCAAGACACGCGCAAACCCTCCTACCCCCACTGAGACTGAGAAGGACTCCCTCGCAACAACAACACAGGATGAGCCCCCTGTGATCCCAACACCCCAGCAACCCGAACAACCTTCCCCCTCTCCTATAAAGGCCCCAAGAAACTCTTCCCGCCCCTCATCCCGTGACAGGAGCCAAAAAGAAGAAAACGAGCAGGCTACCCCCTCCCCAAGCGCTCAGCCTCCCCATCAACCAAAAGAGGTCCCCTCCCCCACTCCCAAAGTCCGCACTGAACGGACCAAAAAGCTCCCCTTCCTGCCAGGAAGCAGGATTTGTGAAACAGACCCTCTCCAACCGGCTCCGGACCTTAAAGGACAACAGAAGGTCCGGTACAATAAACTCAAAAACTTTGAAAAAGTCGGTGGAGACCTAGTAACAGACCCCACTAAATTCAAGGACGCTCCCTTGTTGACCACTTTCGTTAGGGTCAACAAGGACGGTAGGACTGGAGGAATGTGGGCAATGATTAAGGCAGCGAAGAATGCGATCCCAGGCCAGCAGCTGGTGGATAGGGACCATCCTTCACTGACCAACATTTTCTTTAAATGTGAGGGTAGAATCCCCATGTATGTACACCCATCGCTATACAGGGCACTCAAACTAACCTTCCCCCTGGACGTGGGGGGCGTGGCCAAGGATGGATCACCTTCATCGGATTTACTTACCGGCAGCCTTGGCCAGGCCTGCCATGTCCTCACTGCCCAGGATTTCAGACCCGTCTGTGACAGTGCTTGAGGTAAGTGATCATGTCTTTGAACTTGGCTACATTGAATGTGAGGGGCATCAGGTGTCGAAGCAAGGCCTCGCGCGTTGTGAGAGACTTGGTGTCCCTCAAGGTAGATATTGCCGCTATCCAGGAGACCCACTTTGTTTGTGACGGGGATTGTCAGGTGCTGGTAAACGATTACGATGTCTACTCAGCATATGGCAATACCTATAGTCGTGGAATCTCCTTGCTAGTGAGTCGCACCCTGTCAGCGTCGGTGAATGTTGTTCACGCAGGCGAGGACGGGCGGGCGCTTGTTGTTGATGTTGCTGTTAATTGTAGTGTTTTTCGGATTGTTGCTGTTTATGCTCCCAATGCTGCTGTAGAGAGGGCAACCTTTTTTCGACGGTTGGAGGGCTTCTTAGTGGATCCGGAACGGTTAGTTTTAATGGGGGATTGGAATGCAATCCTTGATCCCAAAATAGATAAGGTCGGGGGGACTAGCGGGTCGGCGTGGTGTGACAGCAGTCTGTCTGACCTGATGGCCTCGTGCGATCTCGTCGACAGATTTCGTCTGGATCATCCGGGGCGGGAGATGTGGACGTGGCATCCTGTAGTGCCTTCCCATCCAAGCACTTACTTGGATCGGATGTTAGTTAGAAGAGGCGATGTAGACTTCCTGTCTTGCCCCACGTTCCACTTGCTAGGACACTCGGACCATAAACTTGTTATGGCCCGTTTGAGCTTAAGCGCTAGGCCTAAACTGGCCGGATACTGGAAGTTCAACAGCACCTTGTTGGAGCTGGAGGACTACCGGTTGAAGGTCACTGAGCTAATTCAGCGGGCTTTAGTGGGGGCGGTTACAGGGAGTAAGTGGTGGGTTAGTCTCAAGGCCAAAATTAGGCGCTTCTCTGTCCAGTATAGCCAACGCCTCGCGATAGATAAGGCTAAGGCAAAGAAGCGTTTAGAGGATAAGCTGACCCAGGCGGTGGAGGGGGGGGACCCCCTAGAGTTAGCACTAGCTAAACAAGATCTCAACCGCTTGGCTAGCGAGCGGTATGAAGGTCAAGTAGTTAGGGCTAGGTTAAACAAAGTTTCTAACGAGGCTGTGAATGTTGACGCTGTTGAGCGTAAGGCTGCTTTAAGGCGCGGTTCGGATGGGTACATTCGTAAAGTACATAACCTGGAAGGACACCCCTTAGTATCGACTCGGGAGATCTGCGAGGGGTTTCGGGAGCATCTATCGGTGCGCTTCACCCAACTACCCGGACTCAGGGTTGATGAGTTTGGCAGCTATTTGGCTGACTCGCCCCGCCTCACGGCGGCTCGGGCGGCTAGCTGTGATGGTCTTATTACTGAACATGAGGTCATTACTGCGTTGAAGCAGGTCGGCTATAACAAATCCCCGGGTCTTGATGGTTTACCCTACGAGTTTTACTTGAGGCTGTCGCCCATGTTGGTCCCTATTCTGAAGGATATGTTCAACCATTGGTTTGCCCAGGGTTCCATCCCTGGACAGGTGACCAAGGGTGTGATCACATTGCTGAGGAAAGGTCAACGGCATGGTGGGAGGGAAAACTTTGATGATTTTAGGCCCTTGACTCTGCTAAACACAGAGTTAAAGATTTTGGCAAAGATTCTTGCGAATCGCTTGCAGGTTGTCATCACTGACTTGATCGAACCGGACCAGACTTATGCTGTGAAGGGGAGATCGATTCAAGACAATTTGCACTTGATACGCTCGATCATAGAGGGGACAGAAGACGACGCCGAAGCCGCGCTGATCAGTTTGGATCAGTCCAAGGCATTCGATAGGGTCGACCATCGGTTCCTAGGATCTGTGCTAGAGGCCGCCGGATTTAATCCGGACTTCCGCAAGTGGATCTTTGTTCTGTATGACAGGCCGACGGTAGCGGTGCAGATCAACGGTAAGCTGTCGGAGTCATTCGCTGTTTCTCGGTCGGTGCGACAGGGTTGTCCGCTGTCGCCTCTGTTGTATGTCCTGGCGTTGGAACCCCTCCTTCGCAAGTTAAGGGACGAGGCGGCTACACCAGTCCTGCGCGGAATAGCTCTCCCTGGAGGCACACGAGCCAGGGTTTCCGCGTTCGCCGATGACGTCACCGTGTTCGTGTCTTGCCTCACGGACGTTCAAGCGGTGGTCGAGGCGCTCGCTCGATACGAAGAAGTAACAGGGGCCATCTTCAACCGTAGCAAGTCTGTTGGCCTGCGGTTGGGGGCCTGGACCGGGGTAAACTCGCTTCCAGGTATTTTCAGCTGGACCGATGGACCGGTCCGCATTCTCGGTGTCTGGTTTGGACCGGGACTTCAGCTGGAAAAGAATTGGTCGGAAGTACAGTCTAAGGTCAAATCGTCAGTAAAGACTTGGATTGGAAGGAAATTGTCCTTGAAGGGTCGGGCGGAGGCGTGTGCTACATACGTCTTTCCGCTCATCCTTTACCGTTTGTCTGTACTTCCTCTCCCTGCAGAACGACTAACCCGCTTACAAGGGTGCCTCGATTCACTTTTGTGGAACGAGGGTAAGCATTATGTCTGCAGAGAGGTATGTGTTCAAAATCCGAGCGAGGGAGGCCTGGGTCAGCCCAGTCTCTTGTGTCATAGAAACGCCGAGAGATTGGCTTTCCTGGGTCGTTCGCTTGAAGGAGACGCTCCTTGGGTCCCTGTGGTTGAGAACTCGTTTCCCAACCTCAAACCCAACCCTTCGGTAGAAGGTCGTCGTAGACCGAAGGGGGAGTCCAAGTTCTTCTCCGAATGCCGAACCGCTCTTAGAGCT
Organism: Euprymna scolopes; assembly: GCF_053919585.1. Classification (NCBI taxonomy): domain Eukaryota; kingdom Metazoa; phylum Mollusca; class Cephalopoda; order Sepiida; family Sepiolidae; genus Euprymna; species Euprymna scolopes. The sequence goes on along the minus strand of NC_136506.1, from coordinate 9,597,670 downwards.
TTGCCGGGGACCAATGTCCTCGATCAGCCAAGGAAGAAACTGTATCGGGATTTAGTGGAGGGGACCGCGAAGGATCCACTTTGTAGGCGGATGGGATGGTCGATGGAGGTTGTCCGTTCTCAATGGCGTTGGGCGCCGGGACGGGAGATTCTGAATAACTCGGAATTCTCCCTGACTTGGCGACTGGTCCGAAATGCGCTGCCCCTCTTCGACATACTTTTCCGGTATAAAGAACATACCAGTCGCTTCTGTCCGTGCTGTGACGAACGCGAGCCCGAAACAATCGAGCACGCGTTTTTTAGTTGCAGCCGGATACAGCCCCTATTAAGGTACGTCGAGGGGGTAACAGCTCGCATCGATGCCGAGTGTCTGCTCGATCTCGACGTAGGAACTTTTGTGTACAACATGGAGCCGCCGTTCCCCAGGGAGGAAAGTTTGGTTTTCCTGGCGATCCTAGCAGTAGCGCGCATGACCATTTGGATCGCGCGCCTCAAGTTGGTCCACGAAGGGACATCTGTTCCTGATCGGGATCTGATCGTTTACTTTAAACATTTGCTTAAAGTAAAGATCAGATGCGATTGGAAGAGGTTGCCTAGAGTGGAATTTGACAAGAGGTGGGTGCACAGCACTAGTTTGTGCATCCGTCGAGGAGCCAAGTTTCAATACGTGTTCCCTCCTTAGGCATGGCATGGGCGGTGCTGGGTCCTACGGAACCCATCCCGCCTAGGTTAGCATTATAAGTTCAGTAAAGTAACTCTTGACTGGTGGTACAAATGAGATCCTGTTCCTGATTTTATTTTTTGGTATTAGAGAACCTCTGAGTCTGCCCCCCCCCCCGCTCCTCATCTTTATTTTCTGATGCCCCCGATCATCCCCCTACTCAGAGGTCACCTTCCTACCCCCTCCATCCGTTGCTTTATTTTCTCCCACCTCCATTAAGGCGACTTCCCCAAACCCCATTAGGGATGCTCTGCTTGTTTTCGGTTCCCCGGAAAACAGTGGGGGATCTAGCCACATAGAATAGTACAGGGGGGTCTTACTAACAACACATTAGTAGATTTTCCTTTTTTTTTTTTTTTTTTTTTTTTTTTTTTTTTTTTTGAAATGAACATTTTCATTAGTTTTTCCCACTCCACGAACATTTTATGCCAATTAATTCAAGAACTCTTTCTAATGAAATCGAACTTTATTTTCTCACACATACACACACACAAAAAAAAAAAAAAAAAAAAAAAAAAAAAAAAAAAATGCACACACAACATACAGAAATGAATATACAAATTGTACATAGTTAAATTTTACATTGAACGCTGGGGTTATTAGTTAGATTAGGATCCACAGAGTGATTGAGGTATTTTGGTAAATGTTGCCAGTCAAGAGTAAGACTTCAAAGTCTCATCTGTTACATAGTCAAAAAGACCCTGTACCCTCCCCCTCCCAATTTCTTGTAGGGCCTTGTGCCTAATTTTGTTGAATTGAATTTTTTGTACGTTTTTTTTTTATGTTCAATTTTTTCTTTCTCAATAAAATATATAAACAAGATCAAAGTGTAGTATCTGTTCTCTCAGTTACTAAACTTGACCCACCACCGGGCTTTCGGGCTAGGTTAAGGTGTTTTTTCTTACTAACTTTTGTTAGCAAGGACCGACCCCCTCCTTTGGGGAGTCAGGACCTAGAGGACCGACTCCACATTTGTGGGAGCTTGGACCCGGAAACCGATCCCCTCTTTTGGGAGACTGGAATCTCGGGACCAACACCACTATCGCTGGTACTTGAGACCTGCTTTTTTCATTTGTTGTTTTTGCATGTTGTTTTTTCTTCGTTTCGGTCTCACTTCTCGAGACTGGGATGGTCTAATTTCTCAACACTTAATTGCCTGAGCAGCACTCTGACCTGCCAGGCCCAAACTTTGTCTATCTTCGCTGCTCTCCCAGTGGATCGAGCAGACAGGGTTCTCTTTCTCGCTTCCGTTGGGGTAAGTTAGTGGGTAGGGTGACGTGGGGTAGGGCGGGTGCTTCGTTTCTGCTCCCCTCTGTGGGCAGGGATGCCTATCCCCTCTCTCTCTTAATTGCGACGCGGCACTCTGACCCGCTAGCACCCACTGCGTCTTTCTTCTCTGCTCTCCCCCCTCGGGGGGGGATCTGAGCTGCTAACCCGACATCCCCGTGAGGGGAAGTCAAAAACTCTAATTTCTTCAAAGTCCGCTCCTCCCCCTCCATTCCCCTGGGTTTTCTTTTCCCCCCACTACACTTTGGTCCGCGCCAGCGGCCAGTGCAACCGCCACGATGCCAGGCAGGAGGGGTACGTCACCCCAAATGCGCAGCATCTCAACTGCTAACGACTCCCTATGTGAGGGAGCTGATGCATCTCCCGGCGAGACGGCGCCAGGAAACAAGGTAGGGCCCCGGCGCGCGGCGACCTTGGAAGAAAGCGGGAGGGTAGGGCCGCAGCCCGCGGCGACCCCCCGAAAAGCACCTGCAACCGCTCCCCACGAGGGCAACCCAGCGGAAAAAGCTGCCGTTAAGTCAATAGCTGGGGAAAGTGCAGAACCCAGCCAACCAGCTGCACCCCAGGACGGCAGAACCAAGGGAGGAAGACCGGGGAACCCATCCCCCGCTCCCCCTAAGGGCGACTCCCCAACAGGAAAGGAGGAAAACAGCACCGCGGACCAAACCGAGGCGCTGGATGAAGATGTAATAGCCTCCATCTGCTCACTATTCGGCGGGGAAGACAGTGATTGGCCCCCCAACACTCCCCAAGAGGACCAAATACGGAAAAGGGGTGACTCTCTGGCCAGTGGTAACAAAAGCAAGCTGGAAGGAGAGACACCCTTGACAGTACCCACCAAGGCTCCAGCTGGGAACACGGCACCAGAAGGGGAGACACCTCCATCCCCCAAGGGGACAGCCACCCAGCAAAGAAAGAAAATAAGAAAGGGGAGCGGCCCGGAGAGCAAACCAAGCCAGGACGAAACAACGCCAAGGACACAATGGCCTACTTTGCCTGGTAACGGCCCAGTTCCGAAGCCAAAAATGCCCATAACAGGAGAGAGCCCCACAACACCAGCTACGCCCCCCAACCCGAGTCCAGCTTACACCCACCAGGATGGAGGACCGGCATGGGGCCCCAAAGAGCAGCAAGGGAAGTTGACGCCCGAAGACTACAGAGCACTCTTCGACTCCACTTACAAGGAGTATACCCAGGGGAACAACATCCAACCCCTCCCGGGTCAAGTGGAAGTTCTGGAGAAAAGAGTGCTCTCGCTGATAACTTCAGACACCAAGACAAGGGGTCTGACGGGCGTCAACAAGGACACCATGATGAACGTGTTGCTGGAGCAGAACATTCCCGCCAACTACATCTGTAGAAGGAGTTACGCACAGTGGGATGTTCTGCTCCCCACCTCCGAAGACGCAGTCAGGCTGTCCAGGACCTGCCATCAGAGCAGGAACATAAAGCTCCAACCCATCTATATGAACAAGAGGAGAGCAAATGTTTCTGCTCTAAACGTCCCCTGCTATATGGAGGCCAAACAACTGGGGGCTATCCTAAGCCAGTATGGAGACGTAGAGGAAGTCACCCCGGTCCGCGGATTAAGAAACATCATGACCGGGGACTACAAAGTACAGATGGTCCTGGACAAGGCTGGATTCTACGCCATCCCAGCCACACTCAAGTTCGGAGAGTGGACACTCTCCCTTATAGTGGAAGGGAGGAGGCCTCATTGCTGGCTGTGCACACAACAAGGGCATATGGCGAAGGACTGTCCAAAGAGGAATGGAGGGAAGAAGCCCACAAAAGCGGCGGGAACAAGCGTGACAACAAATCAAGCCGCTGCTCCCGCGCCGGCCGCAAATCCTCCAGAGGCACCGACAGGCTGGGTGACGGTCGTAAAAAAAAGGCAAGATCAACAAACAGCCATCCTTGCAGACAGTCACCCAAGACCAAGAACAACCGAAGAGCGAGACGGAGAAAATGGACACACAGACACCCTCCTCTTCAAACAAGAGGAAACTACCAGAATCTGAGGAGGAGGCCGCGTCAGAGGCAGAGGAAGAGACAACAACAGTCTCTATGTCCCTGAGCGCAACAGAGATCAGGAGAGCCAGGAGGAGGAAAAGCCGCAAGACATGCGCAAACCCTCCTACCCCCACTGAGACTGAGAAGGACTCGCTCGCAACAACAACACAGGATGATCCCCCTGTGATCCCAACACCCCAGCAACCCGAACAACCTTCCCCCTCTCCTATAAAGGCCCCAAGAAACTCTTCCCGCCCCTCATCCCGTGACAGGAGCCAAAAAGAAGAAAACGAGCAGGCTACCCCCTCCCCAAGCGCTCAGCCTCCCCATCAACCAAAAGAGGTCCCCTCCCCCACTCCCAAAGTCCGCACTGAACGGACCAAAAAGCTCCCCTTCCTGCCAGGAAGCAGGATTTGTGAAACAGACCCTCTCCAACCGGCTCCGGACCTTAAAGGACAACAGAAGGTCCGGTACAATAAACTCAAAAACTTTGAAAAAGTCGGTGGAGACCTAGTAACAGACCCCACTAAATTCAAGGACGCTCCCTTGTTGACCACTTTCGTTAGGGTCAACAAGGACGGTAGGACTGGAGGAATGTGGGCAATGATTAAGGCAGCGAAGAATGCGATCCCAGGCCAGCAGCTGGTGGATAGGGACCATCCTTCACTGACCAACATTTTCTTTAAATGTGAGGGTAGAATCCCCATGTATGTACACCCATCGCTATACAGGGCACTCAAACTAACCTTCCCCCTGGACGTGGGGGGCGTGGCCAAGGATGGATCACCTTCATCGGATTTACTAACCGGCAGCCTTGGCCAGGCCTGCCATGTCCTCACTGCCCAGGATTTCAGACCCGTCTGTGACAGTGCTTGAGGTAAGTGATCATGTCTTTGAACTTGGCTACATTGAATGTGAGGGGCATCAGGTGTCGAAGCAAGGCCTCGCGCGTTGTGAGAGACTTGGTGTCCCTCAAGGTAGATATTGCCGCTATCCAGGAGACCCACTTTGTTTGTGACGCGGATTGTCAGGTGCTGGTAAACGATTACGATGTCTACTCAGCATATGACAATACCTATAGTCGTGGAATCTCCTTGCTAGTGAGTCGCACCCTGTCAGTGTCGGTGAATGTTGTTCACGCAGGCGAGGACGGGCGGGCGCTTGTTGTTGATGTTGCTGTTAATTGTAGTGTTTTTCGGATTGTTGCTGTTTATGCTCCCAATGCTGCTGTAGAGAGGGCAACCTTTTTTCGACGGTTGGAGGGCTTCTTAGTGGATCCGGAACGGTTAGTTTTAATGGGGGATTGGAATGCAATCCTTGATCCCAAAATAGATAAGGTCGGGGGGACTAGCGGGTCGGCGTGGTGTGACAGCAGTCTGTCTGACCTGATGGCCTCGTGCGATCTCGTCGACAGATTTCGTCTGGATCATCCGGGGCGGGAGATGTGGACGTGGCATCCTGTAGTGCCTTCCCATCCAAGCACTTACTTGGATCGGATGTTAGTTAGAAGAGGCGATGTAGACTTCCTATCTTGCCCCACGTTCCACTTGCTAGGACACTCGGACCATAAACTTGTTATGGCCCGTTTGAGCTTAAGTGCTAGGCCTAAACTGGCCGGATACTGGAAGTTCAACAGCACCTTGTTGGAGCTGGAGGACTATCGGTTGAAGGTCACTGAGCTAATTCAGCGGGCTTTAGTGGGGGCGGTTACAGGGAGTAAGTGGTGGGTTAGTCTCAAGGCCAAAATTAGGCGCTTCTCTGTCCAGTATAGCCAACGCCTCGCGATAGATAAGGCTAAGGCAAAGAAGCGTTTAGAGGATAAGCTGACCCGGGCGGTGGAGGGGGGGACCCCCTAGAGTTAGCACTAGCTAAACAAGATCTCAACCGCTTGGCTAGCGAGCGGTATGAAGGTCAAGTAGTTAGGGCTAGGTTAAACAAAGTTTCTAACGAGGCTGTGAATGTTGACGCTGTTGAGCGTAAGGCTGCTTTAAGGCGCGGTTCGGATGGGTACATTCGTAAAGTACATAACCTGGAAGGACACCCCTTAGTATCGACTCGGGAGATCTGCGAGGGGTTTCGGGAGCATCTATCGGTGCGCTTCACCCAACTACCCGGACTCAGGGTTGATGAGTTTGGCAGCTATTTGGCTGACTCGCCCCGCCTCACGGCGGCTCGGGCGGCTAGCTGTGATGGTCTTATTACTGAACATGAGGTCATTACTGCGTTGAAGCAGGTCGGCTATAACAAATCCCCGGGGCTTGATGGTTTACCCTACGAGTTTTACTTGAGGCTGTCGCCCATGTTGGTCCCTATTCTGAAGGATATGTTCAACCATTGGTTTGCCCAGGGTTCCATCCCTGGACAGGTGACCAAGGGTGTGATCACATTGCTGAGGAAAGGTCAACGGCATGGTGGGAGGGAAAACTTTGATGATTTTAGGCCCTTGACTCTGCTAAACACAGAGTTAAAGATTTTGGCAAAGATTCTTGCGAATCGCTTGCAGGTTGTCATCACTGACTTGATCGAACCGGACCAGACTTATGCTGTGAAGGGGAGATCGATTCAAGACAATTTGCACTTGATACGCTCGATCATAGAGAGGACAGAAGACGACGCCGAAGCCGCGCTGATCAGTTTGGATCAGTCCAAGGCATTCGATAGGGTCGACCATCGGTTCCTAGGATCTGTGCTAGAGGCCGCCGGATTTAATCCGGACTTCCGCAAGTGGATCTTTGTTCTGTATGACAGGCCGACGGTAGCGGTGCAGATCAACGGTAAGCTGTCGGAGTCATTCGCTGTCTCTCGGTCGGTGCGACAGGGTTGTCCGCTGTCGCCTCTGTTGTACGTCCTGGCGTTGGAACCCCTCCTTCGCAAGTTAAGGGACGAGGCGGCTACACCAGTCCTGCGCGGAATAGCTCTCCCTGGAGGCACACGAGCCAGGGTTTCCGCGTTCGCCGATGACGTCACCGTGTTCGTGTCTTGCCTCACGGACGTTCAAGCGGTGGTCGAGGCGCTCGCTCGATACGAAGAAGTAACAGGGGCCATCTTCAACCGTAGCAAGTCTGTTGGCCTGCGGTTGGGGGCCTGGACCGGGGTAAACTCGCTTCCAGGTATTTTCAGCTGGACCGATGGACCGGTCCGCATTCTCGGTGTCTGGTTTGGACCGGGACTTCAGCTGGAAAAGAATTGGTCGGAAGTACAGTCTAAGGTCAAATCGTCAGTAAAGACTTGGATTGGAAGGAAATTGTCCTTGAAGGGTCGGGCGGAGGCGTGTGCTACATACGTCTTTCCGCTCATCCTTTACCGTTTGTCTGTACTTCCTCTCCCTGCAGAACGACTAACCCGCTTACAAGGGCGCCTCGATTCACTTTTGTGGAACGAGGGTAAGCATTATGTCTGCAGAGAGGTCTGTGTTCAAAATCCGAGCGAGGGAGGCCTGGGTCAGCCCAGTCTCTTGTGTCATAGAAATGCCGAGAGATTGGCTTTCCTGGGTCATTCGCTTGAAGGAGACGCTCCTTGGGTCCCTGTGGTTGAGAACTCGTTTCCCAATCTCAAACCCAACCCTTCGGTAGAAGGTCGTCGTAGACCGAAGGGGGAGTCCAAGTTCTTCTCCGAATGCCGAACCGCTCTTAGAGCTTTGCCGGGGACCAATGTCCTCGATCAGCCAAGGAAGAAACTGTATCGGGATTTAGTGGAGGGGACCGCGAAGGATCCACTTTGTAGGCGGATGGGATGGTCGATGGAGGTTGTCCGTTCTCAATGGCGTTGGGCGCCGGGACGGGAGATTCTGAATAACTCGGAATTCTCCCTGACTTGGCGACTGGTCCGAAATGCGCTGCCCCTCTTCGACGTACTTTTCCGGTATAAAGAACATACCAGTCGCTTCTGTCCGTGCTGTGACGAACGCGAGCCCGAAACAATCGAGCACGCGTTTTTTAGTTGCAGCCGGATACAGCCCCTATTAAAGTACGTCGAGGGGGTAGCAGCTCGCATCGATGCCGAGTGTCTGCTCGATCTCGACGTAGGAACTTTTGTGTACAACATGGAGCCGCCGTTCCCCAGGGAGGAAAGTTTGGTTTTCCTGGCGATCCTAGCAGTAGCGCGCATGACCATTTGGATCGCGCGCCTCAAGTTGGTCCACGAAGGGACATCTGTTCCTGATCGGGATCTGATCGTTTACTTTAAACATTTGCTTAAAGTAAAGATCAGATGCGATTGGAAGAGGTTGCCTAGAGTGGAATTTGACAAGAGGTGGGTGCACAGCACTAGTTTGTGCATCCGTCGAGGAGCCAAGTTTCAATACGTGTTCCCTCCTTAGGCATGGCATGGGCGGTGCTGGGTCCTACGGAACCCATCCCGCCTAGGTTAGCATTATAAGTTCAGTAAAGTAACTCTTGACTGGTGGTACAAATGAGATCCTGTTCCTGATTTTATTTTTTGGTATTAGAGAACCTCTGAGTCTGCCCAACCCCCCTGCTCCTCATCTTTATTTTCTGATGCCCCCGGTCATCCCCCTACTCAGAGGTCACCTTCCTACCCCCTCCATCCGTTGCTTTATTTTCTCCCACCTCCATTAAGGCGACTTCCCCAAACCCCATTAGGGATGCTCTGCTTGTTTTCGGTTCCCCGGAAATCAGTGGGGGATCTAGCCACATAGAATAGTACAGGGGGGTCTTACTAACAACACATTAGTAGTTTTTTCCTTATTTTTGAAATGAACATTTTCATTAGTTTTTTCCCACTCCACGAACATTTTATGCCAATTAATTCAAGAACTCTTTCTAATGAAATCGAACTTTATTTTCTCACACATACACACACACACACAAAAAAAAAAAAAAAAAAAAAAAAATGCACACACAACATACAGAAATGAATATACAAATTGTACATAGTTAAATTTTGCATTGAACGCTGGGGTTATTTGTTAGATTAGGATCCACAGAGTGATTGAGGTATTTTGGTAAATGTTGCCAGTCAAGAGTAAGACTTCAAAGTCTCATCTGTTACATAGTCAAAAAGACCCTGTACCCTCCCCCTCCCAATTTCTTGTAGGGCCTTGTGCCTAATTTTGTTGAATTGAATTTTTTGTACGTTTTTTTATGTTCAATTTTTTCTTTCTCAATAAAATATATAAACAAGATCAAAGTGTAGTATCTGTTCTTTAGATGCTGCACTTCCATTACTTGTTCTCTTTCAGTGAAGGAACAGTCCTTCACGACTGAGACAATTTTTTTATTTTTGTACTTTTTCTCCACGTTAAAAAACGACCCTGGTGTCTAACTCTGTCCCGTGGGTAGGCATAGTGAATAGGTACACACGGGAATCTGGTGCCTTGTGGCTCTAGACTAAACCTGTTAGGGATTGCCGAGTAGTAGAGGGCCCCAGAGGTAGTGTGTTATGTCCAATTGATATGTGGACACGCCGTGGCACACTACAGACCCCTACCCCACTGTTTTGTTGGGGTCGTTGGTTGGGCGAAGACTAGAGGAGACAATGTTAAAATCAAACACCTATTTCCCAATATAATAATGGCCTAATAAAAATGCTTAAGCGTACTACACATTCATGAAAATAAAATTAACTTAAACTTACCCGTTTTAGCTTACACACTAGGTATATAAACTTATTACCGACATGACCTATTTCTAATTTAATAACACGTTCTATGAAGACCTGAGGACACACCTTAGTGGGGTATTGTTTTGTTTATTCATATAATTTGAAGTATCTGATCCATTAAAATTTAGATTCCGTTATATGTAGAATACCTCAGATATAGTGATACCATCTTCATTTTTCTCCACGAGGGTACGTAGGCAGAAGAACCAAAAAACAAATTAAAACCTTTAATCCCTTCATAAAATTTTCTCATGGAACAGAACAAAACAATTCGCGTACCATTTTAGACATCAATAATATAAATATCGCCTATCTGTTTAAATGTATCTATGCATGTATGTATGGATGTATGTATATCTACCTAAAACTTTCGACAGAGGCGATGGGTTTTCATAAACTTTGGTCATCTTGAAGCTCGACTATTCAGACAAAAATATCGAAAAACTGGTTAAAAACATAAATTCCTTCACCCTGAAGTTTGCACTTTACTACGAGGAGGGACCGCTTCTTCGCCGATATTTTCGAAAGCCATCCCCTCTTTTGGGTTGACTAGCCTTAATTTAAACTTTTGCTACATCCGGTTTGATGATGGACGCAACGATAAATACATAGTGTCATTCTATAATTGTATATATATAAATATATATATATATATATATATATATATATATATAAGAGAGCAAATAGTTAATAAAGCTCTATTATAAGCTCTATCTCCTATTTAGTTTTCTCGAGCTTTTACATCTGGTTGAGATTACTTTACAAATATTAATTATTTAATATTTATAATATACTTTAGTTTTACGATCAGGGATCATTTTGGTAAATTTAATTGTAATTTTTATTTTACTTTGTTTATATATATATATATATATATATATATATATATATATATATATATAATATATTTTAGTCATCGACATACAGACCTGTTTCGTTGTTTCACAACTCATCAGTGCCGCTAGACTAACACCTATCCAAAGTCGAGGATCGAACCTAGAACCGTCGTGACAGTCGGCAGTTCTTCCCCTTCACTACGGAATCGGTGGCCGTAATTAATCTGTCCGAATGTCTATTTAAATAAACATCCGTCCGCCACTCGTAGAGGGCTCAAACGTTTGTTTGTAAACAAACCGCGAGCTTCGCGTTTTTTCAGCTAAATTAAGTAGCGAGTAAGATAATTTACGATAGTGCTCTATCCAAGAGGGGGCTTTATAAAATATATGTTAGTCATCGACATACAGACCTGTTTCGTTGTTTCACAACTCATCAGTGCCGCTAGACTAGCACTTATCCCAAGCCGAGGATCGAACCTAGAACCGTCGTGATGACAGTCTGCAGTTCTACCCCTTGACTACAGAATCGGTGGCCGTAATTAATCTGTCCGAATGTCTATTTAAATAAACATCCGTCCGCCACTCGCAGAGGGCTCAAACGTTTGTTTGTAAACAAACCGCGAGCTTCGCATTTTTTCAGCTAAATTAAGTAGCGAGTAATATATATATATATATATATATATATATATATATATATATATATATTTAAACACTATATACACATATTTCAAAGTGTACAAATAAATATTGTATCTTCAGCTCTAAGATCCACGATCGAGCACGTTATTGGATTTTTTCCCCGCCGCCTGACACACACACACACACTATATATATATATATATATATATATATATATATATATATATATATATATATATATATATAAAGAGAAGTAGGTATGTATTATACACTTATGACTTAATAGCAACACCACAGAGAATAAGGATTATGACTTGGCATGATGTAATACACTTTTGTATTAGGGAAAAATTGTTTATATCACAGGCAATGGAAATCTAAACGATGCATGACGGCTATTATCTCCCTTTATATCAAATAATAAAACGTACTTCAGACACATCAATGGGAACCGTTGTGATCTTTACGTTTTTATCCGTGTGTCGAATTTTTGTATACGACCACCTTCAAGTAACCATCGGGACAGTCAACCGTGAAAAATTAAAATATCTGTTGGAAAGAACTACATTGAAATGAACTCGTCTACACCTAAGAAAATGGCTACCAACTCCCAACGAGTCGAGTGGTCAGAAAAGGAGCCACAATATGAGTCAAGCCGATGTGATGGAAAGCACCCTTGTTACTTGTTTTATCCATATACTACGTTTATCACTAATAAAATGTTTGATTTCATGTCTGTATTATTTCTGGATGTAAGCATCGTCTATAATAATTTTCTCATTTACTAAAATTGAAGTTATATGTATAATACAGTTTTACATCATTATGACTTTCTTACAACTACATAAATCAAAGATAATAGTATGGTAGTATGAGGATAGTAAAGGTGTATTTGTTAATAGTCAATCCCGGACAACATCTAGTTTTATTGTTAGTTAATAATTTATTGAATTCCTCATGGCTATGATTTATGTATGCTTCACACATAACAACGTTTCCAGCTCTACTCAATCAAAGCTCTGTATACACTTATCGAAATCTTTAATCGCAGTTGACAAGGTTGAATTCTCGAACAGCCGTGGCGTTCCTTGAGGCGATGAGATGTCAGCTTCCTTTCCGGTAACGGTGATCTTCAAGCTGATGCCAATGTCTTCCACTCGCCGGAATCTACGGTTGACTAAACCGGTGAAGCTTCTGCCGACATAGCTAGCTGAAATTCTTCAAATCAAAACCCTAACGGTAAATCTCTCTTAGTTGGCTTCGGCCTATCTCGAAAGACAAAGGATATCTCCTGAAGCCGATGTTCTTATTAGACAATGCATACATAATGAAGCACGCAGCAAATATATTCCACGACGGCGTTGATAAATTCTCCTGTACCTAGTTGAAACAATATGACGAATGAAAAAAATACGGATGTAAATAGAGCATTATTGATCTTTTTGCGTAATATTGTTTCTATTTGCTTTATTATGAACTAGCGTGCCTACCCGGCGCCTCCTGGAGCAAAGGTATGCCATATGTTTACAAAACTACTTATTTAACCCTCCCTAGCCGCCTCTTTTCCTCTTTCGTCTTCTTTAGCTATTAATTCTCCCTCACTTATTCCGCTCTAGCTAGACATAAACATACACAAAAACATCCCTTTATATAATATATCTCTTCCGGGGAAAAAGCTTCTTTCTAAAATAGTTTATAACTGGAGGAGCTACGCTTGAAACTAAAACCTAATTCAGTGAGTCATGTATGATAATCATTAGGACATCTTGAAATGATTTTAAAAAGTATTTTCAAACCTACTTTTTCTTAACATAAGATATCTGTTATGCGAACTATTCAGGCATGCGCAGTTACGAACAGATAAAAATACACTGACCCCCAGGTATATTTTACAGTTTCTACAGCGTGGTAGCTCTTTTTCCCGAATGAAAACGGATTAAAATGTTGTCCACATGTCTGTATATCTTATATAACTTATATACTAAATTTCAAGTCTTTTATCCTAAATTCATTTATTATATAGGTTGAGAATCAACTTACACACATTCTCACTTTTATAGCCATATAGACTAAAAGATGTAACCGGCGTTGCCCGGTATTGAACGTAACGTTAACTTCCTTAAAAAACGAAGTGAACAAGAAATGGAAAGTAAATGAGACATGTGCATGCGAGTACTATGTTTTTTTCTAAACAGTTCGATTCTTGTAAGTAAGAATAATACTCCAGTTGAGATCGAGACTAAAACCTAAAAACAGTGAGACAAGTACGATAACCATTAAACCAGCTTGGCACACTATTTACAAAGTTTTTTCAAACCAGGTGAAACAGTTGACAGATAAAATTCTGATGGCCCCCAAGTACCAATTTTTCAATTGTGACCCCTTTAGCAGCGGGTGCTTCCGAATAAAGACCGATGAAAAAGTTTTACACATGCCTGAATATCCTATATCCTAAATTCCAAGTCTGTAATACAGAATTCCTTAGGTATAGACGTCCAGAGTTGCCCTTACACACACACATTCTCACTTTTATAGATACTGAAATACGGAGTTCAACTTTCGAAGAAACCTGGGACAGCTAACCCCAGGAAAATGGATTTGTTTTTTTCTAAATTCTTGATAATATTAATCTTAGGCAATGTTGGTCAAAGACTTTTTAAACTTGATGGTGATTTTTTACAGTGTTTTTCTTTTAGCTAGACGTACACGTAGAGAGAGAGAGAGAGAGAGAGAGAGAGAGAGAGAGAGAGAGAGAGAGATCGTTTATATACAAGCTTATAGCCAATTTAGACTTCTGTTCCACTAAATATTTATGCAATTGGGCAGTTAGTTTTTTTTATTATTACGACTACTATTTTGTTTTTCGAAGTGCTATTTTTAGAAAAAATCCATCGATATAACCTCTGTGGTGTTATGGATAAGTTTCTCGGTAAATTAAGCGGTAAGTTATAATCTTATGGATATTAGAGTTTAAATATTTAGATGGCAGACACTTAAAATACTTACGACTTCTAGCCAGTCATGGCTGACGAGATGATCGTACGCCAAACCTCTGGAGTAAATAAATGGTTTCGGATTTACATAAAGATTCCAGAGTTAAACAAGACAGGGAAAGTAGGAGTTACATCGACACAACCTTTGTTAAAATATTACTCAAGATAAGAACTCGTGTCCGAATAAATCACTGATAAAATCAAACGATAAAAATAATCAATCCTCAGCCGAACGGAATTCAGTAATATACACAGTGAAACGATAAAATTGTGGCTCTAGAAAAGACAACATGATTACATTTCTGTTAGATAGAAACACATCAGCTACTAGCTGGCTAGTTGTGTACACATTCTAAAAGCGACAAAAACTTTCTATCATATCTGAAAGGGTCACGAAATTCAACGAGTGAAATCGGAGATGCGCCGCCGTGCAATTTTTGCTCTCTGTCGATTTAAGTTATGACAACAGAACCATTGCCAGCACCCTCAAAACGCATCGCTGTATTGCCACGAATAACATTGACGTTGATTAGGGTGCTAAAAATAATGTTTACCTCCACGGTTATGTTTTTATGTGGTTTCCAGTGAGGTCAAGATCTTACCACCTAATATTTTGCAATCAGCTTGAAAGTAAACACCAAAGTGTTCCGGATTTTGCTGAACTAGTGATCTCCTGGTCCAATCAACTTGCAACTGTCGGACCCTGGGTGTGGTTACAGGATAAGGCTTGCGAAAGAGTGCTCCAACTTTGTACCCTTCTCACAGTGGCCATTCCCATACTCACATATATGAACCCGCTAGGATATTTCGTTTGGTTATATGTCGAGATCATCACTAACATGACCCTCGACAACACAAAAGCCAGGTTTGAAGGCCACTTTCCGCATAGTATTCGCTGATATCCTACCAACGCTAGTGGAAGAGGCATGCTCTTAGTGCCGGCCCGTATCGAGGTGATGATTGAGGCTGAAGCCGGCTGTTAAATATAATTCAGTTCTACTACATAATAAAGTTTCCTGAATTGATTTTTTCAATAAAAGTTTTGAAACAAGTCTTTAATGTTGTTTTATGAAGGGCGACACTTTTATCATTCTACGCTATACTAAGATGAACATGTTTATTATCTGAATAAATACTGGCTATTTGAATATGCATTTGATAAGATTTTTTATTACATTTACAAGATTTGCATATTAAACATTGGATTATTTTTTCTCCGTAAGTTTACAATTATAATAAAGGATATGTGGTCTCATGCTTCCGAGAGACATTGGTGAGTTCTCACAGAACTCGAAAGTACAACGATCGCTGTTTTCTACTCTATATCTTTAATATTTTAGCAGGATCTCCACTAAGGTTGATATCTTTCTATATATCTATAAAAATGAAAGTGTCTGTCTGCCCGTATATATGTGTGTCCGTCTGTGTACATTTCCCTACACAATAACTCGAGACTCGAAATTTGACATACAGGGCCTGGAGAATTATACCAAACTCCTCCGTAAATTTTGGGTATAAACACTTGAAATTTTAGTGATTGGTTCCTTGAACATGGATCTAACTTAATAACTTTATTTGCCCTCAAAACGACGAATGTTAAGCGGTCATATTAAAAGTCAAATTTTTAAAAAAATTGACGGCTTCGGTCTCTACCAAATTACTCAGACAATTCCTAGTCTAAACATTTGAAATTTTATATAAAGTGTATTCAGAGATAGGGAAAGCTTTTTAATCGATTTGGGTCGAAAATTTGAGTTACCAATATAAAAACGTATGCATATATGTTTGCATCTCTGCCTAAAACTTTAAACAGATGTAACGGATTTTTACGAGATCAGTATCGTTTTGAAGTTCGACCTTTCATACAACAACTATTGAAAGCTTGGCTAAAACATAAATATCTTCACCTTCAACTTGGCACTTTTCTACAGCGGGGTAGCTTTATTCGCCGATATTTCCTAACTCATCCTCTCCTTTCGATTGTCTTGCCTTAATAAAAACCTACGTCACTTCCGGTTTGGCGGTGATCGTAACAGTAAAGACGTCAGGTATTTTTCCCATTATTTTCCTCCTTTGCGGTACGGATTCGAGCCTGACTTCCTACTACCACGTTTTTTTTGCTCAACATACGTCGCCAAACACCCAGGCAACGCCGGGTACTTATGCTAGTATGTGTATAAATTTGAATGTTTAGGATTCACTCGAAAACATAAAATTAGATCATTATAAATAAAAAAGGCTGCATGCTGTAATATTTACTAATTATAATATGATTAATTATATGGAATAACTACAGGAAAATTACTTTTTATACTATAATATGTATTATAAATCAATTACAACATATTACATAATTCTCACTTACTTTTTAGCATTTTAAAGAATTTTTAGTGTTTATAATCTGCATTGGATTTGTTTCACCGTTATTCAGCACAAATGAAGCAATTTTTTATTTATTTTTAAAACAGCTAAACTGTAAGATTTAAAATGAAGGATAAAGAAGAATATATGCATCTAATGGGACCACAATTTTAAAACTTCTAGATGTAAAGTTTAGCATTATAATATGTAAATATTAATCGGTTGGTTGGTTGTTTTTGTTTTACGGCATATCAACCCTTTTCGGATTATTTAATGTCGAATCCAGTTATTTTGAAGAACATTTTTTAATAGAATATATGTGTTGTTTTCAAGTTGATTTTTATTTAACCAATAGTTGGGACCCTAACAGATACTACCACTCCGGGTCAGAGTGGACCTGGGAGCAATGGTAATTAAAGGGTGGCTCCACACTCCCCAAAGCCCGCAAGCTGGGGCCTCACCACTGGATATAGTTTAAGGTCATATCCAGGACCAAAATATTAATCGGATAACCTGAAAAAATCGTATGTTCTGATAGAATTATAAATTTTACTCGCTATGGGTTACTTACTTTTTCTATATTTCTTACTTTCGCTTACACAATTTACTTCTTAATCTTAAATTATGATTTATTTTAGCTTCTATTTACACTTTCTCAATCTCATATTACTTCTCTATGTCTATGTTCTCCATCTCTGTATCGCTAACACTGTTTTGCTTTACTTTTTACAAAATCAATTATCGTACGCTTCTGTATTTTAGTCTATTTCTCTTTTTAGAACTTTCTCTCAATTCATCCCCACTTTCTTTCAATTCATGTCCACCTTCAACCGATTGGTCGCTTTTATTCATTCTCTTTTATTCACTCGCTTTTCGTCTTCTTTCTTTCTTTAAGCCCTGCCAACTCTGTTAAACTCTTGTTGATCTGAAGAGTCACTAGGCTTTGACATGTAACTACTTAAATTAATTCAATACGATTTAACAATATAAGAGCCCATTCATCGGTGATTATTGTGAGAATATCGCACTGCCTTGAGTCACTACAGTTACGTTAAAACGACAGTTTTACTGTTATTTCTCTTTGAACCGAATACCAAAAATCTGGGAGTATTTTTCTTAACTCTATTATATCTGGGCATTTTAGGTTAAGCGGAAGCCATTTGAAGACGTTCAGATTGCTTTGCTTTATCCATTAACCTCTACAATGAAATTCGGCACAAGCGCACTATACCTTAATAAAGACCTGACATGAAAAATACTATCACGTCATTATTGTTTTGATGACATCATTACTCGTTTTATTTGTTTTCATTGCACTACTGTTCTTATCTTTAGTGTCATTTTTACAACGTTTCGATCGATGTAACCTCCGGCCTTTTCAGATGTATCTTGTCAAACTCTGGAATGTTTCTGTCGAAATCGGGAACCTCGAATGGATTTTGGAACGGAACTATTTATTTACTTCCCGTGGGTATACTGCTCTTGTTCCGTTAGCCATGAATAAATAGGGACCCTAATTACTTCGCAATTGAATCTTCAACCTTCAGAATAATATTACTTTTACAATTGATTTTTCCTAATATGCCAGATGTCCTCTGTAAATTAAATAAAGGGTTACGTTGCAAAGTTCACCAAAATTCCCGCGTTCGACAAAAGCATTCCCGAGTTCAACAAGTTACATATGAGGAAAGCAGCAGGTCGCTTCGACCGAAACGTTGTAAAAATACCACTCAAGATGAGAACAGTAGTCCTAAGCATTCAAATAATAAGAATAAACAATCCTCATCTCAAACGTTCAACCATTTATGGAGTATTGCTGTCACATTTGGGTTGGTGCATCTACTCCTAGTCTCTCGCTCCTAGACAAGGTTCAAAAGAGAGTCGCCAATCTGATAGACCGTGAACTGGCATCTAAGCTTCAGCCTCTGTCCCATCGACGAAATGTTGCATCCCTCTGCCTGTTCTACAAGTATTTTAATGGTGACTGCTCTGATGAACTGCAAACACTTGTGCCCCCACGACGTATACACCCTCTACAAACCCGACACACAGCTAAATCCCACCCCCACACTGTAGAGATCCCTAGATGTAAGAGATCTTTGTACTCCAGTAGTTTCTTCCCCAGAACCGCTAGACTCTGGAATTCCATTCCAGGTCCCTGCTTCCCCAATTGTACTGACATGCAGAAATTCAAGTGTAACGTGAACCGACATCTTGTTGCCCAAATCCCAACATAATATCCCAGTAGTTGCTGCCCCTGATAGTAGCCCCCTACACCAAAGTGGCAATGTGCCTTGTTTGGAGTGAAAATGTAATTTAAAAAAAACATGTTTCCATTAATTGTAAAACGAGTTTTTGATTCACGGGCATCAATCAATCAAGTGATTATTATCTGTATTCGTATTCCACTTCTTTTTCAGGTAAAATTCTGTCTATAAATACATCGGATACTTACTGGAGATCCAACACTGTCGTTTACAACGTTACTTATGTGTTTAAAAATACACAGATCCTGGATATGACCTTAAAATATATCCAGTGCTGAGGCCTTAGCTTGCAGGATTTAGGAAGTGTGGAGCCATCCATTAATTGCCATTGCTCCCAGGCCCACTCGAACCCGGAGTAGTAGTACCTGTCAGGGTCACAACTATGGCTTTAATAGAAACCGACTTAAAAAAAAAAAACAAATATATTCTATTAAAAAAAATTCTTCCAGCTCTTTTGATTCGGCATTAAATAACCTGAAAATGGTGTATATGCCGTAAAACAAAAACAACCAAACCAAACAAAAAATATACATCTTTGTAAAAATTTTATTACCCGTGCAACGACTCTATCTATCATCCATTTTTTCGCATTATATCAGCACTTTTAATACAATCTTCATCTTTCATTTTCTCTAATTTAATCATGAATTTATTTAGTATACTCTCCACTACCTTATTCTCTTAGTCCTAATAGTCCATGAACGATATTCCAGACAAATAGGAAAGAGTTGCTATTTTATACATCAGAATCTAATAAAAGAAATCCTTATCATCGACAAGAGTTTCACATCAAAATATTATTTTTAGCTGCTTACATAAAATGGTTTCATACATTGTCTTGAGGAATTTCTATAAGAAAACAAAGTGTGTCCTCTTTTATGTTTTCTTTACGCTGCTGCTGCTAACAATATTTTATATCCCACTCTATCACCTTCAATCAGAACTTTTCATTAGTCGTTCATCACATCAAGTAGAACATTCAAAGTACAAGCCACTAAGTGATGTTAATTATGGTTTTGTGTTACATTTTACGTGCTCGTGATTTGTGGACTCACCCCGCTACTATTTATTTTACCTTGGTTTTAATTTTGCAAAAAACATATAATGTGACATTTTCATTAATAATGATCCTCCTGCTAGAATGCTAATTCTTTTTATTTCGACTATCGCATTATTCTTGTATGGCCGTTTTATTATTATATTTATTTTATTATTACATGTAAGTAAATCTGGTGTTATTGTGTAAATTAGCATAAGAGCGCTGAATAACCAAAGTCAAGACTCAAATGTTTGCAGAGATAATGAGTATAAAAATGTGTTGTCCGATAAAGAGAAAGGACAGTGAGAATACATAGCTAACAAAACTAATAAGACTAATACAAATATTTACTTTCAAATATAACTTAATGCCATATTTAAATTTTACCTTTATATGTGCTTTGCGTTATTAAAATATATGATAACATATCTAAAATAACTTAATTATGATTAAATGTATCTTCTCATAAGGTGAATTTATTTAGTATACTCTCCACTACCTTATTCTCTTCTTTAGTCCTAATAGTCCATGAACGATATTCCAGAAAGATTGCTAATAAGGTGTAACAGATTGTCAAGGCAAAAAGCAACTCGGTGATAACAGTAAAGTATGTGTGTCAGGAATTTGTTGAGACATCACGATTATGTTTGGTAATGATGATGATGATTGGGAAAAGATGATATGAAGGCAGCCCAACAAAAATAAAATTTTTTGCTTACATTAAAATTGACACCGACAATGCTTTAATCGGATTATGTAATAAAGATAAAGTGTTATACGAAAAGAAAGTTTTTCCTTTAATTTCATGTAGAGAGGGAAAGAGGGGGAGAACATCTTTACTCTGAATGTTTTACAGAAAGTACATTAGGTGATACTCAATCAAACATATGTAATAGAACACATGGTCAGATGGAGAAATACTGGCAACATGAGTAATGATAATTGGAAGGACAAAAAGTAGCAAAATTTTAGATTTTACGTAAAGGACAAACTTAGGAAACCTTGAACTTTAAAAAAATATCCGCTGATATATATATATATATATATATATATATATATATATATATATATATATATAAGACAACCATATTGTAATCAGCTGGAAAGCAGGAATAACAGCATATCTGAGAAAATTAACCACATCCTGTCTGCTTATCTCTTGGCTAACGTTCAGGTCTTGTGGAGACTTAAATGTTCACAATGTGGAACGTGACTTCAGAAACCTCTCCAACAAGACATATGAGGACGGGGGGGGTTCTGTCAGGATTTCTTCATTATGTATGACTAAACTGAGATTGTTCACGAACTCTGATGATAGTTTTTAAGTCTCCTATACTTTTTTCTTACAACTTGCCCTCAACTATGTTTATTCTGTCTCAACTGGGATCTTCCGAGCTCTCGGTTGTTTCAGTTAAGAAAAACAAACTGCAATAAGTCCTCTTACATATCTCTCCATCGTACAGTATATCGATACTCTATGGCTTACTGGGATAGCTTTCGTATGTTTATATAAGATGTGCCTCTGCTTTCCATGTTTGAAAAGAACGTATACTTTGTAGTATCAGACATGATAAAATCGTTATCTATAGGTATAGACCGCTTCATAGCCTCCAAAAATTCAATCAAACGCCTAACAGCTAGCCGCGGTTCTCTCTAGAATGTGCTGCTGACATGACGAAGAGAAATCACTATTCTCATTGCCCCCACCGTAGTAGATGTACTGTAACTAAAATCGCCTTCAAGACTTCCATCAACTACTGTAGAAATGTAATAAAGAAAGCGAGAAAGTTGTATGCCCAGTTCGTCAAGTCGAAATAGGTGAGCAGCGGCTTGGTTCCAACCAGTTTTGCAAATAACAAACAGGGTCTTGAGTAGATTATATGCTTTATTCCAACCATCATAAATGGACCTCGGGTAATCTTGTAAGCATTGGAAAACGCCAAGAATTTACAGTTAATTTTACCTTGTATTTCCTTCTGTGTCTGAAAACACGCTGCGCGACATGTGCGTGATGTTGCCAAGTTAATCAAAAACATCGATTCCAGTACAGCAACTGACCAAAACGGCGTTCGTATTCTAGTACTAAAAAAACTGCAACTAAAAATACCTCCCATGCTTCCAAAGCTATTTAAAGTTGTTTTAAGGAGAATTGCTCCCCAATACTCTAGAAAACCTCACCGGTATGTATATATTTAAAAAATTCAGGTGATCAGTCATCTCCATCTCAATACTAACCAATCAGTCGTATGTGCGCCATGTGTAAGTTGCTGGAATATGTGTTTAAAAAATAAGTAGTCAACATCCTAAACAAAAATAAAACATCTTCAGTAACATGGAATATGGTTTCCGATCTGCTAGATCTACAGCAGATGTGCTAACAGTTATATTCAAAGAATTAGCGAATCTCTCGAGGTAGGTTTCCATTTCTAGGGTAATTGGCGTTGATATATGAAAGGCCTTTGAAAGAGCATGGCATGACATGTCTACTCCACCAAATTGCCAGCTATTTTATAGCTGGAAATGTCTTCTCAATTATCAAATCATGTATCATCTTCAAGTTCAACCTGAACAAATTCTTGATGATCCGTCTTCTTAAGTAATCAAATTTCGGAAATGTCCACTACTAACGGTTACTAATATATTTTCCCATTGAATTCCGGACACCCCTTAACTCTTTTTCTCGAGTGGCTTCCGGGTCTTGATTAGTGGTGACCTATTTGTAAAAAAAGAAACAATAATTATTGGCTTGGAGTATAGTACCGTCAAATCCAATTAGTTTCACGAATCGAATGCTTTGACTTATCCCCGATAAGAGATTGGTTTATTTCTGGTCGGCTAGAGCGCTTTTTTGTGGAATGCAGAGGAATTTGTCAGTGCAGTTTGATATGACACAGTGCACTTCTAGTTGTTAACTTTGAAAATCCTCACATGACCTTCTGTCTTACATTTTTGAGTGAAAATAAATAAAGCTCCAGCGATAGATCGATGATTTTACGATTGTCAAATTAGCGCCATTAAGCACTAGACATATTTAGTACGAATTTCAGTTTCACCTAGACGGAATCCGACATCATACTTTTAATAGTTTTATCAGCGAGAAAAGAATATGGAGATTTGCATGACGATCCTTTTAGTTAGCATCAGAACAAGGATAGGCATGACGCAGAGAAAGTGGCATTTCAGAACAATGGTGCATGAATTAGATTAGAAATAAGGAGGGCTCTATTTATCTGATTATATTTAAACACTTAAATATGGTGTGCATAATATACATTATTCGAACTGGTAAGCCTATTTTGATTGTCACATAAAAGTTTTGGCGGATATAACTACGTTATTCATTTATATATTAAGATTACTAAAGACGGCTTACTATAATACTACCGAACGAAATTTAAAAAAAGAGGAACTGTGTATCATAACCAAAAATTGTTTCGTGATAACAGAACATTTACTATAATACACTTAAAGCAAAATATAAGAGCTGGCAGGATACTTTCATGACAAGAATGTATATATTTTGTCATTTCCTTACATGGGGAATTAAAAGATAGTACAGTATTAATAGTAGTTATTCGATCATTACGGACAAATTATCATTTACACTAGGTAACACATAAAATTTCCACACTATGTATAATACATTTGACTTACTAACAAAAAAATTACAAAAATTAAAATAAAAAATATAAACAATTATACATATGTATGTATGTATATGTATCTATATATATATATATATATATAAAAATTATAACACGGAAATTACATAATTGTCGATGCAATAATTTATTTCAACCTTATGGTATTTTCAAGCATCTAAATCAGACAATTACATTTTTGATACTGAAAAAGAAAAGAAAAATCGTGCTTCGACCCTCAAAAAACCAAAGGTGGTGGTAGTAGCAATCCACTTAATACATTTATAGAGAGGGTGGTAGGGATTTAAAAAAATAAAAATTAAAAATTAAAAATAACAAATAAAAAAATTAGATTAGACACTTATAAGCGGCAGCTCGATGTAACCATAGATACACACACACACACACACACACACACACACTCACACACACACACACGCAACACATACACATACACACACACACGCCTCTAAGATGTACGTTCTGACATGTAAATGCCTTGACACGCGTTTACTAACCTAGGAAGGGGGGGGGCGAAAGTATACGGATATATAGTGAAAGAAATAGAACAGCGCGTAATGGAAAAAAGAAGAAAAAAAAGAGGAAGAAAAGAAGAGGATACAGTGATTGAGTCATGGAAAGTAGGTCTATTAAAAGATAAATAAATTAATAAAAAATATAACTAAAAAAATAAATAAATAAAAATAAGAAAATAAAAATAAAAAGAATATTATATATAAAGTTATAAAACTATCTGTATGTTATTATGTAAAAATTGATATTATCTTATAATTCATTTAAATATTTTATATGTGATATAATACTATGAATTTAAAAATTGAGTCTATATATTTAATATTTTATATATTTTCATGTAAATAATTTTATTGGTGATTATAGCGGTCGTTGTAATTAATATTTCAATTCTTAATTGATTAAGAAGTGGGAAAATGTAATATTGATCGCCCCCAATTCGATAGGACGTATCTAGTTTCGGTTAATATATACTTTTATTCCCTCCGTACAACAAAATTATTCTCATGCACGCATAAAGAAATAAGTAAAATAATTAAATTTTTGTGTTGATTTGTATCAAATCTAATAATATCTAGTTTTAGTATTTGGTCTTTTTGACTTAACTCAGTTTAATAACTAATGTATTATCTGCAGAGAAAAATTATTATCTTAAGGCTATCTCATTTATTTATAAGTAATTTGGACAAGCCAGGTACTTCGGGGAAAATATATATATATATATATATATATATATATATATATACATATATACATATATATATGCCTAGCTTAGATTTCGGACAACAAATCGTAAAGTAATTATTATCGAGTATATACCGGACAACACTATAATTGCCGGTGGGGTGGGGTAGGATTGTTTATCGTAATTAATCTAGTGGTGTTAGATTCGGTGTCTTTACCATTATAGAATTCTCTGTTCGTCGGATCTAGAGTTATTGGTTATTTTAAATTTACATTTATGTCTACATCTGGCCATCAGTTCATCTCGTTTGTTTAGGAGATTACTGTGTTGGTACTTCAGGATTCTTATTTTTTCCTCAAGGCATAAACTGCATCTCTGCCTAAAGCCGTTTGGAACGTCCGAATGACATAGGATTGACCATGAAATCACTGGGGATCGATTCTCATTTTTAATAACCACCATTGTTTAGCTAACTCGGTTTTATTCTTAAGTTCTGGGTTATTGAAAGAATGTTTGTGGTCATAAAAACGTTGTTTCCAGCTTCCGGCGGAGATACCGATACAGTGAAAAACTCACATATATTAAGAAGGAAAATAAAAACAAAAATAAATCTAAGAACAGAGGCCGGAAAATAATATGGTTTAAATACCCCTTACTGTCAACTATCCAACATAAACATAGGGAAAGTATTTTTGAACCTAATAGATAAACATTTTACCATAAATAATCCACTTAGGAAGATATTTAATAGAAAAACAATTAAAATAAGTTACTCGTGCACTAAAAACATGGACAGAATAATTAGCACTCATAATAATAAAATATTAAACAACTCTAATAGAAATAAGGCGACAGTAGACAAATGTAACTGCCAAGTGAAAAATAACTGCCCACTGGACGGTAATTGTAAAGTTGAGTGCGTGGTTTATAAGGCCACTATCCACCCAGAAGATAATAACAGGGACAAAAAAGTTTACTTCGGTATCTCCGCCGGAAGCTGGAAACAACGTTTTTATGACCACAAACATTCTTTCAATAACCCAGAACTTAAGAATAAAACCGAGTTAGCTAAACAATGGTGGTTATTAAAAAATGAGAATCGATCCCCAGTGATTTCATGGTCAATCCTATGTCATTCGGACGTTCCAAACGGCTTTAGGCAGAGATGCAGTTTATGCCTTGAGGAAAAAATAAGAATCCTGAAGTACCAACACAGTAATCTCCTAAACAAACGAGATGAACTGATGGCCAGATGTAGACATAAATGTAAATTTAAAATAACCAATAACTCTAGATCCGACGAACAGAGAATTCTATAATGGTAAAGACACCGAATCTAACACCACTAGATTAATTACGATAAACAATCCTACCCCACCCCACCGGCAATTATAGTGTTGTCCGGTATATACTCGATAATAACTACTTTACGATTTGTTGTCCGAAATCTAAGCTAGGCATATATATATGTATATATGTATATATATATATATATATATATATATATATATATATATATTTTCCCCGAAGTACCTGGCTTGTCCAAATTACTTATAAATAAATGAGATAGCCTTAAGATAATAATTTTTCTCTGCAGATAATACATTAGTTATTAAACTGAGTTAAGTCAAAAAGACCAAATACTAAAACTAGATATTATTAGATTTGATACAAATCAACACAAAAATTTAATTATTTTACTTATTTCTTTATGCGTGCATGAGAATAATTTTGTTGTACGGAGGGAATAAAAGTATATATTAACCGAAACTAGATACGTCCTATCGAATTGGGGGCGATCAATATTACATTTTCCCACTTCTTAATCAATTAAGAATTGAAATATTAATTACAACGACCGCTATAATCACCAATAAAATTATTTACATGAAAATATATAAAATATTAAATATATAGACTCAATTTTTAAATTCATAGTATTATATCACATATAAAATATTTAAATGAATTATAAGATAATATCAATTTTTACATAATAACATACAGATAGTTTTATAACTTTATATATAATATTCTTTTTATTTTTATTTTCTTATTTTTATTTATTTATTTTTTTAGTTATATTTTTTATTAATTTATTTATCTTTTAATAGACCTACTTTCCATGACTCAATCACTGTATCCTCTTCTTTTCTTCCTCTTTTTTTTCTTCTTTTTTCCATTACGCGCTGTTCTATTTCTTTCACTATATATCCGTATACTTTCGCCCCCCCCCTTCCTAGGTTAGTAAACGCGTGTCAAGGCATTTACATGTCAGAACGTACATCTTAGAGGCGTGTGTGTGTGTATGTGTATGTGTTGCGTGTGTGTGTGTGTGAGTGTGTGTGTGTGTGTGTGTGTGTGTGTATCTATGGTTACATCGAGCTGCCGCTTATAAGTGTCTAATCTAATTTTTTTATTTGTTATTTTTAATTTTTAATTTTTATTTTTTTAAATCCCTACCACCCTCTCTATAAATGTATTAAGTGGATTGCTACTACCACCACCTTTGGTTTTTTGAGGGTCGAAGCACGATTTTTCTTTTCTTTTTCAGTATCAAAAATGTAATTGTCTGATTTAGATGCTTGAAAATACCATAAGGTTGAAATAAATTATTGCATCGACAATTATGTAATTTCCGTGTTATAATTTTTATCTTATTGCTCTGTTTACCACATTGAGCTCTCATACCCGGATTTCCTCTGGATTTATTCCATTATAACACTATATATATATATATATATATATATATATATATATATATATATATATAATACTGCTAAGAATTGTAAGTGCTAACGAAATTCAAGGAATACGTTTTAAGATGGTAATCATCAAAAAAATTGGAACAGAGACTTTTGTAATTTATGTATGTATATATATATATATATATATATATATATATGTGTGTGTGTGTGTGCGTGTGTGTGTGTTCGTGGGTGTGTGTTTGTCTGTGTATGTATATACACCTTCCCAAATACCCCCCCCAAAAAAAAAACTGAAAAAGTAAATATTACTCTAATAAACGTCTGCTATCTACCATTGTTTAGAAAGAACATCTGCCGCACATCACATATGACGCAAAATGGAGACAAATAAACCTAAAAAAAATAGTTGATCAACACATGACATCTGTATATGCAACTACAACACGGACGAAAAGTACACCGTTCAAATTTGTCATGGAAACCAAAATCATACGTCCTAAACATTCGACGAAAAATAATGCCGAACATAATACAAAAATACAATAAGCTCATTGAATAGAATAAACAGATTAAATTATATTACATGATTTTTAAAATATCCAAATTAATTAAAAAATAAAACAAAATAAAATAAATCAACTCAATAAAAACTGATTAACACCACTTTTACTTCTGATGATAATTTAATGTCAAATACGCTCCAAGAAAAATGGACAAAACCACTCGGTTACATATCACATTATTGATATGAAACAAAAACAAATGGTTGGCGAACTGGGAAAATTAGCAGAAAAAGTTAAATAAAACTCTGTCGTATTCAGCAATAACTGGGAGCCTTAATATTCGGATATATATATATATATATATATATATATATATATATATATATATTAAAAATTACATATATATTAACATTATCTTAAAATACGTACAGTCTGTAAGATCAAATTGTTGTGTGCAGTCAGAGTTTAACCGGCTTCCTTCGAAGGAGGAAGTTTCATGGGAGTATGAAATTCACAAGCGGTCCCCAGTCGCATACATATCCCCGTTAGGGGAGATGACGATGTTAGGCTTTTACAACTGTTTGCAGGGAGGTGTCGACGTCCGCCTACATACATCGCCTGGACTTCCCAAATTGGCCACCTATTTTAGTAAACTCAGTAAGCTCAACGTTGCTTAACTTCGTTGATCTGACGAAACCGGTGTATCAACGTGATTATGCCGTATTAAGATCAACGATCAAATTGTTGGAAAGTTCTGATTGCAGTTCTAAAAGAGAAAAATACAAATCATTAAACGAACCTTCTAACGTAGATGTAAGTAAAGGAAATCAAAATTTAACTTAGGAAATGGATTCGATTTCTGAAACTAAAAAAATCGTAATACTCATTTCTAGATTTGACTGTAAGAATCATCTCGCTGATAACCAATAATCTATACAAGCATATTCCTTGGTTCTCTTTTTCAGCCGAATCTACAACAATTCAGCACATAGTTGTCATGTCTCGCCCAACAGCTTGGGAACAAGCGCTGTCAGCTATATCGTCAAAATCACAATCGCAAAAGAGAGCAACGCAGTTTAGATATTGCGAACAGATTCAGAATTTTGGAGACTTTGAGTGTTCGATTGCTGAATGACTCTGAGCATAAATGAACCAGCCAACAGCAGAGTAATAAATTATACACAACTAAGCGTACTTTCTGAGAATTTTTGTATTATTATAATTTATTATTCACACAAAAACACATATACAAACACACACCTACACACACACACACACACACACACATATATATGTATGTATATATATATATATATATATATATATATATATATATATATATATATATATATATATATCAATAAAGATTTGCTTCTTACAAAAGCCAAAACCTACTCGAGTATAAGAATTAATGTGATGGTTACCCACTAAAGAAAAGGACAAAAAACTGATATCCCAATTACCAAATCTTGTTTGCTTAGAAATACCAACGTTTGTTTACACTTGAATTGAGATCGACTCTGTTAAACTGTGAAAGAAAGCAATCCGTATGTACCTGTAAAAATAGCCTATTTGTATCACGTTGCTCTTTTCTTAATTTCTCTCGCGTTCACAGTTTTATTATTATCATTTAATTTTTACTAAATACGCATATATTTTGAGAGAAATTGGATGAGAAATCTTTTGTAAGAAAGTTTTTTCGGAATAAACGAAAATTTATTCACTTTTGAAATAACGTAATGCGATCATGTAATTATATCAACGTGTGAAATATTCTTAAGAGATACTTTAACTAGATTATTTAATGAATTTCTTTTAAAAATTTTCATATCTGATCTCTAAATTATCTAGATATTTCTCAAATTAGTCAAATGAGATTATTTCGTGTCAAGAATGAGAATTCATGCATCATCTCAAATGTTAAAATCAGTAAGTAGAATCCGTTGATTTAGAGGCAGCTTTGACGCTATTTATGCTGATGAAATTTTAATGCGATTATCCCTTCCAGATAGCGCGAGGGCTGTGTTTCCCTAATCCACAAAATTTAATAAGGACTAACTGGCGGCCCGGAGTTGTCTGGTCGTACAATATGCTTAAACATAATATTTTCATTTATGCAGATTGCATATGTATCATTATAGAATCACTCCTCTATTGATTATTATATATTACGAGGAATAATTTATCCGATGGACTAATTCGCAAAAAAACAAAAATAAAAACAAAAACAAACAAAAACACAAAGAAAAATTTTTAAAAAATGAATATGTCGTTAATAGTTTGTCGTGTCGTTTACAGCAGAAGGCCAGGTGATATTTGAGCTTGACAATGAATGTCCTGGAAAGGTAACTTCTGATTAATGTTTAGTTTCAAAATATGCAAACGGAGAAATGATTTGCGGCGATTTAAAATAGTGGCCTCTTCTTTTATCGTAAAATGAACCAAATTATCAGAAGAAAAATTAAATAAAGTGTCAAGATATACACGGACCTGAACAGGAGATCATTCAGTCTGTAGTCGGATCCTCTACTTATAAGTTATATCTCCAGATTATAACAAATCTTTTTTTAAGAAAGAGAAACGATTTGCTGAAATTTCAGAATATTCCTTGGTCGGTGTAACGTAAGATATTTCCCGCTTATTTTTTTTTCTTTATAAGAGAGAAAACTATTTTTAAGATATGACTTTTTCGAATCAAAAACACCTATCTGAGAACACTTCCAGACATATAACTTAGCTTTCTGAGGAAGGAACTTACACACACATACACACAAAGTAAAGTATATATAATAGTAGATACCTTCCTGATTTTGAGAACTTTGTAATACAGCCACTACTGATCATTTTTTTCAGAATTTTAATGCTAAAAGGAAAATATCAAATATATGTTATTATGTTATGTTTGAAATTGAACATATGTAATACATTGCCTGTGTCAAAGACCATACTTTTTTTTTCAAAATGCGAAATCTACAATAAGTTCGTTAGAAGTATATTTTTTAATGTGATCTACTAGAATGCTGAGACTAATGCCTCTCACATACTTTAAGTAAGCTTGGATTCTAAAACAACGTCATTGTATAAAAATAAGCTATTGTCTATGATTTAATTTCATATATATAATATAATGAATGACAAAACTAAAATTCTTAGTACAACAAGAGCTAGTTTAGAACAAGTGACGTCACATGATCACTCTAATCAATTTACTATCTATATTTTATGTGTCAGTCGTTATAATCGAACCCAGCTAATAAACGTAACCAATGCTTTAATCTCAAAACTTTTGAATTTAGTGTAAACAAATATATATCATGTCAGATTTTCATAAGTTCTTTGACCGATATAGCTTTATTAACACAAGGTAGATAATTAACACTATATTCCTTAATATATATAATACTCATCTCAAAAATGAATTCCAATAAAGGAGTAATATATACACCAATCGGTACGGACCTGACTATGGAAGATCGGATAATACATAAACGTGGATTTATCAAAGAATCCAACCTTGATCGCCCTTCGGGGCCGGTGACGCAGTTGATAGAGACGTTGAATCTCTACGGTTCCGGATGGACATGGTCTGAAGACAACGGTTTCAATCCTACCCTAAGCCGGCCAGAGGTTTACTTGGCCAAAATGTGGTGAGACAACAAAAACTACCGATGGCAGTGATTGCTGAGAATGCAGTTAGGAGATTCGAAGTTCCTATCCGTCGCGGTTACTACCTGACGAAGACCAGAGGAATAGTTGGTCGAAACGTCGTGAAAAACAACAATCAATAAAGATGAAAACAACAACTAATGAAGATGAGAATAAAAGTCCGAAATGAAAAATAAATTAATATAAATTCCTGTTCATTTTCCAATTGTTTTGAATAGAAATATGTATAGAAAAAATAAAATTACCTTTATAATAGCAAGTAAGTATTAACAAGATTAAATGCTTTTCTCGTTCTAAACACCTTTACAGGAAAATAGATAAGCGTTTAACCACTACCTAAAAGCTCACTTGTAGCACTTATGATTGAATCTATTTACATCGCGTATAAAATTGCCAATTCAAAATAGATTTTTAGTGTATGAACTATAAGACACCGAAAGAGACTACGTGAGGCGGCAACAATGCTAAATAAATAAATACCTTCAAAACATAGATGGAAAAAATGTAAAATTGTCGCTTACTCAAGGTAATACTGTGTTCCAACCGCCAATCGATAAGGACACTTAATAAGTCAAAAATTTAAATCGGTGCAACTCGTTTTCACTGTGGGAAAAATTTCAAACGACACAAATATTTATAAAACCGGCTTTATAACACATTTACATGTGTAAAATAACCAAATATTATACCTGAGACATATTGCTTAAATAACTAATACTGTAAAGGTTTAAGGCGTTAACGATTTAAAATAAGAAAAAAAGTCATTCTTTCTTGCATTTATTCTATAAAATAGATTACATTTTAAGATATGTTTTATACCAGGAATATTTAGCCTTTCAATACTAAAATATATTAAGAGCACTAGCTCGTTATATTTTACTATAGCCACTTATATCTTTTAACAATGCTTTTACATAATGTAATAGGAATGTCATTCAAAAAGCATTCATCGTATTTTTAATCCGCCTGAACGGATCATAGTAGATTGCAAGTGTTATTGGTACGGGGGCTCAATTAATATGGTCATGACCTGAAAGCTTTATCTCCCTGTCGCAGATATTGACGGTGTGAGACTCTAAGAAAAACATCTCCCGTCAGGTACGTGCGTCAGAAACAGAGATGCGTAATTGAATTCCAGGCTAAAATGCATTTTCTATTTCGATGACTACGTAGAAAAAAATAAGGGTACCACCTCCGTCATCGAAGCTCTTCAACTTTTAGCTCTTCAACAAATAACAGGCTTTACTTATGCAACCACTCTATCATGATGAAGCGCGCTTCTAGCATGTGGACCCTCATCGTTGATTGCTAGCAAAAGTGCATTGTAAATGGCTGTGACTATATAATGAGGATATAAATTCTGGAGCACTAAAGGTCACGTGTATTAACGGTATTACTCTCGACAACGAAGCTTCTAAACTTTTCGAGTTAAAATAATAGAATGATTTCCTTTCAGAACAAACATTGTACGTCTTTAAGCAAAGACACGTTCTGCATAGGTGTATATCTCTAGTCGGAATTATTTACATTATTTCGAAGCTCGTAATATAGTTTTGTTTACATTTACAATAATTAACATTGAAAAATTTTTTAAACTAAATAAAACGAATCTTTCACATTATATATTCATGAATAAAAACAAATTAAAACTCTTATGTCACGTAAAATATTTTCTAATTGGAAAGATTATTAAAAAACGAGAAAAATGTAAACCGATTTAATCCATCCAAAATTGTAGCAATTAAATGTGTATCAAGATTACAACAAGATGAAAGAAAGAATATATTACTGTGTGCGCTCTTAGCCATTATAAGGTCATTATATCGAAAACGACGTCAAGTTTGCTGCGTACAATTTGATTATTCAAAATCTGTTGATGATGTTATTTGGATATTATTTTTGAAATTTTAATTTATTTTTATTTCTCTATTTTCTCTTTTCATTGTTGTTTGTATTTTACTTGCAATTAAACGCAGAGTAAATTTAAAACACGATGAAAGAATATAATGTTGTGTGTGCTCCTCGTTGGCATTATAAGTACAACTTTTTGAGGCACTGCGTGTCTTATGTTTTATTGTATATTATTGTTCAATTCATAATTGTGGTGATATTTTTATTTGTAAATATTATTTGACTTTTTGCTTCTTTGTTTTCTTTATTCTTTTATATTTTGTTTGGAAATTTTGTTTTATATTCCCCCCCCCTTTTAAATTTATTTTTAATTTTTCGTTTTTTTTTTTTTTTTTGTTCTATGTTTGTTCTTTCAAAAGCAACTTCTTTCACGTATTTGATTTTAACAAAGTGATTAAGAATTATAAGATGACAAGCCTGGATGGTCGGTGTTGCGCGAGTGTTTGGGGGGGGTTGAGCAAAACAAAAAAAAAACAGTGGTAGTAGGCAGGCTCGCACCCGTCGTCGAAGCAGGAAAAGAACATAAAAAAGAACGTTACATCTTTGCCGGTGCGTCCATCGCCAAACTGGAAGTTGCCAAGTTTTACATTAAGGTTAGTCAATTGAAAAGAGGGCATAACTTTCGAAAATATCGAGAAAAAAAGCGATCCATCCTTGTAGAAAAGTGCCTAGTTGAGGGTGAAGTAATAACTGTTTTTAGCCAATTTTTCGATATTTGTCGTCAGAAAGATCGTCCTTTAAAACGATATCGATCTCGTGAAAAGTTGTCGCTTCTGTTTAAAGTTTTATGTAGACATACAAACATACATACACTTAAACAGACAGGTGAGATTGATATTATAGACTAGTCTGGGGGACCGGCGTTGTCCGAGTGTTTGAAGGTGTGTGTTTAGCGAAAAAATCCAAAGTTGTAGTAGGCAGGCAGGCTCGAACCCGTACGCGAAAGAGGAAAAAAACGTGACGTCTTGGCAGTTGGGTCCGTCGTCAAACCGGAAGTGACGAAGATTTGAATTAAGCCTAGTCATTCAAAAGAAAGGAATGACTTTCGAAAATATCTGCGAAAAAGGCGACCTGTCCTTATGGAAATCTGCCCCGTTTAGAGTGAGGGCATTAATGTATTTGGTCAACTTTTCCACATTTTTTCGTCCGAAAGTTCGAGTTTAAAAACAACACCACTTTATTCACGTTCTGGCGCGTCTGTCAAAAGTTTAAGGAAGACATACAAACATACATACATACATAAATACATTTAAACAGACATGAAAGATTTGGTATTATAGATTAATTCATGTTAGTTTCCGTTTTTATTCAGAAATAGAAGATTCTATAATTTAATTAATATATGATTGCTTCCATTAAATAATTCTGAACATGTTTCTTTAATAAACCATATAACTTGGAAAAACAATTTTTTTAAAATAATCTTTTTTCTGCTCATTTGTAATACTTTGTGCGTATATGTGTGTGATTTTGTTAGTAAAAACTATTTGCTTTTTTCGTTTTTTCTCTCTTTGTGTTGTTTTATTCGGTTTTCATTTTGTGTTTGTTATTACCTTCAGTTTTTCTGTTTCATTTGACTTACTTATTATTATTTTTTGTTTTGTTTTTATTCGTTTTTAAATAGTGTTTAAGGTTTTATTTCGGAACAAAATACTTTTTTTTACTTTTTTCCTTTGAACAAGATAAATGACAATTATAAGCAGATTAATTAATAATAATCAGATTCACTCGCGGAATGAAAGATTCTATTATTTTGTACACATTAGAAAATTTCCATTAAATACATTGTGTACACGGTAGTTTCTTTAAAAACTATAATTTTGAAAAGGTTAGAGTTTTTTTTTAATAATCTTTTACATCTGTTAGTTTTTAATATTTCCTGTGTACATGCGTTCCCTGCCCGGGTTTTATAAATGTTTTATCGTTAATCATACACAGCAATTGCAGCACCGAGTTTATGTTTTAATTGGACACCTGATGTGACGAGATAATACGAATTTTACTAAGTAATATTTACTGGGTTAAGTCTAATAATAACCTTCCAAATACAAAAACATACCAGAATTTTGTGTAAGGACACGTGATTTAGTGGCAGCGTACTTGGTAAAATTTGATCCTATGTTACACTAGTCTTGAGGTTGAAGATACAATCAAAAAGCGGCACTCAAAATATATGTGGGAATTACAAAGAATTCTTCCGAGGTCATGCCAGACGGTAGGAGAGCATGTTAAACTTGTGAGTTAAATAAAGCGTCTGCTCGAAATTCCTTGCACATCAACAAGATACACAGAAAGATTTTTTTAAACAACGTAGTCACCACTTATAACGGCCCGGAAGCCACTCAGGGATAAGGGTTATTGGTGTCAATGGGATAGTATCGTAGTAATCGTTAGTGTTGGAGATTTGATAAAGTGACTTACTTAAGAGGGCAGTTTATCAGGAATTTGTTTATGTTCGATTTGAAGACATCCAAGTTGTAGTCAGGTGGGAAACAGGCAAACGGAACAGAGTTCCACAGGCTGGCACTTCTAAGAAAGAGCTTTGTTCATGGAATCTATGTTTTGTTTTTGGCACAGATAAAGAGTGGGGAACATTTTTTGACAGTGGTTTCAGCTAGACGGCTGTTTATCGTGAAGGATTGGCGAGGGAGGACCAATTATTGGAGCTCAGACGAGAACTTGCCATGGAAGTAACGATAAAAAGACAGGCCCGCGACGTCTCATCTGTTGGAGAGAGGCTGCAGTGAAGAGAAAAGGGCATCCCCCACTAAGCCACGAAGCCTATTTTGTACTCTGTCAAAGCAGGATATGCTGTTTTTAGCAGCTACTGCCCAGATGTGGCAGCAGTACTCCATCCTTGGACGTACTTGGCTTTTATATAGATAGAGAATTGCATCACTTGCGTCTAAAAAAATATCAAGTTGAATAGAAAGATCCCCAAGTTTGAGGAAATAAACCTAAAAAACATTGGACACCATCGTTAGACTCATTATGCGAAAACACTTAGGATGAGAACAGTAGTCCGAATACTCCAAGTCATAATAATAATGGTGAACAAAATTTTCAAAAATTTATGTGAAACTTATAACGAAAATAACGACCGTATTCTAATTGAGATGATGTGCATATTCACTAACCAGGAAACGCCTGTAAATTCTTGTAATAACACTAGAAAGATAATCGAGAAGTCCCAAACAAAAGCGGATGTCAGCAGAAAACTATATAAAAAAAAAAGACTAAATAAATCTGAGATTTTGTGATTAATTAAGTTATACGAATTCTTTTCGAACTCGTTATGGAATTCGTTGTGTTCAAGTGGTCGGCCATGATGAAGATGGCGATGTTGATGACGATGGCTCTTTCTATGAATTGCACCGAATTATCGTCACTAGCTCAGAAAACTAATGTGACGCTCAGATCGACTATTCGATTTGTTCCTCTCGATAAAATCCACAACTCGTTGGAGATTTTTATTTGCATATTTTATATTCTTTTCGTTGTTGTTGTTGTTGTTGTTGTTGTTGTTGTTGTTCGAAATACATGGCTATTAATGTCCGGCTTCTTGAAACCATCAATTATTTTGAGAAAATTTTCAAAAAATATCAACAAACTCAACAATGTTAGGCGTTAAATGCGCAAGATCGAATTTTGGAAAAAAATTGCTAGAAAACAACAAGAAAAATAAAACAGTGGAAATAATTGGTCATTCAGACCGAAGAAATCAAGAGGGTGGAATAGGAGAGTGATAGAGAAAATATCTCGCGAGGGAATACGAGATACTACGCTGAAGTAGACACAAAAATTAAAATAGTGATTACAGGAAAACTATACACGTGTGTAATACACACAAATATGCACAGACACGTATATCTAGGACAATATTCGTTATCTACTCATTTCTGATTAAAGTATACAGGATCTTCTATTTTCTTACTTTGTTTTCATAAAGGAAAGACACTCGAAATCCGGAAATTAATTCACCGAGTCGGAAGAGCGATTTGGAAAAAATTAAAAAGAACAAAACCAATTTTGGTACACACAAACTTTATATATATATATATATATATATATATATATATATATATATATATATATATATATATATATTACACATACAGTACTGTGTCATTATAAATTTTGTATCACTAAGCATCATCAGTGTGGCTAGACATACACCTTTCCCCAGCCGCGGATGGAACCTACAAACGTCGAGTTAACGGTTGGCTTTTTTAACCATCAGACTACGAATCAGTGCCGTAAATATTTCACCTCGAGTGTGTATTAAAACCACACCCGCCCGTCGCTTCAGTGCTCA
Source organism: Euprymna scolopes (assembly GCF_053919585.1). Taxonomy (NCBI): domain Eukaryota; kingdom Metazoa; phylum Mollusca; class Cephalopoda; order Sepiida; family Sepiolidae; genus Euprymna; species Euprymna scolopes. The sequence continues at coordinate 9,559,930 of NC_136506.1, read as the reverse complement.
AGACATAGTTTTGTTTACAAAGACATTAATAGTGCGCTTCGCTTAATTGCTTAAATGCGCTTCGGGTGAAAATATATGTACAAAATGCTCAACCTAAAGAGGGCGGGTTGTATTTGTCATCCACATACAGTACTTTTTGGTTGAATCATAACTCCTCAATACGGCTAGACATACACTTTTCCCCAGCCTGGATCGAACCTACAACCAACGAGTAGACAATCGGCGGTTCTAACCATCAGACTAATAATCAATGCCGTAAATATATCACCTCGTGTATGTATTAAATTCATGCCCGACCATCGCTTACTGTGCTCGAACCATAAGTTTGTTTACAAAGAACTAAATAGCTGGCCTAGCGTAATTTCTTATATATATATATATATATATATATATATATATATATATATATATATATATATATATATATATATATATATAGCCATGTATTAATAACTGTCCCGTTTTTAAATCTCAGAAACAACTAGATGGTAAACAGCTGAGGACTCCCGTTTTCTATTTACAAAATTTTAGTTAAGCTTTTATCTTTTCATCCTTGTATAGTTAAATTGTCTTTTATAATTAAAATCTTTTGAGAAATCGACTCATGCAAGTGCTAATCTATATCTATGTTACAATTTTAGTGAAGTTTTTTTTCTCTATCACCATTATATAAATGGATGCCATTTTGAAATTATAAACTACTGAAAAGTCGGATTATGCAGGTGTTACATCTGCGCTAGGTTAAATTTACTGTTTTTTTTCCGGGAATTGAAACTGCTTCTTTATTTTTAACTTTTACATTTTTTTTTATTCCAGGCATTTTATGATATATATATATATATATATATACATACTAGAAGATTGCACGGCTCTGTCCGGTCGTACACTACGCTAAAATCTGATATTATACTTCATGAAGGTTTCTTGTTTCTCATTATAATACCAATTCCATGTTTATTCCAGGCATTTTATGATATATATATATATATATATATATATATATATATATATATATATATATAAATATATATATATATATATATATATATATATATATATATATATATACTAGAAGATTGCACGGCTCTGTCCGGTCGTACACTACGCTAAAATATGATATTATACTTTATGAAGGTTTCTTGTTTCTCATTATAATACCAATTCCTGTTTATTATTATATTCTACTCAATCTATAGAAGTGGTCCTATTCGAAGATCGTTCATCGACTCTTTTATTGTATTCAATATAGAGTAATGGCTTTAAAAGTTAAATAAAATGACCAAGGTGGCTTTAGCTTAAATCGAACCCAATACATTTAGTTATTCAGCCGAAGACTCTTCTGTTTTAGTTACCAAAAGACACATAAAAAATCTAAAAAATAAAGCAATTTTAACTGATAAATGTATATTCGTGCATGTCATATTTAACATGTTTTGCCGACTCCTGCTAGTTCAGTTTTTCAATTTTGAAACATTGGCAGCTATTTTTACTGACGCCAAACCATAGAAATTTCTTATACAGACTTTAAACTTGATCCATCAGAAATGTGGACACGTGGAACAAATTTGCTTTGGTTTTTAGCCGTATTATATTAAGTTCCTAATTGAACAAAATTGTGACTCAAGAAGTGAAAGTCATAGTATTCTTCTGTGGATGCGCAAATATATATTCATGGGTCAAATAACATTTTATTTGAACTCTTTTTATGTACGTATGGATGTGGCTCATAGATTAACCAAAAATACGAGGTAGATATATGGTTTGGTTGCGTTTCTAGCCAATAACACCCACGTTTTATTTTTGTTTAAATTTTGGAAATCACTATTATATATTAGGTACAATATAATGATCATTATTGGCTCTAAAATGATAAATACGCAATCTTGTTGAATATAATATTAAAGCGTATTTTACGACTCACTAACGCTGAGCGGCTTGCTAATATATATATATATACACACCCACACACACACACACACACACATATATATATATATATATATATATATATATACTAGACTACCTGTGACCCGTTGGGTCAGCATGTAAAATTAGCTATGGAATTCGTGTATGAGCATGACACTTGTGACGCAAAGAATTTTTTTTTTACATAACAGAAACATCTCTATGAAAGTATATAAAAATGAAAAAAAGAATATAGATAGATTTCTATGAGCCGTTCTGTTTATTATAATTGATTAGTTAAAAAAAAACAATTTACAGGTACTGAATTATAAGTGATTGGCCATACTTTTAGGTGACTGTGCACTGACCAGATACCATAATACTTATTATAGTTAAATTCAAATTTTGATATATCTGCTTTTTTTACGTCGTTCATTTTTGTATTACGTTTAAGTTATTTTAAACTCCACTCTTCCCATGGTAAATTATAACTTCGAAATAATCACGCAAATATTTAAGCGTCCCAATTGTTCTTTTGTTTTTTGTTTATTTTAAACCCTACTCTTTCCATGTTAAATAATAATTTCGAAATAATAACGTATATATATATATATATATATATATATATATATATATATATATATATATATAAGTGTCTTAAGGTGTTCTGAAAATACTAAAAATATCTGGCTAAACCTTATCATTAACCTTTCTTACCACTGAAGAGTTAGGAATAAATACCACGTGTACTTTCAATTTTCCTGTGCGATCTGATAGAGACTTGTTATATCTTTATAGTTTGTACTAGGTAGTTAAGATATGAACATACCTTCCTCTACTTTCAACCGTCTAATCAACATAATCACCCATTCTATGTCACAGGCTTATCACCCTTTGTAACATTGTAACCTGTTAAACGAGGTAAAATATAGTATATCTCATTCAACAGTCAAAGTGTTATAACCATGTGACATAGAATTGGTGTTTATGCCGAATTTATTGTTGAAAATAGATAAATATATATTCATATATGAAATACATACATCGCACAGACACAAACAGACCTCTCATATATATATATATATATATATATATATATATATATATATATATATATATATATATATATATATATATATATATATATATATATATATATATATATATATATATATATATATATATATATATATATATATCGTTAAACTCACTACTCGTTCAAGCAGCCGCCAATAGCGTAATGGTTAGGAGCCTTGACTGCCGTACAAACGGTCGGGTTTCAATCCTGGCTTAAGGTAGTTGCCTGTCTAGCCGCACTGATGAGCTGTGAAACAGCGAAACAGTACTGTATGTGGACGACTATATATATATATATATATATATATATATATATATATATATATATATATATACTAGCAGGCCGTTAACCGGCGTTACTCTCTCTTCTTGAAAAATTAAACAACGTCTTAATGTTAAGAACAGGTTTCCGAATACACAGCTTTGACCATTTAGAATTAAAAATGTATTGAATAGACACAACACACCTCGCAATGGTGAGAATGGCTTTTGCAAAATATACTCATTTTATGACGGGGGGGGCTGTCAAATTTGGGACCTAACATTAACCTTAATATATATATGCTGTCGGTATACCAATGCGCAAAGACTATATAACTCAAAAAAATATTGGGGGTGGGTTGCAGTGTCGTGCGTAAAGAAGTACACTTTTTAATGTGCGTATGTGGAACAGTGTAAGTATATCTCGAACACTACTGGCCTTCGCTGAAGTTAAAATAGATTGTCTTATGCAGCATAGTCTAAAACCTGGAAAGGTTGTCAGTTTAAAGGAAATAATATAAGGAAAGAAGCCCTTACTCCAAAAATAAATAACCTTAATATTGGAGCAGTGTGGAAAAGGTGTCCTAAAAAGAGAACTAAACAAAAAATACCATAGTAAAAAAGAAAAACAAAAACCAATATATAAAAATAAGTATATCCGTAGACAATGTAATAAAGGGTAAATTATTTGACAAACAAAGAAAGTAAAAAAAAAATCTTGCATAAATGTAGGCAAATACATACTGAATGATAAGTAATTAAAATGTGTGTTTATAAAATGGAATAGTGAAAAATAATGTTTTGCTTGTTTGACTCATCACCTCAATTTAAGCTCGGTCTCACCCTAATGTAAGGGACTACCACAACTCTCTTTTATTAAAATATTCGGCAAACGTTAATGACATTTTAAACCTCTATAAATTTCACAAATGGCATTTTAACAAAAAAATCTGTTTTGACATTACTCTGATCGGGTACAAATTGTTCAGATTAAAAAATAATAAAATTGAAAAATAAACATTTAAGACATTAATTCGTGTGGGTCAGGTTTAAATAATAAGGTTCTAGTCGATTTAGCACGTACTTTGTGACAATAATCAGGAATATATTTTCACAAAATAGAATTAAAAAGATATTATTACTTTCATCATCGGTGATCAGTTTTCAATAAAAACGTTCTACTGAACACGTATTTTGTGACCATCACCGAGAATACTATTGTTGCAATATTTTTCTTGGTGGTTGTCACAAAGTACGTGTTCGATTTAAAAGGTTATTATTGAAAACTGAACATCGGCGATAAAATCCTAGAAATTTTTTAATCTAAAAAATAATTTTGTGATCGATGAAATTAACGTGGAATTTAGAAGGCGGGCCACCCAATTACTTTTTTGTCTTCCATCAAATCATAAAGTGAATAAAGCTGGGATGATTGTTTGTTATTTTAATGTAGAAAATAAATGGTTTACAAAAGTTACCATACAATTTACTCTTAAGAAAAAAAAAAGAAATAGTTGCCGCAGTTTCAGCGACTGGAAATATAGTAGCGTCACCAATTAAAAATACAGTACAATATCACTTAATGCTAAATCAAAAGAGAAAGTGGCTCCGCTTATTGGTTAAATGCTTTTATGTTAATGTTTTCTGTGGTTCGTTGTTTTTCTGTTATTATTTGGTTACAGAGAACAGTTTATAATCGTTTACTAAGAGATACATTCATGTTAGCATCCGATAATTTAGAACACTGAAACCAGACATGATACAAAGAAAGATGCGACGTATTGTTTATTATAAAAAATATGTAAAAAATGTTAACTCTAATAATAAAAAAAATATCATAAATTACAACGTTGCCCCAATGAAGCAACGGTAGCTGCAGTAGATGTAAAAATCACCAGATATATCTGCGCTTACTCATTTATGCGGAAGTTGTGACTATTCCGTCTGTATTTTTTAAAACTAAATATTATGGATAATTTTTGTTAACACTAGTCTGTAAAATAGAGAAAAGGCGACGACAGGAAAACCTAAACGGATTTACAACACTGGGTGGCGATTTAGCGGCCATATCGACTAAGGGCTAACGTGTTCGCTTTTATACGATTGTGTATAATACAGAATAAAATAATTTCATGGTCGCAGCCAATCAGAATAAGCAGAATGTTAGTTGGGAGAAATCATTATTTTCGAATAGTGGAGTGTAAGTGTACATGTATGTGCATGAGTGTTTCATCCAGTTTATAAAGGTATCAGGTCTATATAGTTATAATGGTTATATATTTTTTCGATCTTGACTGGGAGAGTGGGATGAATTTAAAGGTATATGAGAAAATACGACCTACTTCGTCTATATATCTAAGCAATCGTGATGATGTCGCACGTTAGACCTAAGATAAGATTTTATTATAAATATTTTATTATATTATATTAGAATGTGTCTCTAGCGGTGTTAAACATTACCTAAGCTAGCCATTACAAGTTTTCACATAATACATTTGTTAATGGCATTTGTTATTGCAAACCGTAAGATGATCCAGAGGGGAATTTCGGCAATCAATTTTTTATATATAGGATAACAATATAAAAATATATAAACATAAATATACATATATATATATATATATGCATATATATATATGTATATATATATATGCATATATATATATATATATATATATATATATACAACTACTTCATTTAATCACATAAATTAATATACCAAAGTATAAATTTATGCGTAAACTTTAAGTATTTACTTCCAAAATGTTCAATACGTAGATAGAGCTCGGTAGTAAGTTAAAAATATATATGGCGATTAAGCTACACAGAATAATGTGTGAAACGCGGAATATTCTGTGTAGCTTAATCGCCATATATATTTTATAACATACTTTATATATATATACTAGCATGGATGTCCGGCGTGTCCCGGGTATTTGGAGGTGTATGTTGAGTAAAAAAAAGTGCTCAACTTTTTTTTAATTTGACCCCATATTATGACCCCTTAACATTTATTGTTTTGGGCTCGAATCTAGTTATGAAGTTAGATCCCTGTTCATGGAATGTATATCTAAAATTTCAAGTGATTAGACCCAACATTGTTGGAGGAGTTTGGTAGAGTTCTCAAAGGTCAAATCGTTAATCTTTGACCCCCCCCTTTAATCGCAAAATTTCTGGCCGAAAACTAATCACATCGATTTACCCAAATCTCAGTACCCTGTATATCAAATTTCTAGTCTGTAGACACAAATTTGACAGAGTTATTGCGTAGGGAAATGTACACACACATACACATAGATACACAGACACCCACTTTCACTTTTATATATATATATATATATATATACATATATTTAATTGATAATTTCACTAAAATTTATATATATATATATATATATATATATATACATATATATATACGTGAATTTTAGTTAAATTCTCTCAACTCATATATATATAAAAAGAAATTCCCGGCGTTTCTTATATGATGGATGTCATCTTTGGTTTGGATATTTTCAAATATTATGTATTACTCCATTGCTTCCTATCTCTTTTCCTTAGATAATTATTCGTTAGACTTGGCAGGAATATCCAACAAATAATTAAATTTATTTCAAAGCTTCGTTGCCTATTAATCTATGCTTATTAAATACTTTTAAATATATGTGCTATTAAGCAAAATATGTTTAGTCATTTCAAAATACAACCGCTAGAAACAACGCGTGGCTCTTTACAAACAGACTTCGTTCTCCAAATTTATGTCATGGCAGGAAAGAAGAAGAAGTAAAGAAATAACACACCGACGATGAAGGATACCATCTGACATATATTTGTGATAAATTTCAAATAAGTAAAATATTTGTTTATTTTCCTTATATGACGTTGTATTTGGCTTTCAAGCGCACTTGATGCGTATTATATATATATATATATATATATATATATAATTTTTTATTTTATCTATACATATTACATTTATTTTTTATTTTATATATATTAAATTTATTTTTTATTTTATGTATATATATATTATTTTTTTTATTATATATTTATATATGTATATATATATATATATATACATATATATATATTAAATTAGGTGTTCGTATATAAAACCATTAAATGGCTCCGCGTGGGAAGCAAAATAGAAGGCTGTGGTGAAAGTATACCCCCAGAAAGTCACGCTTTTGACGACCCTGCTTTCAGAAAAGATTTTGAATAGCGATAGGGACAGATTCCAAATTTTTTTAATGATTTCAGGGAGCCACACTAAATGTTAACTCAAACCACTCTACTTTATACTTATTTCCATAGATATAAGTCTCCTCCAAATGCTGGCCAATGGCTGAGACTAACGTTAGGGAGCAAGGGACACTGACATAACCTACTTTTCTTTGTATTATCTTAGATGGAACCTGCTGGGTTATACAAGTATGCAAATGTAGGGATGTTCGTTCCACATAACCATCATCACAATGGTATTTTAACTGATGAACTGATGAACAATATTACTGTTGTGGAGACAGGATAAACAATTTTTGCAAAAAATGTAGGTAATGCATGGCTCGTAATATATACCAAGCACAAGGAAACAGAATATGAGCAATTAATAATACGTCTAACAATAGTTAGTCAATTTTATGATATTATCTTGTCTATTTAATTCTCTCGCCGATGGCTGTGTACCAGAATATAATATAACTAAACTACACCTTAAATATTATTTGCTTTAATAGTGTATTGCCGTGATACATACAAAAGGCTTAAATTATGTTTTAAAATAGTAAAACAATTTGTACTATACGTCACATTGGGCAGGGTATATAGAGTACTAGCAAGCTGTCTGGTGTTATTCCATCATAAAATACAGTTATAAGTATTTTAATACATACATATTCGTATTTATTAAAATAGAGCCAATTCTCTATTGATTGAAATAGTGTACGCAATATATAATAATGATTTTAAAAGTTTAAAGAAACCGACTCAGGTGCCATCAGCTAGAATCGAAATAAAACCATTTAGTTGTCCAAAGACATTCACCACGATAGTGGCTTAAGGCAACTGAATATAAATATTGTAAAAACTGACGCAGTTCTACGAAAAATGTATTCGTTATAAACTCATTTTAATTAAAGAAAGTCTGACATGTTCCATTTTTTTTACATTTTTCTTGTTAGAAGTTTTGGTTACCTGCTAAAAACAAATTCGAATTTATATATTAATTAATTGGAATTCATGATTGAAATGAGTATTATTTATTAATTTTATTTATTGTGGAATATTATAGTCATCTTTCTTAGTTCTTGTTTTCACAACGTTTCGGCCAACTATCTCTCTGATAGGTGAGGTGATAGCCGCGACAGGATAGGATCTTCGAAACCTCTAACTGCATAATCAGCAATTACTGCCTTCCATAGTTGTTGTCGTAACACCATATTTTGGCCAAGTCATCCTCTGGTCGTCTTGGAGTAGAATTAACACCGTTATCTTCAGACAATTCTCACATGGAATCGTAGAGGTTCAACGTCCACTGCGCCACGGGCCCCGAAGAAAACAGCAAATAAGATAAATGAGGATAAGAGTCCACAATAAATGAAATAATTAAAATCTAATTTGTTTAAAATGGTCCCAATCCATGTATATATAAATTTTACCCTGTAGATATAAAGTTTAGAGAGTAATTTGGTAGAGAATGTTGTGCACTAACACACATATAATGTAAGATTTCATTATCGAAAATAGCTAACAAGAATTATTTTTTTAATTATTATTAAATTTTCACCCCGAATAAGGCACAGTACCACTTTGTAGTAGACATAATTTGCGGGGGCATTATGAAGGGAGATGAGTAGCAAGATGTTTGTTCACATTACACTTGAACTTTTGCATGTGGCTACAGTTGGGAAAACAGAATCCCAGAAGGGAGTTCCAAAGACTTGCAGTTCTGGGGAAGAAACTATTGGAGTAAAAGACTTTCTTACACCTAGGGATCTCTACTGTAAAGGAGTGGGACTTAGTTAGTTGTTGGGTTTGTCGTAGATAGTCACGTCGAGGAGGTACAAGTGTTTGCAGTTCGCCAGAGCATTCACTATTAAAGTATTTGTAGAACAGGCAGATGGATGCACCGCCTCATCGATGGGACAGAGACTGAAACCTAAATGACAGTTCAGGACCTATCAGGTTGGCGACTCTCTTTTGAACTCTGTCCAGGTGTAAGAGACAAGCAGCAGATGCACTAGCCCAAATGTGAAAAGAGTACTCCATACATAGGCGAATGGTAGTCTTATATAGGTAGAGGATACTTGCAGGCGTAAGTAATTTTCTAGCATGGTAGAGAGAGCCTCCCTTCTTTGCGGCAGCCTTGGCAATGCTCTCAATATATCTATTCCAGTTCATATTCCCTGGAAACGTTAGGCCGAGGACTTTAAAAGAAGTACTTTCAGGCAATGTGTTCTTGGCAATTGCTATTGGTGGTACAGACGGTTTCATGTAGGAAACAAGCTTACTCTTGGCAGCATTGAATGTGACCATCCGTTTTTGTCCCCAGCATTGACTTGGTGGCAGAGAAGATCTGCATATTAATCAACCTAGACCTTATCTTTGCTCGATCGTAATTTCTTGGAATCGATTACCGTTTATTGGACGGATGTGTCTTACCAATTGGTATAGAGTACATGTTCTGCTTAAGTACCTTGAAGTAGATCACTCAACACTGAAGTTGATTGTATTGCTTGAAGCAATTTTAAATCGCCAACGTTAAACTTTACTCTATCGCCGTGTAGTGTTTCTTTTATACAACATATATACGAATATTAAAATAGACATTGTTTCAAATGATCAACTCAATGTAACTCCGAATCAAAAACGCAAAATATAGTATTAACTTATACTAATGGGACCTGTAGAAATTCCACAGCGGCATCTTTCATGGGTAATATATTTCTGCTGGGCATTCTGTAAATATTCAACGTGTATAGAGACAATGCGATATTTTTATTGCCATTTTGTTAAATACGTAAATTATTCTTCTAAGTAATCTGGTTAATATAATGTTAGAAAATATCTGGTTACTTAAGTTTTTCTCCAATATCCTTATAGAAGTCTGTGACATATTTCCATTGTATGGATACCCGACGCGAACGGGGAACTTATGAGTTTTGTCAGATTAGAGCGCTCTTCCTCACGTACGATGTATTTCTAATCGGACTTCATGATCCTCATAACACATGCCGCCGTGGTTGTATGGAGATGAATAAAGAGTAGTTAACCTTCCATTTGTCTTCTATAATATGGAAAAAAAGAGTACAAACTGTAAACATTCGCAGATTAGAATTCATAATTTACATTTTTTGGATTAGCGGATCCGGTATAACTCTTGGATCCTCATGCTAGACTCTAAATGCGGTACGTAATTTCTTAAGACAATTTTGGTCCAACGGATAAAAATGATAGGTCTATTACTTCTCGATAACGCTATTCTGGAGGTGCACTTAAAGTCCTAAGTAAAGTCGATACTACGGATACAAATGCGAATTATTAAAGATTTAATGAGCAAGATGTACATGAAGACCATCGGCTGAAACGTTGTAAGAATGTCATTCACAATGAGAGAAAGAGAAGAACACCGAACAAAAGTATATATTTCGTTGAAAAAGCTAAAAAAAACATTAGTTTGCGAACAAATAAATTAAGCAATAAGACTACTGTAGAAATGAAAAAAAAAACGAGCGACAAAATGACCATTTATAAAGTTATATAGCTATCCAATTATACGCAGTAAAATTAACTAAATAAATAAACTAGAGGGAAGTAATATTAGCTATATATTCAACACACAGACAGACACACAAATATGTCTCTCTTTCTCTCTCTCTCTCTTCATCTCTCGCTGCATATATATATATATATATATATATATATATATGCAGAAACGTGCATATCTCTATTATATAAAAGGAACTTTGTGCGTGTGTGTAAGTTCGTTCATCTTCTAAAATTTCACACGAAGGTACTTTATGTGGCTGGCAGCGTTCTTAAATAGATTTTGTATCGGAATGTCTTTCATAAGTATCGATAATAGATAATTGAAATAATCCGTTATAAGAAAGAACAGGCAAAGTTAACTGAAGTTAATACATTACACGGCATAACATCAGAAGTGCATTTGAGAAGTTTTATTACCAGAAAAGTCGAAAGGAGCAACAGGACATTCTTTTATATGACAGTGGTGTGTTCGCTATGATTATCTCTGTGAAAGTACAATTTCAACATCAGATTGCCTCTTTCATTTTAAACTTCATGCCATTATCAGCGCACAGGCGGTAAAGCCTTCCATATAATGTCAACAATAGGTTCTTTGATATGATAGGGCGTGTTCGAAATGAATGTGACATGTTTTTTTCTGTTTTTTTTTACCAAGGAGTCACCACTTATAAAGGCCCAGGAGCCACTCGAGGATAAGTGTTAATAAGCGTACAGTGGTCAATGAGACAATGCCGTAGTAATTGTTACTAGTGGAAATTTGTTAAATTGGATTACTTAAGGGGAACGGCTCATCAAGAACGTGTTAGAGCGCAATTGAAGTATAGTACTTGACTTTTGCATTTTCAACTTTCATTCAAGCCATTATATATTGTAAATAAGTTTATAAAATAAGCAGTTTGTTTTCTAAGTTACAATGTAGACGACAATGTATTGTAAACTAAATCGCTGCCCCAAACTAGAACAGGCGGTATTATTTTAGAAAAAGCGTGAACTCGACCTAGTAGAAGAAATATATTGTATTTGTAGATTTAATGAGGTGAAAACTATTTTGTTTTATGAGAATATTTCTTGTGATTTAAAATGTTCATGCGTCTTGCGATATGCCACGTGACTATCGCATATAGCGTTATGTGAATGGATTCTGACAAATGGCATCTGTGCGTATGCGCAATCAACTGACTTACGCCATTATAGCTGATTTTATAAAGAAAATAATCCCTTGGAAAATTTTATTACCATTTCCGAAACTATTCATTTGAGAGGGATACGATTTTCAGATTCTTTTCAGCACACCGATATCTACAGGAAATATATTTTTCTACTAATTGAATTCAGGCTATTTCTAAAAGTTTACTGAACAAGCAATCAGTCGATTTGATTGAAAAATGGGTCATTTAACCGATTTCGACAGTAAAAATGTGTGAGGATGAAACTTTCGTTGAGCATCGCTTAATCCCAAGTAACGTAAACTAAGTGCTTCTTTCTAGTATATATATATATATATATATATATATATATATATATATATATATATATATATATATATATATACATATATATATATTTAAATAAGGGATTAGTCACCAACAATGTGTATTTTTTAACATTATTTTATTATTCCGTGTCTTGGTTTTTCATTGAGAATTATGTTTGGATCATTGTAATAATGTTTTTAAGTCATCGAAATCGTTTACGCGCGTTTCAGACGGTCTGTGATGCGTCTTCGTCAGAAATTATTTTCAAATGTGTAAAAATGGCGATTTTCGTAGTTAGTTTGAAGTTTTTCCAAGGGGTGGAGGCTTGTAAGTGTTCATTATACATTGGTATGTTGACTTTTTATTGCTTTTTTATTTGGTTTGTCCAGGGAGATTTGACCTCGCTGTAGTCAGTCGCTATCTCTTTCTGCTAATGTGTTTTTCTTTTCTTTTAGGGTGGGGTAGGGTGTGCGCGTGTGTGTGTGTTTTTATGTGCGTGTGTGTGTTCATGTGTGTGCGTGTGTGTGTTTGTTTTTATTGGTTTGTGAATGTGTATATTGTTTTATAGTATTTTGGGGTTATTTGCTTCCTTAGGAAGGCGGCTGTGGTCCGAGGTCGTTACTAATGTGTATGTGCGGGGAGGGGGACTGGCTCTTCTGAAGTAAGGGTAGGGGTGCTTTCATTCTATTTTGATATTTATTTTTTGGATTCTTGGATTTTAGTATTGTGATTTTTCGTTTTAGTCTTATATTATGTTTGTTTAGAAAGAGGGGTGTATTTAAAATAGGGGATGTTTAATGTTTCTATTTATTTGCCTCCCTTATATATATTATTTGTCTCTCTTATATATATTATGAAGCATGACGTCTATGTGTGCGTCTGGTTACGAATAGGCTCCTATATGGTTGATTATTATAGTAAACTGACCACATATATTGATAGAAGATCTATCGAGACACAGGAATGGGTATGTTTGATCTGGCATAATGATGATTCATTAAAATTTTGGAGTCTGCGTACGCGCCTGGTCAACAAAGTATGGAAACAAGAAATTTAAGAATGAAAAAAAAAACGTTTACAAGTCTTTATCTGTGCCTAAACCTAAACGTAGATTCCATGAACAAGGCTTCTTTCTTAGAACTGCACGCCTGTGGAATTGTCTTCCGTTTTCCTGCTTTCCGGCTGACTACAATATGGTTGTGTTCAAGTCTAAAGTAAATAAGTTCTTGATGAGCCGTTCCATATAAGTTATTAAATTTACCAAATTTTCATTACTAATGATTACTATATTGACCAATTTCTACTGTACACTCTTTAACCCTTATCCTTGAGTGGCCTCTGGGCCTTGATAATGTGGTGATGCCTTTGTAAAAAAAAAAGTGTTTTTGATATAGATGTACATATACTACTTTGATAAGTATGTTTTAACTTTAATAGTGATGGTATAATAAAATGATGGGGTCTGCGATCGCGCGTGGCTTCCATAGAATGGAGATAGGTACACACTTTAATAAAGAATTTTCATATCTATCTGCGTAAGTATACTTTGATAATTATGTTTCCGTTTGAAAGAATTATGGTATAATAAAATAATGGGGTGTTCGTTCACGCCTCACATCCATAGACGGGGAATATGCCACAAAGTTTAACAAGGTTTTTTAATATAGATACACAGAATACTGTGATAAGTGTTTCAGTGTGAACAGGTATGGGAGAACAAATTATGGGGTTTATCTATTTTATTACATTACAATATTATTTACAGCCCTGCCTTTTTATAACCTATCATACTTTCATAAATCAGAGTCGATTTTCTGTAGGCTGTTTTTGAACCCAGTCAACGACGGGTACTTTTGCTAGTATATATATATGTATATATATATATATATATATATATATATATATATATATATTAGGCAGTAAAACGGAAAACAGGCTATTGCTATTTCGCAGTTTATATAAAAATATTCTCTTCTTTTCAGGATAATTTATATAACCTATTAAAAATATAAGTTCACAATGTATTATTTACTGCAAAACCATTAGAAAATAAAACATAGCCGATAGAGAGTATTTTCATAATGAACTTCAGTAAGTAAACTCCTCTTGTCGGGGGTTAGAGAGAAGATACCCATTTAGAGAGAATATGTAAAACCAAAACAATAGAATGGGTAGGGTGATAGATAGGGAGTAGTAGTAGGAGAGATCATGTGTAGGGTTAAAGAAACAGTCAGATTAGAGAGAGGAGTTTAAAGAAAGTCTGAGAGTAGCAGAAATGGTGAAGTGAAGGCGAAGGTGGGGTAAAAAGGTGAAGGACAATTGAGTAAGAAAACGAAAGGCTTAGGATGAGATCGTAAGGTTGAGAGACAGGTTGGGGTTAGAGAGAGTGGTTGAAAAGGAAGGGCAGTGAGAAGGATTGTAGACTATATGACAAAGGGTAGGAGTGAGAGAGTGCGCGAGGATGTGAGAACGGGTCTATGTAAGTGAACAAATACTGACAGGTCCTAAAAAAGCGAATAAAATAAAAAGGAATTTTGCGAAGAAAGTAAAATTGTAACGAAGGGAGAAACAAATATACGGTCGTGATAACTTTTTGGAACTATTTTACCATATTTGTCCAAATTTTTCTGCGGATGTTGTGTGTGCACTTTTCTATAGTGCCGAACACATATTTAATATCTTAAGGCCTTCGGGACTTTTGGTGTTTAATGGGGGGGGAAATGATGGACTTAGTGATTTCTTTTTTGCTTGGCGCAGCACTCACATTCACATATGTTAAGGCCTAAAAATTCAAATTCACACCGTTTGTATATTTTCAGCTGAATTTAGTTTTATTCCTCCTGTACTGTTCACTCATGGGGGACCATGCATGACTCACTTGTTTTAATCGAAACGTTGAATCCTTATCATGGGAAGAACATATATCTGACCTATTCTATTTTATTGATTAGCAATTTCGTTAAAACATACAACTCACGTGTTATCTAATTCATGTATCCATTAGAAACTTAGCAATCAATAAGCATCATTTAAATAAAGCTATTACTGCAGCCATTTTGAATATGAATGAACATTTACATTTGTTGATTTTATCTCGAAGCTTATTGATACAAAATCAAAAATAATGTGCACTAATGAAACTACGAAAATACGTCTGTAGAAGAACGTGGACTCGCGTATGCAAATGCATACTAAATACGAAATGACGTACCCAAAACGTAAAGCACTATAAAAAGTGAGAGCACGTTAGAGAAGACGATCACGTTAATGACGTGGATGACTTTGAAGAGGACAGTGGTAAAAGAGAAGTAACAGGATCGCATTTTTCGCCCGTAAATAAACGTCCTTGTAACAACACGAAAAGGCGAGTTCGTGTTAACCTTTGTCTTGGGCTCCTTACCAGCGTATACTGCTACAACGTGTGGGTCCCCTGTATAAATATGTACAGCTTTACGCGGGCAATCAATCAGTTCAACTGTAATAGGTATTGCTCAGCAAGTATTTACTCATTAAGCTAAAATTTTTATACTAAAGGTTAATAAATGAAAGTTCATGGTATGTTTTCCTCATATGTTAATTAGTTCATGTTAAAATATTTCTCCCACTCGGAGCAACATATCCTTATCTGAAATTCAATCTATGATCCCCCTTGCCAGATTTACGCAAAACACACACCTAACTACAACCACTAGCTAATAATTTTAACTAGTCTCTAAGTGTCGGAACCAGAACGCGAATTCGCTATACAAAACGTTTGTTTTACAACTGCTACACTGTGGAACTGTTTCGACTACTTCCCAGCTTACTACAACGCGGTTGTTTCGAGTGTAATATAATCACGTCCTTGTTGAGTCTGTCCTTAAAGCAATCACAGTCTATCCAAGTATTATAACTAAAGATCACTACGCTTTTTTTTATAAGTGATCATCTTATATATATTAACGATCATTCTCGAGTTGCCTTCGGTTCTTGTCAGCTGGGGATTCCCATTTAAATAAAAATGTGGATTGAGCCTCATTTAGTGAAGCATTTTTTCATTCTTAATACTGCCTAAAACTTGTAATCTATATAGTTATACAAGAGCGCGTGTGCTATTTTCTGTGCCACGCTTGCATCCGGGTTGTTTAAATTTTATGTACTTCTATTTCTAGTAATAAATAATTTTACTAAATCGTCTTCATAAGTTTTTGTTTCGGTTTCAATTATAGCTAATGGGACACACATCATGGATTTTTTTACAAATAATTTCACTAAGAATTCTTCATAATGTTGGTTTCAATTTCAATTATAGCTGAGGACATTTAAGTCACGTTTTTTTTTTATAAATAATTTTACTAAGAATTCCTTTTAGTTTAAGTATCGGTTTGATTATAGCTAATCCACACTGATAATCTGTTTTTTAAATTAATTGTATCAAGACTTCTGCAAAAGTCTTGGTTTCAGTTTCGATTTAAGCTGATTGCATCATAGTAATCTATTTTTTTATAAATAATTTTTTCAAGAATTATTCATTAATTTTGGTTTCGGTTTCGATTATAGCTGAATGAACTAAAGTTGTATATATGCATATGTTATATTTATTTAAGTGTCTTATAAAAGAGTTGTATTAAGAGAGAGTTTGTCGTTGTGTCTTAGAGAGAGATGTTGTTGTAAGAGAGTTTGTTATAGAGACTTTGTTCGTGTTATAAAGATATTCATATATATATATATATTAAATGTTCATTCTTAGAATTGTAATGGAAGCTCTTAGAGCGAGGAGATAGTTTTCACTGTTCAGAGAGTCTTAGTGTTCATATTGTGTATGTAAGATGTGTATGTCAAGACATTTTAAACCACATGATATATAATAACAATCTTCACTTTACCTTTTGGTAGAACTACAACACAAATACGACGTTTATAAAAGCACATGATGGGTTTATTTCTTCTCACGAGTGGCCGTGATTTTCTGAGTCAAGAATTCAAAGCTTCACATTCTAAGTTTCAAAAGTGACCGTCTCGCTTCTAGACGTTTGAATATCCATGTCTGGACTGTCGTCTCTCGTCCTCAGACTCTCTCTGACTCTCCCCCAGTTCTCCACTATTTCTCTCTTAAGTTTCTAACTATATCTAGAACTTCGATAGGTACAAACAGGCGAGTAAGATGACACTGCACTGGGGAAGATAACCCACTGCATGTATTCTTTCCAAATTCAAAATCACCTGATGTATTCAGAGGAATCTAACCAATAATGGACCGAAACCTATGGTGAACACTACTCATGTTTTTATCTACGGCGGGAACGGGCTAAGATACAAGGAAAAGATACCTATTATTTTAATTATTCGAACTACTGCTGTGATTTTGAGTATTATTCGCTCAACGATTCGACCAATGTAACATCCGCATTTTCTTTATGCCTAGTTTGACAAACTTAGGACAGCGCCAAATTTCGAACAGAATGTTTTTTTTTATTCACGGGGCAGCTTGGCTTCGTTCTGGCAGCCATGAACGGGTTGAGATATCATGCAATTCCTAATCAGATTCTTTGTATGTTCATAAGAACCAGTAAAATTTAGTTGCAAAATGGAATGCAATTAAACTCTCCGTTCAGTCGCAAAAACACATGCATACCCGCTTTAAGGGTAGCTTAGCATGAAATTTTGAGGCAAGAGTTTCAAAATCCACCATTATATGCTCGACTTTTCTGCTTATGTAGTAATAAAACTTCGAAAATGCACTTGTAATATTAGGCTGTAAAAAGTGGTAACTTTCCCCGAACCCCCCATTTTTTTTCTTCAATCCGATTTTTTCGATTATCGAATGTCGATATTTGTCGAAGATATCAGGATACCAAACTTATATAAGAACACCGCCAGATACATGCAGTACATTTATGTAAACGTTAATAAAAATCAGCCTAGCCGTTTGAGAGTCTGTAGGGAACGTATTCGCATATATACACAATCACTGACTAAGTTTCTGTATTATGATTGTAGAGATAGAGATATAATCTAAAAGGAATACGATGAATTGTGACAAAACAATCAAATACGACTTCAAGCATATCTTTTATTTTTCATTACTAATCGAGTACAGAACATAGTTAATTATTTTTAGTCTCACTAGGACTATTATTCTTATTTTGGTCGGTTTTCTCACAACGTTTCGGCAGATGTAACCCCGACTATCTTCAGGTGTATGCGCACTGGATGATATTGGTGTATAGCGAAAAATGATTTTTTTTTTGTTTTTTCTGCTTGGAAAAGCAAAAAAAAAAAAAAAAAAAAAAAAAAATAGAAAATATTTTTCACTATTCACAAATATCATCCAGTGTATATGAAGATGGTCGAAGGTTCCATCGGCCGAAACGTTGTAACAAAAACAAGTGAGATGAGCCTTATCGTCCAAATGATGCAAAAAATAATGCTCACTCCTCATCACAAAACATGTTCTTACGAATGTATACTTTGGTGTAGTGTCATAAAAGATATTACAATTCCGTTTCCGTCAATAACGTTAAAAAAATTTATTACTGATAAAATGTCTTTTGTAAATTATTATTTTCTTCTTAAAGTTCTTAACATCTTTCTCTTATTATGCATGTTTGACATGGTTTAATGTTACTCTTCAGGCGGTATTCGAGTCACTTCTAAGATGGGAGCTTTACAGGTACTATCACTTCAGAGCGGGCGTGAACAAGAACTAAACGGTGGCCTAACACTCCCGAATCTTTCAAACTAGGATCTCACTAGCGGATATATGTCGTCGATTAAATTAAAGTAAGAAGAATAACAAAAAGTCGTAATACAAGAGCGATTGAAGATATGGGACCAATTAAAACTAAATAACAGAGAACAATGGGAAGTAAAACAATTCAAAGAAGAAGCAACTTAACTTAAGTGCAGCATCAGAACAGACACTACACTTTGATCTTCGCTCGAAGGCCAAGAACAACAGATTTTTTTGCTTCCCCACTGAGCAAATTAGGCACAAGGCCGTTTTTTAATGTGGAGATAGGGGGAGGGGGGAGGGAAAGGGGGATCCGATCCAGCTCCCGAGAGGTGGGAAATGGGAGCTGGATAGTAACTGTGGTCTGTAGGGTGATCCCTACATTGACCAAGTTCAGATATGTGGGGTTACCCTCACATATGGTCTTTGCTAGTCACAGATAGTCATTGCTTGCAGTATCTGCCGGAACAGATGGTATTTATTTGCTCCCCCACCGAGCAAATTAGGCACAAGGCCGATTTTTAATGTGAGGAGTTAAGGGGAAATGGGGACCAACTCCCCGGGGAGTAGGGGAGCTGGATAGTCACAATTGGTATGAAGGGTTGTCCCTACATTGACCAAGGTCTTATATATGGGATTGCCCCCACCTATGGTATTTGCTTGTACTATCTGCCGGAACAGATACTACACTTTAATACTGGCCCGAAGGCCAAGAACAACATGGTATTTATTTGCTTCCCCACTGAGCAAATTAAGCACAAGGCCGATTATTTATTTGGAGAGTGGAGGGGGAAAAGGGGGCAGCTACCCGGGGAGTAAGGGAGTTGGATAGTGATAATTGGTATGAAGGGTTTCCCATACATTGGCCAATAACTTATATGTGCGGTCACCCCCACATATGGTATTTACTTGTAGTATCTATCCGAACAGATACTACACTTTTATCCCGGCTCGAAGAAGGAACAACAACAAAATAAATTATCTGATTGATTTGGTTATTGTTCCTTCTTATGAAACGGATTTTTAATTTAATTATAATTTGATTTTTAAATTTTAAATTATCAATCACATCACTTAATAATATATATATATATATATATATATATATATATATATATATATATATATATGTTGTAGTACGTGTTGTGATCAGTAGTGATATTTACATCATAAAACAAAAATAGGTCCAAGTCGTATGAGAATTGTTTTTCGCCGATACCCGTTAGGAAGTGAATAGATTACGCGGTTAATTTAGTTAAACATCAACATTCCTGGAGATTGATGGTCCACTCCCCAGTGCAAGGGACCCAAAAGACAACTGCGAATATCTTGGGTTACTTGAAAGAGAGGAAAATAACACCTGCGGATGTAACAAAATATTTTTTTCTTTAATTCTGTCCAAATTCCTGAGTTTGAAAGAAATATTCTCGAGTTTAGCACTATGCAGCTCGAGTAGATCTAATGCGGCATTGTGCAAATTACACGTAAGATAGAGAATGAAAAACCGAAATAATACAGCTATTGTAGTGTTGTCTGGATATAGTTTATTTATATGATATAAACATTTTTTATAGAACAATTCTTAAACAAGACTTATCTACCATATCTGTTTAATCTTAGCAGTTGTTTCTCATGCAGTCAGCAAGGTGAATCAACGCCAGTAAAAGGTTTTCAGTGTAAAATATGCATTTTCCCCCTAGGTTGTTAAAATAATAAATCCAAAAATTTTCTCGAAGGTCAAACGACAATGAATGTCGCATAACACTAATATTGTTTTAAGGAAATCGAAAAGTGCATTCGTGCGTAAAAGAACAGGAGAGGTTCACCTTGGATCATCGACGGTATCAACACAAAACGCAATATTTCAGCTTATAAACACATAATGCTATGTTCATCTATCAGCAAATGTTTTGTTTTGTTTTCTGGAAGGGCTGACGGACAGCACGTCCAAAAACACTGATTTCTCGTCGTTAGGAGACATTCCCGCAGTATTGTTTCGCTGCAAACTTGAATACGTTTATCTTTAAATATTAGAACTGATAAAAGTTATAAATTTTATCATAAGTAATGTGAAAAAGCTGTTTATATCATACATTTATTTAATCCTCCCAACATATTCATCACCATTGTAATCAACTTATATCCATTATTTTACGTACACTCCATATAATATTGCAGCCAGTGGTGTTTGTCCTCAGTCCTTTACGGACATGCTTTTGTCAATAGGATCCTAAAATTACATCAGGAAATGGCATATTTGCAGATTTTATATCATGAGTTTTATTAGTGACCATAAAGTATCTAATCACATCGGGATTTTAAATTTGAACAAACTCAGTGGCATTCTCGCAACAAATGAAACTCGTTGATATTATTAGCTTCATAAATTGGTCCGGTGTCGAGCTATGCGTTGAAGGTATTACTCAAAGGAGCCGAGCAGAATTTAGCCAAAGGTGTAAATAGAGGACGTTTGAGAATGGACAAGTATGAACATATACCAAGCGAACATTTCAATATCTCTTATTTTGAGTTATTTTTCGCCTTGATAAATTAAAAAAAAAACACACCAATCTATCATTAACATCATTATAGAATTTTATACAGTTTTACAAACAAGAAAATGATCTTGGTATATGCTCTTGTTTTCGATTGTGTCCTGGGCACAACCACATATGAAGATATAACATATATCATAATAGATAATGTTTGTAAATGTAAGTAAAACTTAGATGATGGAATTTTATCTGTACTCCATTGAATGAGGGGAAAGGATGATGTCATATGAAAATATTTTACTTCGAATATGAGTTGGAGTTATCATATATTGATTTAGATATGGGTATATGTGTGTGTTAAATGAGCTATATAAATTGTTTTCAAAGTAATATGCGCCCAAAATAATCCGGAATACCAATGTGCCCGTGGGAACGGTTCATCTTTGTCGCTAAATGTAATGCGACATGAACAAAAATACAAAAATACATAAATCCGATCTGGCTTTTCATTCTTTTTCAACACAAGTCGTTTATTGCCGTTTTTCTTTCTCCCCGTCTCGACGTTAGCTTAAAAGTCTCTCTCTGCGGGGCCACATGACCATCTCACATGGCCCGTTTCTCTTTCTGCTCCACTACACGCCAGCTGTAGACAGTCATTTCTCCTCTTCAACTTTATACACCAATCGTTTTTCACCGCATATCTTATTCTGTGACCAAGTAGTGGTCTTTTTTTCTTGTTGCACCAGCTTGCGCATCCTTCCTTATTTGCGTGTATGCAATTTTTGCTACTGATGCTAATATACTTGCAAACAAGCTACCTTACGGCTGCTGATATTTACAAACGCGCTCATACACGCTATTAGTATAAGTATTATTCTTTACTGAAAATCGATGGATTTTCCATTGCAATAAACTTGAAGAGGATGCTTACCTATTTATTTATTGCGGACTATTATCCTCATCATCTAGATGTTATTTCACGACATTTCCGCCATTAATCCATCTGCTTTTGTCAGGTGGTTAACCGCGGCAGGGCCCGTGTCGCAGTGGATAGAGACGTTGAATCTCTACAGTTCCAGGTGAGCATTTTCTGAAGATATCAGTTTGAATCCTACCCAAAGCCTTCCAATATGTGATGATAACACACCTATGGAATGCAATAATTTTTGAAGATGCTGTCAGGAGATTCAGCGTTTCTATCCCGTCGCGGTTAACAACCTGACATAGGCCAGAGAAATAATTGGCCGATACCTCGGGAAAATGAGGATAATATTCCGCCACGAATAAATTGTTAAATTATACAAATTACTCATCTCAATAACAATTCCAATTAATTAAAGGAGATGTATATAATAGTACTATTTCATGAATGCGCACTTATATAATTACATATTAATAAGTAGCGAGTATGTGAACTTCAACATTCTCACAAAAAAGACGCTGCAATTTTATCTCTGGTCTATTATTACATTAATCTGTTCCTCCTAGTAAAATATAGGCGGCAAATACTCGCTTAGTTATATCTATAAAGACTTTTCTTTCCCCTATCTATAACAAAAACAAATCTAAAGTTACATGAACTAAATTTCTATCCTGCAACTGTTTATCTCTGAAACGCTATGCAGTGGAGCTTCTTTCACAGCTGACTATCATTTCGTTGTTTTCAAGTGTAATATAGTAAACTTTGTTTAGCTGATGTCTATAATACGTACCCATGATAAACCATTAACGATCACCACGGGGCTGTCTCACCGTCTTCCCGACACTCATTAAAGAAAAAAAAAGTGTAGAGATTAAAGTGAGTTTTCTTATGATCAGTGGGTAATTTACTAGCGTAGAGGTATAAGCAGTAAATGTAATCAGAAAGTAAACTTTTTAATTGTTTCGAGAGTACGTGACGGGCTACATGGAAATGTGTATATATATATATATATATATATATATATATATATATATAATATATATATTTAATACATATTTTATATACATATATATATGTGTGTGTGTGCGTGTGTGTGTGTATCTACAATTATATAAAAGTAATTTTGTGTGTGTGAGTTCGTTCCTTATAGCCTCCGAAACGGCTTTTGCAAATTTCAAAGATAATTTGTATGTTTGGCAGTGTCCTTAGATATATTTGGTAGAGAAATTAATCCGATAAGTATCGAACAATTAAAAAAAAAATCCAATCCTAAAAATAGTCTTTTTTGTTCTTATAGATAAACAAAATGATTTCTTACCGTGTAATATTTTACGTTACACCGGTCAAGGGAGATAATTGTCAGAAAATCAGAAGAGATTCATTTCTCAGCAAATCATTTCTTCGTAAAAACCAGAACTGTTGTCATCTGGACATAAAAGCTCGCTTTTAGAGTATTCGACTACAAATGACTACATTATTTTGTTTTTATTTTTTTCTTGTTAATGGTTTCAATTTACGATAACAGATGTTTTAAAGTGGGTTTACAATTCAATTCCTATCCAAAAAAATGGTAAAGTGACAAACGTCAAATGACTTCTGCTTGTGCCACATTGCATCTAATAATGTAGTAACGTAGACTAAAGAGAGTTCGAATTCAGGCAAAGTAAGGTCATTGGCACGTAAGATATTGTCACTACCTCATGAGTTTTGGAGAAACGCGAACAAAAGTAATTCCAACACTTTTCCGCTTCAATGGAATATATGTAAATGATTATATATATATATATATATATATATATATATATATATATATATATATATATATATAAATTACAATAAGTTTACCAAGGTAATCAAAATGGTAAACTTAAAATATAACTTTTAATGATTTAGAACTCATTCCATTTGTGATTTTTTCCAAGGAATTCTGCCTTTTGGATCATTTTGGACCATTTGGAACTTTCCTGTTAGATGGGAAATTTTTAATTCTACCGTGTTTGGATTTTACCATTCTTGGATTTTTTACCCTTCACTGGACTATCCATTCATGTGAAATCTTTTTATCATTTTTCTTTTACCTCCTACTCCCCTTACCTCACCCTTTTTTAAACCAAGTAAGATCTGTGACTTACTTGTAGTTTCATTAAATACTTTGACATGCAAAATCCGATCCCGCATTTTGCTAATTCCTGGCCTCTGATGAGATAGAGAGTATCTCTTCGAAGCTCCACGGATTAAGGACTATCCACTTATCTTGTGCTTCCTTTTTAAAATTAAATATGTTTTAAACTCTTTTTCAAGATGTCTTTTAACATGTTTTATTAATCATTTGTTCATATATATATATATATATATATATATATATATATATATATATATATGTGTGTGTGTGTGTGTGTGTGTGTGTGTGTGTGTGTGTGTGTGTGTGTGAATGTGGAGAAAGAGACAGTCAAATCTCTGGATAAATAACAACACATCTATATATATATATATATATCTACATACAAATGAGAGACTGCTCTACTTGTATTGTAAGAAGTGGGTCACTCGGCAATCACCATTCTGTTAAATTTTAGGTGTTCGTCTATTGCGTTTAAATTCCACATTTAAGAGCAACGCGTCTAAAGTGTCCGTATCGATCAGAATAGATGATGTTGCGACGTGTCGATCTGCCTTTCACTGTCCCAGACAACATCGAGAGTGTCATTAATTTCCAATGGCTTTTAGCGACAGGGAATAACGGAAGAATCCAAGTTTCCACAACAGAAGAAATAAGAGAATCTAAACATCGATTATTCGTTTAAAATAGATTATGTTTAAATGACATTGAAAGTAAAGCAGAAGAAATATACGCAGAGAATGTTTCAAGGGTCGGGGAAAAATAAAAGAGAGGGGGACAGACGGATAGACAAGAGACGAAGATGAATAAAAAGAGACAAGAGAAGACGAAGAAAGAAAAGAGGAGACAGGGAGATGGAAATAAACCAAAGACAAAGTAGCAGAACACGTAGAAGAGAAGAAAAACGAAATGAAAATAAGTAAAATGTCGGGGCTTGTACAGAATTAAATAAGCTTGCTGCTCATCCTTACTCGGAACATGAGATCGCGCTTAGGTTTGTCTGGAATCTGACGTAGGACACAGATCAATGTGAAGCAAATAAGAAAACGATCGTTGGAGAAAATATTGGAAGAAAAAAAAGCATTAACTCAAGTAAACTACACGCCCTCAAACGGTCGTTCCTAACAATTTATACAAGACGAATATCTCCCCCTTGGATCAACAGTCAGTTGCAAAAGCCAGAAGCTTCTCAACTGTTATGTTTTTGAGTTTATGTGAGGACAGACATTTGGAAATGATGTTTCCTCTTAATCTTAAACCACATATCGGAAAGCTACTTTATTAGAGAAGTTTCTTGCACATCGCTGTCTTTTCTCACACCACTTTAACATCGTTTGATGCGACCGGAGAAAAGTCTATTATATCATTAGGCCGTTCTTAATTTAATTTTAATTAAAAAAAAAACAAGATGCGAAGCCCCAGAGAAAAAAAAATCCATGAAAAATAATATTAAAGTTACTTTATCTTAGTAACAAGTTTAAAGAAACAAAATGAAATATATATATATATATATATATATATATATATATATATATATATATATATATATATATATATATATATTGTATACATGAACACACAAAAAAAAAATATATATATATATATATATATATATTGTATACATGAACACACAAAAAAAACTTCTTAAAAACCTTTGTCTAAAAAAATATGGAAAAATATTCCTTTCTAATTCATTTTGTTCTGTTTTGTTTGACCACAAAATGGGTAAAAATAAAACAACCTATTTATAATTTTTTTCACACAAAACAGATAGAAGAATAAAATAGGAATTGATACAGTAGGTTGTTGTTTCTCCTTTATTTTCGTTATATTTTTTCTGGTTTTATTACATTAAAACGTTTTCTTCAGAATTTTTCTGGAGTAGCGTTGTTAAGATTTGAGAACAGGCAACGCTCGGAGAAAACCGGCGGTTAATGTCATGTTCCTAGTAAATTCGAGGGCCAGTTAGTTTCGCCAGGCTTAAATTTTGCACAAGTACCAAAAGTTCTTGACGAAGGGAAAAAGAAGAAATCACAGAGACAGAGATAAAAAAGAGGCAAAAGGCAGATCTGGCGGGGAAAAAAGCAAGGGGCAGCGAAGACGCAGGATGAATAGGGAAACGGCAGAGATAATTCAAAGAGGCAAACGGTAAAGACGGAATCAAAGAGGAAAACGGTAAAGACGGAATCAAAGAGGCAAACGGTAAAGACGGAATCAAAGAGGCAAACGGTAAAGACGGAATCAAAGAGGCAAACGGTAAAGACGGAATCAAAGAGGCAAACGGTAAAGACGGAATCAAAGAGGCAAACGGTAAAGACGGAATCAAAGAGGCAAACGGTAAAGACGGAATCAAAGAGGCAAACGGTAAAGACGGAATCAAAGAGGCAAACGGTAAAGACGGAATCAAAGAGGCAAACGGTAAAGACGGAATCAAAGAGGCAAACGGTAAAGACGGAATCAAAGAGGCAAACGGTAAAGACGGAATCAAAGAGGCAAACGGTAAAGACGGAATCAAAGAGGCAAACTGTAAAGACGGAATCAAAGAGGCAAACGGTAAAGACTGAATCAAAGAGGCAAACGGTAAAGACGGAATAAAAGAGGCAAACGGTAAAGACGGAATCAAAGAGGCAAACTGTAAAGACGGAATCAAAGAGGCAAACGGTAAAGACGAAATCAAAGAGGCAAACGATAAAGACGGAATCAAAGAGGCAAACGGTAAAGACGGAATCAAAGAGGCAAACGGTAAAGACTGAATAGAAGAGGCAAACGGTAAAGACGGAATCAAAGAAGCAAACGGTAAAGACGGAATCAAAGAGGCAAACGGTAAAGACGGAATCAAAGAGGCAAACGGTAAAGACGGAATCAAAGAGGCAAACGGTAAAGACGGAATCAAAGAGGCAAACGGTAAAGACGGATTCAAAGAGGCAAACGGTAAAGACGGAATCAAAGAGGAAAACGGTAAAGACTGAATCAAAGAGGCAAACGGTAAAGACGGAATCAAAGAGGAAAACGGTAAAGACGGAATCAAAGAGGCAAACGGTAAAGACGGAATCAAAGAGGCAAACGGTAAAGACGGAATCAAAGAGGCAAACGGTAAAGACGGAATCAAAGAGGCAAACGGTAAAGACGGAATCAAAGAGGCAAACGGTAAAGACGGAATAAAAGAGGCAAACGGTAAAGACTGAATCAAAGAGGCAAACGGTAAAGACGGAATCAAAGAAGCAAACGGTAAATACGAAATCAAAGAGGCAAACGGTAAAGACTGAATCAAAGAGGCAAACGGTAAAGACGGAATCAAAGAGGCAAACGGTAAAGACTGAATCAAAGAGGCAAACGGTAAAGACGGAATCAAAGAGGCAAACGGTAAAGACTGAATCAAAGAGGCAAACGGTAAAGACGGTATCAAAGAGGCAAACGGTAAAGACGGAATCAAAGAGGCAAACGGTAAAGACGGAATCAAAGAGGCAAACGGTAAAGACGGAATCAAAGAGGCAAACGGTAAAGACGGAATCAAAGAGGCAAACGGTAAAGACGGAATCAAAGAGGCAAACGGTAAAGACTGAATCAAAGAGGCAAACGGTAAGGACTGAATCAAAGAGGCAAACGGTAAAGACTGAATCAAAGAGGCAAACGGTAAAGACGGAATCAAAGAGGCAAACGGTAAAGACGGAATCAAAGAGGCAAACGGTAAAGACGGAATCAAAGAGGCAAACGGTAAAGACGGAATCAAAGAGGCAAACGGTAAAGACTGAATCAAAGAGGCAAACGGTAAAGACGGAATCAAAGAGGCAAACGGTAAAGACGGAATCAAAGAGGCAAACGGTAAAGACGGAATCAAAGAGGCAAACGGTAAAGACGGAATCAAAGAGGCAAACGGTAAAGACGGAATCAAAGAGGCAGAACGGTAAAGACTGAATCAAAGAGGCAAACGGTAAAGACGGAATCAAAGAGGCAAACGGTAAAGACGGAATCAAAGAGGCAAACGGTAAAGACGGAATCAAAGAGGCAAACGGTAAAGACTGAATCAAAGAGGCAAACGGTAAAGACGGAATCAAAGAGGCAAACGGTAAAGACGGAATCAAAGAGGCAAACGTTAAAGACTGAATCAAAGAGGCAAACGGTAAAGACGGAATCAAAGAGGCAAACGGTAAAGACGGAATCAAAGAGGCAAACAGTAAAGACGGAATCAAAGAGGCAAACGGTAAAGACGGAATCAAAGAGGCAAACGGTAAAGACGGAATCAAAGAGGCAAACGGTAAAGACGGAATCAAAGAGGCTAACGGTAAAGACGGAATCAAAGAGGCAAACGGTAAAGACGGAATCAAAGAGGCAGAACGCAACGACGGAATCAAAGAGGCAGCAGGCAACGGCGGAGGAAAAGGTGATAAAAGGCAGTCTATGCGGAAAGGATGCAAAAGGAATAGACAGGAAAGCACAGAGACGAATCTAAAATATATATAAAGACAGACGTAGAAAAGGAAGAAAGCGGAAGTGAGGGAGAAAAAATGCAGTAAAAAAATTCAAACAGGAAAAAGAAAAATGCATGAGGAATCCGCCCAAAAAAAAATTAGGCACCTATAGAACGGAAGCAAAAGACGTACGGAAAGAAGCAGAAGAATCATTGTTAGTTTGTTTGTTTTTGTTTTACGGCATAGTCACCATTTTCAGGTTATGTAATGCCAAATCCAGTGATTTTGAAGAACAATTTCTTAATAGAAGATATTTGTTTTTTGAAGTCGGTTTCTATTTAACCCAAAGTTGGGACCCTAACAGGTACTTCCACTCCGCGTCAGAGTGGACCTGGGAGCAATGGAAATAAAGTGGTCGCTTCACACTCCCCAAAGCCCGCAAGCCGGTGCCTCACCATCGGATATAGTTTAAGGTCATATCCTGGACCAGAGAAGAATTATTTAAGGTCATATCCATGACCAGAGAATAATTATTGATAAAAAAGTGTATTCCCATATTGAGATCAAAATGCAGTAAGCTTGTTTTCTCTACTGAAAGACTTTGTTAGTGTTATACTTCAAATGCACGGTGAATGTGTATGTATTCATTCGGCTATCGGTCAGCATATTACGCACTATCAAAATTACTGCCACTGAATATAATACAGACTCCCGAACAGAGATTAGATGAATATGGCAATAAAAATACATTTTCATCATTTTACAAGAGTCAGTAAATAATCTTCATGACGGTTCTATTTAGTTATCTCTGCTAGACGAGGCAAGGTTGACGTTCAGATGAAGGTTTTAAGAGCCGATGGAATTTGGCGTGTTTAGTCAACGAGAGATTCTAGTGAACTGAAGATATACATGACGCAAAAGGTAGCGGCCTCTAAGCATAGGAGTCGCATTAGAATCGTACTATTTCATCTGTCACTGCACACCATTATGTCAAGCAATTAATGCGTTTAATATTTTAATGTTACTATTATTTTTCGATAGAGAGTAGTAAAATAAGTTACTTCTTAAAATATGTTTCCCTCACCTTATTTAATAACAGTGTCAAAATAGAAAGTTGAATATTCGACGTTCTTTAATGTTGAAAACTATTCAAACAGAAAACATTATATAATAATTATTTGAAGTCTGTTCTCTTAAGAAAAAATATGTTGTTAGTCAGTATTTCGAAAGATCTAGGGACTATTTTTATTTAACGATATACATCGTGTGTTTTTTAAACAACAAAAAAGTATATATATATATTAGCACATTCTTATAAATACGTATACATATATATATATATTCAGATATTTATATACGCACATAGTTGTATATACACATATTTACACATACGCACAATATATATACATACAAATTTACACATATACACAATGTGAATTTATACATATATATACGTCTATATGCAATTATATATGTATATACATATATATACATATATATATACATATAAATGTATATATATATACATATACACTATATGTATTGTACATATATACATGCATATAGCATATAAATTTGTATGTATATACATATGCATGTATACATATAAATGTCCATATATATATACATATGTACATATACATGTCTATATATGCCTATCCATATGCATGTATATATATATATATATATATATATATATATATATATAGATAGATAGATAGATAGATAGATAGATAGATAGGTAGATAGATAGATATATACATGTACATGTACAGTGGCTTGAAAATATTTTTCGGACACTTTAGTACCACAGAATTATTAAATTGCTTCAGTAGAATAGCATAAACATATAAAGACAATACCTTTAATAAAAATGAAAGAAAATCGATTAGGTATAGAAAATATTTAATTTTCATCATCTTTTACAAAACACATGAGACTTCATTTTTGGGCATCGTTGAAAAAACTGTTAATAGTCGGTAATATCACCTTTCCTCTCAATCACTTTTATCAATCTCTCTTCATAATGATCAAAGATAGTAAAATTCTCTTTCGGTCATGCCAAACGGGCTGGCGTCCAGGGTGCCTAAACAAATGATAAGTACTATTTTTTTTATATTCATCTTTCTTCTATGAAATGCATACATGGTCGTTTATTTCTGTTTTCCTTTGGTTTTGATTTATTTGTATTTATTTATCCTCTTTATAGTCTTTTTTGGAAAACCTTATCTCGACTAAAGCTGGAATTCGTTACCTCCCCTCGTTTAAAGGCAAAATACTGTTTTACTCTTATATTACAAGTAAAATCGCGAAAAAAGACTGGAAATCAAATCCTAAAAGTTTTAAAAACCTGGACTTATTTTTCCCTACATTAGAAGAATATACGACTTTATTAAAGTAATATACTTAATAACTATAAACTCGCTTGTGCTGAACATGTGGCTTCCTCGCTATCCATAACAAACAACGGAATACACTTTTACTTACATTCAATTATATCTGTACCTGAAATATACACTGATCTTAGATACGTCAATAAGACTATTTCTGAACAGATACACAATGCTTTGTGACTGACCTAGGTGACTTAAACTACGAATTCCGACGCGCCATGTACTAATAGTTTCTCATTTCAGTAGAAACACTCCTCTCTGTCGGGCTACGTACATTTAATATATACTTTTCCTCCAAGACGACTGCCATTGTCTGATTTGCATGTTAAAAATAAATAAATAAATAAATAATAAATTAAAATATAAAAAGAAATAAATGAAAACAATTTTTTCTACAACTAAGCTTTACTTGACTATAAATTCTAAAAATGAATTCAACTGTATACTGTAAGTTAATCATCTCTCCAAAACTAACACTACTCCGTGGAGGGGGGTTCTATGCTTTCATCCCTTAACCTTCGCACGCTGACCGATTGGAGATAAATATCTACACATTTCTACCGCCAAGGCAGGTACTATTTTATTCTTACCCAGGTAGATACTTACTCGCTATGGTCTGTACTTAGATTTACAGCTATTTACATTACATAGGAATAGCTGTCCATTCCTTAGTTTTACAATGGTAAATGCAAAAACTGAACCGATACTCTGTAATGCAAGCTACAACTTCATGATTTTTTAACAAAAGCTGAAGATATCTTCATTAGCAGTGGAAACATGCTTAAAACTTACAACCTCCATCTATTCGCATCTGTTGGAAATCTTCCAATATATATATATATATGTATATATATATATATATATATATACATATATATATATATATTTACTGTATTATACATGCTGAACACGCCATAGTTTATCATTTTACTTCCAATTTATATATGTACTGTATTGTACTTCATATAAAATATGACGTTACTTGTATCTGACAGCATAGATACAACACTTAAACCTCGTCATCTAAAATACCAGGAGCTTGGTCAACCACATTTTAACAAAAGCTTAATATTTAGCCATTCTGTAACGCGTTATCCTATTCCTAAGCCAAAATATAATCATATTTTTTTTAATTTAAAGGAGAAATATTACAGCATATCTTAACTCCTTCAAGTAACCTGTTGCAAATATAGCTGTTTCCACTGCATGAACTTTAACTCGCGTCCCCCTCCAGTAACACTGTAATAGCAATGCCCCTTAATCACATTAAGGGGTGTAATTTCTCAGTAGACATATAACATTTACATAATAACCCAGTAACATTAGCTACCCACGAGGGGTTGCAGAAATACCTTGATTAATATCCAGGCACGGGGCAAACCCTCTCGGAAAACTCTGAAGCATAACCTAAGGGGAGTGAGGGCCCTCCAGTCTTGGATGGCATCCTTCCTAGAGCTGGTAACTCAAACAAATTACCGGTTTGCAAACCTAAACTGCTTAAGGAGTAGATAGGCACTGTCTATCGCCCGGCTTCCATACTCCTTTTTTGCCTATTATCCAGGCGTACAGGTCGAAGCACAGGTTTCCTGACTAGGGAAATGAACGCCGCCCCCTATTCCAATACATCTCATCCCTCTCTGAACTGGGCACTTGGGAGTACTTAAACACCATAATGCCAGTGCAAGTAGATTGGGCTGACCATCGTCTGATGAGTTGAGGGTACCGGATTGACAGTTCCTGGCTGCTGATCCCGACTGGTAGTACAGTAGCCATAACTCTTTGGTAGCGCTTAGAGCGGCTGCTCCATCAACAGTTAAATAATATCGGGATGTTTGTAGTGCCATGTTTCGAGTGGGAAGGGACCCTGCACTTATCCATGTTGGGCTTTCCTTAGGCCAGAGTCCTAGTCTATGAGAGTCAGCTGATGGTTTACTTGTGTTGCATGCCTGGTGTTCTGAACAACCACTTGTTCAGCACCC
Source organism: Euprymna scolopes (assembly GCF_053919585.1). Taxonomy (NCBI): domain Eukaryota; kingdom Metazoa; phylum Mollusca; class Cephalopoda; order Sepiida; family Sepiolidae; genus Euprymna; species Euprymna scolopes. The sequence goes on along the minus strand of NC_136506.1, from coordinate 9,526,416 downwards.
CTGACCTAAACTTAAACTCTTAAACAATGACAGTACAATCTAAAATTAGGCTAAAACCAGGACAAAACTCAAAGAAAATCAAATTGCCCCCTCCCTTGAGGCTTGCATTTACGAACATCCGTGGGCTTAGAACTAATTTAAATGATGTTGAAGCATTTCTCCTAGCAAATACCCCGGATATCTTAGCATTAAGTGAGACTAACCTACACTCCTCTAGCCCCTCTGACTACTTTAACATGCCTGGATATCTCCCACTTTTCCATAAGGACCCTGACAGACATATCACGGGCTTGGAATCTATATTCGAAACACCCTTCCCTTTACTAGAGAGAGAAAACTAGAGTCGGACGATCAAGCCTTTATGTGCTTTAGACATAACATGTAACATAACATTAGCACTTTCCCTCGACACTAGCGCAAGAGTGCATGTATTTGGAGACTTCAATGTCCACCACAACAACTGGCCTGAATTTTCTACTTACACAGACGCGGCTGGTAGCACAACACATAGTTTCTCTATAACTCATTCCCTATCATAGAGGGTTACGTTTCCAATCCGTTTCCCTTACCAGCAAGAACAACACGCATCATTTTAGATCTGTTTCTGACCACAGTTCCTGATGATTGTGTTAAGAACGCCCACAGCACACGTGGGAATGCTGATCATGTAGTGATAATAGTGTAAATCACCGTAAACTCTACAGCCAAAGTGGAAGAGCCATTGCTCAAAACAACGGGATATTAAAAAAAAAAGGGCTGACTTGGAGGCCATCAGGGATCTCATCAGAGACGCCCCCATGGCGAAATAGCTTTTCACTTCCTACTGAACCGTGTGCAAATGAAACCATTAAATGGGTCAAAACAGCAATTTAACCGACATACATCCAGTTCAAACAGGCAGAATTATATAGAAGGCAGAGATGAAGAAGAAGAAAGGAATAGCGACAGCTGAGAGCGAATTTACTGAAACCACCAAAAAAAAAAAACGCAGCAAAGCTCAGAAATTAGGAACCCGTAACTTCTGCAAAATCAACAACAGTGTAGTAAATAATGGGCAATAAACAATTCCCCCATTATCCAACAATCATGAAGGTGTTTGCTCAGCAACCGAGACGGCTAACACACTGGACCCTGCTAACCACCCTTTCCCGAACTTTCCTTTGCGGACAGACGCCACACTAGACGATCTGAAAATCACCTTTTCTCAGGTGAATGCTATCATAAAAAATCTTGACATTTCAAAAGCATGTGGACCTGCTCTCATCCCGACTGTGCTATCAAAAAGTGCTCCGCTGAAGTAGCTCAAACCCTCTCCAAACTTTACAACAAATGCCTTAATGAATCGTGTTTTCCTGCCTGCTGGAAAACTGCTTCTGCGGTTCCAGTTTTCAAGAATTCTGGTGAAAGAACTGACCCAGTAAATTACCACCCATAAGCCTCCGCCAACTTTTTGCTAAAATATTTGAGTCCATAATTAACCAAGCTATAATCCCTCACCTTACATATGCTAAACTTCTGACCGACCAACAATATGGACTTAGGCAAGCCCGTTCACAGCAGACATTCTAACTGTAATCTCCTAGTGTATATACCATTCATTTGATAAAGCAGGGGAGGGTAGAGCCGTAGCTCTAGATATATCTACGGCTTTTGACAGGATATGACATGGAGGTCTTCTCAGGAGAATCAGATCATACGGTATCAATGGAAAAATACTTAACATAATTAAATCCTTTTAGATAAGAGAAAAATCCAGGCTTTCCTCGATGATCGTACATCTAAACAATATGATATAAATGCGGAGTGGTTAAGGGATCTATCCTTGGATTTCTATTATTCCTAATATTCATAAATGACTTCCCTGACAAAATTGTCTGTGTGATGGGCACATATATGCTGATTACACCACGCTCTATAACAGACACGACAGGAAAACAAAATAACACATAAGACAAAAAGAAATAGGTCCTTAACTGTCATCCAAGCTTCATCCTCTGTCCCATCGTCGAAATGTAGCATCCATCTGCCTGTTCTACAAGTACTTTAACGGTGAATGTTCCGACGAACTGCCAGCATTTGTACCCCCTCTACGTAAATACCCCCGACAAACTCGACAAGCAGTAAAATCACATTCCTCCACAGTATAAATACCTACGCTAGACTTTGGAATTCCCTTCCAGGTTCCTTCTTTCCAAACTGTAATAACATGCAGAAGTTCAACTGTAACGTGAATCGACATATTGCTGCCCAACTCCCCACCTAGTACCTATATAGCCTGTGGCCCTAATAGTAGCCCCCTGCATCTAAGTGGCAATGCCCCTTGTTGTGATTAGAATGTGATTAACGTTTTTCTATTAGTTGTGTGTTGGCATCTAGTATTCATTCCCATAGTTGAGCCTTTTTTTGTTATTTCAGGTCCATCATAGACAAGTTGTGCAAGCATTTCCCAACCATTTTCCATTAAATTTAGATCTCGGCTTTTGCAGACCATTCCAAAGTAGTCATATTCAGTTTAGCCATACATTCTTTCATAAATTTGGACACATGGATGCTGAAATTGTGTTGCTGTGGAACGAAATCATTCCCCATCTCTCTTATTATCATTAGTAGGGCTTTCTCATCCAGTAACTCTTTGTAACATTCGCTGATCCGTCGTCCTATCAGCCAGTACAACCATATATTTCCATTAGCAAAGATGATACCCCAAAGCATAACTCCTCCTCCCATCTGTCATTTTTTCAGTACAGCAGACTCACCCCTTCTCGACCAAGTGCATCATCTATCGGGCCCATCAAACTTGAACCGCTTCTCATCAGTAAATATAACTTCTTAAAGTCAACATACTTTGTGAACCACCTTTTAGCAATCTGCAGTCTTGTCCCTTGGTGTTTCTTTGTTAGTGTATATTTTCTTGGCCTTTGCATACTTATGTAGCGTTCTTTTTACTGTTTAGGCGTTTACATCCAATTAATATTTCTCCTTTACTATTTTTGCTGTAACTTTTTGTCCAGATGTCAAAACCCGTGTCACAGTCATCTTCATTGTCCTTTCAGTCGTCTTGCCGATTGATCTTTTCGGTCCTCTGTTCTTTTTCCGCTCGGAGTTTGTCTTCAGCATGTATTCGGCCGGTGATTTCGACAGCGTCCAATCCATGGCGATTTTTCTGATGGTTAGCTCGTCTTCCCGCTTCTTCCGTGCCAAAAAAAACGACTTCTTTTAAATGCATTGTACCTCCTTGAACCTAATTGTTTTTCCAGTAGAAAAGAACATATAATTGATTCTAATGATGACAGCTAAGTGTACAAGCAGGACATCTGCATATAGCAACATATAGCTCTAAATAAAATAGGATTTTTTTGTCATGTCCAAAAATAGTGCCGTGCAAGTTTTCGCAAAACTCACAAAAACTAAAATTATCAAAAACAAACTAGAAAAATGATTACACTAGAAGTGGATTTTCACTCCTACAATACTTACTTAAAACGTTCTTAAAATCTCAGTTTTTGGCACTAGTAAACACCTTGAAGTACGTTTTTCAAGGTGCCCGAAAAATATTGTCGAGCCCCTGTACATATATGTCTATACATACATAGATACATATATATATATATATATATATATATATATATACATACATAGATACAAATATATATATATATATATATATATATATATATAGATGATGATTGCAACCCATTGTCAGACGAGTGCCACTCCCTCAGACATTTAAAATCCAGGAACCCAAATGTCTGAGGGAGTATCTATACAGATATGATGTTACAGAGTCTTAGCTTTGTACGACAGCTAAGTCTCTCTCTCGGTTCAAAATGTTGAGATCCAGCAACAAGCAAGAGCAAGATAGCCAGCAATAAATTAAACTGCAGACCAGCTTAATGGGGGTACTGGTCTTCCGCTTTATGTTTTTTTTTAAATCAGAGATTTGCTTCTCCTAGAAAGGTTACCTTCACCACGGCTTACGGGAGCCCTCTCTACCCCAATACACATATACACACACACACAAATATACACGGTGCTAGTTGACCGTTGACCCAAAAAAGAGTTCATTCGCCCTTTGGAAGGTCTTGTTTTTAATCCTTCAGGGAGAGTAGCCGCCCTCCTCACCAAACACGTCTGGTGGGGGAACCAGTTTAGTCGCCGGTGACCCGACCATGAGGCAGGTAGTACTGGGTTACATGGTACCAGTAGCATATGACATTACCTGAAATATATATATATATATATATATATATATATATATATATATATATATATATATGCAGACGGAAAATGAAAAGAAAAACGATAATATAAAAATATATACAAATGCATATAAATGTAATCGTCCATTCACTAATTAGATTGCATCAGTTAAGGATACAGAATAATGTACTTTTTATTATAAGGTATGTGTTATGCTGTTATATGCTTCTCCTCAGAAAGGGAGAACATGTGCTAGGTTACACATTAGAAATATGGCGAATAGCGTTAACTATATTAATAATTGAATATATACATGAACGATTATATTTGTATGCATTACTATATATGTTTCGATAGTGTTGTAGTTTTATTTCTTTATATAAGCTCTAACTTAATTGTAGAGATTTGTATTATCTCGATAATCTTTTTTTAAAGAATGTATCTTATTATTTTACCTCTCTCTATGTATATGCCCTATATGCATATGCCCTATATGCAGCGTTACTTATCCGGTATTGGTCAGGTCAACATTGCTAAACCGCTTGTGACCTAAGCAGAACTGATGTGCCAACTTTAATGTGTAGTAAATAGAACACATCTTGTTTCAGACTGATTATCGAAGATGTATCCTGGACTGATCATAAAATTACGACTACATAAAAATGTTATTCAGATAAGTCAAACAGAGTAAGATTTAAATTTTGCATTCATTTTCGAAAGGCGGACTGCTCGACAGTTAGTGTTTTATTTCGCATTCGACATTGTTTTAAGTGTTTATTCGTGTAATTCCGAACTGTTAAGATAGTTGTTATTCATCGACTGATTAGATTAAAGTAATTCGATTGCATTTAATAATGCCGTTTAAGCTAATTATCAAACGCATTACGGATGACAAAGAAATTTAGAGGTTGAACGATTCAAAACGTTTCGGCATGGTATAACTGTTAGAAATAATTAAATAAAATGCAAAACTCTAACAAACGCGTCGTGTTTATTATACGATGCTGACGGCAATAAAGATTTACTCCATTTTCTAATTAAATGAAATATAATTAGAGTCACAAATACTATTTTTTATTCAGTATTTGAAAGACAACAAGTTACAATAGATGCTATGTATGACAGGATAAGACATTTTTTGTGGGAAATTCCTGTTAAAAATGCCGTTTTCATGTTTTAAGCCGCCGACGCACATTTCTTGTTGGCGACCAGAGATTGGTTTATTTGTATGGGCCAAGATAACTTATTGGCGCCTTTCTTTGTAAAATTAATTTGTTTTTCAGTCTACGAAAACCTACGGCAAGAGCGAGACTCACCAAAAGTCGGCTCCGAGAAAAATGCCTTTTCGTAAGTGGAGCTGCAGCAATTTCTTTATGCTTAGCTCACCTAAATGCTTGGGGAAAAAGGACTTGAAATCTCGACAAGCAGAGATACCTTTATATTGTGCCGAAGATATCACAATTATTTGAACATTCTCATTATGTTTATATCACCTAAATGTTTGCACTTGTCTCAATTCAATTAGAGTCCCATGGGGCTCGATTTATGCTTAATTAAAGGCACCAGAACTCTTACCGAGAACACCATGAATTATCATGGGCATTTCCGTGGGAAAACCACACTACCACTCAAACAAAGGGAGTTAACTACTGGCTCCCTATTTTGGAAGCAAAATTGTCCCACCGTTTTGCAAGGACTATACCCGGACCAATAACCTTTCTTTGATGTTATAACTGAATAGAATTAGAGTTTAAAGGTATGGTTTTGTAATCGTGGAATTATTTTTGCCTCTGCCAGCGAGTATTGTGAGATTAATTTCTCCCACTTTATTTTATTTTTATGTTTTTCTTTCGGTTCAAAATGATCGATATTTATCTGGTGAAGTTCTTTCAATAGATACAGATTTCATGTTTAAAACAATTTCTGTTTATGAAGAGATCTGTCTTTAAGAAGCATTGCGCGGAAAATAGAATTTTAAAGAATCAGAATACAAATTCCGATAACACGTTTAGAATAAAACGAAAAGAGAAATGGAAAAGTTAACAAAAATAAATAAAAAAAAACATGCAGCGAGGACAATCCTTGTAAAGAGAAATTTATCGGGATATTTTTTTATTTTATCCGATAATGAACATCATTCTAAACCAAATAGATATATAAAGTATATATTGTAAACACAATCAAGTGTTATTCAGTCGTATTAAAATTATTAACCCTTACATGCTCTCTACAAAAAAAGCAATTTAAAAATAAGTTTGAATGCGTAAATATTCTTATGTGTTTGCCCGATGTTAATATCTATAAACTTAGATAAAAAAAACTAGATGTAAATATTTGCCATTTATTATTTAAGTTTGAACAAAAAATCATATTTGAGAAAAAATGTATTCGCAAATATCTTAGATATTTAAATCGAAGAGCACTTTCATCAAACAGGGGGGCATAGTAGAATACGACGATATAATTCAAATAGATACGAGATGGGGTTACAAAACTGTTCATAAATAAAGCGAAAGGCGTGAGACTAAGAAATAGCCATGCAAGCAATAAACCCAATGTTTAGAAAGTAGGAGTAATATTAGGTCTATCAACATTATGTGAAAGTCAGTAAAAATGTCGGTCATTGCAATGATGAAATTAAGCTTTCTAAAGAGAGAAACCAAGTGAGAACAAACATGATGCGCGAAGTATTCGTATTTGATTATTTGAATAGCTGTTTTCGTTTTGAAGGTTATTCGCACAACGTTTCTGTTGATGTAACTCCTGACCTTCTTCAGGTGTATCCTGTGGAAACCGGAAATGTGTCTGTCAAACATACAATTTGCACATTTCCAGCGGGACACTTCATTTAACCCAGTAACGTCTAGTATTCTTGAAAAATACTTTGCACTTGAAAAATACGTTATAAATTCAACGTTTTTAGAGATTGTGACGGCACTTATAATTGGATTTCGAACTGATTAGGACTTCTACCCATTATTATGTGACGGGACAAGTGTATGTTTCGTCTGAGTCCTAAATGACCTGTTGCTTTCAAAATACCATACTATTCTCAGGTTTGGCAGAAAGATTCCTTTTACTAACTTACCTTAATGGAAACGTTACGAGACTAATGACGTTCACCCGAGTGATCCAACTATCAATATACTCCAAACAAGTCAGTTGTTAAGGATGTGGATCATTCTTTCGGTCTAGAAAGTACGTGGCTCCTTACACGATCTTTTATTTGTATAAAAAAAACATTTACGTCAGAAGATAGATTAAGGCTACTATATACGGATACATTTTTGAGCATGCATTCTTGCTTTACACCCTAGTAAAGAATAGTATTTTCTCATATCAATAGCCTCTTTAACATAAAAAAATGTTAAATTGTTTATTGTATTATGGTCAGGTTAGCGCCAATTTTTGCTTTTTAAAACATTCCCAGCAAAACCTTGTCAGGTCAAAAGATATATATATATATATATATATATATATATATATATATATATATATATATATATATATATATATATATAGTTTTCATTTTCTTAACTTATACAGCGAACAACAAATTTACTTTTACAAACAAGCTGACGTATCTAAAGATATCGTGTAGGAGGAAATACAACGAATATGTACGTTCAATGTTAAGTAAGCATTACTAAATGCTGCAAGTATGTTTTTATTAGTCTGTGAAGCAAATGAGGAAATAAACTATCATAAGACGATAACTTGTTTCCTCATTATTAATATATCCATTTAATAATGTGTATATATTACCCAATTCTTTAATGATATTAACAGGTTTTATTAAGAATACAGTTACTCAATAGTCAGGATAAATGCTACCAAGGTCAGACTTTTAAAATCCGACAGCATTGATTTATACGGAGGATCTAAAGAGTAAACACGATGATCATTTTCACTCCAGATTAAAAGTTCCTTTTGTATTCATATGCACTTTATTTCACGCACGGTTTCCTGTCGCCAACACGTCTATGAAGTCTTACTCTGGCCTTTTCACTTCAAAAATAAAAATACATTCCTAATATTGCTTCATGATTATTACTGAAGACATTCCTCATGAAAGAATGCAACGGTGACGTGGAATATCATGCGGTAAATGGTTCACACATTAAATGAGGTTCGTGATAGCCTAAGTAAAGTCGATGACTTAGAGAAAATATTTATTGAATTTTGAAGGAAATATAAATCAACTTTTAGATAGACCCGGAGGTGCCTGGGACTGAATTGTTTTTTTTTAATTGTCATCGAAATCTAATCGATGTATTGCAAGATCTAATTGAGGATCCATTGCGATGCATCAGGCGGAAGCTTCACATGCCTCTCCGCATCCTACATTGTGGTCTAAAGTTACATTGCAGAAACGCTACTGATCATTTTATAATACCATTTCTCATATATAACGGCTTTTTTTAATTTTAAATAGCAAAACTCAAGTATCATGGTTCAATAAAGCTCTAAATAGAAACATTCATTTCAAACGTGCCCCTGCCCAGTAAAAAAAAAAAAACTGCTGTTGTTTTTATATTCCTTTTTTTTTCTTTTCTTGCGCGGCGATAATAGCTTTCATTTAAGTTTAAAATTAAATATATATATATATATATATATATATATATATATCACATATCATGAGTTAATTAAAACATTAATTTCCAAGGTGGTTCTGTCATATCAAAAATCTACTTCTGCTTTCCTATGTTGACCTTTCTGCTTTTGTGGTAATAAATCTTTTTAAATGCACTTGTCATGTTAAGCTCTACATTGAAATTTTGGTCAAAATCGCCCATTCCTATAATCGTATTCTTTCGATGATTGTTACATTGTGATATATGTCAAGTAAATCTATATGAAATCTCATAAAAAACAGTTTCGGAGTTTATAGGGAGTTGACATACACACAAAGGTCGTTTTATGTATTATTAAGGATAAATACAGATATATAAGAATATTGATACGCGATTAAATATGTAAGCCATTTTTAATTTACACGAGCTTTCATTCTAATCTGTAAAATGGGATGTCTAAACAAATAAAACTGTTGCTATATGAACTATTCTATACTAAATAACACTAATTTAAAATATTAATCGTATTATTACGTAAAGCTACTAACTATGTTTACAAAACATATTATTAGCATTGTAATTCATTGAATAATTGGGTTTTGACTTATATGTATTGCATTGATTTATTATTATTTTGGTGTTTGATTTGTTAGTATTGTAACTCATTCGATTATTGCGTTTTGATAATGGTTTTTTGATGATATGCTTTTTTCTATTTCGATACTTTGCAGATAATTTCCAAGTAAACAATCTTCTTTAAATTAGCTTGCGTAGGTATTGCGTAGAGTCTACTTAAAACAACTATTACATTTAAAACTGGCGACGAAAAATGTTTTTCTTGGAGTTTATACACTGTTTTATTTTTTAATGTAAGATGTACTAATTTTTGGTGGTCACAATGTTTTTTTTTTACTTCAGACGGAAGCACAAACAATCCGTATGCGCCTAAAGCTTATTTATTGTTTTAATTTCCCATACACAAAATGTTGAACAATAAAATCGATAATATTAAGGTGGTTGCTTAGTTTGAAACTATACGACAATTAACTTGAATTTCTAAAAAACCAAAAATACAAATGCGGTTGTTTTTTTGTTGGGGGGGGCTTGTTTGTTTTTAAACATCATATCACCCCTCATTGGGTAATTTTATGCAAGTGGTATTTTCCAAATAATCTTAATTCTATTTGTCGTAGAGAATTGCGACTAGGTGTCCATTGTAGTTTATAAAGCTGCAAATCTTTTATGATTTGGGTGTTTATGATCAAGTTTCAATCTATTATTGAATTTCAACTAGGGTACATATTCTAGCCACCGACTTTTTTTAAATACGATTTATGTGTAGATATGAATTTGAGGGTATGTTAATTGTTACAAGGTTCAAAATCGTTGACCTTTTGTTATTGCATGAGGGAGTTTGCAGAACGGACACGACATTTATAGCAGAACGGAAATATGACAAGAGACGTGAAGACATGTGTTATGGACAGTTTTTTTTAACACAGAGGGGAGATCCATTACAGATGAGGTGGATACAGCCAACACTTTGATGAGAATGATGAGAATCCAATGATGTGATAGATTTCTACATTTTTTCTTCTCCCTTTTTCGCTTTCTGACGGAGTAAGCTAGTGCTAACTTTCTGTTCTCTCTCAACTGCCAACTTAGACTACTTTTTTCGCCTTTCTTAACGCTAACTGTTTTCAAAGCCTATATTGAATCTATATGTCTTTGTGGTATCACAACGCGACCAAACGTGCATGGGATTCACATGCACATCCATATGCTTCCAACACAAGGTCTAGCGACACAAACGATATTCCTTAATTAATTGTTCACGTAACGTAAATTTGTTTTTATAGTTATTTCCAACTACATTATATAACTCCACTGCATTCTTGGAATCGTAATTAAATGACAATTATGTCATCATTTTTACTTTTGATATTGTTCAATTTCAGCATTCTCCTCTAATAATAATTTTCTTCGACGCTAATTATTTCGGTTCTTACTTAAACAATAGGGAGATGCCCCTTTCAACTTTGTGATTGTATGTGAACATAATTTTATGTGCCACAAATATTTCTAATACAAATATTTTCTAAAAAGAACATTCATTTTATAGATACTGCAAATAAATAAGCTTAATGAACAAACAAATATGCATGCATTTATTTATGACTTAAATTTTTATTTTATGGGATTAATAATTAATTTTCTAGCCGTATTCAGATGAGGATATTGATAGAAGAGCAGTAAAGGCGACATAAAGACCTCATCTTGAGCTGCGATCTAAATAATGTTTAAAACCGCTTATTTAAATAATGGATGAGTCGACGTGCACACATCAGCGAACTAAGGGTGATGCATTAAGTGGAGTCTACCACTCTGCCGAGGGAGAAATTGTCAGTGAAATCAATGAATGTCATGGAAACAAATGGTATTAGACAGCGAAGTTACAGGGCACCGTATTGACTTTTTTGTTTATTATCATTTGGGTGTCACCTTTGATCTTCTTTGTGTGTTATTTTAAGATTATCGAACGGAAACAGTTTTGATATTATGTTCCTGAATTTGTTGGATGAGCATTCATAATTATTAAAATAGTTCAGACAACTGTTTTTTTCTTGAATCTTATTCTCACACACACACACACACACACACACACACACACACACACACACACACACACACGCACACACACATATATATATATATCCCGAGTTTTACTACATAAATTATAAAAGTTCGGAGATTACACTGACCGAAACATGATGAAAATATCGCCCAAGATGAAAACAGTAGATTAAATCATTCAAACGATACGAATAATAAATCCTCATCTTTAAAATCCAGTAGATGGTAGATGTTGGTGTGATTAAAGTGTTTAGGTAAGGCGATATAGTTTCGAACATGACATACCTAGATTTACAGTTTGTGACGCTAATCACGTAGCCAACACCACCTAATATTTATAGAAGAGTACCAAACGCTGAAGACAAAAAGGTTAATTCTGGACAATTACATTAGAGGAATGCTTTATTTGTGAGATTAACCGTATTTAGAGGAGTTCTTCAAATGAATATTTTCAGATGTCCAGTGTACAATTGAACGTGAGAAAGCGAGAGACATGCTATACGAAGAACACAAAAAATACTGAGTTCACAAAATTGATTTTTATACATATTTAAAAACAGAAGTTTAGAACTATACGAAATACATAAAATGCCCCTCAATAGTTTGTGAGTTTTTGTAAAAAAGGAGCGATTTCTTAGCTGAGATATCGAAGAGTCATAGCCGCAGGTGTAAGAGCCGTGCGCTACAGGAATCTAAAACTCTTAATCCAAACTTCTCCGCTAAATTATATAAATTATATTTCATTCAGAGTTATTAATAAAAGTCAATGTTCATTTGTTTTTATATTAAAACGTTCAATGTGGAGAGTTGAGAATCTGCCAACGCGGAATTTTATATACATTGGAGAGAAGATAAAGAAATACATGTTTTTGTGTGTTAGTTTATTTTTGTGTGCGTATGTTTTAGCTTCACACCTGAGTTGAGACATAGCTACATGTTCAAGATCAAACATTGGGCGCAAACGTGATGCCCATCACAGAACTCCAGTCTGTGTAGTTATTGAAGAACAATGTAGCTTTTTTACGGTAGTCGGAGTGGCTCCCAACAGTTATTTCGAATAAAGTCAGGAAAATTCTCAAATTAGGCAAAAATGTTGTTGTTTGGGATTTTTCTTAATTCTAGCAAGCGTATGCGCCGACCTACATGTGCAGAGACAATTTCGAGCATTTTCACATATTAAAAAAAATGTGACTAATGCGCTATTCGCATGTGCGTCAGGATTGATACTTTTTATGGTAAACGAATTTTCGTCAGCGGGCAGGCAAGCGTATAAATGCTAGATGGATAAATGAGAACATCGTTTTATTTTTCTCTTGAATTTGTTATGAACGAACTAGAACATTTCAGCTGCAAAGATTACATTATTTAATGACAGGTTTGACCGGTCAATTCTTAAAAAAAAGCTATGATTTTTTGTAGGATTTGCTAATTATGAATTTGATACCAGATTGAAATCCTCATTTCGACGGTTTAGGGCGCCATAACTTTAATTTTTATTGCACATCAATGTTGGTGTTAATCGGTGAAGCAAAACACATTTTCAGCAAAGACTGAAATTTACTACCTGAAATAATCTGAGTGGAAATCATTGCCGGTCGATGCGACGAATGAGGTGGTAAAAGTAAAAAATAATTATGACAAACGATTTATAATTGGCACATCAAGTAGCATTGCTTCGTTTAACAAGAGTAAGACAATACTTAGCGAGAAACTACGGATTTACGCTTTCTCAACGGAAATGATATTTTATACGATAATTATGCTTTTTTCACCACGTTAAGAGAGAAAATGACTATTAATAATTAAACCAAGCTGTGTAAGGGTTGTAATTTAGAGAAAACCGTTCGCTGTTTCTGAAAAAATAAAAATAATTAATGAAGTCGTATTTAGGAAATCATTAACAGTTCCGGGTCTTTTAACACACGCCGCATTCACCTAGGGTGCACGTCTGTTAATGTAGTCATTGAGTTCTTCACAACATATGACGCATAAAAAAACATTGCAGAATTGTACCATTAACTGAAAATATATGTGTGCTTAGGAAATATATACTTACATCTTCTCACATAAAAGTAAAAGGGTATGTGTGTGTGTGTGTGTGTGTGTGTCTGTGTACATTTCCCTACACAATGTCTCTGTCAAATTTCACTCTACAGAATCGAAATTTTATATACAGGTTACTGAGATTTGGGAAATTCTTAATAATCCGTTTTCGGACAGAAATTTGGCTGTTAAGAGGTCAAAGTTCAATGATTTGACCTTTGAAATCTATGCAAAACTCCTCCGACAATTTTTGGTTTAAAAACTTAACCTTTTAGATATAGGTTTCCTGGACATGGCTCTAACTTAATAACTTGATTTGAGCCCAAAACAATAAATGTTAAGGGGTCATAATAGGGGCCAAATTAAAAAAAAAATTGACTGCTTTTTTCTTTCTCAACATACACTTTCAAACACCCGGGCAACGCCGGGATAGAATGCTAGTAAATATCAAATTAAATGCCAGTTCCTTATTTTTATTTTACCTCAAGCAAACTAAAATCGTTCATGATTAAAGAACGACGTAAGCAAAAACATATTTATTGGTAGGAAGTGCGTGATAATATAGACTGCGTAACTAAAGTTATGGTTGCGATTAAGTTTTTATTTCATTAATAGTTTATTATGACATTTTGAAAAACTCTCGAAATATGAAATAATTTGTTTAACCTATATGCTTCTTTTAATCTTGATAAGATAAAAAGCAAGAGACGTGTAATTCCCGTTTTGCCAGTGGAATAAATTTTTATGGGACCAAAGCACTCAAATCTCAATTGTGGGTATTTACTTGTTTTCCACTGCCGAGTTTTTCTTACCTGCAATCCATCAATGGCCTTGATCCCTTGGAGTGGCATAGACCATCCACAACTTTGTAGATGCTTTTATAGCGATGAGTTCTTTTTTTCAGGATGAGGATGGTACATACAGGGCCTAGCCTTCACAAACGGTCACCCATCTAATACTGGCCAGGCTGAACGTTGCTTAATTTATGTGATATGATTGGAACCGGTGTGTCAACGTGATTGTGCTTTACTATATTCTTACTATATAGATGATAATTCAAATGAAATTTACACGGTCATTGTAACCACCTATACATGAATTAGCTAATCAAATGCGTGTTAAGATATATCCTAATGTAAAAAGTTATACATAGTTACATATGACCGCCTGTCAGTCTTGGGCATGACCTCGAAAATTAGTTCCACGGAGTAGACTGCTATGGAAATCACCTTTTTCTGTCTTGGGTAATGTTCTGTGAAACTTTATTTGCTTGACCATTTCAAGTATTACCTTTTTGGTTTTTTTTTTCATTTTCCTTCTTTGAAGATTGTAATACTGTGTATGGGGCAGCCAAACCGGTTGCCAAAATTGCGCTGCTGTTCCCTTAAGTGCAATTGTCTGGATCTTTTTTGCACTTGGTTCATCAGAAATATTAGTTAGGTACAACTTACGGTTCTTCTTAATAAGCTCTGTAGCACCTATAATAATTGGTATGATTGATATCTCCCTAAGAGTCCAATTTTTTTCTCATATCATACATGAGCCCTTGGTATTTTTCTCTTTCAGCTCTGTTCAAACTCCATCATTATGGATACTCACTTCAACCATTGTTGCCACTCTTTCTGAATTATTCCATGTGAATGAGTTAGCTTATTATAACCGAAGTATAACGACTTGGCTCATCAGGCATATTTATGGGGCTTAAATGCATTTTGTGTTCTCCGCTTGATATTCCACCTATCCTCCCGCCATTGTTTCACAACTTTCCGCAGTAAGAGAGTGGAAAATATCACAAGTAAATTCACTGGTTTTGAATAGTGAGAAGGACGAAAGATTCCTATACTACTAAATAAATACACGACACGCTTAATTGGCTTAAAGGATTATTTGCTGACTATGATGATCCTTCCAAAATTAATGGTTTCAATTTTTGTTATTTACAAACAAAAACATTGAAAATCTACAAAGACGGGAATCCTATCATTACAATGGTAGACGTTTAGTGCTTTAAATTTTATTTCGCTACTTAATCATTACTATTATAAATGCGATATTCTAGCCTCCTTTTATGCTTCGGTCTACGGTACGTTTCGTCACTTACATTTCGCCACTGTGAAATCAACTAACCCATCCTGTATGCTGGCATTAACTGCATCGGTTTCGTAAACCTTGACAGGCACAGGTGACTTTTGATCACTTGTTTTTCCTGGATGAAATAATATATATTTTTTTTTACAAAGGCATCACCACATTATCAAGGCCCAGAGTCCACTCAAGGATAAGGGTTAAAGAGTGTACAGTAGAAATTGGTCAATATAGTAATCATTAGTAATGAACATTTGGTAAATTTGATAACTTATATGGAACGGCTCATCAAGAACTTATTTACTTTAGACTTGAACACAACCATATTGTAGTCAGCCGGAAAGCAGGAAAACGGAAGACAATTCCACAGGCGTGCAGTTCTAAGAAAGAAACTTTGTTCATGGAATCTGCGTTTAGGTTTAGGCACAGATAAAGAGTGGGGGAAATTATTGATAGTGTTTACAGCTAGACGAGTGTTTCTTGGCGAGGGGGGACCATAGATTGAAGCTCAGTTCAACACTTTCCATGAAAATAACGATACATCAGAGACAAACTCGCAACATCTCTTCTGTGAGATAGAGGTTGCAAGGAGGAGAAAAGGAATCTCCTACGAGGCTACGAAGTCTATTTTGAACTCTATCAAGGCAGGACAAGTCCTTTCTAGCAGCTCATGCCCAGATGTGGCAACAGTATTTCATCCTTGAACGCACCTGGCTCTTATATAGATAGAGAATAGCACCAGCAGTGAGATATCTACCGGATCGATTGAAAGATCCCACCATTTTTCCAGCGGCCTTGGCAACAGATTTGATATACGTGTTCCATTTAAGATCAGGAGTAATGGTCAAGCCCAGAAGCTTGTCAAAACTTGAGGCCTCTCCAAGACGAGAGCCATTCATTTCAATTGATGACAAATGTGAATTAGAATGTTGATGATGTAAAGAGAGAAGCTTGGTTTTAGATACATTAAAAGTAACCAGCCACTCCTTTCCCCATTCTACTACGTGCTCAAGATCAGAGGAAAGAGAATTGGAGAGAACTTGGTCGTTTACTGTCTTAGATGTGGTACCATAAATGGTAGTGTCGTCAGCATAAATGTCTACAAATGATGTAAGGATATGATTTGGAAGATCATTAATGTAGATCAGGAAAAGAGTTGGGCCCAGGATGGATCCCTGAGGGACACCGGCATTAATACTGTGAGCTTCTGATTTTTGCCCCTCACAACGACTCTTTATCTGAGAGTCCATCTTTCAAACTCCTTGGCCTAACGTTCACAGGAAACATGAGTTGGAACAATTACATTGAAGGCATTGCCAGGGCCGCTGCAAGAAAGGTAGGCTCTCTCTACCGTGCTAGAAAACTACTAACACCCGAAAGTATCCTGTACCTCTATAAGGCCACCATTCGCCCATGTATGGAGTATTGCTGCCACATCTGGGCTGGTGCATCTGCTACTAGTCTCTCGCTCCTTGACAAGGTTCAAAAGAGAGTCGCAAACCTGATAGGCCCTGAACTGGCATCTAAGCTTCAGCCTCTGTCCCATCGACGAAATGTTGCATCCCTCTGCCTTTTCTACAAGTATTTTAGTGGTGAATGCTCTGAAGAACTGCAAGCACTTGTGCCCCCACGACGCGAGCACCCTCGACAAACCCGACAGGCTACTAAATCCCACCCCCACACTGTAGAGATCCCTAGATGTAAAATATCTTTTTACTCCAATAGTTTCTTCCCCAGAATCGCAAGACTCTGGAATTCCATTCCAGGTCCCTGCTTCCCCAACAGTACTGACGTGCAGAAGTTCAAGTGTAACGTGAACCGACACCTTGCTGCCCAAATCCCTACATAGTACCCCAGTAGCTGTTGCCCCTGATAGTAGCCCCCTACACCAAAGTGGCAATTTGCCTTGTTTGGGGTGAAAATGTAATAAAAAAAAAACTACTACTCTTATGAACCTATCAGAAAGAAATGATTTAATAATTGAGAAGACTTTTCCAGCTATACCATAGCTAGCGATCTTATGAAGTAAACATTTATGCCATACCCTATCAAAGGCTTTAGATATGTCAAGATATATGAGGACGAATTGTGCTTCTGAAGTCAATTATAGGTGTTGCTTTCTTTAAGCTTCACACCGTCAATATTTGCAACAGAAAGATTGAAGTTCGGTCAAGCGTAATTTACATTGCTCTCTGATCGATTCAGACCTTAAAATATATGAGACATTACTTTTGGAACATCCTTTGTAGTACGAGATTATATAGCTTAGTAAAGTGTTTTGCTTCGAACAACGGATGAGCATCTTTGCTATACTAACTTATGCTATGTGAACCCGTATAATGATCACCATTACCAACGTTGAGTAAACCATACATATAAGCACAAACTAGAACAATGCACTAATTTTATCTTGGCACGGAATATATCATCTAGGTTAATATTTATTGGCATACTAGCTATAGCAGATAGAGCAAGTATATGTTTAAAATTAGTTATTAAACTCTGTTAAAATATATTTACAATTTCATATAAAGAGAGTGTCATCATGGATGGATCACAAGACATCACTACACTCTTAAAATGATTTAAATTAATTGGTCGATCAATCAAAAAAATTTCAAGTTCCCATGTCTTAGTAGGTTCTTTATGTAAACAGATGTTCATATATATATATATATATATATATATATATATATATATATATATATATAGTTGAACGTGTGTGCGTGTGTCTGGTCACGAATAGGCTCCTATATGGTTGACTATCGTAGAAAACTAATCACATATAATGATAGTAGATGTATCGAGACACAGGAATGGGTGTGTTTGATCTAGCATAATGATGATTCATTAAAACTGTGGGGTCCGCGTACGCGCCTGGTCCACAAAGTATGGAAATAAAAAAAAATTAAAAATAAAAAAAAATAACGTTTACAAGTGTTTTAATATAGGTGTACATAATACTACTTTGATAAGTATCTTTTAACTTATAGAGGGATGGTATGATAAAATTGTGGGGTCTACGTCCGCGCCTAGCCTCCATAGAATGGAAATAATCTTTTTAACCCTTATCCTTGAGTGGCCTATCGGCCTTGATAAGTGGTGACGCCTATGTAAAAAAAAAAAAAAATTAAGAAAGACTTTTCATATCTATCTGCGTAAGTATACTTTGATAATTATGCTTCAGTTTGCAGAAATATGGTATAATAAAATTATGGGGTGTTCGTTCGCATCTGACCTCCATAGAATGGAAATATGCCACTAAGTTTAACAAGGTTTTGTAATATAGATCCATAGAATATTGCGATAGTGTTTCAGTAAATTATGGGGTTTATCTATTTTATTTTTAATTTCATCATATTTTGCTTTGATTTTGATACCCCCAAATTAGAAGCTATCTCTTTAAAACCCTTCCTTTTCATTATCTATCATACTTTCGTATATCACAATCCATGTTCTGTAGGCTGTTTTTGAAACCAGTCAACGCCGGGTACTTTTACTAGTATATACATACATGTAAATATATATATATATATATATATATATATATATATATATATATATATATATATAAGGAGATAGATTTGGCAAGAAAAACAGGAGAAAAGCGCTCAATATGTATATATATATATATATGTATATATATATATTTATACACCCACACAAACATTATATATATATATATATATATATATATATATATATATATATATATATATATATATGAGGAGCTGGAGTCGTCAGAAAATAACGGGGAAAAGTGCTCAATAGTTTAGTAGAGCTAAATATGTTTATGTTATTTAAACGTTGTGTTGTTTGCTAAGTTCATTACACGTTGTTTCAATCGAAGGACAATAATATTGTTCTGCGATCTTATCAGTAAATTTAAGTAAAACAAAAAAAAACATGACTTAAATTATCTGATTAGATCATCATAAAATATTGTTTTCCTATCGAATGAAACAACCTTTAATGATTTAAGCTAAAAAACCCGAGGTTGAAATAAACACACACACACACACATACACACACACACACACATATATATATATATATATATATATATAATTATATATATACATAATTATAGAAAGTTATAAAATATATATGGCGATTAAGCTACACTGAATATTCCGCATTTCATCCACTCTAGGACTCTTCAAGCTTATAAGAGCCCTAGAGTGGATGAAACGCGGAATATTCAATTTCGCTTAATCGCCATATATATTTCATAACTTACTAACTAGATCTACCTACGTATTGAGCACTTTTGAAGTAAATACTTAAAGTTTACGCATAAATTTATACTTTCGTATATTAATTTTATGTGAGTAAATGAAGTAGTTATACATAATTATATATATAATTATATATATATAATTATATATATAATTATATATAATTATATATACATATAATTATATATATATGTGTGTGTGTGCGTGTGTGTGTACGTGTGTGTGTAAAACGTACATACAGATTCAGCATCACTGGTATTTTTCATATATTATTTGATTAGTTCATTTATGAGAGAAAAGAAAGAAAACATCCACGTTTATTACTTACTAATGAATACTTGATCTATATTTCTTTCATTAATAGGAAATGATCGGTTAGCCTCGAAATCCACTTAAAAGAGTTTCTGTATATATTTAAAACCAAGAACTATTTAATATTACCCATGTTTTTATCGGGAACTTACCTAACCGAAAACACACCAAACATTTAATAAGAAGAGTAAATCCATGCTTTCACAGCTGCAATGGTCATTCAAGAATTATAAAACTAAATAACCTCTGAAGAGAAATAACCGCAAGGTACGTGTAATATAACTTTATATAAAATAACTTAGAAAGATAAACAAATAGCACAATCCATTATACACAAAAAAGGACACATAATTATAGCTATTATCAGTAATTGAGAGTAGGGAGAATACGAAGGATGATTAGCAGAAAGCGAGTGATTTGTAATTCTATTTTTTATATCTTCCTTGGGTTTGTAAAAACTTTTTCCCTGAATCAAGCAATATAATTACAGGATAAATAATTAATCGTAGAGGTTTTAAAGTTTCACAATTATTATTACTTATTTATTTTCGCCCCCTCTCAGTCTCAAAAAACAATGTAATGGTAGCTGCGCGTGTAACTATGAGGCAAGCGTTACGCAATTTCAACCACACCTTGAATCGGCTCTACTTGATTCCAGTGGTAAAGCGACGCCAAGAAGCCAAGGACGACCGAGACTAATATCGATATAAGAACTGATTTAAGCACCGATAAACATAATAGAGCCTTATGATTGCCGTATTTCGCGGTATGAAATTTAGGCCTTTAACGGGCAATGTGGAAGTGAGCTCCGCGCAGAGCTCGCTGCAGTTTTCTCTGGGGAAATAACAATTACAGAAAACAAGAACTAAAATACAGTGAAATTCTGTGCAGCACAATCTATTTTTATTTTCACCCAATAAAACATTTAATTCGAATCTTATTAACATTGTGTTACGCTGTTTTAACGACCTCTCGCCGACTCGGATAGATTCTTAGTAAACTGATAATCTTGTAGTTTATAGCCAAAAAGCGAGGGGAAAATTTCATCCACATGGCGAGGAAGGAAAGCGAACAGCGTGCAGCGAGATTTTATGGAGTGAAAATGCAAATAAGGCGAAAGATCGTTAAAGTTGAGTTATAGACGATAAAAATTAAACCACACGGACTTCCTTCTGCTTTTTATGACACGTACGTGTACATAACGTGAGATAAGTGCAAGACATAACGAGATTCCATGAACTAGAATAGACATGTGTAAGAGTCGAATAATTTTTTTTTTGTTTTGTACGGTTATCAACAAAGAAAATAAATATAAATATAAGAATAGATTTTGTTCTGCGAATTATATATAAAAAAGGTTAAGCCTTGCAGATAGAGATTATTCATGTGCGAATGGTCGTATTAACCAACGATAATTTATGTAGAATGCCATACTATTATATACTAGCAGGTTTCCCGGCGTTGCTTGATCGTAAAATACGCGTAATATTATATTTTATTTCATACTGAAACTTAGACATGTACATGTGAGTATTATGATTTTTCTAAACAGTTCACATCTTGCAAGTAAAGAAGAAGACTTAGGCTGAGATCGGAACGTAATTTTTAAGAATCTAAGTTAAGTACGAAAACCATAAAACCAACCTTACACGGATTTAGAACGTGTTTTAAAATATACTTATTCTTAACAAAAGGAAGCTGTCGCATGAACAATTCGCGCATTTTGACCTTTAAGCAGACCTTTTTTCTGAGGAAAACGAATGAAAAAATTTTCCACATGTTTCAATAAAAAACATCACGAAATTTCAAGGCTGTGAATGAAGAATTCCTTGAGTATATAGATTGACTAATGTCCTCACACACACACACATACACCATTTTAAAACTATATGGTTGGGCAATGATAAAACGGAAAGAGAGAGAGAGAGTAAGTATTTTTGACGGAACCTCTATAAAAATCTACCAAAAATTAAGTAATTATCCAATCAACACGAAATTGCACCGAATATTAAATGAAGCACGAACTTTATAATGTTTTTTTTTCATAATCAATATATATATATATATATATATATATATATATATATATATATATATATATATATATATATATATATATACATTGCTAAAAAACACCACTTCTTTAGTTGTGGGTACACTTGTGTTTAAATAATCAGCCGAAACTAGTCAACATATATTGTATTTTCTAAAAACAACTGCGCGCGTATCAAATTTTAAGGTTGCAAAAAAAAATTTGGAATATGCCTTTTTTAATCTTTGAAATGTAAAACTTCATCTTTGAAATTGAAATTCGTTGAATGTGTTAATAACAATTATTATCTTTCAAATTAGCAAAAAAATCATATATTTTCATTATTTTTACGCAAAACACAACTCTTTAATCTTTGAAAAATAAATGAATGATTTTCTTTTAGAGAGTTGAATTTATTTTTATTTTTTTTATTACATTTTCACCCAAAACAAGGCACATTGCCACTTTAATGTAGGGGGCTACTATCAGGGGAAACATCTACTGGGGTACTATGTAAGGATTAGGGCAGCGAGATGTTGGTTCACGTTGCACTTGAACTTATGCATGTCAGTACAGTTGGGGAAGCAGTGACCTGGAATGGAATTCCAAAGTCTAGCAGTTCTGGGGAAGAAACTACTTGAGTAGAAAGATCTTTTACATCTAGGGATCTCTACAGTGTGGGGGTGGGATTTTGTAGCTTGTCGGGTCTGTCGAGGGTGTTCACGTCGTGGGGGCACAAGTGCTTGCAGTTCTTCAGAGCGTTCACCATTATAATACTTGTAGAACAGGCAGAGGGATGCAACGTTTCGACGATGGGACAGAGGCTGAAGTTTTGATGCCAGTTTAGGGCCTATCAGATTTGCGACTCTCTTTTGAACCCTGTCAAGGAGCGAGAGACTAGTAGCCGATGCACCGGCCCAAATATGACAGCAATACTCCATACATGGGCGAATAGTGGCCTTATAGAGGTACAGGATACTTTCGGGTGTTAGAAGTTTTCTAGCACGGTAGAGAGAGCCCACCTTCCTCGCAGCGGCCCTGGCAATGCCCTCGATGTAATTGTTCCAGCTCATGTTTCCTGTGAACGTTAGGCCAAGGAGCTTTAAAGACGTACTCGCAGCTAAAGAGTTGTTGGCCATTGCTATAGGTGGTAGAGAAGGTTTCTTGTAATTATTGAATGAAACCAGTTTTGTCTTGGTGGTATTGAACGTTACCATCCATTTTTGTCCCCATTCCACTACTGATTTGAGGTCATCCTCTAGTGTTTCTGCCATTACTTTAGATATATGTTCATTTGTTTTCCTGTCGTGCCTGCTATAGAGTGTGGTGTCATCAGCATATATACCCATCTCAGAGGCAATTTTGTCGGGGAGGTCATTTATGAATATCAGGAACAGCAGAGGACCAAGGATAGATCCCTGGGGCACTCCCGCATTTATATTATATTGTTTAGACGTACGACCGTCGAGGACAACCTGGATTTTTCTCTTATCTAAGAAGGATTTAATTATGTTAAGTATTCTACCAGTGATACCGTAAGATCTAATCTTCCTGAGGAGACCCTCATGCCATACCCTGTCAAAAGCCTTAGATATATCTAGAGCTACCGCTCTGCCCTCTCCCGCTTTGTCCAGTGAATGGTATATGCGTTCAGAGATTACAGTTAGGATGTCTGCCGTGGAACGGGCTTGTCTAAATCCATATTGATGGTCGGTCAGAAGTTTAGCATCTGTAAGGTGCTGGACTAGAGCATGGTTAATTAAGGTCTCAAATATTTTGGCAAAAAGTGGGAGGAGGCTAATAGGGCGATAATTTGATGGGTCAGTTCTTTCGCCAGAATTCTTGAATACTGGTACCACAGAAGCAGTTTTCCAACAGCTCGGAAAGCAAGCTTCATTAAGGCATTTGTTGTAGAGTTTGGAGAGAACTGGAGCTACTTCGGCTGAGCACTTTTTTAATAGCACAGCTGGGATGAGGTCGGGTCCACATGCTTTGGAAGTGTCAAGGTTTTTTATGATAGCATGCACCTGAGCAGGGGTGATTTCCAGATCGTCTAGCGTGGCGTCTGTCCGCATAGGAAAGTCAGGTAGGGGGTGGTTTAGAGGGTCCAGTGTAGAGTTGGAGGCAAACCGACTGGCAAGCATGTTAGCCTTCTCGGTTGCTGAGCAAAGAAGCTCGTGATTGTTGGTTAGTGGGGGAATTTTTGATTGCCCGTTATTTACTACACTGTTGTAGATTTTCCAGAAGTCACGAGTTCCTAATTTTTGTGCTTCGATGCGTTTTTTAGTGGTTTCCGTAAATTCCCTCTTAGCTGTCGCTATTTCTTTCTTAACGTTACTTCTAGCTTCTATATATATTGCTAATATACTATATATTGCTAATATACTATTAAATACACAATGGCTTAAAGAATTGATACCAACGCAGAAAAATATCGATGAATAACAGTGCATTTTGCTAAAAATACGATAATTTCTTTCGGCAATTGCTTGTTACTTGATACCAATTCACCTATAGTCAGCTAATAGCGCAAAAATATTTTTTTCTGTATTTACAAACAGTTGCTACCTTCGTTTTTTTCCCCAAATTACAAATCATGTCTTGTAAATCCTTCCCTAGTGACTTAAGAAAAGTACGTTCAATTTTAGATTTTTGAATTTCGATATGGGATTTCTACATATTGAGAAAAAAGATGATATTATTTAAATGCAGGTACTTATGTTATAATATTGTTGCATATTCTTATAGCAAATCATCGTAAATCTTATTTAGACAAACCATTGATTGAGGCAAAAAGATTGCAAAATATATTTAATTGTTTTATCTTTCGATATAAAATATCGCGGTGAATGCTGCTCATTTTGTAAAGTAAAAATAGAAAATCCTATTAAAATAGTATAAAAAGTTTAATATTATTCTTGCTTTCATATGATATAATTCAGGTGTTTGTGTTTCTGGAAAAAGAGATAATGTACTTGGTTAAAAAAACAAAACACCAACTCTTTTCTCTTTCACATTTTGGCCGTGCCTAAAAATAGTATGTAATAATCGTGCATTAGCTCATGCGTTATTATACGATCAAAATATATAAGTACTTAGTTTTATTTTATTATTTTAGAAATAAACTGCTAGCGATCTCTCATATATATTCACGTGATAAACTTTGGTTTGAAACTCTTGGCAATTAAAAAAAAAAATATTACTTAATCTAAAGATCTGCTACAAAAGGGAACGAAAAGTTATTATCCTAGAAAAATAACACAAAAAATTTATTCAATTAAGGTTACTTGATTATGTTGTAGAGCTGAGATCTAATTCAATGTATTCCCCTTCAGCTTCAATCACCGCCTCCATACAGGCACGGAACTGAGAGGATGTATTTTCCACAAGCTCCGGCGAGAGCGCTGTAGATATTCGGCGGGTGGTAGCGATCGGGCTGGCTTTGGTGTTGTGGACGATAATGTTGGTAATTTTCTCGACGTATGACAAAACGAAGTAGTCCAGCGGGTTTAGGTCGGATTAGAAGAGGGGTCCAGTGAGAGAGGTGTACAAAGTTGTAGCACTCCTTCTGGAGCCAAGACTAGGTCTCTTTGAACTTGTGGGCCCAAGCTGAGTCCGGCTGCCATATCCAAAGTTTTCCAGCTGCCACCTATTTGCACTAGGGGATCTCCACATTATTCCACAGATCAAGGTATAGTTTGGTGTTGGCTTTGAAGCTGACTTCGAAAGTGTGAAGTGGCATGATGTGACCCTCCCCAAAACAATAACCCTGGCCGGAATCTTTGTTTTCATTCACCTGAGTACGTCCTTATTTCTGTGGTAATCCAGCGATGCATTTTGAGAGTGCTGGCAATGATCCCGTTGTCATAATTTGGATAGGTTGAGAACAAGCCACTCGTTTAATATTTCATCACTTTCAGACATAATAGTCGGCTTCTAACGCTCCCAGGATTTATACACAACTTGTGAACTAGTAGACGGCCTATATAAAAAAAAATAAGTAAAACCGGTTTTCATCAAAGAGAGATGGAACCATGTCTTTGGGGGGGGGACAGCATTTTATCATTCTACAATATACTTTGAATACCTTTACTTAAACGCCCAATAAAACATTATTTTTTCGGCAACATCATACATTATTTCAAGCAACACTACACATTTTTAATACTTTTTTTATTTTATTTATTATGCATAGTATAATATTTTTAATTTATTATTATTTAATTTATTTTATGTAAACATTATATTTTTGTGTTAAGCTAAACTTCATAATTTTTTTCCAATATTAAATATTGTATTAAATTATATGTATTGATGTTGTTTTCACTTGATTTCATTTATTCTGCCTTTCTTCAAGTAAACATAATTTACTTTCATGATGAATTATTTTTGTAAAAATTTTCTTTAAATAAACGTAGTTATTTTTTAAAAACTTCTCGGCAAATAAACATATTTATATTAATTTCTTTCTGAAAAAAAACACATTCTATTTAACCTATCGTGTTTCGCGTATTTTAATGTGTTAAACTTATTTATATAGTTTTTATTATATGCAAAACCGTTTATATTAGACGAGTTTGAACGCAGGAAGTTGCATGGATTTATAAATATGAAAGATCGTTTAAAATATAATTGACCTCCTTATATTTTCATTTTGTCATACCATGTGGGTGTAGTTGTCTATACCTGTTTAGTTGATGTTATATGGGTACTATTGAATTAAGTAGAATTTAGTTCATTCAGAAAACAGGAGTACTTACCACAATCTGTGGCATTATTTGTTGTGCTACTTTATTAGTTAGTGGCTGTTTATTATAGACATCCATTCTACGTCCACTTCCTTTATTAGTGTTATGTTGATAATGAGGACCTAACGGTTTCGTCTTTCAAAAAACACACACAACGCAAATAGTTATACATCTTCTCTTATGGCATAATATTTCATATTCAAATCTCGCTAGTCCACATTTATGCTTCATCTCATCTTGTCTTTGTAATTGTCAATCTTTGCCCATTTATTCCCTTCATATAACGTTCTCACTTTTGCCTCATCAATCACCTCCTCTGTCTCTGCTGAGATAGAAACCCCTTTTAAACAATTTTTCTATATGGATTTTCTAACCGAAATACCCCCAGACAAGGCATGAAGCCACATGATATACGGAGCTTGACAACACGCGTTCAAATGTAAACACTTGCTAAAGATAAGTATTAAATAGAATAGAAAGAAAACACAACATCTTTTTCTCTTTGTAATGTGAGGATTAACAGATAAAAAATGAAGCGCGCGTTACACTGATTCAAAAGTAAACCCAACATCAGCGTTCTAATCACACTATACTATTGATGGCAGCAAAGTGTTGCACCCTCGGAGAAGAGATAACCATAAACAACTCTCATCCACACAAAAGTGTTTCGTCTGTTCAAGAATCATCAGTGAAAATAGACGGCGACAAAACGCGTAAGTTTCGAGATACTAAGCATACAGGTTCAGTGGTACTTACTTCAATCTTTATTTTCGTATAATTTCCTATATGTATATATATATATATATATATATATATATATATATATATGTATGTATGTATTTAACTGTGTGTGTTTGTGTAAGTGAATGTAGTTCACTCTCACCAGAAATCGTCAGTGTTGCGCCTGATAATATATTTGCTGTCTGATGTTTCGAACCGTGCATAAGCCACCTCTGACCATCACCAGAAGGAATGCTGTATATAATTCTTTAAGCAAATCTACAATAAGTGACAAAGTGTGTGCGACAATTCAAGGGGGATGATAATTCACTTAACGGTTCTTTATATATCTATTATATATAATATACGCATGTGTTTTGATTTGTCATAACTGAATCATTCTTGTATATTATGAACCGCTTTAACTGACTAAGCGTTCCTGTGTTCTATCGTCCAAATAATTACCTAGTTTGGACACTCCACCTGAAAAGTAAGTTTTGTTTCGAATTGAGTTTCTAGGTTGGAAATGAAAAGCGTATTCATTGCAATATAATCTCAAACGGGCAGGCAGTTTTCTAACATGCTTTTGGAATTAGAAAAAAATATCACTTTCAATTGTATATCTTCTTTCATTTTTAGCCTTTTTTATATTACCCTTGGAAGGACGACATGCTCTCGTAACAAGCTTTCTTCAGCTCTCGTGATTTCCTATTTTCACTTGCATGTAACTACGCAGCAGCCGTGGCAATCTCAGATGTTGCTCTACAATTACTTTACTTGTCTGTTCCTCTTTCTTACTGTACAGTCATTTTCGAAATTTTATTTGCGAGACATGACCACCGTGCGACATGGATATACTACTTTATTTTCTTATTTTTACTGTAGTCAGTAGACCATGCACTAGTCTAGCATTCACGTTGTCAACTTTTTTGTTTTTCCTAAGGACGGATAATCTGGATGTTATCGGTTAAATCGTTTACCTTCTATAGAATTTCTCCACTTAAAGGTTTTGCCAACCTCAATGTCATTTCCCTTCAGCAAGACTGTATGCAAAATCAAAGAGGTGACGGTAGCTAAGTTGTTACTTTGTAGAATAACATAATGGTGTGGTGAATTTCGAATCTATTTCGTTCCACAGAAATATTCTTATTTAGAATGCTACGAGCTACCACATTGTCTATTTATTAAGTAAGCGAGTTCATTCTAGAAATAATTAAAACTTGAAAGCCATCAGCCAAACAAATGCCAACAACAATCACTCGATTCATGCAAAATACATGGACGATTCTCAGCAAATATACAAAATAAACCAGTCAACAAAATATTGCACAGTAAAATTTTAAGACTAAACAGTAAATAGTAGGTGGTCATTTGTGAATTCCAGGCGCTGTATGTAGGAAGATTTCAACACATCCGGCAGATCCTGCATGCAACATGGTCTGCAGTTGTTTCGATATTGTCCTACCGTTGGATTAGGCTGCTTCGGCCGTGGCAGTAAGGTTGGTTCTAAACAGATAATTCAATTAATATATCTTGCCCGCGCCTGTCACCAATCATACCTAAGATGATAATATAGTTTTCCTCGTTCAAGTGGACTAATATTCATGATGCCGAATTTATTTATGATATGTTGAAGATCTTATAAACCGCTCATAGCTGTTGTCTTTATCTTACTCTGTGGGTCCGAATAAGGACTTACGATAAACACGAATCGTGGCATTTTGTAACATACACTAAGTGTTTTACGGGAGAATTTATCATCCGCTTAACGTTATGAAATTTCAAAATTATCACTTTAACTCAACGATACATGAATGAATTCTGAATAATTTTCATGTATTCGTATTTAATTTATATTTTCATAATCTATATAGTGTTGTGGTGTAAGTTTTAAAAATTTTATTTCGGTAAACATGATTATGTTCAATCTTGACGGCCAATCACTCGTGTCTGCCCTTTGGGGAAAACGCTTTTGCTCATGACGTCAGGTATTTTCTGTTGAATAACAACTTTTCGAATAATCATATTAACACGAAAATTCTCGCTTAACGTTGGCACCTGTCACATTACTGCCAGCCTCTCGCGAACTGAAGTTTGTAAGCATCATACTATGTTATTTGATACGAAACACCCTAAGTCTGCACTTCTACACCTTTATGAATATAATTTAACGGGCTGACACCAGGGCGTGTTCGTTGGAATTACATTCTGATTCTTCTCCCTTTTTCTTAATACAATTATTGACTACGTCAGGTCTGAAGCAATGATTTCCCTCGAATAAAAGAAACTATTATCGGCTCTTAAGAAATGGCAATTCATGGAACCTTGATTAATTTGTGTTCATTTCTGTTACCAAACTATAAAGGAAATCAGTTTAATGAAAGGAATTCTGTGTAGGAATAGGAAGCCACTTCACACATCATTAATTCTTTGTTGTTAAAAATCTCACCAAATGTGTAATACTAGGCCGTGATTGGTAAAATGGGGTAGTATGTACTTAGATTAAGGAGCAATCAGATTAACAAATCAATATATTGCGTTAGAGGTAAATTAGATGCACGCTGGAAGCCGTACTATATAGTAATAAAAACATTCTATGTCTCGTATAGAATTAAAGATCAATTATCGTACAGTAACAAAGACAAAAAAATGAACACTTAGCGCAGCCTCTATTAAGGTGTAGGAAATCCTTACTACAGATACTGGTAAAAAAAACTGCATTGGCTGCTTCAAGAGATTCTAGCGATTAAGACAGCGAATCAGTCGAGGAACAGGATAATTTCCAATCCAGAAGTGTCGACATCTACGGGAACGGTCAGATAAGTTCCGATGATGGAGAGAAATGTAGGTTCGTTAGCTTCACGGCGTAAGAAGCTATCGACTTGGGACAAGTCATCAGTGGAACCGGTGGAAACAAGATAAATCTCATTTGAAATGAAAATGATTAGCACAGATATGAAGAGAGTCGAACAGGATCATGAGAGAGATAGTTGTTCAGGATGAGTAAAAATATATTCTGGTTTTAATAAGGTATGAATCTATCGAATGTCATTTGCCCGATGCCAATTTTATAATTGCGACGCGGTTACCATCGAATTCATATGAACACACATTGAGGTGTATCCAGAAAAAAAGAAAAGAAAAAAAACATTCCGCACTCAAAAAACTATTTACATAAGAATTAAGAGAAAGTGCGATATGCCGTAGTTGTAATTAGTTGGAAAAAGAAGACAAAGGTGTATTAGTAACACACACACAATATGAAAAAGAAAGTTACAACATGAACGAAAACAAAGGAATGCTAAAGTTAGCACAGCGCAAATATATCGCTGTCATGAGAATTGTTGGAAAATGTCATTCAATATTTGTTTTGGTAACCTCTCAATCAAATTAGTTCTATTATCAAATGCAACACATGAATGCACTTTTACCTTAACTTAAACACAAAAAAAATTGTTATTAAATTGCATTTGTTCCTTGTTGAAGGTTTCAAGTTTCGTGTTTTGTGTTTTGAAAAAAAAAAGGACAATCAAAATTTAATTTTTCCTTTGTTGAAATGTGTAGCTTTTCGTTTTGTGTGTGATTTTGAAACAAAACTATATACAAAAATGTCATAGGAACTGAAAAGTAAAGGAGAATGAAATAGGCGATTCATGAACATGCAATTGTGGATCGTCGACAAAGAGATTATTTTATTGATAACTATTGTGTAACAAAGACATGCATTTTATTCTTTCTTTTTTATAAATTCCGTTGTTTTGTTTTGTTATGTTGCATTCCGTGATGGATTAGGTGCGTGTAAAATGCGTCTAGAATTAAAAAAAAATATCTCAACTATTTTTTTTTTAATAATAAGAAGAGGAGTGTTGTATAAGCCGAATTCCCGGAGAGTGAGATTTAACAATAAATTTGACCAGAAAACGTGACCATATGTAACGAGTGGGATCTTTCTGTGGTGAAGCGACGGCAAACAAAAAAGTCGATCACAAATTTATGCAAAGCACATGGGATTACGTCAAAGCGAGGTATAATTATAGGACGCAAATCCGTGGTCAGCGAGTGGCCACATTTTTACGAGACAACACAGATCGGAATGTCACCGTCAACTGAGCCAAAATGTGAAAAGGATACAAAGAAGGACAGACAGACAGACCATCCATGAACCCTGTCACGGACGCCATTAGATATGTCAGTCTGTCGTTGAAACTAAGGGCTTATATTTACAAGAATAAACGACATATTTTTATAACTAGCAGCGTGTGTTTATCTGTTTTCCTTAACGCTTGTTTAAGTCAGAGAAATGACTAAAAGTATTATTTTTTAAAATTAAATAGACTTAAATGCATTTAACGATTTAGCCATAACCCGGGTGAAATATAACATATACCGTATATTTCGGCGTGTAAGGCGACCGACAGAAAAGACGACGTACAATATTTGAGCAAAGTTAATGCATTTATTATATATCAGTTGTAAAAGATTACTGCTACATCAAGAAATCATGTTTTTTTTGCCTTGGCATGATATTGCAACATTCCGTACTTTTAAGCACACATATAAGTGCGTTTCCCCTGCCCCGCTATCCCTCTTTTTTACTTTCGTCCTGTTACCCTCCATACGGACACTGTCTCATGCCATTTTTTCACCTTGCACAGTCTTTCTCACCCTGCCCACTGCATATAGAGAATATTTCGGCGTATAAGCGACACGTAAATTAAAAAAAAAATCATCTTGTCAGTATTAAGTTAGAATATTTGTTTTTAATTTCTATTAGAACAAATATTTTATTTATTTTGTCTTTTGACTTGGATATTATGAGGAATCTTTTATTTGATCATATCGACAGTTAATGCCAAGTATTTTGGACTCACGTTATCTCTTTTCTTACGTAGGAGTTTCCACTTATCAAGACCCAGAAGCAACTCGAGGATAAGGGTTAAAGAGTGTACAGTATCATAATCTAGCAACCCTTGATGGTGGAAATTGGTAAATTTGTTAAATTAAGTGGAACGGCTCATAAAGAACTTGCTTACATTGGACTTGAAGACGGCCATAGTGTAGTCAACTGGAAAGCAGGTAAACGGAAGACAGTTCCATAGGCGTGCAGTTCTATGTAATTTATATAAAAATAAAGTAGTGTTCAACGTATTGTACATGTTCTGGGAAACTCAGTTAAACAGTAAAAAAACATAACGCCACATCTGTAATCCATATCACCAAGGCGTAAGATATGCTCGATGCCACAAAGACATAGTGGATACAATTGTTGGAGAAATGAAAATGGTAGTGTTGCGCAAGTTACATCGCTTAATTTTTAAATCACAGGATACAAGTTCTTTTTAGTCGTTGTGGAAGAACACACGAATACACCGATAGAAAAACTACAACAGACCAAAGTTGAGACAGTTAAGGATAACGACAGAATATACCCTAGGGAAATATCGCAGGAGTCGGTGCATTCGAAAATATTGGAAATCTTTGGACGGGCGTCAGAAACTAACAAAACCCATTCGTAACATTGATCGGTTTTGTTTATCTCATTATTGACCGGAGCAATCATTGTTCGTTTTTCAATAGCTTCGTTCAGTCTCGAAAGACAAAGGACACACCCTGTAGGAGCAACTGTGAATGTAATTATGAGGCAAGGTTTGCACAATCTCTAACCACATCTCTCCTGAATCGGCATTGTTTGACTTCAGTGGCAAGAAGACTAGGACGACTGGAAAAAATGTCGAGATAAGCGGATAGCATTAAGAGCACCCGGAAGTCTCAAATGGTCACCATTTTAGTATTGACAAGGCCCAACGTTGCTTAACTTCGTTTTTACCCTCTTACTGTATAGATAGTATTCTTTCTTTTCCAGATGTTTTTACATTTCGGTTATTGCCTAGAAATAAGTGAAATACTGGTATTATAAATAAAGATTTCAGGATAGCAATTTTTAATATTTATATAGAAAATATGGCTGTATTTGCTTCGAAATTCGGTATATAAATCAAGTTACGTACCGCTCCACCAGTGACTAATAAACAAGGTCAGGTGTTTTAGCGTATTTTTACTAGGATGTTAGATTACTACTTACCAAAGCAAACGCAAGAATACGGGTTTATAAATATCAGATGGCTGGTATGAAACCATTGTGATTAGCGGTACGCTTGAAAAATATTGTTTTTTTTTTTAAATTATTTACGATAGCGGATCGATAGAAACTTGTTCACGTTTGGCTTAAAATAGCAATTTTATTGTTAATTGAGAAGCAGCCCTGTTTTATTGTGTTTCACAGACGAGCAGAAAAGAAAATTTTCGCATGGATAGCAGTTGGTATAGATAAACAAGTGCCTACTACAAATGCTCTACAGGAAGTCGAATAAAGAGAAAAGCTAAGTTAAACACCTGCGATAAAAATGACGGTAAAGAAAGGATAGATCCGCTACGACTCTTTCGTTGGAAACTGTAGAATAAAAGAATAGGGTTTCATCCACTAGATTTGAAACCGATTTTGAACTCTGGCATGACAGGAAAGGATAATCCTAGAAGCTCCTACCAGGATAGAAATAACAGTATTTTATTTTAAGACATATTTAATTCTTATATAGGAAAGGTGTTGCGTCAGTAGTGAGATACTTCCTGGAGCGGCGGAATAATCCAACAATTTTTCCTGAGACAACAGATTCGATGTAAGTCTTCAATTGCAGCTTCAGAATAAAGATCACACACACAGAGGCTTGTCATAGCAGGATACTTCCTTAAGACGGAAACCGTTTCTGTTAATGCGGGTTTGATCCAAATATTTCTGTGGAAGGAAATTAGTTCGAAGTTGACACACACTGACTTTCAGGCCGTATTGTGAATAATTTAGGTAGCGTCACCCTTACCCCGGAACAATATTATTCTATTAATGTAATTTTGTATTTTACTTAATAGTAGAATTATGGTTTACCTATATTATCTGTGCGTATACTACTGTACTTTCTAGCGGTGTTTAAATCAAAACGGTAGTGTATTGGCTGTTCGGTTTCTTGGACTATCTTACAAGACATAATCTCCACATCCGTGGACGTATATTGTAGAATAAATCCATTTTTTGTGATAACGTCTTCTCTGGCTTATACTATGGCAAGGATGCTGTATAGTTAGTCACGTTGCCACGATACTTCCTCTAAGATTTATTTAGTGTGAAGAAGCATAATTCCAAAATAAAACAATCGGATTTCCATTAAGAAACGTGCCACCTTTATTTTATATTTTAATTATTCATTTGTATTTTAAGCTAGAGAAAATTTACTCAGTTTATCAATAAGATAGTAACTTGTATTCAAAAATTCGTATAGTGTTATAAATATAGCATTTCCTTAGAAGAGTTTAAATATTTTTCACTGGCAAATAGAATAGGCGATTATTATTTCATATACAGTAGCGCTTTGAAAAAGTAATGTGTATGTTGTGAATATGGATTACCTTCTATTTGATAATGCAAGCTATGAAGATGTACATTTCCGTTTGTAAAGTAGACGTGTAGTAAGATTTTTAATTGAATAAAAGATTAAAAGACGAATCTCTTGTCCTGTTTTCATTACAATTTATTAGATTAAGAATGGAACAATGTGTCGACAGCAGCGATTTACAACAGATCCTGAAAGCGATTAGACAGATAAGTGGTGGGATCGTTGGTGGGAGAATTTTACAAATTTCATCGAAGTTTTACATTTAGAAATACCGGGTCGTTTCATCTATAAGCGTGCGCTCATAGCAGATACTCAACAGCCAGCGAAATTATCTCGGATTACGAAGAAGCAATCGATGTACTGAACGCTACATACATACAGCTCATTATGAAATATTTTCTAGACACCTACTTGCGACTTGCCGACAAGAACAGGGCGAAATATTGGACCATTTCTTAATTACCCTCTTACACTGGGCAATGATGGAAACTACGGCCCAAATAACGGAATTAGAGGCCCAATACCAACACATTTTGAATGCCTTGATTAACGACTTACGTAATGCTCAAGCAACACAACGTTTTCTTTATAATAAGGCTATTCCAATTAGAACAGCTTCGGAGAAAGCCTATACCTTAGAATGTGCTATACATCAGTTTAGTTCTTATTTACAGACAGAAACCGTGTACTGCCACGAATGACACCATACACGAAAGATTTTTACCTTTTCAGCGACGGAGTCCGGTGGGAGCTTCGCTTCCATCTTGGCTCTTTCGACCCGGTACTGCGTTTCTGAGACGACATACACGTTACACCAAGAACAATCCCTTGGTGAACGAGATAGAACTCATAGAGGTGAACCCTCAATACGCTCTCGTATTACGTGCAGATAGTAGAGAGTCTATTGTGCCTCTCAGAGACCTAGCAGCTGCTGAGACGTACCAGGACCGTGGATAACCGCTGACGACTGATTAACTCCCTCTGACACTTAAGCCCCTCTGGAATATAATGATACTAAAATTGCTCCTGACAAGTCGATTAATGGCACTGTCTCCGTTGGACCTCGGTGAGACACTTTGGGTGGGCCAACACCTGAATCCCTGACAGATAAAGGACTAGCACCTGAATCCCTGACAGAAGAAGGACTAGACTGACTCTGATACGAAACGGCCTTCTCTTCTGACAAGGAAACATTTCAGAGCGAGGTATTTTAGAGCCCACAGACAGGCTCGCGCTGAAGAGCCTTCCTGTTTGAGTATTCCGACCCTGAATTATGGACTACCGAGGCGGCCACTGTGAGCTCATGAGGGGTCAGGACATTTAAGGGAATTTCTTCCCTATCAGTGAGAAATTTGGTCGGGGTAGATGTTGTAAATATGGATTATTTTCTCTTTGATAATCAAAGCTATTAAAGTTTACACCTCCCCTTTCAAGTAGACGAGTATTATGATTCACAATTGAATAAAAGTTTACTAAACGGAATCACTTATCTTGTTTTCATTACATCAGTACATCAGAAAATACAATGCGCCATGAAATACCCGGTTAAAGTTCTTTGGGACTTGTTGTGACTATGTAAGATAATAAATTCCATAACACAACATGTTGCTCGTCTTAATTGTACGACTCTCGTCTCTGTGGCTCTTTAATATTTTAGGTTAAAAATCAAATACGAGGCTTTACTTTTGGGGTGAATATCGTATGACAAAATGTGACCCGGACGTCCATACACGCTAATCGTAGGCGAAAGTCAAATGAGAATTCGAGAGGACAAAGTCGCTGGTTGTAATTTTATCACTCCCTTCTTCGTAGAACTTCAACTTATTTTAGTTTAAAATAATAGATAGGCTTTATTTTTTAAACCACCCATATTGGTGGGTTCGATTAATTATTTTGTAGAGTTGGGACGATTAATTGGGATCTAGAATAGAAAAATCGGAACTTTTCTGAGTATCGGAATCGGTATGGGAATCGGTATCGGAATCGGAAAAAAAATGTGTGCCTATTTTTCGATGCCAAAAACGAATCGGTAAAGTGTCGGAATCGGAAAAAAATATAGGAATCGTCTCATACTATTTTGTTTTTATAGCTTGATTCATGGTCCCTGGATTATAAAGTCGCGTACCATTCTGGTCACGGTATGCAGTATGTTCGAGTCAATATACACTGAACTTTTAATAAAGGATAAATACGTGTTATTTCTTTTCATACATTTTAATATTTAGTTATATTTCTTTTTTTTTAATTACATTCTGTTAAAACATGATTAGATTTGTTTACATTTTTTTGCTGGTAATTTCATCAAACACGGATTTGTATTTCGGATGTCTATCAAGCTTTCTCAGTTTGTTTGCCTTGTTTTCTTTCCTTTTGCCGTTTTTTTGTTTCCTTATATATGCCTTTCTGTATCAATGGCGGTGGATTAGCAATGCCATTTATAAATGTATTTTTAGTATGTCAATAGTGATTAAATTAGCTAGTTGCGTAATAAGCTACATCTGCAGAGAAGAATTCGAAAGGATGACATGCAAGATCAACGCTCAAGCAGAGGTTAGATGTTTGATAAAACAGATGGATGAATCGAGTTTAAGAATGACGTCACGTTTTTCGAGCTGAGAGTCTATGGAAGCCGATTGGCGTGAAATCATATAATTATAGCTTGCAATAGGTTACGCGAGACTCCACTAATGTAGAAATATCATTATAAAATGTTACACGGATGTCGCATCTGTCTGTATGTCACCATGTCAGTTTAGTTAAGAAGTTAATATTAACTGTATTGTATTTGTATTTGGTGTTTTCATAATTAAGACGCCTATCACTGTTTTTCGGTTTGTCTGTCTCTTTTTTTTTAACTTGCGTCCCCTTTTCATTTTCTCTTTGCCTCTCCTTATTTAATTTGTTTCTTTTTATCTCTGACTGTCTCTTCTTCGTTCTTACAATTTCATTTCTGTCTTCTTTGACTTTTTCTGTCGATCTTTTTCTCTTTTTTTCCAGTCTCTGTCCATTTCTGCATTTGCTTGTCTTTCTCACCCTGTTTTTGTATTTCTCCATAAGGGTCTTTCCTCATTTTTCTGTTTCTTTCGTTTTTTTGCTGTCTGTTCCTTTATTTTGTTTTAGTTTTTCTGTTTACCGTCCCTCTTTCTCAATCTTATTCTGTCTGCGTCTCTCTATTTCTCTTTTAGCTTCTCTATTCCCGCTTATTTCTCTCTATTTTTTTAGACCGGTCAGTTTCTTTAACTTTATGTTTATGTCTGTAAGGTTTTTGTCATTCAACTAAAAATTTTGCAAGGGTTGAGAATAGGACTATTTACCAGAAAGAAGTAACTCATGCCAAACAATACACATTTGTATGAACTGATTCTCGACATCGTACAAAAACACAAACGATTACGTCACAAAAACAACGTTTTAACTGAAACAGGTAATCAATAACCTAATTCATAATCACTATGTATGTCTGCCTGTCTCCATATATTCACACCGACTTCTACTAAAAATAAAAGCTGCAGGGATCTTAAATGATGGATTTTTACAGATCGTTCGTTTCTCTTTTTTTAGCTGATTTTAACATATTTTAAGGGATTATAAAAGGGTCAAAATTGAAAAATCGTTATACATTTTCTACACTCATCTTAGTTTATTTTTAATCAGTTTAAATGTGTGTCACAGTGGTACGTCGTAAGCTTTGAATGTTACAGTTTTGATTTCGGTATCGATTCTAGCTGATGGCACCGGAATACTTTTTAAAAATTTAATCACAACTCTATAATAATATAAATTAAATCTGGACAAAATAAAATATCAATTTTAATCGTATTTGTCGACTTGGCAAAGCATTCACCTCCCGCTCGTTCTTTACAAAAGGGAAACTCCAACATAGAGGTAGAAAACAGTTTAATTATGGTACGTTTTTTTTAAATGGTTATAATTAATCTATTAGATAATACTGTTGACATTTTACATCACTTTGCTATTAGAAATGCATTGCTTTCGGTTATGCTCCATTATCCTGTCAAAAGTACATATATATGAAAACTCAAGAATAATAGTAATATGAAGACGTTACAAGTTCAAACCAATCAACTGGATTCTGGCAAAAAAAAAGGTAAAAATAATCTACATTGATAATAATTTTGAGATAGAACTACGGTGAATAAGCCATTTAATATATAAGCAGACTAATTAGATTATTTCCCGGAATGGTCGGTTTCAATACACCATGAGCCCCCTTATTTAAATATTCGATACATTAACGTACTATCTACATTTATAATAATAACTGGTTCAAACAAATAAGCTACGTGTGAAAAGTGTTACGTAGGTACACCCGATACAAATAATAATTTTAATATGCAGGTACACAGAATAAAGCAGCATATCAATACGCAAAGTATTTAATTCGTGTTTCAGCCCTATAATCGAAAATACTCCGCAAACTGCAATATGGACAATCCCTCCTCAACCTAATCCAAAGTTATCCAATACATTGATTGGCTAGGCATTTTCAATGTAGAGAGAATTAGATACTGACCCGACAGCGTCCAAGTACAAAGTCTCTTGAATACATCTTTACTCAGATTGGTCCATCAAACCATCAACTTCTTGATCCATCAAAACCATCAAAGTCCGTTGCCAAGATCGCGGGGAAAAGGGTGGGATCCTTCTACCGCTCCAGAAGATATCTCACTGGTGATGCAATTCTCAATCTATATAAAATCCAAGTACGTCCAAGGATGGAGTACTGCTGCCACATTTGGGAAGGAGCTGCTAAAAACAGCCTATCCGCCCTTGACAGAGTACAAAATAGGCTTCGTGGTTTTGTGGGTGATGCTCTTTTGTCTTTCCCGCTACCTCTCTCTCACAGGAGAGACATTGCGATCCTGTCTTTGTTTTATCGTTATTTCCATGGCAAGTTCTCGTCCGAGCTCCAATCCCTGGCTCCTCTCGCCAATCATTCACGAACAACACCTGTCTTGCTGAAACTACTGTAAATAATTTCCCCCACGTTTTATCTGCGTCTAAATCAAAACGGAGATTCCATGAACAGAGCTTTTTATCTTAGAAGTGCACGCCTGTGGAACCTTCTTCCGTTCGCCGGTTTCGCACTTGACCACAACTTGGATGTCTTCAAGCCCAACATAAACAAATTCCTGATGAACCGCCCCGATTGGGTAAGACACTTTATCAAATCTCCAATACTAGCGATTACTACGATACTATCTCATTGATTTCTGTATACGCAATAACCCTTATCCCCGAGCGGTCTCCAGGCCCTTATAATTGGTGATCACCATGAAATAAAAAACAGAACTTCGTAAAATAACTAGGTATAGCATTAAAAAAATTAACCGAAATGAAAGGCGACACCACGCAAAAAAAGTGTATTTTATGATCACACGAGACTGCTTAGAACAATCGACAAAAATATAAAAACAAAACGGAACAATAAAATTGAAGGCAAATGTCGGTTACAGTATCTATGTCAATATATTACTTATGTCACTTATAAAAGTATTTTTTTTATTTCGGTCAATATGAGTAGCAGTGTATACTTTAATCTGCATTTACACGTAGCATGGATATTAGAAATACGTTGTTTTGAACATCTCTTGTATATGTTACATATTAGTGACCTTAGGTCAATAGTGAGCTACATAGCTAATATGACTGATAATGAGCTACCCCTGCAAATAATAATCCGGATGACTTACAAGGTCAAATCACACGCGAACGTTAGATGTTTGATAAAGCAGAAGTATGAGTCGAGATGAAGAATGACGTCACGTTTTTCGAACTGAGAGGTACATAAGTAGACAAATGAGTTGTCCGTGGAATCTAATCGAAGAGACATTGTATAATTTCAACGTCCAATGTATTCTTCGAGGCAGCAATAATGTAAAAAATGTAACTATGAATGTTAAACCGACTTAGCATCCGTCTAGATTTTACCATTTCAGTTTAGTTAATATATGGCTGTATTGTATCAGGAGTTTGTGTTTTCATATTTCAAACGCCTGTCACTCTTTTTGGTGTGTCTAATTCGTTTTTTTATTCCTGTTTTCGCCTGATTTCTATTTTCTTTGTTCTGTTTGTATCTCTCGCTTTCCTTCTCTTTTTATTCCTGTATCATTCTCCGCCTGCCATTTATCTTTGACTGTCGTTTTCTCTCGTTTTTCAGTTTTCTTTAGGTCGCATTTCTATTTTTTATCTATCTCTTACTCTTTTTGTCTATCTGTCCATTTTTACATCTATATCTCTATCTTGTGTGTGTCTGTCTTTGCCTATCTTTGTGCTTTCTCTTTTTTTCTCTTTAGTTTTTTTCTTCCTGTCGTATTTCCCTTGTTTGTTTTTAATTTCGTCCCTCTTTCTCTATCTTATTCTTTCTGCGTCTCATTTTTATCGTTTTATTTCAGTCTCTGCCTTACTGATTTTTCCTCTATGTGTTGGTATCTCTCTGCCTGTCAAACTCTGTCTATAACAGTTTTGCATTTAGACACTAAATTATCGCAAGGGTTGAGACGAAAAGCATTTATTAATAAGAAGGTGCTTATCAAAATAATACACGTTTTTATAAGCAAACTGTTTTTATCGAACTAAAACAGAACATTCCATCATAGAATAGAAACGATAAAGGCACAAGAAAACAATTTATAACGTAAGGTGGTAGTCGATTATTCTTTCCAAAAGTGAAACTCTGACCTAGCATCCGTTTACATTTCACCATTTCAGCAAGGTTAGGAATTAACCTTATAATTAATTATCTATGAGAACGTAAATCCCTCTCCCCTAAGTCAATTCCCTTTAAGAATAACATATTTAATAAACTCAGAGCAGCAGTCACTTTTTTTTCTTCTTCATAAAATATAAAACTTATTTCATAACGACCACTAAACGACACAGCGCTGATGGAGAAAAAAGGCAGTGACATATTGCGTTGAAACACCTTTTTTACTGTTCGGAAAAATTGTCCATAACATTTTAACGGACCCAACACGTTTTAGATAGAATGTCTCGCAAAGAAAGAAAGAAAAGGAAAATAACAGAAAAGAAATTCGACTCGCGATTTTTTTTTTAAACATTGCATACAGCGCATCTGGTCTAATCTGTTAATTTATTTTGCCTCGTTCGCCATATTTTTGTTTCTCTATTTCGTTGTTTGTTTTTCCCGTCTCTTTTTCTCATTCTTTATACGTCTCATTCTTTCTCTTTTTAACTGTGTATCTCTCTCTTACTGTCTCTTTTCTTTATTCGTTGGTATCTGTCAGTCACGCCAACTCTCTCTCTCTCTCACGCTTTTCATTCTCTCTCCGTCTGTCTATAACAATTTACATATTTGTATAAGCGACGTCTTGGCATCGCAAAAAAGACATAACCTTCCATAATTTACTCGAAACGATGACAGAAAATAACAACATTATGAATTAAAAAAGACAGTTTATTATTCTTTACAAAAATGAAACTCCAACTTAGGGAACGGCAAAATGTCTACCGAATGTTTATCATAACCTAATTTTATCAGTGATTACAATGA
Organism: Euprymna scolopes; assembly: GCF_053919585.1. Lineage (NCBI taxonomy): Eukaryota > Metazoa > Mollusca > Cephalopoda > Sepiida > Sepiolidae > Euprymna > Euprymna scolopes. The sequence goes on along the minus strand of NC_136506.1, from coordinate 9,483,851 downwards.
AACAATTTGATAATAGTGTCATAACTTTGCAAATTTTTCCATCACGTTGTAATACAAAAAAAAAAAATAACTTTCGGTCATTCCCAATATTCTGTCAAACAGCTGTATAGGGAGTGTCTACTAAAACTAGCAATATGCAGATATTGCAAGTTTAAACCAATCCCATCGATTGTAGTAAATATAGATAAATATAATTCACATTGATAATGATTTCTACATAGCAATACATTCAATGTGCCATTCAATTTATAAGCAAACTGGCTACATTGTTTTTGTATCGTGCTAAATAATGATTTCCCCAAAAGTAGAATCTTGTTTAATTTGGAACAAGTGAGGCGCTCCCTTATTAATACGTCTGGAAAACATACGTATCGCCTATTTTATTATAAACACAAAACAAATCAACGGCATGCGGTATAATTTACATAAATACAAACGATACGAATTATAATTTCATTATGCCAGTACATTGAGCAAATCATTACACTTATATGCAAACACATTATTTAATTTATGTTTTAATCCGATAGACGAAAACACCCAGAAAACTGCAATATGCACAATTATTTCTTATCCTATTCCAAGGAGATTCAATACATCGATCGGCTAATTATTTGATACGTAGAGAAAACAAGATAATCACCCAACAACGTGCAAGTACAAAGTGTCTTGAATACGACTTTATTCATCGTACATTTCCTTTTAAAATCAATAGATATAGCACTGTTTTAACATTTTAACCGAAATTAAAAGTGACCCCCCCCCCCCAAAATACACCATTTTATTCTACGATCATCTGTGGGAGACAATCAAAATGATATTGTATAATTGTAATCTTAAATTGATTACGCGAAAAAAACAAATGATGTAGAAATATTTTTGTAAAATGTCATACCGACGTAGCATCTGTCTATATTTCACCATTTCAATTAAGTTTAGAAGTTAACGTAATAATTAATTTATTAGCTATGAGACCAAGTCCCTCTTCCCTGAGTCAATTCACTCTAAAAAATAAAACGTTTAATAAGTTCTCAACAGCGTCTCCGTTTGTGTCCTCTTCACGAAAATAAACATTTTTTTGCATAACTTATAAAATGATTTGACAGGGAGCGATTCAGTTCTCGCTTGCTGACGTTGTGGCTAATGCTTAATAAAAAGGGGTATAATGTACCGACATTAGACTGAGATGAAAATAATAACTATATTGAATTAAAGAGAACAATAACAGACTAAGTCCTTGTAAAACTGATTTTGTTTATGGCTAATGAAGCCCAACTATAATTACAGAAAGTTCTTTTTACGCCCAAGAATAGAAGGCTCTTAGAATGTTAACATAATTAGTCGCCTTCAATAAAGGAGAAGAGAACGTATTGGCCAATCGAACAGTGCTTGTATTAGAATAGCGGGAGTGAAACAATTTTATATGCCCAGCCTGCCTGCTTCTGCGATAATAAATCTTCTCAAATGAACTTCAAAGGCTGTATAAGGTCTTTACTTTACTACAAATCCCCTGTTTCTTTCCGGATTTTTCGATTATCTATACTTATCGAAGACATTCCGATACAAAGCCTATCTGAAATCACTACCAGACAGATAAAGTATATTCCGGTGAAATAAAAAAAATAATGATCAATAAATAAATAAATAAATAAGAGTCCAGCAGTTTAGCAATCCATACGAATCGACCTCTCACAGAACCAACGTTCCTTTTTATATAATAGTGGAGATAGAGATATATAAACTGTAAAACATAATTTAATACATAACCATCTAACAGTATTCTTTTTAATTAACTACTATCCTTATTGTTTTTTCTTAAGTAGTAATAGTATTATGATGGTGAAAAAATAATGTAGTTTTTTGGCGTTTAAAGTCAAAAGATCATACATCGTTTCAGAAACCATTAGATTCGACACATTTTTTCCGACGTGAAACACGTTTATTCATCCGATTTCAGGAAACGATGAAGTCATTGAAGGTCGATTCGGCATCATCTCGATTTTTGAAGCATTTTACGCGCAGGAAGTTGTCGAAATGCTTTAACACGTGATAATCAGTGGGAGAGATGTCCGGTGAATATGGTGGGTGAGACAGAGTTTCCTAGCCCAATTCGTTCAGCTTCTGCAGGGGCAGTGTAGCAACATGAGGGGGAGTGTTGTCTTAGAGAAGAATTGGTCTCTTTCATATTGACAATCTCGACTACATACGTTGAGAATTCTGGTGTATTTCGTCAATTTGCTGGCAGTACTTCTTCGCCGTAATTCTTCTGAGCGAATCGAAGATACTGTGATGGATAAGACTTGTTTCAGACCACCAACAATCACCATAACTTTTGGGGGGTGGGGTGTAATTTCGGCCGGGGAAGTGTTGTGGAGCTTCTCCGGTATCCAACTCCTGTGCCGAACGTCGTCGATTGTTGTAGAGAATGTACTTCTGATAACACGTCACAATCATCTCGAAAAATGTGTTGTTTTTGGTGCGCAGAAGTACGTCTAAACAACGATTTTAAAAAATTATCGTTAAATTTATGTGCCATCCATTTCTCCAACTATTTTGACTTTCATATTTGCTTTAAATTACGAACGACTGTTGAGTAGTCGACCTCAAGTTTAACAGCAACTTCTCGTGGTGTTTTGCGAGGGTGGACTTCAATATAGGCTTTCAAAATTTCGTTATCAACCGCAGTCGACCAGCCAGGACCGTATTCATATTCGAGGCTATCGGCACCATTGAGAAATTTCTTGAACCACCATTGTGCCACAAGTTCGTTAATGGTTCCATGATTAAGCGCATCATTGATACCACGAGCTGTCTCGGTAGCTATTCGGCTTAGTTTAAACAAGACCAAGAAAATCGTACGGGTTTTGATGTTGTACGTGCTGTCGAAAAGACTGCAAAAAATGAGTGAAGAGATTGCGAACGACAATGAATAACACGGTGCGATTGATCGAAAAACGCGCTTAAAAATGACATGAAACATACCTATATATATGTTGTCTGCACAAATAATTAACAAGAACACGAAAGTAAAGGTATAACAATAATATATTAGAAAGAAAAGTTATATACATATTTACATGTTTTCAGATATACTTCAGTTGGAGATATTTCGGCAGGTGGCGTGTTGCATGTCTTACTAGAGGCAGCATAAGCGTCTTGCCTATTTGAAAGTCCTTGCCGAACTCCTCGATATTGGTGATTGATACCTTTATATATCTCACTCACCCGCCTTTGTTTATTAGTAGGCGTCTCCACAACAATATACCAAAGAATTAATTCAGAAATCAAATATAAAAGTAACATATGTGAGAAAACGATATTGTTTTTGCACCAACTTAATAATAGCACAATATACTCTATCTAGTCGTGCATATTTTTTAGAATATTCGATGTAATCTTGAAGTTACTAATGGAATAATTGACTCTGACAATTTCATTCATGCCCCAAATAATAACTCAAGATGAGGGTTTTTTATGCGAGGATCATTTCTGAAAACAACAAGCGAGGCGTTAATGGCTTCGAGGATGGCACTATGGCGGGGAGACATATTTTATTACCTCACCCCTACAAAATGAACGAGATAATGCTTAGGCGCATGTGATTATGTCAATAGAAAGTATACTACGCTATCTTTGTCTAAACAAAAGAACAGAGTTATTCATAGGAGAACGGTACCATTACAAACGAAACAATAGTACAGAACATTACAGGGTAACCGTCGGATTACATTTAGTTTTATTTTACTGAAGTGTTAAACACATACAACAGCTGCATGTTTCATCACTCTTCGTCAGTGTTATTGTTAGATACGCATTTTTAATAATTATTATTTTTTCTAATCAGTTCTTGCTGTTATGATCATTTCTTTTATATTGACTTGTGTATTTTATTGTTTTTTTGTGTCCTATAAAAATTCTTCTAATTAATTCCTTATTCGGTCAGACTGATTTAATCATAAATATTTGATTAAAACAGTTTCAAGTCAGTTAATAAAGCCGCGCATTAAACGCATCGAACCCATGTGAGTTAATTAACGCAATATGTCCATTCCATCTTTGATTACCGCGGGGAATATGTCAAAGAAAACTAACTTATTCCAATAATTAAATATTTATTTTCTGCTTCCAGCAAGAAATCAATATGTCAAGCAACTAGTGATGTTGAAGACAATGAAAATCAATGATCGATACGCATTAAGTGATCTATAATCCTTACGAGAGTTTGACTACGCTCGACCGAAATTGAAAAGTGCACAAAGTTCCCGAGAAAAAAGAAACAAAATGAGAGTTAAACTTTCGATCAATCCATGTGTCAGCTCAGTACATATACATGTAGGACGTGCAATATTTTTTTTTACTTTCTCAGTGAATGTTTATCTCCAAATCAAGCAGAATAGCAAAACAAATAGTTGAGACAGTGATGTGTATTTTATGGAAATGTTCCGAGTCAAAGCCTGAAACCACTTGACGTAAGGAACTAATAAAAGCGGAAGATGATTATTGCAAATACAGAAGATGCTTACTAACATATATGCTGCAGAAATCAAAGTTGTAGGTAAAAGGAAAACAGGTGGTAACAAAGAGTTACGCAAAATTGTAATGCTTTGAAAAAAAATCTACTGGAATATGAAGCTGAATTACAGTGAGGTGTACAGATTTATAGTGAGCTCTAGACCATCGAGTCAAACGGCCTGGAACAAACGAAGAACAGGATAGGTCAGATAATTCTGAGAAACACATGGCATAAAGTAAAGATTTTTTTTTACAAGTTAGTCACCACTTATGAAGGCCCGGAAGCCACTCGAGGATAGGGGTTATTGTGTGTACAGTACGTTAGTGTTGGAGATTTGACGAAGTGTCTTGCTTAAGGGGGCGGTTCATCAGGAACCTGTTTACATTGGGCTTAAAGACATCCAGGTTGTAGTAAGGTGGGAAACAGGCAACCTAAACAGAGTTCCACAGGCGTGCACTTCTAAGAAAGAAGATTTGTTCATGGAATCTACGTTTTGATTTTGGCACAGATAAGGAGTGGGGAAAATTTTTGACAGTGGTTTCAGCTAAGCGGGTGTTTATCGTGAAAGATTGGCGAGCGGGGACCAGAGATTGGAGTTCAGACGATCACTTGCAATGGAAATAATAATAAACTAAAGACAGGCTCGCAACGTCTCTCCTGCTCCGAAGCCTCTTTTGTACTCTGTCAAGGCAGGACAGGCAGTTTTTAGCAGCTCCTATCCAGATGTGGCAGCAGTACTCCATCCTTGGACGAACACATAGACCGACACTAGGAACAGCATGTCTCTGAGATAGAGTTTGCAGTGAAGAAGAAAACGTGGGATCAATCAAATTACCAATATTTTTCTGCAATTCATCAATAATCGACGAATGGGAAACACTCACCAGCTCACATATGACAACAGTATTCCGTATATGGCTTGACAGTAGATCTGTAGAGATAAAGAACAATCTCAAATATGAGGAAGTGTTTAAAGTGATAGAGAATCGATGTTTCTGAATGATAAAGAGCAGTAGATTAAATATTCTCAAAAACAGATATGATTTTAAAAAAAGAGTAGATTTCTCCTCGAGAGCAGGGCACGCAATAAAGATCGTATAAGAAAATTTCCAATGAAAGACAATAGTTTAGTCTTAATAAAAAGGTAAACGTACACGCGTCTTGTTTTCTACATACGCCACCATTGTATGCGTCATTGATTGTATGGCTTCAATAAACATTCATATATTTGTTTATTTATTGTTACACGTACGGTTGTTCTTACCTATCTCCCACGCGAGGGCATGATGTGACTATAGGTCGAGCATAACTCGGTGTGTAGCTAGACCGCCATAAAGATCGTATAAGAAAATTTCCAATGAAAGACAATAGTTTAGTCTTAATAAAATTACAATGAAACAATTTGTTACCATTGAGCTTTGTCTTGAAAAATAAAAACACAGGAAAAAACAGCAAAATCGAATATTGTACAGCAAGCAATTTTTAAGTTTACTTAAAGGTAAATTTATTCAGGTGATATTAATGCGAAAAACAGCAGTATATTTTACTTGCTATGCGACATAGTACATGGGTAAAATTATGCCCTATGTAACAGATGAGCAATGAATTGCAGCGAAGAATAGATTACGCTATTCAAAAACAAATGCCACCTAACGGACATGTCCCACATACATCTGCCGTAGCAAATATGAATCCACAAAGTCATACACCAACCAGCGGATAAATTAACATCATCTCAACAATTGCCCAGTCTCGCTGATCATCGACGAACTCTCCCCGACTACTAATAAACGCAGACTGAGTTCATATGTAAGAATACGTGCCTATAGTAATTATGTAATCCATACTAATCTTAAATCTACGAAACAGAATTCTTAGTCTACGTAATGCTAGTGCCTATTTCCTCTTAGTCGATTCTACATTAAAATACTACGTAATTCAAGTGCCTATTGTTTCAATCTCTACGTAATGTAAGACACCTATTTTCTCTTAAACTATTCTCAAATTATATTCTACGTAACGCCAGTACATGCCATCACTAAACTAATTCTCAATTTATTGTCTACTAAATACAATGCTTTATTCCATTTCTATGTAACATTACTATGTCTCGACTCTTAACACAACTAGCTATTGTTTTTTTTTTACCCATTCTCAATTCAAAGTCTACGTAACGTAAGACTATGTCGTCTTTTTACCCATCCTTTATCCTAATTCCACGTAACCTTATAATCTATTGAGTTTTAACTCATGCTAAACTTTTAGTCTACGTAACGCAAATATCATAATCAATCCTCAGTGCCAAGTTCACCTAACGTAACTATATGTTTCTATTAATCCATGCTCAATTCTAAGTTCATGTATGCATCACTATTTTTACAGGTGTCTATTATCTATTAAGATGGTAATGTAAAATCGCATTATTAATATTTTATGCATTTCCTATGGGTTGTTTTTATCCAAAAAAGTGCTACGAATTTATAGTTTATAACTATCCTATGCTTATCAGTCTGTATATTACTATTATAGACCTGAGTCTATTTAAACTAAGCATATATCATTCGATACCCAAGACGATATTCATTAATTCAATCACGTATCCCTATAATTTCATTCCATTATCCAGAGAACTTGACCTTTCAATAGTAAGCCAATGCGCTCTGCTATAGCAGCTGTGACTTAGTAACCTTCCTCTTCACAGAATTCCCAATTTGGATATCGATTTTGATAGCAAATAGATTTGGCCAGGTTTTTCTTTTGTCAACTTCAGCGGTATCAATCTAACCAAGTCCTATTCAATACTAACGAAACAGATCGATCTTTCGGTTGACAGTAAAATCCGAATACACTTTTGCCAGTGTAATACAGCATACGAAAAAAAAGCGATAAAGAAAAAGAGAACAGAAACCTGTGATTCTTGCGCTGTCAAAGTGTCAGACTTATCTTATTACAAAACAGCCACAACTGATTCCAACGGAAACAAGATAGTTGTATTTGATTGTATACGAATGAAATAAAGTTAATTTGTGCAGGCTGGCCATTCACCAAACACAAAGAAACAAGAAACATTCCTCCAGTAGAGGTGAGAACGTTTCAAAATAAAAGGAATTACAAGAGAAGATTATAAATATATAATATAAATATTTTTTCATATATTCAGATATATATATATATATATATATATGTATATATATATACATATACATATATATAGAGAGAGATAGAGAGAGAGACAGAGAGAGAAAAATACGAAGGAATAAACCGTATTATGTGTTCATCAACGTTTCCTCTTTGTTTCGAGACTTCCTCTGGGTGAATGATATTAAGAAACAAAAAAATACAGCTAAAAATGTTTGAAAATGTTTCACGTGCAAAGTGTGACGCAGTTATATTTCAGAAAAACGGAAAAAAACGTTGAAAATTCAAAAAAGACTGTAGGGCTGGCGTTGTTAAAGACAAGGAAATTTTAGTGACGTCATATAGTCGTTGTAATTTTAAAAAAAATATGAACGCAGTTAATATTCTTACTGGGGGAAAATATATATGTGTGTGTGTGTGTGTTTTTGTGTGTGTGTGTATTTATAATTCCAGATTATTATTATTAAGAGGTTAAATAACTAATGAAGTTTAAACGAGGTTAATTCGAAAGTTCTTAAGAAGGGCGATATATATATATATATATATATATATATATATATATATATATATGTTATTTATTTTATATTAGCATTACATATTAATAAACATGTCTCGGTCAGCGAGTTAGTTGTCACTAGAGACCTCTCCAGGCAGTGTTATAATTACTAAGCTTTTGTATAAGAAACATCGCCTGCAGAGGTCTCTAGTTATAAGCAATTTGCTGACCGAAACATGCTCATCAATGTGTATCGACATAATAATGATTATTTAAAACAAATGAATATATACATACAAATACACACACACATACATATATATATAAATATAAATATGTATATATATATATAAATATAAATATGTATGAGAAAGAAAAGAAATTAAAAGTGTAAGTTGAAATTTACAATTAAATTTATTGTTCGACTGAATACACACAACAAATCTATACTTTTAGCTACGTTAGAAATTTTCCAACAGGAATCATTATATTCAACTGGATTTAAATTTGGATTCAATCTTTTCTAATTAATGTTTTCGCCTTCCGATTATTTTGAAGCTGTCATTTTATGCCTGGTTAGCTTTTATTATTATTTTTTTATCATTTTTTTTATTTCCTACAATCTTAACCACGTTGTTTTTAAAGTACATGTACATTATCGCAATTCATGACTACATAAATAACGGCGTCATTTAATGATATAACGAGCAAATTATAGAATTTCTACAAATATAATTTGGTTATTTACTTTCTGTTTTTTTTTTTACCTACCGTCACTGGTGTTTCATGCTTTCCTAATTATCAGTGCTGGAACTGATGATTGTTAGTTGTCGAACGATTCGAAGCCAGCTACAACGCAACCGTTGACCACTTGCTAGGAACGTTCTCAGGCCACCATCAACCGCTACAAGAATTAAAATAAAATTAATTACTATGAATGCCAAATATAGACACAGCGTTTAGCCAATGTGAGAAAACAACCGAACCAAATGATCTCTGGCAAAGGCTGTCAACCGCCTATTTAGCCCAGACAATGGTACACTTTAACAACATTCTTCTAAAAAAAATAAACACCTACAAAGACACACACACTAATGTATACATATATATATATATATATATATATATATATATATATATATATATATATATATATATATAAGTCTTTCTGTAAATATTTGATTGGACACAAAAATAGACTCACCTTGAAAGAAGTGCTTTTAATATTGTTTGACAAGGATGCACTTACCTGAAGAAAGAAAAAAAACGAAATTTAAGAAAATCTTTGAAAACACGTTATTTTTTTCCAAGATTTATTTGCTCATATGTAATTACATCTGCATTGCAATATAAGTCAACTAAAACACAATGTTACGGCAAGCATATTCTGTCTGTTGACCTTGAACTGAATTCGTTGAATCATCTAAGCCAAAAGAAAAATGCACTTTCAATATTAACTGTATATACTCGCATATACTGCGAGTTTCAGAATCATTAAAGTATTAGCATACCGTCCGACAACCAGACAAAATTAACGGACATAGTATTCACATATTAAAATGCATTCACTAATATATATATATATATATATATATATATATATATATATATATATATATATATATATATAACACGAACACGGAAATTACATAATTGTCGATGCAATAATTTATTTCAACCTTTTGGTATTTTCAAGCATCTAAACTAGACAATTACATTTTTGATACTGAAATAAAGAAAGAAAAAGAATCGGGCCTCGACCTTCAAAAACCAGAGGGGGTGGTAGTAGCAATCCACTTAATAGATTTTATAGAGAGGGTGGGAATTAACTTAGTAGGGGAGGGATATTTTTAAAAAACAACAAGAAAATTATGACACCTAACGAACTGTCCGGTAACCCGACGTAACAACAGACACACACACACACCCACACCCACACGCACGCACGCACACACACATACACACACACACACACACCTAAATATGCACGTTCCTACCCGTAAATGACTTTACACGCGTTTACTAACCTAGGAAGAAGAGGGAATAAACTGACATTCGGCTGCGCGTAAGGGAAAGAGAAGAAGAAAGAAAAAAGAAAGAAGAGAGTGACCATCCGCTGCCTCTCATATGGTTTAATTTAGTCTAGACTCTCAGAGAAAGAGAAGGGAAAAGATAGAAAATGAAGATTATACGCGCGTCATGGAGTTAATTTAGTCATGGAAAATAAGTCTATTAAAAGATATAAATAGTTATATACAAAGTTTTAAAACTATCTGTATGTTTTCATGTTAAAATTATTTTGAAATAAATATTATCTTATAATACGTTTACATTTTCCATATTGTATTTGTAATATATTACTATGAATTCAAAAAATTGATTCTTATGTAGTTAATATTTTATGTATTTTTATGTAATTAATTTTATTGGTGATTATAGCGGTCGTTGTTATTTTGCTCACTAATATTTCACTTCCTAATTGATCAAGATGCAAAAAGTTGCATTATTAGTCGCCCCAATTCCATAGGACGTATTTAGTTTCGGTTAATATATACCTTTATTCATTCCGTACACAAAAGTACTTTCATGCACGCATAAATAAATAAATAAAATAGTAATTATTTTAAAGTTTTGTGTTAATTTATATTAAATCTAATAATGTCTAGTTGTAGTATTTGATCTTTTTGACTTATATCAGTTTAATAACTAATGTATTATCTGGAGAATTTTTTTTCTTAATGCTATCTCATTTATTTATAAGTAATTTGGAAAAACAGGTACTTTGGAATACGTACACCCAACTTAAATTTCGGACAACAAATATCATCAAGTCGTTATAACCGAGTTTATACCGGGCAACACAATAATTGCCAGTGGGTGGGGTGGGAGGGTTTATCGTAAATAATCTAGTGGTATTAAATTCGGTCTCTATACCGTTATAGAATTATCTGTTCGTCGGATCTGGAGTTATTGGTTATTTTAAATTTACATTACTGTCTGCATCTGACCATCAGTTCATTTCGTTTATTTAAGAGATTATTGTGTTCGTTTCCTATTGTTATTCTATGTTATTCGGATTATTGTGTTCTGTTTCCCATGTTATTCGGATGTTCCAAACGGCTTTAGGCAGATAGGCAGTTTATGCCTCGAGGAAAAATTAAGAATCCTGAAGTACGAACACAATAATCTCTAAAATAAACGAGATTAACTAAGTAAGAACGTGCATATTTAGGTGTGTGTGTATGTGTGCGTGCGTGTGTGTGTGTGTGTGTGTGTGTGTGTGTGTCTGTTGTTACGTCGGGTTACCGGACAGTTCGTTAGGTGTCATAATGTTCTTGTTGTTTTTTAAAAAAATCCCTCCCCTACTAAGTTAATTCCCACCCTCTCTATAAAATCTATTAAGTGGATTGCTACTACCACCCCCTCTGGTTTTTGAAGGTCGAGGCCCGATTCTTTTTCTTTATTTATTTCAGTATCAAAAATGTAATTGTCTAGTTTAGATGCTTGAAAATACCAAAAGGTTGAAATAAATTATTGCATCGACAATTATGTAATTTCCGTGTTATATTTTTATGTTATTGCTCTGTTTACCACATTGAGCTCTCATACCCGGATTTCCTCTGGAATTATTCCATTATTACACTATATATATATATATATATATATATATATATATATATATATATATATATAGTAATTTATGAAATATATATGACGATTGAGCTACTACTTACTCGCCATATATATTTTATAAGTTAATAACTAGCTCTACCTACGTATTGAGCACTTTTGAAGTAAATACTTAAAGTTTACGCATAAATCTATACTTTTGTATATTAATTTTATGTGAGTAAATTAAGTAGTTATATATATGTGTGTGTGCGTGTGTGTGTGTAGAGGTTAGTCTTTATAACACATGATGGAACTATTTTTATTTTATTTAAAAGATGCTGATATATAGAGCAAGGTATATATATACATACATAATTAATTTAATTTTATTATATATATATATATATACATACATAATTAATTTAATCACATAAATTATTAAACGAAACTATACATTTATGCGTAAACATAAAGTATTTACTTCGACAGTGCTCCATACGTAGGTAGAGCTATGTAGTAAGTTATAAAATATATATGGCAATTAAGCTACACAGACGTTCCCTGCCAAAATAGCACACACAAAGGAACGGGTGAACCGGAAGTTAACTGGGTCTTTGTCCTGTAAGTGCCTGCTCATTGGCTGATTAGGAAGGGCGTGGTGGACACTAGAACACTGATTGGCTAACTAAAAACACAAATAAATGTGCGTATATAAAAACGCGAGACAACCACAAAATCCTCGCATAAGCCTGATGAATCCTAGCGTTGATGAAACGCGGAATATTCTGTGTAGCGTAATCGCCATATATATTTTATAACTTACTACCTAGTGCAAATTAGCAAGTGTTCACGAGCTTGTATCACAGGTGAAAGAATAAAAGAAAAACAAGTTGTGAGGAAAGGCAAATACTGGGCAAGACAGTCGTGTGAATGTCGAGGGCGAGAAAAATGTTGGCTGACATTGGAGTGGTGCGACAAAGAAAAAAAAAAACACATGTCTATGCGAAGATATTTGGGAAAAATAATGTAATTTGTGGTTTGGAAAAACAACAAAATAAATTCATTTTATTTGCACCAAAAGAAAATGTCGAGTCAGATTTGTTTTCCATCTTATTTATGTTAGATTCTTCTTATTTTTTCTCCTTTGCAACGATATCAGACGGCATGGATGTTCACAAGAAGTTTGAACGGGAGCGACAGTTATAAATTAACGGTCACGCCATGTTACATTAAGGCATATATATATATATATATATATATATATATATATATATATATATATATATATATATATATATATATAAACATACATATATATATACAGGTATATATATACATATATATATACGTACATATATATAAACGTATATATATATATATATATATATATATATAGAGAGAGAGAGAGAGAGAGAGAGAAAGAAAGAAAGAGAATGCGAGAGGTAGATAGAAGAATCAATATCTGTAAGTATAAAAGGTAATTATTATTTAATTAGAATTATTAAGACTACTAACGGATGGATACTATCCAGGAAATACAAACTAAGAAAAGGCAATAAGCGTTTATGCAACGTTCACCAGTTCTGCTCGTTCGAATACTCTGGATCGTCTAATGACTTCACCCAGATTGTGGAGTTATTTTTTGTTAATTCTGTTCATTTCGTATATATTTATTAGGTAGCCAGAAGTAAAAGCATTAACAAATTGAGCTAAAAGTGGCTTCAGGGTTGTATTCGAATCTCTCGACTGGCAGGAATTGTCATCTTTTACACTGATGATTGCGTAATCATGAAGTACTATTGAGTGTTAGCATAGGATAAATTATATATGTATATATATATATATATATAACTACTTCATTTACTCACATAAAAATAATATACGAAAGTATGAATCTATTCGTAAACTTTAAGTATTTACTTCAAAAGTGCTCAATGCGTAGGTAGAGCTAGTTAGTAAATAATAAAATATATATGGCGATAAAGCTACACTGAATATTCCGCGTTTAACCCTCTCTAGGACTCTTCAGGCTTACGCGCATAAGCATGAAGAGTTCTAGAGTTGATGAAACGCGGAATATTCAGTGTAGCTTAATCGCCATATATATTTTATAATTTACAAATATATATATATATATATATATATATATATAATTAAATAATAATAATTTATTTTATATAAATATATATGTGTGTATCTGTATTATACAGGGTGGCCCAAAAAACAGGCCCCAACTCTTATTAGGCCCCGTTTCTTAGTGTATTGTCCGAATGAAATGGAACTTTGATAATAATTAGTTTATTATATTCAAAACATCACAGCAAAACACTAGAGTCTTTGGCCTTTTTTCTCCGTTCTACAGCATACGTTCTAGATTTTCTATCATTTATTTTTTTTTTCGTTACACTGTATATTATTATTATTATTATTATTATTATTATTATTATTATTATTATATAATATTATTATATATACGGCGTAATCACGTTGACGCACTGGTTCCCGGTGAATCACGGAAGTTAAACAACCTTGAATACGTGTGACTATTTGGGACTTCCAGGTGCTGTATGTGCTCCCTACATATCTCGGCATTGTTTCCAGTAATGCTGGCCATCTCTTTGCCACTGGCCTCAAGCAGTGCTGGTTAAACGACAAGTGGTTGGAGATTGTACAACCCTTCCTTACAATTACGCGCGAGACCTAACGGAGGCTTCTTGTATGTATATGAATACATGTCCCAAAACGAGTTAAATTAATATCACGAATAGAATGAAACTAAGACTTTCGGAATATTTTAAATTGTTTTTTTTTTTATAAAAATTAACATAAACAAACGTAGCTAATGTTTATGAATAGCCCTCTCCTCACTATCTTTAGGCAAAATCGTTAATAATTATATTGTTCTCAGTCAATGTTTATGTACGATTTTCTGTTACTTGTGTTCTAGCTCATTTTGATACTTTTTCTTATATTATGAGAAAATATCTTCTATATAATGTTTTCATTGCAGCAATTCCTCTATGGGCAAAAGTACAGTAGGTTTGCAGAAACAGATGCCATATACATGTATACTATGTCTAGACTATTAGCCACTATCATACGTAACTAAACAAAACGTCATTTTATACATATTTAGTTAGAATAAACACCTACATTACATCCTAGGAGCAACATCGTCACTATCGCTACCATCTTTAGAGGACGTAGTACATATTTTCTCTCTAAGTAACAAATCCTCTTACTGCATCCTGTAATCACCAGGGGCATTCTGCACTTTGGACAGATATGGGATTGCCCCCTTCGGAACTGTATCGTAAACTCACTGACATGAAATAACCTTTCCCTTTTCTCCTCAGAATAATTATATTACTTATGATTTGCTGATATTTATTTATATTTTTTATTTAAACCTACGCGATTCTCTCGCTACATATATTCTTCCCAACTCTCTATCTCTCTATCACCCCTTTTCCGTTTCTATATCTTTCTTGCCTTGAAGACAGAACAACAAACATGTATTTTTTTCTCTCTCGCTTGCTCCTTAAGCATACAATTTACGATTTTCGTAAAGAAAATATTCAACTTTTGCAAAACAGACGAATATCTTCTGTTAAGGAAAATAAATAAATAAATAAATAAAATCAATAAATAAATAAAATCAATCAATAAATAAAAGAATATTGAAATAAAACCTGTAATTACATCTAATAATTTACAATTACAAATAGAACATTCTATTTTTGTTGAAAAAACAAATGCTGATAACTAATTAGCAAAAATAAATATTGAAAAAAATAAACCAACGCATTTATATTCTATTACAATACGGGGCGTCTTTTTATTTTATATAGTGTGATTCCCCCCCATTTATGTATTTTGAGTTCGGCTTTGTCCGATGATTGGTTGTCACGCACGATCCATTTCTGCAAGATTACCTATTCAGATATTTTCCATTTTCTGCTCCCATACCGAAATTGACAGACCTGCACGCGTGTTTGTAAAGGAAGGCCTCGTTATGTTCACAATTACCGATTTTTCACACAGATTTTCTACACTACGGTATTTCATTACTTAGGGAAATGAATCCAATAAAGGATTTTATTTAAATCTATTTTCCGGTCTGAATCTACAAATTGCGCACACGTAAAGTGTTTTTTTGTGTGTGTTTGGCGTAAAGTTGTACATTAGCGCCATCTTCCCAATCATTTTACAATTACTACTTTTAAAGGTTTCGAATATGCTGATTAAAAAAATCCCAATCTGAATTTTAGTGAGACAAGTACTGATAGAAATATTAACACCTTCAATGTGCACTGTAATTAAGTGTCAGGTTTGTACGGGCGATAAACAAATCTATTTCTCTGCTACCGATACTGCCACCCCAGAATGTTTTTAGCATATGCGAGTTGGCATGCTGACAACGATTATCATGGATGAATTTGAGGGAATGATTTTTCCACATCCCCACTCCCAATAAAAAAGGCTTTTCTACTCCGTCAGACATTCGATACATGGTGATGTTGAAGGTGTATATTCTAAACGCAATTCTTAACATGGCAATCCACATGGAAATCAAGTGAAAAACGTGGGAATTGTTTTGTTTTACACGTTAGAAAAAAATAACATAAAAATGGAATTTACTTAAAGACTATTGGTGGAAGAGTTTTTTTACATAGTAGTCACAATTATCAAGGCCCTGAGGCCACTCGAGAAAAAGGGTTATTGAGTGTACAGTAATCAATGGATAATATCGTAGTAATCTTTATTAATGGAAATTTGGTAGATTGGATTACTTAGCAGGAAATTGTATGAAGTAGGCCTTTATGCCATACCCTATCAAAGGCCTTTGATTTGTAAAGAGCAATTGCCCTGGAAAGGAAGCCTCTGTTGAAAGATTCACTAATCCTAGGAGATAAAAACCTGATCTCATCTGCTGTAGATCTAGCAGAATGGAAACTATATTCGCTGTCACTAAGGATGATATTTCTACCGAGGTAGTTGACTACTTCCTTATTTAATATGGAATCTAGTAACTTACTCATGACGCACCGGATACTTATTGGTCTGTACTGAGAGGGATATTATCTATCACCTGAATTCTTACATACAGGGCATACTGGTGAGGTTTTCTAGGGTGTTTGGAATCAAATCTCCTTTAGACAACGCTCAGAGAGTTTTGTGAATATTAAAGCAAGTTCCGGTTGAAGCTTTTTCAACACTATAATTGGAACGCTGTCAGAGCCATTTGCTTTACTGGAATCAAGCGTCTTGATTAGCTTGGCGACCTAACGCACAGATATTTGCATTTCGCATAGCGTGTTGGCTGTTATTGGAGGAAATACGGACAAGAAGAGAAAGACTTGAACAACAATAGGAGACAACTAGGACTGCTACCGCTGATTTTGATCACTCTAAAAAGTCCATATTAAGTGAGAATCCCTAACCTCTTAAAATTCTGTTTTTACTTTTCATATTATTCTAATATACCATATTTCTGTACTTTTATTAATCCATACTGATTTACGCATTCTCTTAATATTTTTTTTAAAATTAAAACGATAACTGTCAGATTACATCACTTCGGCCACAGCTACAAGTATCCGAAATTCTTCAGGGTCGGCAGTGATTATAAAAACAACAACTATAGTTTACTTTTTTGCGAGAGGGTGCAAAATTCTACCGGGCAACGCTAGCTAATCGTTTCTGTTAGTATGTTCTATGACCATCTCTGGTCTCCTTATCTCTCTCTCTCTTGCTATCTCTCTCTTTCTCTCTCTCTCTCATATATATATATATATATAAATAAACATATATATATATATATACATAAATATATATATATATATATATATATATATATATATATCGTGGTTCCGTCGCTTTACAAATATTTCTGACATGAAAAGCATAAGACTGATTGTTTAAATTTATTTTCTCTCATGATAAGCTCTCATCTCTATTATCTGTGTATTTAGATGTTTTATTTAGTTGGGATAAAAATATATATTCATAAATACTTGGTATTTATATTAAGTCTCAGTTTACTGTTGCTTATATCAGGTAAACATTACACCTTTTTTGATTTCATTATATATATATACACACACATCTATATACACACATAACTACTTCGTTTACTCATAAAAAAATAATATACGAAGGTATAAATTTATGCGAAAACTTTAAGTATTTATTTCAACAGCGCTCAATACGTATAATAATAAGTAAGTAGAGCTAGTTAGTAAGTTATAAAATATATGGCAATTATGCTACCTTGAATATTCTGCGTTTCATCCATTCTAGGATTCTTCAGGCACAATATAACTTAGTATATATATATATATATATATGTGTGTGCGTGTGTGTGTATACATATATATATATATATGTATATGTATAAATATCTATATATATATATATATATATATATGTGTGTATATATATAGTATATAAGGACATAGGTTTAATAAAAAATTGAGGAACACTGTAGCAGGAATTAAACACACATTTATATAGAAATAAATTATCCAAGTTTATAGTATTCCGAGAGAACGCTTGTCCAAAGAATATCTTAGTAAATAGCCGCAGGTGGAAGGGGACAATTCTGGGACGTTAAAGTCACTTTACTGCCATTTTTACGTATATATATATATATATATATATATATATATATATATACATATATATATATATATATATATATATGTATATATTTATATATATATGCATATATATACATATATACATATATATACATATATATGTACATATGCAAATATATACATATATATACATACATATAGATACATATATATACATACATATACATACATATATATATACATATATATACATGCATATATATACATACATATACGTATATATACATATATATACATACATATACATACATATACGTATATATACATATATATATACATACATATACATACATACATATATATATACATACATATATATACATACATATACGCATATATATATATATATATATATACATATGTATACATACATATACGTATATATATACATATATGTATATAGCCATACATATATATATATATACATATATACGTACATATATATATATATATACGTATATATACATACGTATACATATATATATATACATACATATATATACATACATATATATATATATACAGATATACGTACATATATATATATATACATATATGTATACATATAACCATGATGATTGCAACGTCATGTCAGACGAGTGCCACTCCCTCAGACATTTAAAATCCATGAGACCAAATGTCTGAGGGAGTATCTATACAAATATGATGTTACAGAGTCTTAGCTTTGTACTCCAGCTAAGTCGCTTTCCCGGTTAAAAATGTTGAGATCAGCAACAAGCAAGATCACGATAGCCAGCAACAAATTAAACTGCAGACAAGCTTAATGCGGGTACTGGTTTTCCGCTTTAAGGTTTTTTAAATCAGATATTTGCTTCTCCTTGAAATGTTGCCTTCATCACGGCTTACGGGAGCCCTCTCTACCCCAATACACATATACACACACACATATACACGGTGCTAGTTAGCCGTTGACCCGGAAATAGAGGTCATTCGCCATACATATATATACATCCATATATAGATGCATACATACATATACATATACATACATATATATACATACATATATATTCATACGTATATATACATACATATACACACATATATATGCATGCACATACATTCATATATATACATGCATATATATACATACATATACATACTTATATATACATATACATAGATATATACATACATACATATACATACATATACATACATAGATATATACATACATACATATACATACATAGATATATACATACATATATACATACATATACATACATATATATACATATACATATATATACATACATATACATACATATATACATACATATACATACATATATATACATACATATACATACATACATATATATACATACATGCATATACATACATATATATACATACATGCATATACATACATATATATATATACATACATACATATACATACATATATATATATACATACATATACATACATATATACATGCATACATATACATACATATATATACATACATATATACATACATATATATACATGCATATACATACACATATATACATACATATATATACATATATATATATATATATATATATATATATATATACGCTAGGATATGGCATCCTACAAGAGGCAATCCCGTTATCACATAGATTCTTTAAGATTCTAATATTTCCCTAAAATTATATATCTATATAATTAAACACTCAAATGATCTTGTAAGGGGTGGTGTAACCCAACGTCCGGTTACGACTTCCGGTAGAGCATGCGTAAAATAACAAATAACCAATGCGGCAATAAAACGTTTTATTTTACGGTGTACGTTTTTAGCTTCCTAATTGTTTTTGTTCGCGTTTAAACAATTGTTCATACTTCCTTCATTTTTTTTTACATCCTTCATTTTCTCATTACATTTTAGTTATTTTAACGTAATTGTCTTACAAATGATTCTAATTTAACCCGTTGACCAACATAAGAGCATTTTACAACGGCGATTTAGAAACCGCCTTTATTTATTTTTTTTTTTTAATTATTCTCTACTTTTAATACACCTTTCTTATAAAAACATTCTTACATTTTGGTCTACCCTTCCAACATAAATCAATAACCCCGAAAATAAGTTTATTTTATTTGCGTTACAAATAATACACGCGGCAATAAAACGTATTGTTTTACTGTGTACGTTTCCAGAGTCCGAAATGTTTTTCGTGTTTAAATTAAAATATATATCAAAGTTGTTATTTAACTTTAAATATTATTATATCTGTTCAGTGCACATTTACCTATAAGTATTACAAACCACTTATAATTTAATAGCTGTAAACGATACTTTCTTTACGTCAGAAGTGTTACGCTCCACTATTAATTCCATAGCTAATATAACATAATGACCCAACGAGTCACGGATAGTCTAGTGCATATATATATATATATATATATATATATATATATATATGGGTGTGTGTGTTTGTGTGTGTACATACGTGTGTCTGTGTGTGTCAGTAAATATATATATTGGTGCATTCAGTGCAGCATAGATAAGGCTTTTTGCTGACATCTAGTAGAACATATTAATAGGCAGGGAATACATCACAGCGCACGCTGCATGGATATATTTTAAAATGCATGGAAAAATACAAAGTTATTCCTTTTTTTTCCTATTTAGGTTGTATTGATTATATTAAAACCCCAGATCGAGAAGAGATTCCCTTCGACAAGCGATGAAAGCACCTGATAAGGGAGGTTGATAATCAGCTTAGGGGAAGCATAATAGCTGCTCAGCTAAACTGATTTTTAACAAAAATAAGTAAATAAAAAATAAATAAAAGCGGGAAACTCAATATATGCTGAACTTAATCTGCAGTGTCTCACAGGATGAAAGGGAGAAAGAAAATCTGTTTCAGAAATGGATTGCTAACATGATATCTCGTTCAAGCCAATGTTATTTGACGTTTAAAAGATTGAATCTAAAGCAAGATTTGAACAATTCACTTTGACCTCAGAATCATCTGACGCTATCACGGCTGTTATTTATTTCCGTCTTTTGAAATAAATTATTCAAATAAAGATGTTTTTGTATTAGTCGCATTGTTCGCGTTACTGGACCATCTTAAACGTTGTTGTTGCTTTAACGTTTTCGCTGATGTGCTCTCCTACTTTTTTCACGTGTATCTTGTCAAACTCAGTAATCTTTCTGTCGGATCCATGGTGTTGATGCAACGTTTTAGTCGATGTGTCGTCCGACCTTTTCCAGGTATATCTTGTCGAACCTGGGAGTCTTTTTCTCGGATCCATGGCGTAGTTGATAAAATAATTAGTAAAATTTAGTTGTAGCTTACATTCTGCTAGAGTTTGAAGGTTCAATATTCGGTGCAAGCGATATTAAATATACAATTGCAAATTTATTAGGACTTCTTATTTGTTATGGCTGACGGATTTGGTCGGGCTATTCATTGTGATTAAACAAAGAGTTCCGTTTGACGTTCTTAGCGGATTCCCGAATTACACAGAACAAAAATACATTGAGTTCGACGAGAAACCTAAAGAAGGTCGGCAGTTACAAAGATCGAAACGTTGTGTAGAAATCTCATGGTGAGAACATTAATCCGAATAATCTAAATAATAAGAATAAACAATCCTCATCTAAAATAAAACAAAAAAAAACAGAAAACGTTTATTTCTCTTTGATCTATACCTGGCAAAACAGTCTGTGTAATTAAATAAATTATGAATAATTTTCCTGTTTTTCTGGGGACATTATCTACAGAACTCCCCACGATGGGAATATTCGACAAAAAATTCGACTTTTAATGTGATTAAATTCCAGCCCCTCCTAAACGTTCACTCTTTATTTAAATAAAAATAAAAATTCCCCTTATCTGGAATAGTGTTTTCACTGACGGAAGACAGAATAAATTTAGTGCCAGTCAAAAAAGAGAAGCTATTATATTTTATACATATTGTAATTTCGAAAATAATGAGGTCATATTACACATGTAAAAATTGGTATGCTGCGCTTGCTTCCTGTTATAATATGCAAATCAGTTTTAAATAAAGCAATAGAGTGAGCGTATTCAGAAAAACTCAGTGTAGTTTCCAATGAAAACGGATTTTGTTCTTGATTGTGGTCGATTCACTAATAAAAGGGTGAGAAGAATGACCTCCCTTGGTTTATTTCTCATAATCATTTGCTTAGCAAATAACTTTTCACTCTGCTGGCAGAATTTCAAGCATTATAAAAAAATAATACTTTTAGAAACATTATTCTTAGGTTAACCGACTTTGTTCGAAAATAATAGCCACTCAACCAGTATCTGTTTGTGTAGAAAACAAAACTAAAAAGAAATATGATGTTATGCTTCACTTTTGGAGTAAAGATATTAAATGATGGGATCAGAGATCAACTTATACATGCTATGGCATTGGTTTAGCAGTTCAACCATGCCTCTCCGTCTCAGGTCTAAGCTAAAGAGTCAATTGTAATGGATGGCTTCGCTGCCAGAATGGCATCGTAGGGCATCATCTGTCGCTATCATATAAGTGGTTCCATAATCTGGGTAGAGTGATTACTCATCTGCGTAAGTTTCAATCGGCGAGTTCGCTCCTCGTCGGCAGGATTTTTATTTTATTTTGAAAAACAGACATTAGTCATATATAATGTATTTACATACATCCAAGGCAAATATAGTCTAGTTTGATTATATAACCCTGAATAAATTACTTTCGCCAATGGTTAACTAAAACATATAAGCAACCGGCCAAAATGTCTTGCGAGTTGCTGGTTGGTGAAATAATCGTTAGCGGAGACGGAAGTAAAACAAAGATTAATTCCTTTTGTATAAAGTGTCTTTCACAAGATGGACGAAGACCAAAGTCGTTCATTTGTGTAATGCGAGTTGACGTTTGCTGTCTTTTGTCTACAACGAGCAATCTGTTGTCAACAAATGTTAGCGGAATACGATCGATTTCACTTCAAGTAGAATTCTTCAAAACGAACGTGAGATAGCCTTTGATTTGCATTATTTGGACTACTGTTCTAATAGTGTATACAATTTCCTGCAGATTTCTGAGTACGACAAAACGATTACTCAGTTCGACAAAATTATTCCCAAGTGTAGGAAACGAATTTCAAGTTCCACAAGCAGATCGTAGAATTCGACAGAGGAATTCTCAATTTCGACAAGAAACAAGTGAATACTGCGGATTAAATAGCCTGATAACATGCGAAAGGGTGAGTCAACCCCAATATTCCAAATAATGCAGATAATCTGCGTGTCTATACATTCATCTAAGAAGGGAACAGATGAAATTCTAAAGTCTACGGATGAGGCTTATCAAGTAGAAGCTGTCCGATATCTGGGTACCTCTTCACTTAAAAGCTCGGGTTTTCGTAAAATACGTGCTTATCTGAGGTATCTACATCTAGAGATGGTGCAATATTTGTCCATATATATCATTCAATTTTGTGTACTTTTTATGCAGTTTTATATTTTTAGTAAAAATATTGATATTATTACAGTTATTTTTTTAATATTTCAATATTCATAGTATCTTTTTATTTCGTTCTTTTTATTTCAAAATTATAATCAGCATACCATATAAACGTATTTCAATTTTGCGGAATATTTATTACTTGGCCTTCTATACACATTGCTAAAGTTTTACAAGAATAAAAGATATCTGATCATTAAAGCAAAGTTACAACTCCGTCGGCAACAAATTACAATAAGCTTACATATAGGATATGTAAAGAGCTCTGACACCAATCGATTGACTTCTTCAATTCGTAATTAACTATAAATAAGAGTAATATTATAAAATATATTATCTATCTATCTCTTTGTCTCTCTCTCTCTCTCTCTCTCTATATATATATATATATATACATATATATATATATATATAGTAGTAAGTTAGAAAACATATATGGCGATCAAGCTACACAGAATATTCCGCGTTTCATCAACGCTACGATTCATCAGGCATCCTAGCGTTAACGAAACGCGGAATATTTTGTGTAGCTTAATCGCCATATATATTTTATATCTTACTACTAGCTCTACCTACGTATTGAGCACTGTTGAACTAAATACTTAAAGTTTACGCATAAATTTATACTTTCGTATATTAATTTAGGAGATTAAATGAAGTAGTTATATGTATATATAATATATTATTTTATTTAAATATTTATATTATTCACATTCTATTATAAATTAAATATTTATAGTATTTCGTAATGATTAGGGCTTAAATATAGTTTATTAATTTAACAATGAATATTAAATATATAAATTAAAAAAAATATATTTAATAAATAAAATCAATAATTAAAACAACAAAAATACGCCCCCCAAAAAAAGGAGGCGACGCACATAAATAAAAAGAAAGGAAACTCCTTCCACGCTTAAATAAGCGTGACAAGTAAATAAAACAATTGCTATTAAAAAATGAATAAACCGATAAATCTTATACACACACGCACACACACAATCACACACGCATATATATATATATATATATATATATACATGTATGTGTGTATATATGTATGTGTGTTAAGGAATAGAGAGAGAGGGGGAAGAGGTGAGTTATAGTGTAGACACGTTGACCGGAAGTAAAAGATCAGCTGATTTGATTGCGTGTGAGTCATGTGATCAGGTTAGCTTAATCGTTGAGATTTGTTTTGGACTCAGAAGACAACGGGCGGCTTACCATTGTCTCCTCCTCTTCACTGGAGGGGGGACGAACGCTGACGTGTGTAGAAGAAGAACCCACACAGTCCTATTTCACATTCCACATTTTGCAGGGCATCTGGGAAAAGTGAAATAAACTATAGAATTAATTCCTTGTCTTGGACTGATTGAATCTTCATCCAAAAACAGGTATCAAGACTCCCTCCAGGACGAGAAATTCCAGATGGTCCAACACCGAAGAAACAGAGGTAGGTTCTAAAAATACATTTCACTCACACACGATTCCCTTTATGATACAACATAAAGATATAATATCACACGTCATCTCTTCTAATCCATTATTAGAGATGACGCAACAAACACTACCCCTTTTATTATATAACATGTGTGCCTATATATATATATATATACATATATTTATATATATGAAAAATAGACCTGTGGCGATAAAAAAATTGTGACACGTGTAGGCCTGTATTGCTTGAAGCATGCAATGATTGATATGCCATCATCATATGCATGTATGTACGTATGTATGTATGTGTGTATGCATGTATAAGTGTATGTATATATATATATATGCACATTTTTTTATATAAAATGTATATCTATGCGTATATGTATGTACGTATGTATGTGTGTATATATGATTATGGGTGTGTATGTATATATGTGTATATATATCGGTGCATGTATGTATACATATGTATCTGTATATATTCATATATATGTATCTGTTTAAATGTATATATATGTATGGGTACGTATATGTAGGTAATTGTATGTGTACGCATGTATATGTGTACGTATTTGTGAGTGTATATGTATGTGTATGTGTGTTTGTATATGTGTATATATGTGTATGCACGTGTATGTATATGTGTATGTATGCTTGTATGTATATATAAGTATGTATATTTATGTGTATTATGTATGTATGTATATATGTATGTTTATGGATATGTATGTGCGTATGTGTATATATATGTATATATGAATGTTTGCGTGCATGTATATATACGTATGTATATCAACGACCGTCTTCAGTGTCATGTCAGTTTGAACGTATGAATTTAACCGGCAAAAATGAATGAGTCATTTTCGGACTCAGGGACTTTCATTGTCTGAGGGAATGGCACTCGTCTGACGAAATGTTGCAATCATATATATATATATATATATTTATACTATTTTTTTATATAATAAAATATATTACACGTAGTTTTACTTAATTAACTCTCCCCCCCTCTCTCTCTCTCTCTCTCTCTCTCTCTCTCTCTCTATATATATATATATATATATATATATATATATATATATATATGACCCAACAGTTAATGAAATATGTTAAGAAACACTTTGAAATGAGTTAAGAGTTAAAAACATATTTAATCTGAAAAGGAAACACTGGATAAATGGATAGTCCTTAATCCGCGGAGTTTCGAATATTTATAATTTACTTTAATTTTACCACCTTGGATCATTTTGGTAAATTCAATTGCAATTTTCATTTATATATATATATATATATATATATATATATATATATATATATATACCTATATATACACATTTATATATATATACATTTAAACATATATATATAATTATATATATATATATATATATATATATATATATATATATATGTATATATGCACACACATATTGAAATAAAACGCGTGATTTATTATGAATGCATACGCACAAATCTAAAACTTAATAGATCAATCATCTTCTTGACTTCAATGATCTGATGTAAAAACAAATATTCTGATCGTACGGTACTTCATCTTAACCTTTCTCACGGATGCTATCATGGAGATAAGATATTCGGTAGAGTTGTACATACATACATGCTCATTCCATGGCCTGCCATATCAGATGATCAGCATTCTCCTCCAATCAATCGCGAACAATTCGATGGACAAACAACACTCCAATATCAACTTATTTGGAAATTGATGCAGTCTGTCACGATAAAATGAAATTGTTCTTGCTTTAGATTGTATTTTAGATTATCTTCCTATCAGTTCTCCTACATTTATTGATGTTCTGTAGTCCGGTTTATATATATATATATATATATATATATATATATATATATATATATATATATATATATATATTTAAAGCCCCCCCCCTATTTGGGTAGAGCACTGTCGTAAATAATTCTCACTCGCTACTTAATTGGCTGAAAAATGCGAAGCTCACGGTTTGTTTACAAACAGGCGGTTTGAGCACTGTACAAGTAGCGGACGGATGTTTGTTTAAATAGAGATTCGGACGAATTATTGCTGGCGAGAGGTAGAGCTACCGACTGTCAACACGACAGTTCTAAGTCCGATCCTTGGCTTGGGAGAGTTGCTAGTCTAGCGGCACTGATGAGTTGCGATATAACGAAACAGGACTGTATGTCGATGACTACAAATATATATATATATATATATATATATATATATATATATATAAAGCTGAATGTCTGTGTGTTTATATGTGTGTGTGTGTGTGCGTGTCTGGTCACGAATAGGCTCTTATATGGTTGACAATTTTTAAAAAAACTGATTACATATAATGATGGAAGATGTATCGAGACACAGAAATGGGTATGTTTTATCTAGCCGAACGGCGGTTTATAAAAATTGTGGGGTCTGCGTTCGCACCTAGTCCACAAAATATGGGGATAAAAAATGTAAAAAAAAATCGTTTACAAGTGTTTTCATATAGATGTACATAAGAATACTTTGATAAGTATGCTTTAACTTTAATAGGGATGGTATAATAAAATTGTGGGGTCTCCGTTTGCGCCTGGCCTCCATAGAATGGAAATAGGGACAAACTTTTATAAAGACTTTTCATATGTATCTGCGTAATATACTTGGATAATTATGTTTCAGTTTGAAGAAATATGGTATATTAAAATTATGGGGTGTTCGTTCGCACCTTACCTCCATAGAATGGAAATATGTCATAAAGTTTTACAAGTTTTTTTTTTGTGAATTATGGGGTTTATTTATTTTATTTTTACTTTCATCATATTTTACTTTAGTTTTGATACCCGCAAATTCATCCCAAATTTACAACCCTTCCTTTTCATAACCTATCATACTTTCATAAATCAGAGTCCATTTTCTGTAGGCTGTTTTTGAACCCAGTCAACGACGGGTACTTTTGCTAGTACATATATATATATATATATATATATATATATATATATATCAATGTATATACACATGTATAAATACATATGCATATTTATATATAAGCGTGTATATATATATATATATAAACGTATATGCATCTATATGCATGTATATATACATGCATATACATATATATATATATATATATATATATATATATATATATATAAATATATGATGTGATGATTGCAACGTCTTGTCAGACGAGTGCCACCCCTCAGACATTTAAAATCCATGAACCCATATGCCTGAGGGAGTATCTATACACAGATGATGTTACAGAGGCTTAGCTTTCTACGACAGCTAAGTCTCTCTCTCGGTTCAAAATGTTGAGATCCAGTAACAAGCAAGAGCAAGATAGCCAGCAACAAATTAAACTGGAGACCAGCTTAATACGGGTACTGGTCTCCCGCTTTATGTTTTTTTTTAAATCAGATATTTGCTTCTCTTAGAAAGGTTGCCTTCACTACGGCTTACGGGAGCCCTCTCAACCCCAATACACATACACACACACACACACACACACACAAATATACATGGTGCTAGTTGGCCGTTGACCCAGAAAAAAAGTTCATTCGCCCTTTAGAAGGTCTTGTTTTTAATCTTTCGGGGAGACTAGCCGCCCTCCTCACCAAAAAAGTCTGGTGGGGGAACCAGTTTAGTCGCCGGTGACCCGACCATGAGGCAGGTAGTACTGGGTTACATGGTACTAGTAGCATATGACATGACCTGACACATATATGCATATATATGGATACATATATAACTATATATGCATATATATATAAATAACTATACATGTATATATAAGTATATATACATATATATAAATATTTATACATATTTATAAATATATATATACATATATATATATATAAATATATATACAAATATATAAATATATATGCATTATTTAAATATATATACACATATATATATATAACTATATATACATAGATATCTATATTTTTATTTATTTAATTATATATATAAAGAGAGAGAGAAAGAGATAGTATGAGAGAGAGGGTATGCTTTGCTTTATCATGGACATTAAGTGTGATTATATTAGCACTCATTCAAAAATACACACATATATATATATTTATATAAAATAAAATGTAAAATAAATATGAAACAAATTTTGTTTTCGGTAGCCGTGTTAAACGTATATCTTATTTTTCTATTAATAGTATTGGAATTCTTTCCCGTTTTCATTGTACATATTTGTGAATTATTCCAGGAAGTTCGGCTTTTTAGATTACTTTGGACCATCTTCCAATTACGCGATTTCCTTGGATTTTACTTGTGCGAATGGAAATTCAATTAACTTTCTTGAACTTATATTTTTGGATTTTACCGTCATTGGATACTTTACCTTTTCACCTTACTAGCCATTCACGTGAAATCACATTTTCCCCATATTCCTTCTGCTTTACTTTTTTTTTCTTTTTTTTTGTTACGCGGTGGTCACCACTTTTTGTTATCAAGTGAAAGTTTTGACTTACTTGTTGTTCCATCAAATACTTTGGTATGCAAAATCCGATCCCCATTTTTCTAATTTCCTACCCTCTGATGAGAAGGAAAGTATTTCTTCGAAACTCCGCGGATTAGGGGCAATCCACTTATCTAGTCTTTCCGTTTCAGCTGAAATATGTTTTAACTATTATTCAAAGTATTTTAACATGTGTTATTAACTGTTTGCTCTTGTATATTTATATATATATACATATATATATGGATATATGAATATATATATATATATGTGTGTGTGTGTGCGCGTGTATACATGTATATTTTATATATATGTATATTAATTTTTATATATGTATACATAAATATTTATAAATATAAATATATATATATGTATATATAAATACACAGAGAGAAAGAGAAAGAGAGGGGAGAGGGTCTTCTTCGCTGTATCACCAATATTAATTGCTGCTAGATGAGAACCCGTTCAAGCCAGGAATTGAAAACTCAAACTTTAATTCATAACTGATAACTGCTATGACTGTGTGAGGATAGAATACAGGGTTTGCCACACAGGACCAAAAAAGCCTTTTGCATAACTACCTAAATTTCTACTTTTGATAGCTGGGCACAAAATGTAATTTTGATCATCCAGAACCGAGTCCATTGGATTCAACTTCAAAAACCGTAACCTGAACAAAACTCGTGAAAGATAACGTGGATGCTTTTAACTTTGCAGTCAATTTTATTGGATCGAGTTCTATTTCGTGCAAGTTCTGAGATAACACAGTCCCCGAGGCGTGCGTATGTCAACGAAAAAGCGGCGTTGAGCATATCACTGTCGACAATAGTTCTGCGTTTTCTGCTTGCGTGGAACAATATATTTCGTTAGTTCAAAGACGCAGAAGTGTGACCGAGTACACATTGGAAAAGTTAAATGAACTACAAGACTGCATAATGGGTACAATCGAGTGAGTGAGTACATCTGATTAAATTAAAATCATGACTAAACCTCATATGTGTATGTGTGTATACATATATATGCATAAAAGTATATATTTATATATATATATATGTGTGTGTGTATAATCTTATATATATATACATATACTTATTTATACGTACACATTATATATACATATATATATGTATATATATACATATATATATGTATATATATGTATATACATATATACGTATATATATATGCATATATATGTGTGTATATATATGTATATATATATATGTATATATATGTAACTATTTACTATGCCCCCCACGGGACAGAGTTAGACACCAGGGTCGTTTTTTAATGTGGAGAAAAGGTACAAAAATAAAAAAAATTGTCTCAGTCGTGAAGGATTGATCCTCCACTGAAAGAGACCAAGAAATAGAAGTGCAGCATCTGAAGAACAGATACTACACTTTGATTTTGGCCATGTATATATATGTATATATATGTATATATATGTATATATATATGTATGTATATATATGTATGTATATATATGTATATATATGTATATATATGTATGTACATATATGTATGTACATATATGTATATATATATGTATATATATATGTACATATATGTATGTACATATATGTATGTACATATATG
This sequence comes from Euprymna scolopes, assembly GCF_053919585.1. NCBI lineage: Eukaryota > Metazoa > Mollusca > Cephalopoda > Sepiida > Sepiolidae > Euprymna > Euprymna scolopes. The sequence continues at coordinate 9,452,458 of NC_136506.1, read as the reverse complement.
TATATATATATGTATATATATATGTACATATATATGTACATATATGTATCTACACATATGTATCTACATATATATATATATATATATATATATATATACGTACATGTGTATACACATGCACACATTTGATATAAAGGAACAACCACGCTGACACGCCATTCTCGTTTGATCACCGGAGTTAAGCAACATTGAGCTTGGTCAGTAGCAGTGGATGATCGTTTGGTAATTCCAGAGGCTCTTTGCAAGATGATGTTGATTCCTCCATGTATGAAAAGCATAGCATAAGGCCGTTATTTCCATTGACTAGGAAATAGCTGCCACTAGTACAACTTGTTAACTTGATATCGCTATGAAACATTCAGCTTCGTGTGAATCCAGTTTACCCTGCTTGCAGTGAATTCCACCACCATATTGACGGGTTACGATGCAGTCACCCGCACGCAAGCACATACACACAAACACGCACTCATATATATGCAGGAACATGTATACTTACATATATATATATATATATATATGCACGCGTGCATGCATATGTATACACACATATATGTGCACAGGCACATATATGTGTGTGTGGGTGTGTGTGTGGGTGTGTGTGTGTGGTTGTTGTCCTCTAAGTTTCGAGTGCGATTCCCTCTTTTATTTAATATCTCTGTATCCAAACCACTCCTCGCATACCGATATATACATACACACCTATACGTATATGTTTATATATACATATATATGAATTATTACATTACATACACATATATCGTACACTAACACCCATATATGCATACAAATGTATACTTACATATACATATATATATATATATATATATACGCATGCACTTATATATACGCATATGTAATATATATATATGTGTGTGTATATATATATATATATATATATATACACAACTATATATAGATATACAACTACACATTTTTACATACATATGTATCCATATCTATTTATATATACATCAATATGTGTTTAGGTGTATACAGACACACACATTATATATATATGTATATGTATATATATATATATATATATATATATATATATATATATATATATATATATATATAAAGTCTAATGAAGTTTTGAATAAAAAAAATGCAAAAATAAAAATGAAGGATGCAGTTTAAATTCCCAGAAGGAAAAAAAATATATTAACTTTAGTCTATCGCACACTTCGCACCTACATAATCCGACTTCGAAAATGTTTATAATGACAAAAGAGAATTCATTGATATAAGGATGAAGAAAGAAAAAAAAGCCTTTACTAAAATTGTTAAATAGAAATAGATTTGGCATTTGCTTGAGCCGATTTCGCAAAATGCTTCAATTTTAAAACAGAATTTTACTACACGAGGATCGAAAGAGTAAACTTGACTAAAATTTTGTAAATAGAAACCAGGGATCATCAGCTGCTTACCATGTTACTGTTTCGGAGTGTTAAAAAAAGGACAGTTGTTTAATACATTGCTCACCAGTGCATAATACACCTTCCCCAATAAAAATTGTAAAATAATATATATATATATATATATATATATATATTTATATATATATATATATATATATATATATATATATCTGTACACAAACAAGAATATATATGAACGTGTATAATAATGCATTTATATATATTGATACAAAAAATATTTTATATGTATACACACATACACACACACATACACACCCACATACGCACACACACCCACACACCCACACACACACATATATATATATATATATATTAAGTTTTTCACTTATCTTATTTTTAATGTGAATAAGTACAGTGATTATTTATATAAATTATACTTCGGCATGTTTTCGTTATTCATAGACAGCCATAAATCATAGGAAATCATAAAAGCATGAAAGAAATGAAAAGGTAAAACAGGAAATAATATTTAAACATTACACATCAAAGAAAATGCTTACACATAATATATGCTTACACATAATTAAAAACAACATACTTTGGGTGGGGATAGATAGACTTTTTTTTTTAAAAAATCGTTTAATTTATATTAAAATTAATTTCGTCATAAACATGAAACACGTTAAAATCAAAGAAATAAGATATACCGAAAAATCTTTCAACCAAAGTGACACACGCATATTACGTTGGTCTGATTTGAAATCCATTTCAAATGTTGTATTGTCGTTTTATTCATCTTTGATATTACATTTTGTATAAGAAAAGAAAGTGTATTGCACGAGATTTATTAAGAAATTTACCCCCATTTTCGTTGAGTTCCGCAGCAACGTATTTTCGGTGTCTATTCAAATGTAAAAGTGCGGACACGCGTAGGCAAATGCCTAGCCTAGTTCGAAGTGACGTCACGATAAGGAGAAAATGCTATAAAATGAACGTGTGCACAGCCGATTATTACGTTAAAGCTTATTATCAGGAATAGTGGATTACATCATTAAAGACGTGGGTTACGTCAGAGTCGTAATGAGAAACCCCGCGTTTCGTATGAACGAGGGATAAACGTCTTTTCTTAAAACATGAAACAGAAGTGTAGTTTCTTTCTTTATTCTTTGTCTTCTTTGCGTTTGACCTGACAACATGTCTGCTCATTTACACGTGAGTAAACGTGTACTACGTTAACCTTACATGGTAATATGTAAAATGCATGGATTTTTTTTTAAAATTGAGGTCACCACATATCAAGGCCCGGAGGCCACTCAGGGATAATGGTTATTACGTGTCCAGTAATCAATGAGATAGTATTGTAGTAATCATTAGTATTGGAGATTTAATAGTGTCTTACTTAAGAGGGCGTTTTGTCAGGAATTGGTTTATGTTGGACTTGAAAACATCCAAGTTGTAGTCAGGAGGGGAACATGCAAACGGTAGAGAGTTCCACAGTCGTACACTTCTGAGAGAGAAGCCCTGGTCATGACATCTTCGTTTGGATTTAGGCACAGATAAAGAGTGGAGAAAAATATTAACAGTAGTTTCAGCCGGACGGGTGTTGCTCGTGAAAAATTGGCGAGGGGGGACGAGAGATTGGAGCTCAGACGATGGATATCTAATTTTCTATCTTTACGGCGTTATAGTATATCCAAATATTTGTAAGATTTCCTTATATAAAATCGGCTGCTGTATTTGCATAAAAATAACAACGGTTTTTATTAATTACTTGGATTATTGGGATTACTGAAGGTATTATCCTCACAGAATGTTTGCCGCGAAGATAGCGGAATCAGGGAATAAAGTAAGTTAAACGCTTTCCTGAGCTGAAGGTTTAATCCACGGCACAGTGTCTACTAAGAATACAAATAATGTAAAGCTTCTCCCAAGTCATGGCTGACAAAATAACAGTATGCTATTCCCATGAAATGAATAAATACTTCATCTCGAAAGTAATTTCAGACTCCCAAGTCCTAGAGAAGATCCCTAAGTTTGACAAGATACAACTGTAGAAAGTCGCAGATGTCATCGGTCGACACATTGTAAGAAACACATACAAAGTAGTCTATATAATACAAATTATCGACCCAAATTCTAAAAAATAAAAACACATTGCATTGCCGCAATCTGAAATTAAAACGTGCAAATTATTTCCTTTGGCCAAATATAAGTTTAATGAAATTAAAAGTTTAAATAATAATGAATATTCGCCCATACTCCTTTTGTCATCTACCGACATAAACTATAACCTTCGCCAAACGTTTTAACTGTTTGTGTCTCAGTCTGCCTCTGTGTCTGTCTATCTGTCTCTCTCTTTCTTAGTTGTCTAAAAAAGAAGACTGCCCTGAGCTTTTCTTCATACTTTTCACAGCAGTGATTGTCCTCGTATGCAAATTAATGCCATACGTATATTAATAAATCGTCTATCTGTTTGTCTTCAAGTCTAACGTAAACAAGATTTTGATGAGCCGTTCCATGTAAGTTCACAAATTTACCGAATTTCCATTACTAACGATTACTTTATTGTCTAATTGTCTACTGTACAATATTTAACCCTTATCCTCGAGTGACATCTTGGCCTTGATAAGTGGCAACGCCTTTGTAAACAAAATTTAAAAACGCTTTTCTGTTCTCTTTCATTTCGTGATGCTGTCATCCGACAGGCTAGAGACAGGCGTCGGTGCTTGCGTAACTGTTGATTTGTTTATTTTCGCCACAGATTTATTAGCAAACGAAAACTGCAAGGTTTGTCTCAATATTTAAACGTTTGTATCGACATGAAAGATGTTGTGGTTGCAAGGTTGAACAATAATTAGTAAGGAAATACAATGAAGACGCAAACAACAAGATAACGCAATAATAAGTGTATTAAAGAAAAGGTATATTTACAATATGTACAAATGACGGTGTCGAGTCAGAGAGTCTTGGTGGTAGGACATGTACGCTCTTCGGCGTCACTTCTGGTGGCATTTGAGTAAGACACACCAAGGCCAACCTAGGCTTGCCATTTATAGTGTTATGTTATTCGCATATGCAAATAAGTGGTTGCCACCACAACAAAAGAAAAAAAAACGTTTTTCAGTGTTAACACTGGATTTAATGATGAAGAATTCAGGTGATAAGTCCTCTCCCTCTCAGTACAGACCTATAAGTCTCCTGTGTGTCATGAGTAAGTTGCTGGAATCCATACTAAATAGAGAAATAGTCAACCACCTCAGCAGAAATAACCTCCTTAGTGACACGCAAAATGGTGACACGCGATATGGTTTCCGTTCTGCAACATCTACCGCAGATGTGCTAACGCTTATATCTCATAGGATAAGCGAATCTCTTAACAAAGGCTACCTTTCTAGGGCAATTGCTCTTAACATATTAAAGGCCTTCGACAAGGTATGGCAAAAAGACCTACTTCACAAGATTTCCAGCTACGGTATAACTGGAAAGGTTTTCTCAATCATTAAGTCATTTCTCTCTAATAGGCTCATAAGAGTAGTGGTCGATGGACAAAAATCAGAGGCCTGCAGTAATAATGCTGGAGTCCCTCATGAGTCCATCCTGGGCCCAAATCTCTTCCTGATCTACATCAATGATCTCTGTAAACACATAATTAAATCATTCGTTGACATCTATGCTGATGACACGACCATCTACGGCAACACATCAAAGGTTGTAAATGACAAAGTTCTCTCTGATTCTCTCTCCTCTGATCTCGATCGTGTAGTTCAGTGGGGGAAGAGGCGGCCGGTTACCTTTAATGCATCTAAAACCAAGCTCCTATCTTTACACCATCAACGCTCTAATCCCCATCTGGCATCAATTGTAATGGATGGCTCTCGCATAGGAGAAGCTCAACCCTTATCCCTGAGTGGCTTCCAGGCCTTGAAAAGTGGTGACCTCCTTGTAACAAAATAAAAAAAATCCTCAACTGAACCAAATACAATTTAACGTACTCTATTTTTATTGGTAGAGTATAGGTTTCAAGACACATTTTTTGAGGCTGGATTGTTGATCCGTTTGGCTTCTGTCATGACAAGAGAACTACTTCCAAATGCAGTATTGGTCACGATATTGCCATAATTAATTGTAATAAAAAACTGACACATTAGTTCCAAATCATTCGTTTCGTTTATTTTATATTTTATATTATTTCTTTTTCTTATTTATTTTAAAGTAATTCTTATATTTTCCATTATTATCTCTTATGTCTTTCGCCATCATAATGAAAATAGTATTTGTCTTTCATCAGGAAAATTTTCCGTGTTAAACAGATACCACTTTACATAAAAGGTACTGTTCGATACAATGTTATCTATTGGTTTTTAGATTTTGCATGATGTTTGTTTTTTAATATAATTCGACGAAAATCAG